>NC_140676.1:15303465-15919431 GCF_054131305.1 Coturnix japonica | reverse complement strand
CGACTTCATATCTAAAAACAAAAATACTTTGTTGAGGAAAAGCAGCAACTCCTTCCCACTCCTTTCTAAACAGTGATGGCCAAAACAATTCCCTGTGGCACAAAACTCATTTTAATCAATTACTGGGTTGCTTCAAACCCAACAGCTCCCCTTTAGCAGCTCTGCTTGCAGCACGAATGAAGAAGTTTGAGACAAACTCAGGATAATAACCTCAGTGCTCCCAAGAATGGGTGGAACAGAGATGGGTGGTTACCAGAGCAGCCCTGCAGAGCCACAGTGCTCTGTGAACACAGCACAGGAGCTGCTGGTCCCACATGCAGTTTCACACTGGATCCTCAAAGAGCAGCCAAACACTCGACAAAAGCCCACACTGAAGGCAGAACAAGGACATACCTGCTTCGGCAAATTTGTTTTCATCAATGACCCTATTCTTTACTTCTTTAGGAAAATGGAAGGTTTGGATTTTAACCCCGTCAATTTTGGGAAACAAAAGAGCAAACCCAGCTTCACCATCTTCAATTTCTTGAGGCTGATTGCTGCTTGAACCCATAGGGGTAACTACAAAGACACACACAAAGAAAGATTAGTGATTGACACTTGTGTCTGGCTAAAAGAGGTAGAACAGCATGTGCAATTTACAGTGTGACAGCTCATTCCCATCACAACACATCTAACTGATAACTGGCGTGAATGTTTTTTTGCTGTTGTTGTGAAAGATGAAAGGTGTAATAGCTCCATTGTCCACAAACGATGCTAAAGTCACTTTGCATGAGAAGACAGACATATACACTAATTTTCCTTACAGTAAGTACTCAAACAGCCATAGGCACAGAATCAAATGTTCACGGCTATTAACTTCACACAGGTGTTTATGCAGCCCTGTACTCCTTCATGCTATAGGCCTGTTCTTATTAGTCACGGCTGCAGTGACAGAGACTGGAAGCAAACACCAAGCAAATGCCTAGAAAACGTTTTAACACATAAAAGCTTTTGCTGCTGAGAAGCACGGCACGAGCTATGCCTTGAAAACACAGAAACAAGGAAGAAGGTTTCCTCTTAGTATACTGCAGGATGAGAACCGAAGGTGAGAAGACAGGCACGAACACGCTACTAAGGAGCGCAGCACTCCAAGGAGGCTCCTACCTACGATCCCCGGGGTGAGCAGTCCAAGGACCTGACATCGCTTTGGCAACAGTTTCTCGATCGCAAGGGCTGTTTCTTTGCTGTTTCTTTTCCTGGCTATTGAAAAGGAAACAAAAACGGCGCGGAGGAGCTGAAGCGATCATTGCAAAGCTGACAGGAACACGAAGCCCCGGCCGGTCCCTTCTGGCGCCACGGCCGTTACCGACGCCATTCCCCCGTTTAGTGCCGCGAGCCGTGGCCGCGCTTCGTTCCCCGTTGGCCTCATCTCGCTCCTCCCGCCGGTCCCCGCCCGTCCCGCGGTACCTTTCTTGTGCTCGTGACACTCCTCGTGCCCGCTGAACGTCTCGGCGTCGGCGATGTACAGCACGGTGTGCGGCAGGACGTGCACCCTCTGCAAGGACACGCGCGGGCTCGTCACGCCGCCCCGGTACCGGCCCCGCCCGGCAGGAACGAACCGGGCCCCGCCCCCCGACGCACCTGGAGCTCCGTGTGCAGGGCGCGGAGCAGCGCGTGTCCGCCGGGCGGGCCGGGCTCCAGCGCCGACACCCAACTGAGCCGCTGCCGCGTGCGCAGGATCCGCCGCGCGCACTCCCTCCACAGGCGGCACACGCTGCAACACAGCGCCCGGCCCGTCACCTCAACAACGGTGCACAACTCCGCCCGACCCCCCCCCCCCGTCTCTTACCAGGCGGCCCGGAGCAGCGCTTTGGTGGGCAGGAAGCCGAGCACGCGCTCCACCACCTCGGCCAGGTTCCCGAGCACGAGGCCGCCCTTCCCCGGCCCGTCCATGTCCGTGTCCATGGCCACACGCTGCTCAGCGCCACACCCGACACCCACCGAGCACGGCGGGACGCGCTTCCGCTTCCGGCGACGGCACTTCCGCCCGCATCCCTTCCGGCCCCGCCCCGGAAGCGGCTCGTACAGCGGGTGTCAAACGGCTTTATTGGCACCTTGGTGCAGGTTCACACACACACACACAGCACGGCACGGAGCGGCTCGGACGGGCGGGACGGGACGGGCCCACCAAGGGATGGGGGCAGCGCTGGGCCCGGCCCGTCCGACGCTGCGGCTCGTCCCGTCGCACGTCCACGCTCGCTGTCGCCCCGTCGTGCCGCACTCGCTTTATCAGTTCGTTAGTTGACAAATGATTGCAACAACCCGTCAATTAATGGATCGCCTACAGACGTGGGCTTTTGTTGGTTACTGTAGGGATTGCAATGACTCGGAGCCTCGGCCGTGCAGCTGCAGCCCATGGGCTGTGCTGTGCTGCAGGCAACGCCTGCACTGCTGGAGGGGAAGCAGAGCAAAAGCATCGGGCCGTGAGCATCTCTCCCAAGAAATAGTTCATATTCTCATACAGCCATGAAAATGTTTAATGACGTAACGTACATGTGCTTGTCCTATATCAGTAATTTGGAAGTACTACAAACGCTGCCATTTTAGACCGGAGGGAAAAAAAAACAAACAAAACTACTGTGATTCGCAAGGTCTGACATTTCCTATAACAGTATTAAACAACATAGTCAACCTCCTGGCTTTAAATGAAACAACACAACTCAAGTCTCGGCGCTCTGCATCCTGCAAAAGGTAAGAAATGCACTGAAGTGTGTGACCGAGCCCTGCTGAATGCTCCAGTGCAGCATTACACCTCCAGAGTAAAAAAGGGGAGAAGGGAGGGAGTGGCCCAAATACGCTTCATCCATGAAGAACAAATACAGCAAAGGCCCAGACTGCTCAGTCCAAGATGCCTAAGATGAGCGGAATGGTAAGGCTGCAACTTATACTTGACGTGTCAGTTGACAGATTATCCACTAACTTATCTAATAGCTAAAGTCTTCAGTACGGCTGTTATAGGGGCACTCATAGCTCGAGTCTCTGTGTTGGAAAACATTAAAAAGAGCTCTTTTGTTGGCATTGGTCCAGGTATACAACAGTCCTCGGTATTAACCGTCTTCTTTTGGAGGAGTGTACCAGCCTATGGAGAACAGAGAAATGCATTAGGCGCTGCCCTGGCTCCGCTCAGAGGAGCTTACCAGCTGCCTTCTGAATGGGTGGCAGAAATGTCAGCTGAGTAACTCTGGCTCCTGACAGCATTTGGTATGTTGAATCCTATCGGATCAAGTGTACGTGGCCTTTTCTGACCACCTCCAGATCTCCAATCTCAAGTCTCCCAGCCACTACGGTAAAAATTCCTCTTAGTTTTAGTACAGTGAGTAGAGACCCTACTTATGTTGTCCCAGAGAACTGGTAGCAGCAGTAGGTTAATAAAGATGCCTTTTCCAGCAGCAATAATTGCTGTGAATGTTTTGTGTACAGCTCCTGTTGCAGCAGCAAACGCTGTAGTCATGGCCAGCATGCAGCTAGAAGTCAACAGCCATGCTGGCTTTTGTTGCAAACTAAAAAAGCAAGAGACTCAGTTAATGGCAAGATCAACATGTCATGGAATTGGAAAGCATCTTAAAATCTTCCTCTTTGATCTTCTTCCCAACAGTCTGGATGTCATTATGTTTTAGAAGTGGGAAAACCGAGGTGCTCATCACACCAAAATAAGCTCACATGTATGTGACGTTCAGAGCAACATGAGTTGCCAAAGGACACTGTGTGTCTCTGAAGTCAGAACTGGGACTAATTCCCTCATCAGGAGGGCAGGGCACCAACTCCGCTGCCTGTTTCTGTACAGCATCTAACTCACTCAAACCATCTGAAGCCTCAGGTCATTTCTGGCCTCCTCATCCTGCCACAGCAAATGCAATTATACCTCAAGCATGTCAATATTTGCTATAAGCAGCCACAAGAAAATTAACGGGCTATAAACAGAAGAAAACAAAAAATTCATCTCCCATCCCCAGCCAGTGCACCTCACTTGGGCTGCTTCTGTTTTTTAAGAAGCAGACAGACAGACCAGCAACCACCTGCTTCAATGGTTACTATTTCTCAGCTCTTGCCACATGGAAACAAAGAGGCAGCCAGCCTTCCATCCAGCACTTCACTAACACATACACTCCAACAGCTACAGTAACAACAAAGCTACTAGGTCAACTAATTGAAAAGGAAGCTCAACTGCTTTTTGAAAAGCAACTAGAACATACAGAACACCCTTACTTCCAGGTAAGCTGGAGAAGTTGCAAAGATGGTCAGTCAAGTTACTTTAATTAGAAAGACTACAGGGCTTTGAGATGAGAAGCAGAAATACCATCTCCAGCCTTCCCAACTCAACCTAAGGCATTCCAGCACTTCTAATTTGATTGCTGCCAAATACCAAAATCCTAGAATGCTCTGCATACAAGAACAAAAATGCAAGGCATACATACCATTTTTCTCATGTATTTGTACTAGTGACTTATAGGACTGCTGTGCTCTTGCTAGGTTATATTGATTCTGAAAGGAAAAAAAATCCAAACAACTCTTGAATCAGCACTTAAAACACCAGCAAAGCGAGTCACAATTTCACTGACATATTTACATCTCTTCTGAAAGCAGCATTTAGAACTTCAGAACAAGTTGCAGTCTGTTAGCAACGCGCACACTTGAACTGAATTATGATTTAGATCAGTTCTGAAGGGCTCAAGTGCAGGAGTATATGCAAGGCAAACTATTTTCATTCTCTAAGGAAAGCTGGCAGGTACATAGTCCAGCAAAGGAGAATTTAATATCAGCATACACAAACCTGGCAGCGAGGCTATCTGTAGCCCTTCTCAGAGCCAGGATTCCCAAATCTTTCTGATTTCCAATTCTGAATTCACCCTTCCCTCCCCCAGGCGCATGTCTGATTAAATACCCTGCCCATCCAAAGCCTGCCCTCCTCAAACATTTATCTTCCTTTAAAATCATAGTTAACAGACAAGAAAATGATCACATGTACCAGACATGTGTAACTGAGGCAAATCAAAATGCACATATATTTGCAACGATGATTCTGTCACAAAGCATCTCCTACACAAGTCAGCAAAGCAATGGAAGAAGCCTAACAATGATCTGTGTAATTGATAGACGCAGTGCATTTACCTTATTGGCTCCAAACTGAACTCTGGCTTTTCCTTTGACTAAAGTGGCATTGATCTGCATGATGACTGATTCTATTGAATAGGCACTGCTCCAGCCCTGCAGGAGGAAGAAAATATATGACACATACTTGCTTCTCTTGCTCATTTTGCAAATCTGCTTTGGAATGCATGTTTTGTATGGAAATTATTCCACACAGGGAATCAAAGCTACTACCGTCAAGTGCCTTTCTACTGAAAAAGTGCACTCTTCACTGTTATTTGTGGCACTTCTGTAGTGAGAAGAAGAAGAGTTGGCATTCACCTGTTTAGTAAGAAGTTCCATGCATAATGCACCTCCACCTAGGACATATCTAGAAATAAACGTGAGAAGAAAATTATACTTGATATCAATTGGTAAGATATGAAACCATTCACAGCACTTCAAGTTCTCTCAGGCCAATTTGATTTTATTTTTCCACATACAGCTGAGACGCCCTTCAGCCAGTAATACACTATGGCAACTAGTTCACCATAGCTGAGGGAAGACAAATGAGTACAACGAGACAAACTGCTTTCCTTGGTCACATACGCATTGAAAATCAGTGCTGCAGCCATTCTGCATGATTGCCTTCATAGTAGCCAGACCATGGAAGATGCTGCTCTTTGTCACTACACTATGGATGTGCTGATGCAGTTAAAAATAAATAAATCCAAACCACTTCTGATAGAGATTATTGACACAATTTCAAACAATGCAAGTGCAACTATTAACTGAGACTTGGTTGCATATGAGTTAAAGCTAAGCTTCACTTGCTCTTCTCCCCTAAAACATATTTCAATTTCAATAACATTTCATCATGTCCTGTGCTTATAGAATTCAGCGGTCAGCACAGCACACCTGGCTGTAACAAAACCTGATTGAGGAGGTTGAATTTACCACTCCTAAAAGGTGGTTTCTGCTATGATCAGTGCATTTAAACAATATCCATTTATATGTAATTTGTAGGGAAATGAAAAAAAAAGATCAATTAAAACCAAATCAAAAGCAGCACCAGCTGTCAGAGACTGCACTGCAGGAGATACTGAACACAACATTGCAACCAAGGCTTAGAGAACTTGGAGGATAGAGCCAATTACATTTAATACTTTCAGATTAGCATTGGAAGAGTTTTTAGACATAAGTTTACAGTAATGCTACCAATACAGACAAGAAAGACCCCTTCAAAGCAACAACTGAAAACACTGCTCTGTGGAACAGCGAAAGATCAGTGTTTCAGAGATCAGAAGTTTCAGAGATCAGCTCTCAAATCTTATGGCTGATGGAGACTTCCAAAGCTGGACCCAACTTAAGCAATTCCAAGCTTAAAACTCAAATTAAGGAACAGCATCAAGCTGGAAAAAGCACTCAGCTGTTTGCCCACTGTTAGTTTATGCTACTCAAGAAGCATGTCTTATCACACTGAGCCTTTCACCAAACTCAAGGTCTATAGCAGCTTGTGGCTGATATTTTGGGAAAATATCTCCAAGTCCACCTGCTGGTCTCAAAACATTCCCTGCAGACCCAGATAACCAATCTCAAGTTCTAACATTTTACCACAAAGTAAGATTTCTAGAAAGCATCTCCAACTTACCCTCCTGTGAGCACAGGAGATACAACTCGCACAAAGGGAGGATCAAAAGGGAAGTTATCCTGAAATACATCAACAAAGAACAGGTTAAGAACTATCCTGTGACACTGTTTTCCTAACCAGGAGCTCTTTCTGTAGCCTCACACTGTGAATTAGATTTAAAGCAGTAATATTTTTCAGTTCAGTACAAACCACCTTCCCACAGCGCTGGCTCACAAACAGCCTTTGGAAAGTTTCAGTGCCACACTGAAAGCTACGTTTCTTTTTCCTCGTTACACGTTACACTTCCATCCTTATCCAGGTAACAGCTTAAGGGCACCTCAGTCAGTTTCTACAGCTGGCTACAAATTGAACCCCTGCATTTCTTCCCATAGATACATACCTTAAAAGAGAAGTTGAGTAAAATGTATTCTACGCCTTCTTTTTCTTTTAAGACCTGAAGATCACTATGCAGAGGGCTGTCAGGATCAACCCTATAAAAGAAGCAGGGTGAATCCTGGATTAAGTTAGTATTTTCATTACCTGTAATTAGAAATCACTTTTAGCTCCTTCATGTATTTATGAATTACAATTCCATCACTTTTTGCAAAATACTGGTGGCAAACACTTTGGGTGTTAATTCAGATACTACTGGGTTAATCCAGCCCCAAGCACTGCCACCCCAGAAGTTTTTAAGAGACTGGTCAAAAGAAGACTGTAAACAAGACAACAGATAATGTTAAAGGGACTACAAGAGTCCAATCCTCTACTACACACGAAGCCACAAACTTGAGAACCCATTTCAAAGTTACCTGAGCCCTGTGTCCCCGTCTCACAAATCAAAAACTACTTCAGAGAAAAATAAAACAATATTTCAGTGCTGAGCAACCCACCAGTTCCAGCCATAACCAGCATCAGGCCAGTTCAGAATTACTTGTTCTAGTAACAACATTCTGTCTGTAAAAGGGTTAATCTCTGAGATGTTCATACCCTCAACTGGTCTGCACACACAGGTCATTTGTTTACAGACACTTTTTGCTGGAATGAATGAACACAGTTCTTTATGCATCATGATGCAGCTGAACCGAAGGAATTCTTCCCACCTCTTCACCTTTTGCAGCCACCCAACCTACTTTGCACAGGCTTCTCCTTCCTGCAGGTTACCTCGTAGGATGATGGCAGATAATCCTGTTACTAGGACTGATTTCAGTATAATGCCTTTAGAATTAAGGTATTACACTTTGGATGTAGCAACACACAAGCTGTCATTTTCTTCTAAATTGGTTTGGAGATCATCCCCAGATGCAGTACAAACAAGTGAAAAGTAGTACATTAGAAAAAACAATCATGTTGTGAGTCATCATTATTCTATGCCTCAAGATTTCAGTCCTATGTGCCTGCTGAACTAATCCCACAACAGTTCTGTCCCCTCTTACGTCTTAAGGGAAACTAGAATTTGTATTTTCTTGAAACTAAAAACAAACAAGTTCACCCAGACAACACTTCCAGGCCACTAAATTCATCAACTGACGTTTCATATTTTGGAATAGCATTGGAGAGAAGGTGAAATAGTAGTAAAAGTGATGGTAACACACAGAGTTGGTTGTGCAAGGAGTGGCTGAGGCTGTTTTTTTATTGCATTTTTTAATTTGTTATCAGCTTAATTGCCATAGTTCAATATCTGTGTGCATTTCCATCTAGCCAACTTATAGCCATACACTATTTTATAGGTTCTGACTAGAGTTTCTCATTCAAAACCAGATTTTCTGCAGCAATTTTAGTAGATTCTTCAGAAAAATGAAAGAAATGTAACAACTTACTTTAGAAGCTTAACATGCCATTCATACAAGCTGTCATTTACCAGTTCCACTGAATATATCCCTGTAGAAATATGAGATAGAATTAGCTATGTACTACAATTGTTAAAAGGCAAAATGTAGTATAAGGTTATTCTTTGCTTTTAAATACAAATACTGCCATACACATCTTGTATCATCTTATCATCATCTCACATCTTGTCCTCAGTAGTAGAAGCACTACTGAGCAGCCCCAAGGGAAGATTTCTTTCATTTCTATATGGAAAAAAACAAAAACAAAAAAACAAAACAAAACAAAAAACCAAACCTACACCCCACTCAAGTAAAAATACTTCCCTGCCTCCTAAACCATTTCCCCCCAGTCCAGTTTCCTTTCAAACTTTACATCGCTGTAGAACTCCAGCTTGCTTAGTACCCAGTATATTTTAAACCTAGTACATGACCAATACACTTTTTAAAACACTTAACACACAGATCAAGCATGCAGCATTATATTTCACAGGTTCTCTTAACAGCAATTGGCAAATAGGGACAGCACCCCAGCTGGGGTAAGGAGTGGAAACCCAAGAAGATGACACTGAGCTGGATGAAGCACACTCCTAATAACACTCCCAACAGCTGAACAGAGCAGTCAGAAAACTTGAAAGACGCATCAAAAGAACAGCTGCCCTACTGCCACCCAGAACTCAGGCACTGGTCCTCCAGCTCTGCTGGTTACTCTGGGCTGTAACCACCCAGAAGGAATAACTTCTGCTGGTTGTAAAGAGCCGTACTGTACAGAAGTCAGCAGTTGCAAAATGGTTCTTTAGGTGCACAGTTCAGGACAGGTGTGAAGACGGTACTAAGAGAAAGATAAGCTACTTGGCCAACCTTTTAATCATCCAGCTTTGGAGCTGAGCAGTATTTATGTGTGCTCGTGAACAGCAACAGTGACACAGTTGCTCACTGCTTTGATACAGAAGATTTTAAACAGCAGTATCTATAGTTGAGTCTTGTTGTCATTATTTTGTTTTTAAACAGTCAAGATGTGTTACTTGCAACCAGCTCAGATACATTTTTCTTAGTTGAGGCAATAAGAGCTAAAAAAAAATTACTCAAGAACAATTAGTCTTACCTGATCAAAATCGATTTTTCAACTACCTTTTTTTCTTTAAAAACAAAAGCGAACTAACAACAGAAAAAAACCCCTTTAGATTCCTAGTGCTTTTCTACTGTCAATCCTTAAAGTACATAATGCCAGAGACACTGAAAAGAGCTCCATGCACCTTAAAAGCAACCTCTGATTTTCTGGCTTGTGCTGCAAAAAAAAGAAAATGCCATGATGCTTCCTCACAACAACCCCCAGAACCTGTAAGTTTCACAGTGATCCCCTTTAGATGTACATAGCAAAGAAGCTTAAATTATGGGAAAAATGACCACAAAAACAAGTACTCAGAATCAAGACCACATTACCTAATCATGTCCATTAAGATGGTGAGAGTCATCTCACAACAGAACACAGAACAAGGCCGGTAATAATAGGAGTTACGCTCTAAGGAAGAAGCTGACACTTAAATTCACTGAAGTCCTAAGTAAGGAATCCAGGTGTGTTTTACAACAAAGCATCATTTAGTGAAAACAATTAATAAATGGATTAAGTAGGATGGTGATCCTGCTTTGAAACACCATCAGTTTTATAGTGTCAACCTCCATTTCAGTTGGATGTTTCCAGTTTGTTCAGGGAAACAAATATTCTTATCAGGCACTTATTTATACAGGGAGATTTGAAGAGCAGGAGGAGTTGCACAACTCCAGGCAAACAAGACAGTTCCTTGACTCGGGACATAGTGCAGTTACAAGACATCCTTACTTGGTTCTGTTCAGACTGAGGTGGCTATTGAACTGACCTACAGGAACACAACCTGATTGAAAGGCATGTAAGTTCTGCTTACTGTACAATAACATGCAGATAATTCAATATGCAGTTTCTTTTGCTGAGCTAGTTTAGACAGAGCCCTCATACGGAGCAAAGAGAACAGTCAACCACCTACCTAAAAGCTAATCAATGCTACTTATCCAAACAAACTAAAAAGACTAACTTTTCTCTTCATTTGTATCCTTATTCCAAAGAACACACAGATCTCAGGATCTGATGAGCACCATTACAAAATAACAGAACTAACAGGAGTATAATGAAGATTAAATATAGTGTAATAACTAAGCTTTTTGATATTGAACACAAATTCCTACTCCTCAAGATATACTGTGGGAGTGTCACCCATTGGGACATGCTCAGTTTTTGCCCTTTACACCTGCAGAGCTGAATTTCAGGTAGTTCTGAAAACTCAACAGCTCCCACAGTAGACATCTCACGATGTTCCTTGTTGCCATCTCATCCTCAGAGTACTCCCACAGTTACAATTCTGTTGTTAATTGTGCTATGAAGGTTTGCATGACAAAAAATAAGAACATATTAAAGGATATACATCCTGACTTCCTTTTACTTCATAAACACATTGTTTTAGGCAATATCTATAATGCATCCATGTATTTTTTCTATCTATAAATACACACATACAATTACAGAACAGAAAAAGATTAATAGGAAGTATTTGCAAGGAGAAATCTTTCAAAGTGTGCTTTAAGAATCTGAAGTGTTTTACCTGTTTTATAACTCTGTGATCTATATATATCCCTGAGTTCCTTCATAAGTCGATCTGAAGCCTGAACCGACCCAGAGACTGCACCCTGAAACAAACAAAAGAAACTACATATAAGCAAAAAATAACATTGACAAACAGCTTTATTTGCATAAGACGTTGCATTACTTCAATGCTAGTAACAACACATTGATTTCTTCACTTGTATTTGATTTTTAGAAGCTCCCAACAATGTAAAGAAGCTGTCAAACCCAACCCCCTATTAGGTTTTCAAGTTGCCTGTTTTTCCTGGCTCTCAGATCCACACAATTCTCTGCTGCTGCTTAGACTTCAGGCACTTCCACTGGAATACAGACTAACACAGACGTGTTATAAAGATCAGCTCTGTCTCTATATAAAGTCCTGACTGAGTGATTTCTTTACTCCAAGCATTAAAAGAAATAGTTCCTAGCATTTCCTTTCAGATACAATGAACATCCACAACCAAATTACTTTTGGACAGAAGTGTTAGAGTTATTTGTGGGAGAATCTGAACCTGCTAGAACCATTGGTGTTACATCTGAAATGTCATCCCTGTTTGCCTGGAATCAACAGCAATATGTATGCCTGACTTGTAGGATCAAATTATTTCTTAGTAAAGATTAATCATCAATTACTCTTAATAGTAAAGCCAGTTACTTGGTACTAAAGCCTCCACACACTCCTTTGTTTTTGCTGCTCAGTAACATCATATAACGTGGTCAGGTTCAGACTGTAATCTGTAGACTGTTCTTTCAGGCTATTCAACTTCATATTACACTCCATTTAATTATACTGACTGCTTAATTCCACTAGTTTTTCTTAACGGGTAAGCACAAAGAACGTGTTTTGTAATTAGACATGCAAATAAATTCAACTTCACAAAACCTACATGAAGTCAAGGCTCAAGAGAAGCCATTTCTCAGTTTGCTGAAGGCTCTGCATACACTGTAGAATCAGACAGAGAAGGAAGGGATTACTCTTCCTTTAACAGGAAGTGAATACAGTTCTATGATAAAACAGTGGATGTTCATATACAGGTTATTATTCACAACTACAGCCTCAGTGGACACAGTTACAGTCTGCTATCCCACAAAGCGAATTAAGACTGTTTATACACATTCTTTGCTGAAAAATGAAGAATTACAGTTAAAGAGGTAATACAATGCAGCATTAACCACCACTCTCCGTAAAATTTCTGCGCTCTTTCAAACTTGTATTGTGATATAGTCATGCATGACACTGTCATGAGCATGTCCAGGTCAAAGGAGGGCAACTTCATACAGAACTGACAGGATCTGGGCTTTTTCAGTGCAGAGCTGAGCAGTACCTTTGCCTCACCTGCTATCTTACTTTCTGAAAGAAGGGATTTGCTTTAGCCCTGCAAAGAATAACAGCCCCTAAATATAAATAATGTAAAAGAAATTTAGATTGTCAAACACAGCCACTGGAATATTAGTCATCTCTCAGCATTTTTATTTCCATCAAATTAGGCTACTGAATTTCCGTATGTAATGCTGGCAGCTCATGTAACCACATGAAACATACGCATCTTCTGTGCTGTCGTGATTTACGAAGCAAAACATAGCACACCCACACACTCCTGAACTTCCATTGTAACTGCTGATAAACAGAACTGGCATTCAAAAAGAAGCTGAGTGGTCTCAGTAGACTGTTTATAACTGCCATGACCCTTTTTCCTAGCAGTTTATTTCCACTATGCTGCCCATTGCTTATACAGCAATATTAAAGACAATCTTGACCCTCTCAAGAGCCCATAGACCGCAGATCAGTAATTTGTGCCCAAGACAAGGAAGCCTAACAAGCTTAACTGAAGAAGTTTAGTGTAAGAACTTAATTTACATCCTCTGAACTGTTCTTGGAGGACACAGAAGAGGAAGCACAGGGAAATGTTACACCTGATGGTAGCCTAAATACTAAATGCCACTGCTTTCAAACAAAGCCTTCATTATCAGCAAAGGAAAACTTGGGCCCAAGCCAGTCCAGACATTACATTTTACAGAAGCATTTCTAACCTTCATTGATACTTCAGTGGCAACATATACACTTAGGAATAAAAATCATTATAAAATAGATGAGCAACTTCAGGAAAGCTACAAATTCAGAACTGAGCACTTGCAAGTCAGCAGTGCTCACCTAACCATGCAGAGATCAGAGCAAATGCCACTGCTTTAGCTGCCTGCTGCACTATGTCTCTAATGATCACTCCTGCAGCCTCAGCTTTCCTCCTTTGCACACTTTTATGGCCTTCCCACTCCCCCATAACACAACTATAGGCTGTTGCTTGAGTTATCCAAGGTAGCAGGTGCAACTCACTGCAGCTTTAAAATGCAAATATCAGATTGCCTGTCATTCCTCTGACCAGAAGGCCATCATCACACCTCACTACAGTACAGTAAATTGTCCCACCAACACATTTCCAATTACTCGGCTGCAATACCATGAATTAGTTGGTAATACAGGAATAAGAAAAAGAAATTCAGACAAAATAGTGAAATTCTGTCAAAAGTGACCCCAAGAGCACTACAGAAGACACGATGGCACTCTCAGTGTTTGTGGAGCAGTGTACACTCCATGGAGAGAGACCTCTGAGAAGCAAGCAGCAACAAATCATTAAGGATTTGAGTTAATGACTCCAGATCGGGGACTTCTTTTAATTCCCAGTAAGCAAGTGGTTCATTCTTAGAGCTATTACAGTGTCCAGAGGAGGATTACTTCTTGCTTCACATCATATACTGTATTTCAATCAAAATTTTGGATTATTTACTGATACCAAGAGAAAAAAAACTCATTTACAAAACAGGCAGATAGTTATTCTGAACTTATATGAAAACCACAAACCTTAAAAACTCCTAAAAATGAGTTATGATCCACAGAATGCTGTTTTTAACCTGTGAGGAGCATGCAGAACTGGAACTGTATGCATTTCTTTCATACGGGAATCTTCGGTATGATCACTATCTGCAAGCTGCCCATCAGCCAAGAAGAGAAGAAAACCCATGGACTTGGGCCAATAAATATACAGAGAAATTTACAAGCCTTCTGGTTGCATTTGGCATTAGTCAGAGCTCTACATGAAGCTTCACATTCCCTCTTCCAAATAAAGCATGTAAATGGCATGGCTTTTGGTTTACTTCCCTCCACTGAGGAAATGAAGTACATCAAAAGAGCAGTAGTCAGTGTGGAAAAACCAGACAATGTTTAGGCAGTTTATTCCTGTTGCTGAAAGTCATGCTAAGAAAACCCTTAAATAAAGCCCGTGGAAGAACTATACAGATTTTAACTGCTTTTCCTTAGGATGCTAAGCAAGAAGCTGCTGTCTTACAGATAGGTTCCATTAGAAGTTCCATGTTTCTGCAGTGCAAAAGCACGTTTTAGTGCTACTGGGTTAGTTCTTTTCTGGGTCAGCGGCGCAACCACAGTTGTCAGCTCTTAAGCACTAAGAGTAAAGCTTCACAAGTCCATTGAGAAATAATTTAACCAGAGCAGCTATTTCTGGTGACCCACAAAAATATCACGGTTCCCCAGCAGCAGTTTAATACCCTTTTCCCTGTTCTCAGCTGACCCTATTTATGCACCACCATCAGCAAGTGTGTTGGCATGAGAATCAGCTATTATGTAAGTTGAATCTGCTGTTGTCAAACAAAAGAAACCAGTGGCGTTCATTTCAGATCCATTAAATGAGGAGGGGAAAAAATAATAACCAAAAGGAAAGGCAATGGTTGCTAAATGGGAAAGAGGAGACAGCAAAAGGAAATCGGCAGCTTTAAGGGGCTTTCCACACCAAGGAAGAATGGTGACACTATAAAAATCTTCTTCAGTTCCACTGAAATTTAGGCAACAGAAGCAGACAATGCCTTTCAGGTTGCAAGAGGCCTCATTTACTGATTAAAGAATCTTTACAAATAGGTCCGAGTAATAAATATAGAAAAATACACAAATTCAGTAAACATTTGCTCAGAGTCTGCAAATACACTAAGTTTAAACAGAAACAGTTTGTGACCATATTGCTTACGGTTAGTCATGTCTTAAAATCGTTCTATATGGCAACATCAGCATGGTGTCATGCATCCCAGCTCTTAAATACTGAATGCTCTACAGAACATAACTCTATGTGCTGTTTTTTGGGTGTTTTTTTTAGGTTAGCAGTGGGACAGGAACAGAAGATCCATATTTGACTAACTCCAAAGGGAATGTTACTGTTTCATTTTCTCTGCAAAGCTGCAAACTGAATCTCTTCCCCAAGTGAAAGCATCAGTAAGAGAGGAAGGAGTCTTTCCTGTACTATGTAGAGTTATTTAGTGCCAGTAGTCCATGACAAAAAGCAGACAAGACTCTGCTAACTAAGGGAGAGATGGAGTAGACTGGTTCAGCTGCCACTGAACACTGAGAATGCATATATAGTTTCTGCTACAAATGAAAAGAACTTTACACCAGTACCTTCCTTGAGTCTACTTTTTAAGAACAGTTTTGTCACTTCTGATAAGAGTTACTGGAAAAATAACAAAGTTTAAGAAGCAGAACTAACAAAGCTACTTACTTAAGGAAAAAAAAATAAGACAAAAGTCAGGTGTTCCCTACATACCAATCCTAAATCCTATTTCTTCCCTAAACACACACAGGCCCACACCTTACACCTGACTACTACTCATATTCCCAACCTTGGAGAGAAGCAGGACATCTAGAGTGTGGATGTTGTCCAGACATCTCCTAACTCGGCAAACAGTTAGGAGATTTAAAAAAGTATAGAAGAGCTCAAACAGTGGGGGCACTAATCTGAGCATATTCTTTCTGAAGGTGACTTTAAAAACACCATAGTATTCTTATGACACTCATGAAAAGACAGAAAATGCTTCTTTCTCCAAAGGGCCAATGCCACCCTACCCAGTTTGACATCAGAAGTTACACCAGCAATCCCCCAGACTGGTCAAAAGAATGCTTTGAAGCAGTTTTTCTAGCTTTGTAGAATGCTGATTCTTAACTAACTTCATACGCCAAAGATTTGGATAAAGGATGAGTTCAGTTACAAACAGACTGTGGAAATCTACATAGTCTACTTGAAGAGTTTAAGTCTCGTAGGGCAAAAATCCTGACCTATGTGTGCTGGAAGTCGCCTATATGTTAACTTATCTTTAGGTGTGTAGCAGCAGGCTTTATTTTCTGAAAATCATTTCCATTTTAAGGCCAGGAATACTGCAAAGGAAAAAATACTCCATTAACTCACATTTAAGTGATCTTGCCTTTGATTTTTTCTGATTTTTTCTAAGATTGCAAGGTTCTCTTTTTCAATGCCTTCATCCTCGGATTTCTTCCCATCAACTGGTTCCTCCTCCTTCATATCGTAATGATCCAGATCTTCAATGTCCTGCAGGACAGAGAGAGATTCACTGTTAACAGCTACACTCTTTACTCAAGAAAACTCTCAAAGGGTATTTACGGGTACAGGCAGTACACTGCACAGCACTACATACTAGCGACTGCAGTGATTGCTGGATGCCATTTCTGCTTTGCTCTGACCTAATTCATCCAGCCAACAGTATTCAAGGGGAGCATAAGGAATCCTTACAATACAAATGAGAGCCAGATTCACAACCTGCTTCTGGTCATAGAAACAAGCACAATTAAAGCTCGATGAGAAATGAAGACTGTAGCAAATTAGCCTATTAAAGAGTGTAGATAGAAAACTGGAAGCTAAGGAATTCTTAAGCCCATTCCAAAAGTATACAGAGTTAAGCATCTTGGAGATACTCTACAAAAACAGACTTGTTTTTCATTTTAGAATCCTAGCTATTTTAGGGAGAGAACATTTCAGTTTTGGTTTAATTATTAGCCAGTCACCGCAGAGCATAATGCCAGAATCCTACTAGATTAGGATAACAATCTCATATGCATACATACTTCACCCATATCTTCCTCCTCCTCCTCCTCTGACGTAACTTCTTCTGTCGTTCCATTCTGCAATGTAACAGTGAGGTTACTGCATTAAATGAACATCTTCCTTTCTTTCACGAATCAGGAAGTCTTCTAGCAAACAGTAAATATGAAAGTTACACTTATCAAGGTCTACAAGTGATTGAAGTTTAAATGGAGGGATAAACAAAGATGCTTTCCTAGAACACAACAATGAAAAAATATTTGCATGAAACAAGGACAGATTTCACATTAAGTTTTAAATGGAAACTTAAAATCCAGGTAAAGACATCCTACTTTTGAGACAACAGCAACAAACACAACAAACAAGCAGGTTTCAACTCATGATATGTTAAACAATGAAAATCAGATCATGGTTCTGACTAGAAAGCACATACACGCTAGAGCTCTATAATTAATTCTTGGTCACATTACCTGGAACAACTGCCACAGCCACTAACATTATACAGCCACTGTCATTACATTATCTGATGACATACTAAAACAGCACACTGAGTTGGTTTTCCAGAGCTTTCTATTGCAGGATAACACTTCAAGCTCAGGAAGTTCGAGCTGCAGAAATAGTTGGAAGCATCATATCCTTGTCCTCTGCTTACCCTTTTTTTGACAAGTAAGGAATGCCCCTACTGTACACACTGCAAGGTACTGGATGGATCTTCCGTCTGACGTATCAAAGCCTCTTATTCAACTTGAAAATTATCCAAAATTTCCAGCTGTGAAACTCTTCCACGAGTTAATTTTAGAGTTTCAAAGCATAAACAAGACTCTTCAATGAAGCTGCTTCCTAATGTTACAGAGGTTGGAGTTGCATTGCTATGTGGGTGGCCAAGGGAGAAGAGCTATAGTATTACTGTTTGGCAGAAGACCAAAAATCAAGCAAGTTATTTGTCATTATTATAGTACAGTCGCCACAGGAAAACCATCTGTTACACTGAAAGAGTCTTTAGACATTGTCATCTTAATACATACAAGCAAAAGCAGATAAAAATCCTATTAAATATACAAAAAGAACATGCTCACTGTCAGTTACCAGTTCTGTTTTCAGCACAAAACATTTTAGTTAAGCAGAACATTTAGCAGCCCTTCACAGCTCTTAATTTGTCAAGTACACCAGAAGTAAACGGGACACCTCAAGCAGACACTTTCTGCCCAAAGCAGCACACAGTCCTGACATCCTATATCTTTGCAATGGACTGAAAAGAAAGGAAAGCATTAGTAGTAAGTTAATTCAAGTGCACATTTTACAATGTCTACACTTCATGAAGCAGCACACAGTGTTTTGTTGTACAAGACATCCAAGGCAATGCTGGATGTAGCACTGCGCAGCCTGGTCTAGTGGCTGGCAACCCCACCTGCATTGTATCACATTTAAGTTCTGGCTCACACAGAAGTTTTAATCATTCCACTGTTTTTTCAACTCAAAGAAAGACAACAAGTCCTTGATTTCCATTAAGGTGCCCACAGTTTTAACTTACCTGTCCAGCTGGTAATGGTTGATCTAACATTTCAACATCTGGATGCTGAGGAAGATTATACAATCTGCAGAGGTCACATATTAATCGCTTCAGTTGCTGGAGAAGCTATGAAGAAAGAGAGCATCTATTTAAACCAAGCCACGGAATAACGTATTTTGAAGTACTTTTGCAAGATGGTAATAACTTTCAGTCAGCCTACAACATTTAAGTCTGCAGGTAGTAGAATAAAGACACGTCTTTTGTCTGCAGTTGTCATAATAAAAGCCACCACAATGGGATACCAAAGACACAGCAAGTTAAAGATGGTTTTTTTCTTTCTTTCTTCTTGAATCAAGCCAAAAAAAAAAAAAAAAAAAAAAAAAAAAAAAAAAAGTAGAGAGCAAAAGAATGATCTCCTCTGGCAGTATAGTTCATTCCAGGCACAGATCTCAGAGCCACAAATCACTCGGGAATAACCAAAGGGCTGTATTCCTCAGGACATGCTGCAGCATTCAACTTCCTTTCTTTAAAGAGCAATGTTTTAAAAACAAAACCCAACAAAACCCACACAACAACGAGGAACAATTTAATTTCCCACATCCTGGATCCCTCTTCAGGGCACAGCAGGGCAACTCTAGAAGCAAACCTAGAAACACTGGCACCAGCAATCACACAGCAATGCAGCAACTTGCAAGCTTCCAGACAGACCAATTCCTAATGCACTGCAGCACAGAAGCACAAATTCCATCGCAAAGAGGGAGGTAGGAACACGCAGCTGAGAGGAGGGATCCCCTTCCTTGACAGAGGTCTGCAATTCAGGGTTAGCTCAATGCAACTGAAAAACTATGGTTTAAATTCTAAAGCAAAATACTTGATACCAGTCTTCCTTCCTGCTACATTTCTCCCCCCAAAAAAGGAATTCATACCACATCCTTGCTCCTTCAGCCATGGATTGCCTTAATCATTACCCTTTATGCTTTTTCATATGTATGAAAGAATTATAGAACAATTTGGGCCAGAAGGTACATCTGGGAGTCACCCTCATGCTCTAAGCAGAGTCTAGCATGATTTTGTATGTGTTAGTGGTAAACAAGGAGACCATACCAAAAGGGGTAGCAGATACTTGTCATGTATTAATAATTTAAATGCATTTCCTGGCTAACATGCAAGCATCATAGGAGAATTTTAGCCACATCAGAATTTACCACGTCAAGTGCAAAGCATCAGCACACACAGCCCGCCTAATGTCTGTCTAAAGAGCACGCTTTTCAGTTTCCCAAACAGCTGATAGTCATGAGAAGTTGTAAAGCAAGCAGAAAGGGCAGAATGATACTGAAGGACTTCAGAGATCTGGTGAAATGCATTTAGCACATCTGCTCTGCTGAGCTCCTGGAGAGCTTAACGCCATTTCTCATTCAGTATTTTAACTGTTTTAACAGTAACCTCTATTATGAGCTCGAAGCAATATGAAACAATAGACCTTTAGCTGAGGTTAAGTGAAAACTGTTTTGCAGCTATAAAAAAATACCCTCAAAACTCTAAGCTGATATAAATTAGTTTTGGTATTCATTTCTGCAGGCAGTTCCTTATCCTTTCCACCCTACCACAGGAAGTGCGTGTGCAAGCTGCTCAAACTTCCTCAATGAGAGTGTAAAGGGTGAAGTTGTAAGGGAGAAAAAAAATCCTCAGTACCCACAAACTCAAGCCTTTTGACCCCCCCAAAGTCTGATTTTGTAAAGTAATTGTCCCTCTTTTGTCTTCATTTTGACATTACACAATGTGGGGCTGATTCCTGAGAAGCCAACGGGCCACCCACAGGTGCTACATTAACCAATCAATTCTGATATCAGAAGCTGTTTTGTTACAATGAACACCTGCATGCAGTTCAGCACAGCGAGTCCCACATATCTGTGATAAACACTTTCCAGCCCAATGCAAGCAATCTTGTACACAGGTAAGCACAGGGAACATCCTGTCTAAAACCCTGCTTTAATCTGCAGCTAATGGGCACATCAGCTTCATGCTGATCCCTTCCTGTAGAAAGGAATTTCTGAAGAAAGCTGGTCTGGCTGTGCATTCCACTATGGAACTGCCCAATGTCTCCCCAGGTGGAGGTCACAGACTAAAGGCCTGTATTTAACATTCCCTTAGCTCTCCTCTTGCCTCTGTAGTCAATGTTTCCATGCAAAGAAAACACTAAAAGAGCTGTTTTTCCTCATTAAGTTCTGATGCATTTCACTAATTATTCTCAGAAAGCCTTAAACTTTTGGGGGCTGAAAAGTGACTACAGTGAAAAATCAAACATTTTTAAGTCATCTTCCTTTTCTTGTTTCAAATATTTTGGATTGCTTTTCGTTCGTATGCTTTTAGAAGGGGAAACTTATGCTTGCAAAGACCCCCAAATAAGACTCTAAACTGAACCCACTGCTTATCAATGTGCTTATTAATGTGAAAAAAACTCAAACCAAAATAACACCTAAATCAACCAGAACTCACCAGAGTATTGCTCTTCTTAATATCTTCTAAACGCTCCAAGACTGAAGTCAGGTTTGGGTCATCTGATTCTACAAACCATATTGGTGATGAAGAGGGGTAAGATTCCTGTTTGTAAAAAAACAACAATGAATAAACAAAAAAAGTTCAAAGCTTTTACAGCTCATTCACATCCAAACTTCAACAGTGCAGTAACATCTCATCTTACCCTAAGCTAGGTAACACAGAAGAAAAGTAACACAGTAACTTGAGGCAACTCGTGAGAAGTCAAACGAATTCCAGAATACTGGTTCTTCTACTATTATGTTGTTTTCATCTTGATCAAACAATTGATCAGCCAGCAGATCCCTGCAGTTGTTTGGCAAGCACCAAAATGCATCCTTACTGACAGTGAGCAGAAATGGGTCCATAGGACTAGAAATCCATTTCATTCTACACAACAAGCCATGGTCTGAGCACATACAGCATGGAACAGACATGGACCACAACCATCTGCAATCCACAACGAGCAGCTTTTCTGTCCCTAAACTGGCACAGCAAGCAGCCTTTTAAGAAGTGCTAGGAAGACCCTCATTGCTCCTTTCTCCATCAGCAGGAGACCAGGGACAAACCTAGGATAAGATGTTTGTTGTCTGCAGACCTTATCTGTTCCTAGTCTGGAGGGCATATCGAATAATCTTCACAAACACAGTGAATCCATCCTCAGACAAGGACTTGACTCACAGCTCAGGTCTGACAATTGAGCAAGAAATCCCACTGAGTGTTTCAGCACACCACAGCGGCTACTTGAACACACTGATGCCTTCTCAATGAATGACAATCCTCCTCTGCTCTCATTCCATTTCATTCCAAGTTCTGCCACATGTGAGGAAACACAGTAGGATGTGATGCTGTCTGCCTTGTGAATGTACAGCACATATAAATTACTATAAGCCCCCAAAACACATTGAACATTCATTATTAGTTTGCTTTAGCTTTTGAAACACAAACAGAAACCGTGCATTCATCTGAAAGGCTTCTCTTAAGCACATCCACTCACATAAGTCCAACTTCCAGCTCACTGCAACACCTTTTAACTTGGCAGATTTGCTGGTAAGTATGTTCTTTTACCTTAATGTAAATGGCACCAAGTTTTTCCTTCTTTAACTAACACGTATTTATGGAAAAAGCTGAGTCTCACGCAGCTATGAGTCACTATATTTTGAAATGGAGAATTCACACACAAACTTCAAACAAACATCCTGACCCTGAGATTCAAACAGGCCGATGAGTTTGTAATACCACAGTGTGCAACCAAAACCAGAGCTTGTGGTTAAGCCAGTTTTGTTCAGAGTTAACTCAGCTGTTTCCTGCATCTGCATCCTATAGAAAGGAGAGATGGATTTAATATACATCATGCAAGAAACATAAGCTTCCCAAATGAGAAGATGTAACTCGTGAGAATTAACTTAGAAGAACAATTCTTTTATTGCACTAGTTACCTGCTGTTCAAAACACTAATTATTACTATTTCTCAGTGGCTAAAAAACAAGATTATTTTGGTCCTATGACTGCACAGCTGACCTTCAGTGACGCTGTGTGTCAAGCTTAGCTGCACAGGTGTCAACCATATTATTATCCGTATTAAGTTGTTGAGCTCTTTCAGGTCACTGCTGTAACAAGGTATTTTCCTCCTCTCTACAATTAAATGCAAAAATTCATCATAACAGAGAAAGGCTAAACATTTAGATTTGGGCAGCTTTCTCAAGATAATGCACACTGTACAGCTTGCAAAGCTAATGCAATTGCTCAGTAAGCCCTGACATGCTAGGATGACATCACACCTAGCGAGCACCAAGGCCCGAGGACAAAGGCTGAATGTTTACAGCCAAGCCAGATAGAATGACAATTCATGGGCTCATCACTTCTGCAGAGTCTTTGTATCAACACCCGGACAGACTGGGAGCTTTGACAACACCAACAGTTCTGGTGCTTCTGGTGCAGAATACAGCAAAAGGATCAAGTCTAATAATAAATGGTACCCAAAAATAAAAACTTAAAGAAAAGCTCCACGTTCCTGCCACCGGAACAAGTCAAGAAGCACCAAGGAAAGCCACAGCGTAACAAGAGAATACCCACAGGATCTCACCATACAGACACTGTTTCATCTCCCAAAATTGCTGATACATTTTAATCATTTTGCTTTTCTTGAATAGATCTGTCTTCTAATTATGACCCCACCCTCCTTACCATTAACTACCCAACAAGGCTGTCTCACTTGCACTGCCCAATAACTTTCATCAAGTTCTACAGACTGACAGCAATACTGTCCTGTTGTCAGTATCAGACTTAAGCTGTTTCTCTATTCCTATAATACTGTTTCAACCCACAACCCTCCCCAACCACACCACACCTTGCTCACGTCCCTGATACTATCACAACTGTACATGGAACACAGGAACCCAAAATGCCCACACATTTTATTATGATAAATGGTCAGAAAATCCACTTAAATCTACAACTTCATCACAGATTGAAGCACCTGTTACCCACTGCCACTTCATTTTCTTTGATTTTCAGATAATCTTTGATTAAGTGCTATTTCTTTATTTCTTGGAAATCTCCTTAGTAAACTGGCTAAATAAAAGTCAGCCAACTGGATTCTATTTCCTAAGCTTTGGCACAATCTCTGGCATTGACAGAAATCAGCCCCATCCTTTTTACATTTGTTTAGAACTAAATTACTCATTTTCCTGTGTTTTAATTAAGAGTTTTCTGGGAATTGCTCTTCTTGTCAGACATTCAGAAATCACCATTTATGTTGTGCAGCCCAAAAGATAGCGAACACATCACAGTGTTCTGACACTTCATTTTCCCATTTAAAGGGAAAAAAAAAATGCCCTTCTCCATATGAAAGAATTCTAATTTCCTTCATAAACTAACAGAGCAGCAATGATACTTTACGTAAAAAGTATATGCAGTGAGAGGTTTAAAAGTCAAATGTAATGAGGGTGTGAAGGGGCATGGTGAAGAGAGCAAAGCCCCTTACCCACCTGCCTTTGATCAGCAGAAGATCTGTACTTCCTCTCCTTTGTGGACTTGAAGACTGCATAGGACCTACTATGACTTGCTGAATGGCTAAATGCATATAAACAGCAGGACACACTTTACTCACTGGAGTTCAGCTAAGGAGAGATCCTTACTTTCCCCAGTGCCACAGAAAGCAAACTCCTGCTAGCTTTAATTTTCTTACAACCTTCCTGAAGTCACAAACCAACAGGCTCAGCTCTGTGACAGCACTTGTACCAAACCACACACTTTGAAAGGAACCTTGATCAACTGACTAAAAAGCATACATCCTTTTAACACAGAAAATTATTGCAGTACCACCCTGAGGTTCAGTGACTGCCTACGCTACCAGACAATCCCAGACCAAGCTGAGTGCTCTGCTTAGAGCCATGAGATTGGAAAAGCTCAAACATCTTCACGGGAGGCAGGTGAGGGAATGCCACAGCCCTGTCCTATGCAGGTTCTGCTCATACATTCATCACTACATCACTGAACACCTTCAGGAGCACATCATAACACAGCTAACACAGTCATGGCTTTCCTCTCCAAAGCACTCTCCAGGGAAGGATACAAATGTAGCAGAGTGTGCTGCTTCAGAATTGTTTATGTTATTAAATATAGCCACATCAGAGAAGTCAGCATCAACGGCATGTGCCTGGCAGAACGGAAAGGCCACCACAAACTGCATCTCCATGGAGGTACCTGTAACAATCACAAATTGTTCCTAGGGAAAATAAGCACAGCTTGCTGCACAAACAAGTCCTGCTGATTGCAGACAGCTACCACAGAAGAGCAGGGGAAGGGAGAAGGCAGTGAACATCCCCAGGAAAGACCTCACCAAACACTGCTTTCCATCCAGCACATACAACCACAAAGCCAGTGACACAACCTGAGCTATATCTATATCTGTGTTCCATCCATGGCTCTATCTAGACACACACACATCAATACCTTAGAAGAAGCCATAACACACGCAAGCAATGCAGGAAAGACAAAACCGTAAGTGGTTATAAACATGAATGCAGATGTGGCATCACAGCTCACACCCTTCTTAGGAACAAATCTTTGCACCCGATCAAGTCTTCAAACTATCCTGTCTACAAAAGATGTCCCACCTGCTGATTCCCACATGTGGAACTGCACTGTACCTTTGGAAAATGAGCCTCGGTGGACTGCACTATCAGCTGCTGCAACAACTCACCCCCTAAAGGCAGTATGCTGCATGCTGTCCAGCTTGCCACAACCACACACAATTAATATCAACTGAAAGCAATAATGCAGAATGGTTACAGAGCTAAGACTTGATCCCAGGCTCTTACATAGCACCTTACACATGCACAGACATATCCCTGTGCGTCTGTATTCTCACCTAACAGCTGTCAGGGAATGGGTGTTTGAGAGCTCACAGTCCCAGTGCATTACACAAGCATTCAAGCTGGCGATGGTTAACCCAATAAGCAGCTGGACACACACAGTGATGACAAAGATGTTCTGACAGTGTGATTCTGAAATACTCCTCTTTCATCACCAGCAGAATACCTTATGTACTGAATTCCTGAAGGAATTCCAGTTACTTGAAACAATCAACTTCAAATCTAGAGTTGTTAATCACCTGCTTTTGCAACGATACCTTTTCTGGATGTATTTATAGGCACCAACAAGCCAAGCATGGCTTCTAATGAGGTTAGAAGGAGCAGTTACAGCTGAGTTCCAACATGCCACACTCTCCCCCAGCCCGACTCTTTCCAGGAGATGTGCTCTTGCTTTTAGCACTTTGAATA
Organism: Coturnix japonica; assembly: GCF_054131305.1. NCBI lineage: Eukaryota > Metazoa > Chordata > Aves > Galliformes > Phasianidae > Coturnix > Coturnix japonica. Next base: position 15,893,496 of record NC_140676.1, on the reverse strand, counting down.
CACAAAGCCTGATGACACTTCTGCTGCCACCCAAAAACCCAGGCTTGCCCTTCCTTCCCTCCGGTCTCTTCACCTTCAGAAGTGCAGGTCTTTCAAGCATTCAGACAGCTCATTCCATACCACTGAAGGCACAGTGCCCTTCCCCCCTCACAAGTCAAGAGCCTTCCTCCTTCCAGCAGCCCCACACGAGGCTCCAAGCTCTCACAGCTGCTGTGACTGCTGTTAAGCCACCCACCTTCAGGTTACTGACATTTACAGTCACTTGTTCTCCTTGGAATGTGAGTATTGTGGAGTTCCACTAACATTAACCATTAAGAAGTTAAACACTCTTACCACAGCTATTTCCCAGCTCAAAATTCAAGGGAACCCCTGGCACCTTGAATATCACCACAAACGAGCACTTCAGTTTTCTTCCAAAGCCACTATGCGTGTTCCAACAGAGCGTACATTCCCCCCTTTCTGAACACTCACCAAAGAGGCTATCAGGAAATCTGCAGCTGTGAAACACTCTTTCTCAGAGGGGTTAAAACTCAGAGCTCTGGGATGAAGGAAAATACTAAACTTCAAGAAACCCTGCACTTGTTTCTCTACAGTTACTTAAAACACCATTCAGAATGTCTTGTATGCATGAGATAATGAGAAAGGTAAAGCATGTAGAATCATGACTTTAAATCCACGCTCAAAGATTACAGCTGGAAACAGGAAGCTGGCACCACACAGGCTAACAAGCATGTTCATTTCCAGCAAGGATCAGCTGGGAGCCGTTCTGTTCCCACTAGTCCCAACCACAGCGAATGCTGGCTGACGTGACATCTGAATGTTACAAAGCATCTTGCTGTAAGCAGTCATTCAGTTCTCCAGCTGTCTTCTGGGAGCAGGTGACAGTCGTTTTCACTTCTTCTGCAGAGCTTACAGCTGAAGAAATACAGAATGTTTCTTAAATCATAAACTATCAAGTCTATTAGAAAGGATGTATTACCGTTCATAATCCAAAATAAACAAACGAACTTGAGCCAGGAATTCACGGTTCTGTAACCTTTCAGTGCTATATAGAGGTAAACAACCTGACACTGCCTAACAGCAGTTTATGCTGAGGCAAACCTGAAATAGCAGTTATTTCTGTTTATCAGCCTCTACTAACATCTGTTCCTATTCAGAAGTTTTGACCTTCTTTGTTGCTGCTTTTCAAACAATTCAAATACTACCCAGAGAATTTCTCCACGTTTCTATCTTCCACCCTCCTGATAGGAACTCATTTAACAAACAAGCTTTCACTCCAGTTAGACTGCTGGAGTCTGCTGCTCTCACTTTAGTTGTCACTGTAGCAGATCAGACGCTGGCATAAGCCCACTGTATCAATGCTGGCTCAGGAATTCCACACACAAGCAACCCCGAGCACCAATGAAAGCCCAGACAGCGCTTGGCAAGCAGCTCCCCATCAGCAGTGCTGGCTTCAGCAGTCCTCCCCAGCATTCACTCGTTCCTTTGCCCTCTGTTGTGCTGGTACAGCTGTCTGCGCAGCCACACAGTGAACCAGACTGGGAAGTTATCCAGATCAACAATGACCCAGTAAAGAATTTCCATGTGCCAGCCAGGTCCTTCACCCAGTAAAGTCAGTTCTGGCCACCTCACAATTCACACAGCCTCTGCTGTCTGCTGCCAGCAGGATTACCAAGCACACAGGACACAATCATACTTTGTTCTTCCTATCAGCTCCCATTTTTAATACACGTTGAGGGTACCAACCTATCAATAAGCAGCATCCACAGCAGAATATAGACCAAACGCCTACAGATTTATTCTCACCCATGTCTCACAGGAAGAAGTTACACTATATGAGCACAAATGATCAGCTCCATCAATAACTTCTTATTTCACAGTGTTCCATTGTGGACAGAATGCCATAAAGAATTTGGAACTGCGACTTTAATTTGAGAATAGGAAACACTTTATACACTACTCCCTTATTCACACTGCACTGACAGAAAGCTTTGACAGAAGGGTTGGAATTGTATCCCTTCTTCAATAAAAAACAAATAGTAAGAAAAAAACAAAGTATCAATTGTAGCAGTGCATACTCTTCCTTCTTGTGGCATAAGGTAATAATAACAGGCAATGCCAATTACTAACACTTCGATTCTGACACTATCCAATAACAACAAGCATAAAACCACGACAGACAGCAACTAAAAATTGGTGGCAACACAATTCAAACCAACCAACCTACACAAACCATGAGGTGACTCTTTAAGAAGTGAATGAGTGACCCCAGTCAAAGCTGCAGCTCCTTTAAAGTTAGTGAAAATCAGAAAATTCATGAGAATTCACAAGGTATCTCCCTGTCTTGGACAAAAGCCTCCCGAACAGTTAACAAAGAATCATGCTGAGTAAAGAGAATTGAGTTCTTTTCCATAAAACTTCCAATTATCAAAAGGCAGAGAGAGCTCCTGTGAGGACAACAAACGGTCCCAGTTCTGAAACAATTACATAAGCAATTCATATAAGTAGCCTATTTGGAGTAAGAGCTATTTCCTAAAGCCTAACATATGCTAGCATTGATATGTGAAGCCCACCACCATGGCATTCTAGGATATTTTTGGCACACTTCACACATTATACAGGGAAGAGTGCAACTGGCCTGCAAAGTCTGAAGTGCTGGCTGCAGCTTTTCACACATAGCACAGCTAAGCTGCAGCATCACAGAGTTAAGTCCTACGCCTTCCACAGACAAACCATTCCTCCTCCTCACAGTATTTCTTTTCCAATTACAGTCCTGGCATAGAAAGAGAAGAACACTCACTCTTTGCTCTTTGTTTTGATAAATAAAACAGCATGGGACAATTTCTATTGTACGAGCATTATCTTCCCTAAGTTACCTGAGTGCCTTCCTTAGAACTCCAAGTACACCTAATTCTACTTAGAGAAACATGTTATCCAGACAGGGCTGTGCATGCTTTTTTTAGTCCTTGTATCCACATGCTGCAAGACAGAGGTTTCAGCCTTGCTATGGAGTGCCTAGTCACGTTAAAAAACACATCTGTGGTTTGAACTGGAAGCCTCATTCATTATGCGGTTAGTTCTGCGTACAAATAAATAACCTCCTTAAAAGTCTGTCAGCTGTCTAGGCATTAGTTAGGAGTGTGTTTAATATTAAAATCTTGTGCCTTTTTAAGAATTAGATGATGTCCTAATGTACTTGCTTTCAGTATATAACTTGCCGAATGCTTCAAAGGTGACATCTCATCCATTCTTGATGGGAAAATAAAGTTTTCTCCCCTCAATTGCAGTTACCTACAGACATGAACCTTACCAAGCATCGTCTAACTCTGATTTAGCAGCAGGGTGTTTTTCAGTAAAGCTGGAGATTTTTCTCTCCAGCAGGGTATAGCAGAGTCAGCCTGGTCACATGGACTGAGCCTGCTGATGTGTGAAGGATATGGTTACATGTCACAGCCCTGTCTCTGTTTGGGTGCAAAATCCGCTCCCACAGAGAGCTGGCACAAACCCTATGGCTACCTACAAGAAGCACTTTAAGGACTCACAATTCCAGTGGAAGTTCTGTGTGCAACTGGAGTGACACCACTGTTGAGCTTATGAATTCAATTGGAACACTACTGCTATGTCAAAAGAAAGCCTGGAAAAAAAGAAAAAAAAGGAAAAAAAAAAAACCAGAAATCAGAGTCCAGAAAGCAGACACCACTGCTGGCACAACAGAAAGGGAATGTGAAGGTGCACAGCCTGAACAAGTTCAATAATTAGACAGTTCTGAGGCATAAGGAGCAATGTTTCTGACAGATGACTCCACCCTACAGTGTCTCTTAAAGTAATCAAATTAACCACTTAAATTCCAACACAGGTAACTAACAGAAAGAAAGGCAGGCAGACTTGGAAATGTTTGTTTGGCACCTTCTGAAGAGCTATCAGACAAAACGCAGCTCTGTACTGCCAAGCACTGCTCAGTATCACAGGTAGAGCACTCCCAGGGTGCTGCAGCAAATGCTTAACCGTGGCAGTCCCACAAACTCGTATTGCACACAGCCAGAATATCATCCTATAAATTCCAGGGCTGACTTCTAGTCAAGCTGTGGAACTCAGTCTAGGGCACTCTGGTGGAGGAGATCCATGCATTTCCTATGTAGATACTCTCCTTCACCTCTCCAGGACATTGTTTGCTCTTTCCTCTGCCTTCTCTCTCCAGATACAAGAAAATAAAGGGATCCATTGTGAGAACCAGAGCACCTCAGTAACCAGGTCTCTTTTCAGACATGGTGCAGAAGCTGCTGGAAGCTCCCTTCCCTACCAGACTGTTCTCTATCCACCAACTTCAGTGCCTGCACACACTGCTGGACTGCTTTCACTTCAGCTGAAATACTGAGGTGCCTGAATAAAACCAACAACAACAACAAAAAAGAAGTAATTATTGAGTCTTGTGCTTCTCCCCCCCTTAACAGCATCCCTAAGTGTCCAGATGTTCCAACCAATGTAAGCTCTTGGTGAGTACAAGAAAGATCCTTGAGAATTTCATCACTACTGTAGAAGTTAAACTCTTAGGAAGAACCAAATAACTGAAGTTACCTATTTGTGCTGCAAACACAGATCCTTAAGATAGCAGCTTCTGCTGCAGAGAGTGAGTCTCCTCCCCAAAGAAAACATTTACCGGTATCTTAATAGCCTTACCAGCTTTTTTTAGCACCATAATTTCAAGTTATAGCTCCCATGGTAACTTGATTCAGCTCTCCAGAAGCCCTGCAGATCAGCTGAAGTACAGCAAACTAGAGTTACACCTTTCCAGTTTACACTACCTACAGAAATAAACTGGAGGCAAGCAGGAGCCTGGGCCAACAGACTCAGTGGGGGGAGGAGGGGAAAGGAGAAACTTCAGCCATAGTGAGCTCTAACACCTTTGTCCAAAGCCCAGGACACAAGTCCAGCAGTTACCTTTCTTTCTGACTCTCCCTGGAGCTTCTTGTTTGCCTCATGAGAGCCATCCCCTGCATCTGAAGCTGCCCCCTCCCACTTATTTATAGCAGATAGATAAATAGCCACCTACCTCAAAGAGCCACAAATTAGTCAACACTGGAAGAACCAAGCTGCTCACAGGCAACCGTGAAACACAAGTTTCAAGAAGTTCAGGCACAACTTCTTTTTAAAGCAGAAGTCTTGTCTTTGTAGTTTGAAACAAGCCTTTTCCAGCTCTTTTTGGAAGCAGATCCCACAGTTCTGACAGCACACAGAAAGTCTCCTGATCCCTAGGGCAAGTGACTGCAGTAGCCAACTACAGGTACAGGACACAACAAGGCCAGGAGTGACCTCAGCCTGTATCTCACTGGCTGGAGCACACCTCAAACCAAGGCCAGTAAGCACGTGGGCAGGGTTTGATGCAGGGTGAGAGAATTACCAGTGAAAATACTTTGGACAGAGAAGCTTCAGAAGCAGAAACGCACCACAGCACAAATCCAAGGCACCGAGCTCTTCGAGCCTCCCTGTCAGCTGTCACCTGACAAGGAATAATGCACTGAACTCAGCTGCCAGCTGAGGACACAGTTATCAGACCTTCCCTTTAGTTCTTAAAGAAGAGATTTAGGAAAAAGATCGTGCTGTGGGGAGAAAACAGGCTGCTCCCTAACGAAACTTCCTATTACATAAAGAATACTTGAGGAAAGTTGCACAACCACTTGTCCGATACACCGTATCTAAACACCAGAACACTGATGTGTCCTGCTGATCTGACCATTAAATGACATCTTAGGCTCTGCAAGCGCACACCAGTATGGAGTAAAACATGCAGATCACAGAACTGACTTCCCAGGCCGTCAGCTGCGAAACCCTGAAACTCTCTTAACACGTCTCTTTCCATTTAACAAAGTGACTTTAAGACAAGCGAACATCCTGCCAAGAGCCAGCCCCGCCTGGTCTGCACACACATTTCTATCCTTCGAGCACTCAGATACTTGGACTTGCGCACAAGTTTCTACTCCGTGCCGCCTGGACATTGCATACTTTTATAGGCAAAGGACAGACGAGCTGCGCTGCTCACCTCCCTCAGACGCACAGACCGACTCCACGCTCACCCAGCCAGAACTTTTCGGTGTTTTGCTTCTCAGCTGAACGCCGATAGGGCACTCAGGTCCGCTTACAGCAGGAGCTGCTGCGACACAGAGACCTTCAGCACTTCCCCGTGTGTGAGTCAAGCACTGATCCACCAACCCTTCCACATGTTTAGGCCCTAACCGTGGACTTTTAAAGCCGGAGGACTTAGAACGCCGAACGTTTTATCTCGCATCCCTGCTACTCGTTAATAACAAACAACGAAGAGAGAGAACGACAGAGCGCCTCAGGTCTGACAGCGCTGCCGGCACAACTTTAAACGCAGCCACCAGCCCCGGCTGGGTCCGGCCGCTGCCAAATCCCGACGCGGGGGAACCGAAGACCCCGCGCTGACCCCCGCCCGGTCCAGCAGCGCCCGGCCCCGTCCGGACGGCTCACACCGCGCCCTTCGGTCCGGCCCGACGCGACCCCGGTCCGCTGGCAGCAGCCCCCCCCGGACCGCCCGATCCCAAACTTTGTTTGCGCCCGGCGGGTCGGCAGAACGAAGCGCGGAGCGGGCCCGGGCAGCGCGCAGCCCCAGCGGCCCCGCGGCGGTGGAGGCCGGACCTTCCCCCCCCCCCGGCCCCGGGTCACCCCGCGCCCCCCAGGACGGGGCCGAGCCCCCGGCCCGCACCGTGATGTTGCAGTGGATGGTGAGCGGCGGCGGCGGCGGAGGGCCGGATCCCGGCGGCGGCGGCAGGAGCACGAACTGGCAGTGCAGCTCGTCCAGCTTCCAAGAGACGATGCGGAAGCGCTCGTGGTCCTTGTCGAAGATGGACTCGAGGAACTTCAGCTCGGCCTTGAGCCCTGACACCGACATCCTGGCCTCATCTCCGGGCCCGGGCCTGCGCCGCCTCGCCTCGGCCCGGCCCTGGCCCCGGCCGCGCCTGCGGGGCGGAAGATGGCGGAGGGCGGGGGCCCGGGGCAGCCCCAGCGGCGGGGGACGGCGAGCGCGGCGGCAGCCCCTCCTGCGGCCTCCCGCGCTCTCTCCAAAGGGCGACGGCGCGGCTCGCTCCCCTTCCCGTTCCCCCTTCCCTTTCCTCCCGGCGGGCTGGGCCAGCCCAGGCCCGCCCCGCCCCGCCCCGCCCTCCCCGCGCTAGGCCGGCCCCGCGGCCCGGGCCGCACGCAGCAGGGCTGGCCGGGCCCGGCCCCGCTCCGCCCCGCGGCCGCCGCCGCCCCCGGGCTCTGCCCCGTCCCGCCCCGCCTCCCGCTCCCCGCCATCACGTACCTGCGCTCCCGCACCCCGCGCTGTGCGCGGTCCCGCAGCCGGTCCGAGCAGTCAGCCGGCGTCACCCAGCAGCGCCTGTGCGATGGGTTGGTACGAGCAGAACTCGATGTCTCGCTGCGCAAGCTGCAAAGGAGCAATAGAGGCCAATTAAAAACACACACACACAAAACGCGAGTGTTGTACTGAAGTTCCTCTGCAACAGAGTCTGAGAGCAGAGCAAAGTGAATGCTCACAACGCTGAGGGATGGAGGCTGCCCCAGCTCTGTCTCTTCAGGACGTATCCTCTCTGCATCCTCCCTCCTTCAACACTTTCCATCACTGCTTCATCCACTGGCAGCTGTGCTGGGGGTGAGGACTATCTCTCCAATGGCACAAAGAAATTACTGCAATACAAGTCACACCATTGAGGGCAATTCTTGCTTTCCAATCAGCTTTTAGTTAACATACCAGACGCACACATGGACACACCTGTTATTTTTTCTTTTGCCTTTTCTAAATTGCTATTTTATATACAACTCCTTAACTCCAGAGCAACTGGCAGCACTTCACAAAACACAACCTGAACCTTCTCAAACGCCGAGAACTCCCATTTCAATCCAGGCAAACAGAGGAGCACAGGACCAGCTCCAAGCACCTGCACCTGGGGGCCTGACAGCTCCTGTCCTTCCATGGGGAGACCGTGCCTTGCTACAACAGAGGCCAGGAAGGAGCCACAGCAGCTTTCCTAGAAGGGCTGCAGTGCATTGGTGCTGACTGTGGAGCCTGCAAAGTGAGAACGGAGCAAATATGACAGCTGTCTGTTGAGGTACTGTCACAAAGAAGGTTTAAGCATAAGGGCAAATGAGCCATGAACAAACAGCAGAAAATTACAAGTCTACTTATCAGAAAGGGAGAACCTGGAAGAGCCTTTCTGTGGGAACACCGGAGACAAAACCAAACCAACCAGACCTTGTTATGTGTTACATGGTACGATGCATGAAACAGCAGAGGAATGAATCTGGTGACTCAGCCCTATTTCACTCACACAATGGGATTTCGGCCTAGAATGCCTCACTACAGCACAGAGGTAGGTAGGCTCAGCAAGTTCAAACGGCTGTTTTGTCACACCCTTTCCAGAACTCTCTCTATTCGTCCTCTGGGATGTTCTCCCTGTCCTCCTGCACGGCTCCCACCCTCCTGCCCTCGCTGCCTGTGCCATCCAGGTTAGGGGCAGCTGCATGGTGCGGACATGCGGGCTGGCTGGGAGGTGCCATGTCTGTGCTGGCTGCCCAGCTGGTGGGAGGCACCCAGCGATGCAGGCAGCATGGCGTCTCCCGGCCATCTGGCAGGCCAAACAAACTGCTACATTGGCCAAGCACGGCCTGCGAGCCATATGTTGTTGAAGTCTGGCAGAACATTCCCCTGTTCCTTCAGTCTGCCTTTTCGTCGCAGGCTTCAAGAAGCAACATGCAGCTGCACAGCCACCACTCCCCTACGTTCTGTTGCACTTCTCCATATTTAGCAGGCATTGGGCAATGCTGTGACACCGCATTGCTGCCCATGAATTCGTTTGTGTTAAAGTTGTTGAGAACACACACTGGGGATGCCTTGTTCTCTGCAACACAGAAACTGCTTCAGAGGTGTAGAGAGCTGTTCATCATGCCTGACTCAGTCCTTCCTTCAGGGACTTGCCCAGGGCTTGACATGAAAGTTATGTTGGTCACAGGATGACTTAGGAAATCCTGACTTTCCCCAAGACCAAAATGAACACAAATGGGAAAAGACCTGACATTTCTAGGTAACAAAGGAAATAAATCTCGATAAAGAGCCTCAGGAGCACTGCATTCAATTCCAGTGATTACAGACACCCTCAGGTTTCCCTGATCGATACTGCCTGTAATCACCATCATCTTCTGCCTTCTTCCTATCTGGAGATCTTTGACATCATGGGGACCTCCCTCTACTTATTACAGAACTAGATTTCCCCTCCCACGGGTCTGCACTTTGACCAAACCTCCCTGTTAGGAAGAGGACATGCCTTCATAGTCCTCTGTTTCTTTTATCTAGAACAGGTTTCTCAAGAGCCCTCAATTGAAACTGACAGAAAACAGAAAATTCCTCATTGACTTTTCAAACAGAACTGGCAATAAAATAGTTTTTTTTCCATTAGCATTTACTGCTAGTCCTGTCTCCAACATCTCAACTACGTACGTCCCTGGTGGGACAGAGAGCCAAGTAGCAATGGATGAAGAGAAGTGAAGATGAGTCCAGGTGAGCTGTTAAGAAGGAAACAAATGATGATGTAGGATGAGCTTTGATGGAAGCATCAGAAGCTGCTTAGGACTCATAGAAAGGACCTTAAAAGAGCACAGATGAATCTCAGTGCATTTGTTCTTATTGTTCTTGTGAATGCCTCTGTCAGGTGTGCTGTGTTTCCAGCTTCACCCCATCCTGAAGCATTTGCACACTCAGGTGCCTATCAGAGGACTGATTAGACTCTCTGAGAATAATTTATGGTTCTATGTTTGCAGGTTGTTTTTTTGTTTCGTTTCTGTTACTTACAGCTTAGCCCTTAGAAAGGGCCTCTGTTTAATTCTGATCTCACTTTTCTGAGATAAATAGCAAGCACGAAAGAAGGAAGTGGCATTTTAGAGGTAAGACCCCAATCTTTTGTAACCCCAAACCCTAGCAGAAAAAGAAAGAAAAAGATGAGGTTCATGAGATGGGAGGGAAGTCTGAATTGGTTTTGGTGATGAACAATCACAGAATGGCCTGGGTTGAAAAGGACCATAATGATCATTCTAACTTCAACCCCCCTGCTATGTGCAGGGTCGCCAACCACCAGACCAGGCTTCCCAGAGCCACAATACACAATATTCAATATCAGGCAATTTGCTAACAGTTCACCTTGGTGTTGAACAAACAATTTGTTTTTTTCACAGGCAGCAACAGAATGCAGGTCCAGAAAAGATAAATAATGGTGGATGTCCTCATATAGAGAAAAATAAAGCAGGAAAGCTTAGCTGGAACTTCAGAGAAGGCAGAAACAGTGAGTCAACAAGATCCGGCTTTTCCAAGATACAGTCCAAGCTGCCTCAGTCACTAAGGCCACACCTTCATGTCAGCTCCTGAGCTCTGAGCAACCTAGTCATGGCTTCAGTAATGAAGTTGCTTGCAAAGTGTTTTAGGAAAACAGTATGTCAGTGCACGAAAGTTAAAACACTTCTGTACAATACGGCTTCAAGAAACACAGCAAACAATGCAACCAAGATCGCTCAGTTCCTCAAATACCTCCTTCAATTTTAAAGGCTGCAACAGCTAAAGAATATCCTTTTGAAACCAACCCACCCTAAAGCAGCTTTAGACAAATAGAGCCCAAATTTTGCCAGGGGAAGTTGGCAAACATGTGTCAGCAGGCACTTATTTTACATCCACAAGCTTTAATATTCAGCAGACCCTAGCAATGTAACACAGTTTTACCCAGAATGGTCTCAGACCGCTGAAGTAGTTTCCAGTCCCAATTCTGAGTCCATGCCTGTGGTTGTTGACAACTGACTCAAATAGGTTCCTCCCCAGAGTGTGTTGCTCAGCCAGCAAAAAGCATTTGCAAACCTGTATAAGGAACAGCAATAATTCCTCTGCAAAGACTTCTTTGCTGTTTGTAGATTTGTCATTCTAGCTGTATTCATACTCATGTATAGCTAAGCAGTATATATTTCAGGACACTCAAAACCTAAATGATGTCTGCAAAGCAAGAAATATGATTTTGCTCCACGTGAAAGTTACAGGAATTGATTTATTGGCAAAAAGGTATCTGAGGAAAGCAAAGCCACATTAATCAGTCTTGCAGCGCTGCAGATGGGGATTAGGGTCCGCTGTATGAGCATATCCAAAACCACACTCTTGGCATGCAAGTATTTCAAAATGCACTGGGAGGAAATACAACTTGTGTTCTTTATGGTTCACGTAGCCTCTTAAAGGCAGATTAAAAAACGCATGTATGAAAGCAGTAAGGAATCATGCAGCTATATCTGAAGCTTGCCATTTAATAACAGAGCAGAATGAGCCATGGCAAAAAAAAAGGAAAACTTATTATCATAATTCCAAAGCCCCATCTGGGTGAGAGCAGAGGTGGCTGCATGTAGCATTATTAAGAGCATTAGAATACCTTCCCTGGACACCCCGGGACTCAACCTTTCTCTGCAATCCACACAGAGACATAAGCTCTAAGGGGCTCAGCAAGCTTATCTTCCCTTGTCAGGACAGCAGCTTAAAAGGGATGGACAGAAGCAGAGGTCAGATGCCAGTCTCAGTCCTGCTGAATGGCTCTTTAGGTGGAGGGGGAGGCAGGTAAGTGGGCAGATCATTAGATGGAGGACTAAAATCGCTAAGATGCACATTAAGAACAGTTAAACATGCAACATTTCCCTTTCTTTTTCCTTATTTTGATAAGCAGTGTAATAGTTAAATCTATCAGTACTTAAAATATCAGCACAGGGCATCTGAGTCAGCAAGATACCCCAACTCCTCAAGTCTGGAGCCTACACTACAGCAGCTTTGTTACAGACTTGGAACAGTCCCAGTTGCACTGCCTCTGGCCATATTCCCACCTTTGCACCCTTCTTGCTCAAGGGGAGCACAGAAAACACCATTGGAGCTGTCAGTGTCCACACCTGGGGTGTTGTCCAACCCTGTGTGCTGGGAATGCTTACAGGGGACATGGAGCAGCGAGGCTTGAAGGGGGCTCTAGGCCTGGGACCCCTGGAAAAGCTCATCTGTTTGAGCTCATTCTGAAGGTTTTTATAGAAAAGAGTTCACATCAGTTCTTAAGTTGCACCATCAGTGCACGGCAAAAGCTTTTTTTCCTCATTATCATCACAAGAGGGCAGGCTGTACTTTACCCAAGGTCACACACTATCCATTGGATTTAAAACACCGGTGAGCTAGGCTAGTGGTTTTCAATCAGTCTCTGATTTGGAGGTCACAGGGGTCCACAGACAACAATACTCTGCATCCAGTAACCCTTAAACATCCAACACACACACAAAAAAATTGAGCTTGTTAGATAGCACTAAAGTCAGATGAGAATTTTCCCTGCCATAAAGATGATTCACTGTAAGAGAAGACCCATGATTACTGAGAAAACATCACAGAAAGCAGCAGTCAGAACAAGACACAAGGTGAAGCACAAAGAACAAAGTTAGCAATTACAACTCAGTAAATCTGACTTTTCCACCAGGCGATGGCTAAAAAAGCCATTAAAGCAGATGGAGAATAGCGGACACGTAAGTAGTTATATTTGCCCCAGAGTTTATAAAGAAAGAAAGCTCCTGTAGGATAAAAGTGTGCAAATCAGAATCATTCAATAAAAGTGACCCAGCAGAACCAACACGTCTGGCTTTAAACAAAAGACTAAATCATAACAGTTCATAAAAGTATTAATTTACATGACTTCTGATATTACAGTAACCACTCAGCTTGACAACTGGCTTAACTGTGAAGAAGGAACAAAAACAGCAAGTTACTGAGCAGAGAAGGGTATTTTGCATGTTTAAAACAGATCCTGGTGCTGCTGTGTCAGACTGTTCTTGAGCCTTTCATAGTGATTTAGCAGAGACAAACAAGTGACAGTATCAGATGAGAGAGAGGCATTTTGAGTAACAGGGAATGGGAGGAAATAATTCCAAAAGGTATGGAAAGCTGTAAAGATCAGAAGTAAAACATAATCTCCATATGAGGAAAGGATGGGTAACCTGGGTCTGTTCAGCCTGGGGAAGACTGGGAAAGTGGGGGAGATCTAATTAATGTTAATAACTACCTAAAGGGAGGTGGGGGGCAAATGGATGAGGCCAGGCTCTTCTCAGTGGTGCGCAGTGATAGGACAACAAGCAATGGCCTAAAATTTGAACATAGGAAGTTCCATACAAACATGCAGAAGAACTTCTTTATGGTAGGGGTGACTGAGCACTGGAACAGGCAGTGGAGTCTCCTATGGAGATATTCAAGACCCATCTGATGCCGATCTGTGTGACCTTCCAGCCCCTGCGATTCTGTGACAGTTTATTTAGCATTGATACCTAGAGAGGAAGCTGAACATCCATCTAAGCGAGAAAAACAAAGCGGAACAAACACGACTTAAACGTCGGCCCATCCTCACTACACCGGCATGGCGTTGTCGATCCCTGTCTCAGGTGGGGCAGCACTCTCAGCCCTGGCAGGGCAGTGCCTGGCAGGGTCCCGTGCGCTCCCGTTGGTAACAGCGCGCAGTGCAGTGAGCGCGCAGTGCCACCCGGCGCCGAGCGGCTGCGCTGCACGGCGGGGATGGGAGCAGGCGTCCCCCGCAGGCGGACACACAGCGCCAGGCATTCGGCCTTACCTGCAGGAGGAGACTTATTGATTTATCTTCGCAGTCACAGAACGGTGTACAGCTTCCCCTCGAGGCACGGAGATTGGCTGCTTGTGATTTAAAGTCTTTTTTTTTTTTTTCTTTTTTTTTTTTCTTTTCTTTTTTTTCCTCCATTCACACACATTCAGCTTTTTGCATGTGGAGGTTTTAGGAGCAGTGATGTACCAGCGGGTGGAGCTCTGTGGATCTTAGCAAGCACGAAGACCTGCCGACGAGCTACAAGAATGCTCTGAACTGGAAGCAAGTTGTGATGCAGCTGCCTTCTTCCCATAGAAGCCCATGGCTTTAGGATCTTGTTTCTGTGCTTTCACAAAGTGTCACAAATGCACTGCATTAACTGTGAAGTTATTACCACCATTTCTGCCTACCCAACATTAGCAGAACAACACGTTGCCTTTGCACCAATTTGTTGGCTTTCCTGGAGACAGGGGAATGCGTTCAGCTTGTCTGAGTGCTAAAACATCCCTTAAGAATAGGAACAGCCATTCTTCAATACATAACCCAGAAACTGAGCCTGAAAGGAAAAACATGAGATAGCAGGTGAGCAGGTATGTCCAAATTGTTACTTCACTGACTGAAATCATGACCAAACTTCTACATTTTCCAGATTCTTTTACAAAACACTTTTCTCCATACGATCAAGAAAACTCATGTTTCCCCTTTAAGTGCCGGAGGCAGTTATGGAAATTACCCGGGTTGTTCTAACACTTCTTCAGGCTGCAGAAGCAGAGACAGTGCTGAGATCTGATCAGATACTCAACTTCCAGCATATTCACTTGGGAAATCCCATGTTTGCACTACCTGTAGATCTGCCCTGTGTTTGTAGTATTGATGACTGTGACACATGCTGATTTGGCTGAACTAAAACAACCAGAAGGTGTTACTGTGTCACATCACTTTCCTCTAGGGGGAAAAAAAGCCAAATCAAGTGCAGGCTTTCTTGTTTGGTTGGGTTTTTTTTCCCTAGGCAGGCAAGCAATGCCATAAAAATAACTGGGATTTAAGCACACTCTTTATATTAAAAGCAAATGGTCTACTGTTCTGCTGGATCAGAGCTGTAAATCTCAGTGATGTCACAGTTTCTATGACAACCAAGTGTGATACTACATGAAGGATTATGATTTAAAGGAACGCTATTACATCTGGCCTTTCCAGCTGACACAGTCATAGCTTATCCTCCTGTACCAATCTGCTTATCTTTTTAGAGGCACTGAGCCTAGGGTCCGAAGGGGAGGCTGCAGTAGCACGGGCTGAAAGCAAGCAAAGAGTGAGAAAAGGGAGCACTGCTCCTCTTTCTGTTCCTCTATGATTCCAGGCTGAATTATCCTTTCCCAGACAGCTGCAGCCCTTGAGCTAGCTGGCAGTTGATGCTGCAGCCGCAAGGCAGGAAGCCCAGAGCCAAGCAAAGCAGCAGTGCAGATGCTGTGCACCCACGCTCCCTTCCTGCAGAGCCCTCATGGCCCTGGTGCCATTCCCTGGATGCATCCTACAAGGTTGGTTCCACATCTGGCTGACAACATGTGTTGCATCAAGCCCTCACCTAAGGCTTTCAATGACTGGAATTACTAACAAGCATGTCTGGTTCCCAGGTTGTGGCTCACCAGCCACCTCTGCTTTCTGATTAACTCATTTTCCATTTGCTGGTAGGTTTCAGAGTGGCCTGGCCCTTGGGCTGCTGTGCATTCAGGACAGGCTGAATCACCGGGTGCTTTTACAGGCAAAATGAGAGGCAGTACCGCAAATTTGTTCAATGGCCCTTTTAAGCATAGAGCTGGCTTTGCAGCAAACAGCTCCCTTTAGATTAAGATAAATGCTTTACCAGGGAGATTGGTGCCGCTGTGCTTGTGAAGTCATGATATTCCTTACAAATAAAATCAGTGACTAAAAATAACCAGCACATTTTCCCTTCTATGAGATTATGAGTTTCTTCCTTGCAAAACAGATGAGCTCATTGAAAGATAATTTTGTGATGGCCAGATAGCTTCATCATTAGATCAAAAACCATCATCGGTAGTCCAATTAAAGCTCCTTTTTGTACCAGGAAAATAACTGATGTGCTGATAAACTGCCTCCACTCATTGTTACTGCAACATCCACAGCTGCTGCAAACACATCCACGTCACTGATATCTCTCACTAAAAGGTTTTTAAATGAGTTAACTCTTCCAGGAACTGGCAGGTTTCAGAGGGACAGTTTGCATATAAGATCTCATGCTTTTTGTTCCATTTCTTTTACTTACAGAGGCATTTGGTCCAATCAAGAGCTGATCACACACACTTCAGCAGAGCATAATAGGGATGTCACATGCTATTATTCTAATAGAAATTGAGAAAGGGCCAAAAGAGGGAACCTGGCCTTGAGGCTCCTTATCCCCTATTAAGAAGAAACAAAAAAGCACCACCACCACCTAACCTGCATCATTTTGACAGAACTGGGTTAAGGAGTGCCTACATGTGGTTATTTTGGTAGAGCACAAGTTACCAAGAGAAATGGAAGAAAAGCAGTGAAATAGAGTAATCTCTGAATCCAGAGCAGCATCGCCATGACCAGTCTCAGTCACGCTGATCTGATGGCAATCATTCAGTGTGCCCTGGGTCTCTCATGTCCCTACTCCTTCAGTGGCACTGCCCACTGCTGCAGGTGTCAACAGCTACACAGCTCCTAGCACAGCTGAGAGCTGCATTCTTCTTTAAGGGGAGCAGCCATAACTCCAGTCATCATGTTTTTGAGTTTAATTAGTCATACAAAATACCTGTACCTTAGTGCACATCCAGAAGAACCAAATCTCTCAAGTCAGCCCTTCACTGCACTGCTTGAGGAAAAGAATGGCATGGGAGAGAAGCCCACATGTGTTTATTCTCAGGGGTTGGAGCTTTTGTTGTTGGCTCGAAGGAAAAACTCAAAAACTACAAAGCTTGTTAACCTTCTATGAGGCCAAAAGCTTAAACTTCAAACTGACCCACATATCTCCTTTCTGAAACCAACCCTCTGATTTCACATACTTGGCACACCCTGGAAATAGAGCTTATCTAACGTCCACCGATGAGCATTCTAAATGGCCATCACTCCTATTTGGCACCTGTAGAACTGCATGAGAACTTCACAGCCCTGCAACTCCTCAGTCTCCTCTGTGAGTCAGCTACAGAGGGCCACATACCAAGCAATAGAGCACTACAGGACCTACCAAGAGCTACCAGTTGTTCCTGTCCTTTTCTCAATAAATGATACATGGGTACATTGATTAGATAGATTACCGAATCCTTGTGCTCATCAAGGTAACTTCTGGTTATGTAGAACTGATACGTACCTAAATGGAATGGAGCTCATAGTGTGACATGCAAGCAGACCATGTTTAATACAGGCAACTTTCTGCAACACATCTACTCACAAGCAAGTGCCGTCAGCATCAGGTCTGCTGCTCATCATACACCAGAGGAAAGCAACAGGAACCAAATGGAAAGAGTATGGTAATATTCTCAACAAACAGGGATATCTTCCTGTGGGGAACAGACCAGAGAGGGGTTAGGAGAAGGTCTTTCCGATCTAAGTGCATTTAACCTCGAAGAGCTGACCAGGAGATGGCGTGAGAGGAACAGATTTCAAAGAAAACCATCACCTGGGGCCTGCTGACCAGCTCAGTCTGCCACAGTGGGGCCCTGTCTCTCAGTCATGCTCAGTGACTCTCAGAGGGCTGAAGTTGGCCTCGAAAGCAGAGGAGATGCCCATCTCAGTGGCAGACAAGGGCTCCTGGTGGATTTAACTAGCTGATTTAAGGGGTTATTTATACTCCTCAGATCAGATTTGCTTTTGAAGCCTATAAAATGTGAGCACACACAAAAAGAAAAACCACCACCACCAAGGCTCCCCCCCCCCCCCCCCCCCCCAACAAAACATCTGAAAACCTATTTGGAGAGGAGTGGAAAGAATAACTCTAAAAAATATTAACATACTGAGACATCAGAGCTGGTTTTCAGAAGATCATGCAAGCACCATGTTTTGTGGAAGGTACCTCAGCACAAGTCAGTGACAACAAGAAAAACACAGACCATTCTCATCACGATATCACAGCTATTATGGGTCTGTATTCATCCAGAAGAATAAAGCCTGGATCTTGAAAGATAATTCCTTACAAAGAATGCAAGGGTTGTTTTCTCCTACCAAGCTGATGTGTTAATTCTGGTAATACCCTTCAAATTGCACTATAAAGTTCAAGCAAAGAGTACTATTTCTAGGCAACAACTATTAATCTATCACCAGTGTAAAAACTTGATTTCCCTCCCATTTGTATGCTCCCTTCAAGTACTGGGAAGCCACAATGCGGCCTCCCTGGAGCCTTCTCTTCTCCAGACTGAAGAAGCCCAGCTCCTTCAGCCTGTCTTCATAGGAGGGGTGCTCTAGCCCTCTGATTATCTTAATGGCCCTCCTCTGGACCTGCTCCAAAAGCTCTGTATTTTTCTTGATCTGGGACCCCCAGATCTGGATGCAGTACTTCAGATGAGGTCTTAAAGGGGCACAGTAGAGGGAAACAATCATCTCCCTTGTCCTGCTGGACACTCCTCTGTTGATGCAACCCAGGTTACTTCCAGGCTGCAAGAGTACACTGCTGGCTCATGTTAAGTTTCTGATCTACCAGAACCCCTGAGTCCTTCTCCCCTGATGCTCTCAGTGAGTTCTTCTTCCAGTCTGTACACATACCTGGAATTACCCGGACCAAACAGCAACACTCTGCACTTGGCCTCGTTGAACGTCATGAAGTTCACATGGGCTCACTTTTCAAACATGCCTATTCCTCAGGATCAGATCCCTTCCTTCTATTGTATCAACTGTGCTGCTTGGCTTGGTGTCATCAGCAAAACTGCTGTCCCACTGTGTAGGACATTAATGCAGACATAAAAGAACTCCAATCCCAAGACAGATCCCCGAGGAACACCACTCATCACCAGACTCTGTCTGGACACAGAGCCATAGGGTCCTATGATCCAGTTCTATATGGACATCATAAAAAACTGCATTTCTCCACTTTACAGGTAAGGATATGGTGTGGGACCATATCAAAGGCCTTGCACAAGTCCAGGTAGACAACATCAGTTCCTTTGTCTGCCACTCCATCACAGAAGACCAGCAGATTGGTGAGACACAATCTACCCTTGGTTAAGCCACACTAACCTCAACATCCCTTCCAGGATGATCTGTACTTCAGCCTTCCCAGGTACAAAGGTGAGGCTTACCAATCTGTAGTTCCCCAGGTCTTCCTTTCTCACTTTCTTAATAATGGGAGTAATATTACCCCTTTTTTATTTTTACAGTCAATGAGGACTTTATCTGCCAAGAATTTAATCATGTGAATGCAGCATATGGCAGTCTGACACACAGCTTCCATTGCAGATCCACTGGCAGCGGCTACAGTTTAACACAGTAAGAGGAAAATATGTTCAATATTCATGTTCTAAAGCTAATCTATTTCATTTCATTAAGCTGCTACATTTTCACAGTGGAAAAATGTTTCCCTCTGCACCTGGGGAAGCTGGTTTTGGTACCTGGGATTCTCCCATTACAGGTGTAATCAAGCCAACTGCTGGTAGACCACTGTTACATTCTCCATATTTATTACATACCAACTTTTTACATTACTTGCTGACTTAGCTGTCAGCTGACTACCAGTTCTCTTGCAAAACATGAAGAAATGTTTGGAAAACACCTTGCAACCTAACTACATACTGTCTCAAATGCTTTTGTACTGTTTGCAAGCATCCTTGTCTTCCTCCACAAGAAAACTTACAGCACGTATTTATAGCACAGGGGCCCCTAAAAGGCAGAAATGAGATGGGAGATTCATGCTAAATACTTTTCAGTCTCAGAATAGCAGAGGGACCCTGTCCCTCAGACAGAGTTTTATGGTTTTCAAGGCTCACTAAAGCAAGCAGCGCGCCTCAGGGAGACAGCTGGCTCCCTCCTCCCTCCACTCATTTTTGCCCTTTGACAGCTCCCCTTCTGCTATCATACAGAGAAACAGCTGTCCAGGATGCAGCTATGCACATTTAATAAGAGAAGCAAACACCAAACAGCATGTGCCCCTTTTGTTCAGAGCAACAGGAGTACAAAAGCACCCTGCATCAGAGCAGAATAAAGCTACAGCAACTGGGAAACTAGTACAGTATATTGATGCTGAGATGAAAGTTTTCTGGTAGAGCTGATCTCTCCTCTGTTTGAGTGCAAAAGCATTCAATGCCCTAGCAAAGAGCGCGATTTCAACTCCATCTATTCCCTGTATAGCACTTTGTAGCCGCAAGAGTGCACCCTTGCAGTTTGCACTAAGCACTTCCTCCTTTATTGCAGCCTCACGGTGGATAACACCTTAAACTTAGTGTTAAGTATAGTCCTGTCCCGGTTGCTTTTTTTTTTTTTTTTTATTTTTTTATTTGCTTAGAGCAAATTGTCCAATGGGTTTTGCCTTCTCCAGCTGTGCTTGTTCACTCCTGCTCTGGCCAGAGAGGTGGGCACCTAAAGAGGATGAGGACCCATGTGTTTCCTACTTGAGCCATCCTTTCTGAGGCCCTGTGAAGTAAAAGGAACAGTGTAACTGTCCCAGAGACAGGTTATTTCACAGCCACAAGCGCCTTCCTAGAACTTCAAAGCTGCCTTCCCAGAAAGCATTGCCCCTGGGAATAATCTTGTACTTTGCAGAAGTAGATGCATCACTGCTGACAAGCCCACTGTTTCTCTGCCTTTACTGCCCTTGACAAAAGATAACACAAAACCTGAGCAAACCCATTATAAGACACAAAGGCTCCATAGTTTATACATTTGATCCTGGTAATTTTTCATGGGCTGACAAATGTTTGTACCACTTTGATTTACAGCCACACTGCACTGTTAGACTACTTGTGAGGTTCAGCTGATCCTTTCAGGAGCTGCCTGCTCCAATCGTGCCAGAGACAGGAGCCGAGTCCTGTCTGACAGCAGTCTAACAGCTGAGTCACCTTCCCTGCTTTGTCTCAGGTCTCACATGTGGGATCTTTCATCAGCCATGAGGTCAAGCAAGTCACACAGCCTACCGGCATCTCCTTTGCATTATCACCCATCTCATTACACATATCACTAGCTCTGAAGAACATGGGCTTTTTCTTACAAAAAGAAAACACAACCAAGATTCTAGACAGGTGCAGTAGAGTAGAAAACAGGAAAGCAAGATTGAGAGCAACTGCAGTCATTAAATTCTTTTGAGAAGAGGCAGTTAACTAAAATGTCACAAACTGTTCTGGATACAGAATGGACAGCATAGTCTCTGAAATGGTCCATGTAATAAATACTGGAGGCTGATCTAGGAAATTATCCAGCTTCCCAGAAACCTTAAAGGAATTTTGTTTTCAATTTCTTAAATAGGAAGAAAGGAAAACTTCTTTCAGGAGAAAGAAGGATTAAACAAGGAGACAACTCAATGCCTTTAGTAAAGTGGATGTGCGTTGGAGAAAAATAATGGTAGTAATGAGGGCTGGCTGTAGGCACAGAGCTGTCTGAAATGTTAAAACAGGCAGGATGTTGCAGCTAAGTGTTGGTATTCTTACCAGCAAGTAATCAATAGCTGCTGGATTAAAAAAGAAAATAGGACAGTAGAAAAATAGCACTTTCAAACAGGAACAAAACCAACCAGAACCCCATCCTCATAGACTGCAGAGGTCAAGACCAGGAAACATGTCCATGAGTATGATCCCCCAATGGACAAATATAAATATGCCCCAGATCTCACACCGGTAGCTGATCAGTTTTTGCTTGTGTTTATTCAGTCCTTATCCTTCTTCCTCCTCTATTCCTCCTACCTCTTCTCTACTGCTCCTGCCCCATTGTTCCCTTCTACATTCTTTATGGTATTACTACAAAGAGAAGATTTCTGTGATATAAATGTTAATCAATTTATGCCAGTGACTCAGAAGTCATTACTGTAACTAAGCCTAACTTCATTAGCCAGTGCTGTACACTACCTGCCAGATAGCCACATAATCCTAAATACTGCTTTTCTATCATGTAGTAAAAGAACAGGCCAAATTCTGAATTTCGGTGCTCCTTGCTATTTTGCCATTTACTGCAGAATAAAATCCAGGAGTTATTTATTTGCACAGAAACCCCAGTGAGCTAAAAATGCAAATGCATCTATAGAACAAATGAACTCATGCAGTCCTTGGGCTTCTGTTGAACTGCTTTGGCTGTCTTCAGTTTAGTCTCTCAATACCATGACCTTACAAAGATTGGACTAACTTATTCTCTCATTTCACACCACTAACACGACTCACCCATCTGCAATAAAAAGCACAGCTATGGACCTACATTTGCTCACCATGCCCATTTGGGAGCAAGGCCAGCCAGCCAGAAACTGGCATAGAAAGAAGAGACAATGGTGCGTGAGTGATGAGACACTGCTCATCTGTTCCTTGGACTTTGTATCCTGCAACAGCTTTCCCTTGCTACCACAGCTGTTTTACTTACATTGTTCAAAAGCTTCAAGCTGCCCCTAATACCTTTCAGTGGAGCTGGCACAGATTTGGCAGTAGCAATACCATTGGAAACGTCAGGCAGAAGTGGCTCCTCGTTTTCTAAACATTAATGCTAGGGGAGAAAAATGGTGGGTTTCCATTTTTAATTGTTTTGGGCCTGATCAAATGTGCAGAACAAAGGGATAAAGCATCAGATTTTTTTCCAGTGACACTACTGATCTGCACACCACTGATCCAAGCACCCAGCTGCTTGGAAGGGCTTTCCCTCACTCTTTCCCAGACTTCTATACAGGGAGAAACCCTTGGAAATTGTTCCCCTGGTTTCTAGCAGAGCCAAGGAGATAAACAACCTCTGTGTCCAGGTTCGCTAGTACCCAACACAACAATGCGCCCTGCCTGCATAAGCCACACCTCTGCCAGAAGCTGCTGTTGCTGTCTTCCACATCCAGGCAGATACAGAACAAGCAGGTAGCAGTGAGAGCTTGAAACCCAGCTGTTTTTTCTTGCAATCCAGGTTGAAGAGAATGCCCAGACCTCCTCTGGCCCCTAACAACAGACAGCAAGCAGTGAGTCATACCACTAACAGCAGAATCGTATTCATTATTTACCAGTCTCCAGGGTCTCCGTGCTGCTTGGAGACAGCCTGCATCTCCTATCAATCATTTAACACGTTCCAGTTCAGTGCAGTTACATACAGCTGAGAGCACAGATCTTGTCCAGAAAAACCTCTCACTTAGTGCTCTTTCCATGCAGCTTCCTCCCTTGTCTCATGTATCTCTTCCAGCCTCATAAGTTCTTGGCAATGGTGCACTTGAAAATTTAATTCAGTGTCCACAAAAGGTGCCAGGCTACCAGAACTCAAAACTGCAGCCAGACGCTCACCCACAGCGCAGGTATTGCCTGAACAACAGGAACTTAAGTTGCACGACACTGACCTGATGATGTAGAGCACACTACGTTCAGCCACACGGGGTTGGACTAAGTATTCCTCTGGCATTTGTCCAGCCCTGTCCTCTGGTCTGCATGTCACAGTGACCAAACTAGATGCAGAAGGAAAAACGTGAAAGAGAGATGCACTGGTCCTGAACACCATCCCACAGTCTGCAGCTTAGAGACTTCCTCATTTCTAAGTATGCCCTAACATGAATACCACCTCCTTCACAAAAACTAGTGGAAATACTTAGAATCTGCAATCCTAAGATAGGAAGTTCTACAGCTTAACTGCATGTTGAACCTCCATAGAAATCTAACTGCTAACGCCAGAAATAGGAAGATTTTAAGGACAAATTCCTGTAGAAGCAGCAACACATTTGCACCAGGCTCAAAGTGAGGAGGTACGTGACCTTGGCATTGATGTAGGCACACAAGCTAAGACAAGCTAAGCAGCTGTTGCTCTTTTTCTGATGCAATTCCAAACTGCTTAAATTCGCTGAAAAGATTTTCTGGTTGGGTTTTATCTGACCAGAACAGAGGGAGGCAATGACAAACATAATGTACTTCAGGACTTAGGACAAAGCTGAGGTGCTTTGCTCTGCATGAAAACCCAGGAGTACATATTTGGTAGATTATGTCTTCTGAAGGGTTGTCTTAACAGACAAAAACAGAATACTCTGAAGCAAAGTATTTAATTACCACAGGAAGCCCAAATATCCATTTCCTCAACTCTTTTCTACAAGAAAACACTATAACCTTTAGTCAACAACATCTACTGGTATCTACCTGTTCTTTAGGCTAAAGCACTGGTAAGTGTTAGTACTTGTGACAACTTTCTGCTTATTTGGAAGAATTCTTGAGATTCTTGTCCATAGCTTTTGAAGTACAAAATATCATCCCTCTGATGGCTCTGGAATACTTCTCCCCCCTATCAGTCATGGCAGGGACTTCCAGCTGTCTCCCAGTCTTTTTCACAACTTATTTATGCACAGCTATTCTTAAGTCAATGCATTCCTCATGATTACACAGGAGACAGACTGGCAAATATACTACATGAAGTAATCAGTTTCAGTAACTGTGCTCTTAATGCAAGATGACAGCTCTTCACTCAGATTTTGCAGTAGGAGCCCTGGTATTCAGAACTGTTATTTTTAGTTTGAGATTACACAGTAAGACATTAAAACTGAATTGTCTTCAGGCCAGGCAAAAGAAGGAAAGTCTGTGTGTAATTGTAGCACACAGAGCTCTACATAGCTCTGCTTTTCCCTACATGAGTGAGGGATGATATCTACCAAACCAACAGAATTAAGCTTAGATAAAATCCAATCTCACCTTACCCAGCTTTAAGTTATAAATATACACAGCACTCCAATAACACCCTTGATACAGTATTCTTGAGATACTAGTCAAGGAATGCAAAATAGAATCGACTCATAATTAAGCTGGCTACCAGACTGCCTGATGTCACAGAAACTAGCAAGAAGTAATTTGCTATGCAGGTACTTTCTAGGAACATCTAAATCATGTTTCAGCTGTAAAGAGAGATGTGTTGCACCTCAAAGATTAAACTTCCTACCATAGATCAGATGATACTAGCCTAGATCCTGGCACTTCAGAGTCAGGAGGCAATAAAGCCTCATTTCTACTTTCTCTTCTGCAGTGAAACTCCTCTGTTCTAGGAGTAAGAGTCAACATACCATTGCTTCATTGCTGTTAGCAATGTTAGCAACTCATTAGTTACACACATTAACTTTTTTTGAATATCCTAGCATGAAGACAACATATGAACATAATTTTAAGTATCCCATGGAGCTTCCAGGTTAGGTTGTCATCTCTAAATGTGAACAGATGTTCAGGATCATAGACAGGACAAAGATAAAGAAGGGAGCATCAAACCAATGCTACAGATGAAAAACTGAGATACAAAAGTGATTAAGATTTCCCAAAACTACACACAATGACAGCAGCAAAGTCAAGGACCACCTCAAGGTTCCCGGTTCTCTGTCTAGTAACTTAATAAGGTTTGTTGTTGTTTTGTTTGTCTTTGTTTTAATTTAAAAAGGATAAAGAGCTTTGCTGACTTGTGTCCAAAAATAAGCCATCGTGTTGCAGAATCTATCAATTAAAACCTGTATTCTTTTATTGTATAGAAGGTTATTAAAGCATAGATATATTTTGCACAAGGGCTCAGTTTGGCAAAACTTACCAAGTGGTGTTTCAGCATTCTGTCCAACCTTGTTCTACCAGAAAACAAGCTTCAGTGTGTCCCCTTATCTAGAGACTGCTTTTGGAACTCAGTTTTCTTTTGAAGTCAAACAAAAAGACAAAGAAATTGGAGGAGAAAAGAATAAACAGAACAAACGAGCAAAACCACTACAGTAAATGAAAAAGAGAAATTAATCTCACTGCACAGAAAACCTGTAATAAATGCAAGATTTGAATGCTGAAGAAAACACCCTGCCACATAAAGCTCGAAGCGAGTTGCTCCTGCAGTCGGGTGAGTGACCTGTTACCTCCAGGAAAATTAGCCTTGTCCTTGCATTCCACATCATTTCTCCAGGACAAAAGCAAAATGACAAAACCCATTAGCATCATTATGCTTATTCACAGCTCTTTACATACGAGATTTCACGAGACTGCCCTGAATCAGCACCTTTCATTTTTTGACAGAAATATACAGGTGTTTCTGACCTGACACAACCACCTCCCGCACTGCTGGGTGTTTCATGGGGTACCTCCATCCTGCAGTACAGTTCTCCCAGCCATCTTCAGAAGACCTAGCTCTGGTGCCCATGGCAGTATAGAGCCCTACATGAGCTGCAAACTACTTAAGGAACTCTGTGATGCCAGTTTAGAGTTCTGCCACAAACCCATAGAAATATGCTGAAAGCCAACCGTGGGGTAGGCCTATAGAGAGATGTTTTGGGGTCTGGGCCACACAATTTCCAAACTGGGAGAGAATAGAACTGGATCATGAAGCTTTGGTTGTATCCCCAGGCTGATGCTTGGGGTTAGGCCCGACAGGATTCTGAGCAGCCCAATCTATCTATAAATGTCCCTGTTCACTGACTGCAGGGGTTGGATTTGACCTTTAAAAGGTCCCTTCCAATGATTCTGATCCCCAGTGGTTTTTGCTGCCCCTTTGGTTCTTTTAAAGCTACTTCCAAAATCTGCCTCACTGAATGCTGGCTGCTCACTTCTTGTTCTCTACTTAGGCATGGTTTGATGTTCCCCTAAGGAGAGATCCACCTCTTTCCATATCTTGCTCAAGTGTCCGTGCTCTTTGGCAGACCTGTCTAAAAAGGTACAGAACAGCCTGCAGCATAAGCACAACCACTTCCACAATCTGCAAGTCTTACAATGCACAAATACTTACACCCAATTTCTTGAGTGCTGCACAAGAAGTCAACTCAAACTTGTATTAATTGCTTATTTTCTTTCCAAAATACTTTAGCATCATGAACAAGTTTATCATTACATCAGTCTGAGAGCATTTGCTTGACAGATAGCTCAACTGAAATTCATGCATCTCCAATTTCAGGCTACAGAAATATTAAGAAAACCATGAGTGCTAATACACCACATACAATCAGAGTGCTTGGACTGACTCACTTTTATGACTCATCTGTGACACCATTCAAGTGTTTTAAAGACTGGGAAAATAGTATTATGTTGAGCAATGCAGAGATGGCCTTCTTTGTATAGGAAAGAAATAACTGTTTTTATACCTCATGACAGCAGTTTGAAATCCACTAAAACACATCAGCAGCTCCAGCTTGTCTATTACATTTGCAAGCAGTTAGTTAAGTGGTTTGGTACCTATTGCTGCAGGCATTAACTCAGACAGACAAAACAGTCGGTTTAGCTTATTGGAAATGCAGGACACATTGGAATGATGATTTCCATGTTCAGACCTATGTTGAAAAGCCAAGCAATAAGCACAAGCATACTACAGACCCCATGCATTGCCAGTGTCACTACAATCTGACCACAGTAGTGATCATGACTTCACAGTATCACATCTTAATCAGAGGAAGGAGAGGACACGGGGGAGTACACCAGCATCAACTTCACCAAACATGCTGTACTTGTTCAGTCATAAGCCAGGATGAATTAACATGATGTGGCCATGTAAGTGTATATGTGATGCAGATGGATGTTTTCATTTTGTCTTGCTGTTTTCCCCTTTGCTCCTTCTCCTTTTGTACCCTCTGCATTTGAGCTTTGTTGCTCCCTTGACTTGAAGCCTTCTATGCAAACTGCTTTTTTTCCAGTCATTGCTTGGTTGATTATGGATTACATATGAAAGAAATGGATTTGATATCCTCTTGATTTCTTATATTTTCTAACTCTCACGTTGAACACAAAGCAGTAGCAGACCTCAAGAAAACCCACGTGACTTCATTTCTGGAAAGGGACAGGGTGCTGCTGATAGTCTCGTCAGACCCGCTCACTTGTCCACTAAATTTCAAATAGGACAAAATTAAGACCCCCACTGGTCTTGGATGGGGACACTCAGTATATAAACAAGGCTGAATAAGCAAGGAAAACAAGATGTTGGAATGGCCTACAAATTCTGGACTGCTTACACTGCTTTTATCTGACTTGAAAATGAGAACTCATTAAAGCATGTATAATTTTATCTGTTCCTTGGGGTCTCTTGCAGGAGAAGTGCTGCGATGACACAGGCATCCCACTAAGATGGAAAGAAGAAGCAGACATTAGGACTATATGAACATAAACTGCAAGGCAGGAAACCCTGGGGAGAGAGAAAGTGAATAACCAAAGCAGCATCAAGAAAGTTTGCAGGGGCCTTCTCAAGTGGCAAGGAGTGATACTAATGTAATTCACTGGATAGCACCCAAGCTCAGAAATCCTTGCTATGTAAGAATCTGGGGTTTTGCCATGTAACTCAGAACGCAGCAGCATCTGGAATCAGGGGAAGTTTGCTACTAAATGGTTGTGAAAATGAAAAGGTGAACCTCTGTGCAACAGCATGGAAAGTAGATAATGAAGCATTAAGAACAGACCATGATTTCCTGCCAATAATAAAAAGGAATTTGTAGCTCCATCAATTGAAGAGCTGACAGCCTGAGAGAGCTGCATTTAATGAGTTATTCACTTGCCAGACTTAGCACGTCTCAAAGCCTTGGACCAATATGGCTGGAATCAGAAGGAAGTATTAGAAACTCCCATGTGGGCTTTAAACCCACAATAAATAGAAAGATGCCATTCAAGAGAGAAATCACACTCACCTCTCTAGTCCGTGGCCTAAGAAGTAATGGAAGAAAAAATCCCTCTGGAAGTCCTTGTAACTGTGAGGAAGTCAAATGACACGGCAGGAACTAAAAACAGTTTCTTTTCTACCTGAATACACTTCCAGAAACAAAGTAATGGCAGTTGCCCTTCTCAGCCACTGGGAACTAAAGTTTGTGAGGTATAAGTGGAATAGAAAACATGAACTCTAAAGCAGCAAGCACTGAATTTCCAAGAAAATAAAAAATACAGCTTTCACACAGAAATAGCCATAGGAAATTTCTACCAAAATTCTTCAGATGATAATCAGTTAATGGCTGTGAGAGTTCCTTACAGGAATAGTTAATTTGAGAAAGCATAAATTAGAGATTTAATCTACCCCAGAGGTATAACAGAGTGCTTGGGCCCCATACATGCCAGAGAAACATCTTTACCTATACATAAAATACGTATATTCAGCATTCTAAAGCCTGAATGCTACCATGCTTGCCCTAGTCACTCCTAGTACTCCATATTATTTTTCTAACAGGTCTTCTGTCTGTACTTACCTTCAACCTGTAACCCTTACTTAGCCTAACACAAAACATGTTAGCATCAGTTCTGCATGACTGACCACTAGCAAACATATATACTCCCTGACAGAAAGTATTCCATTGAATTTTAAAGCCTGCTAGCAACTCCATAGCTTCAACCGCAAAGAATGGAAGATGAAATAAAATCAGTCTCCATTATTAAACACATCATCTTGAAAGCTCACAAGTGTGCATAATTCCATAGATTTACTGGTGTTTGTTTTGTTGCTGTTTTTCCCTTCCAAAATGGCACTAAGTCTAATTTCCTAATATTGCCTCAGTGATCTCATGGTGGTAATGCAAGCACACAGATGACATTACCAGAGCACAACAACTGGGGAAAAACTTTCTGCAACCCTCTTAATGATTCTATTATGTTGCTCCTTCTAAGGAAAACCATTATAAAATTAAAAACTGGACAGTTTGCATCCTGAATGCCTATTAGAGAAGTCATTAAGACCCCATTATTATGAAAGGAAAACAACTTCAGAACAATGCAGCAGAGACCCACTGATGAGCTCTCAGTGTGAAACAATACCAGAAAGTACATGTGGCAGCATCCCTGCTCTGAAGATGAAGTAAGATTCCTTGAGCAGTCATAGTGCATATGCAAAGCTGTGGGTTTGGTTTTCTGTTGTTGCTGGCTTTTGTTTTCCTTCTCCAGTAAAGTCCAGGGAAGCTGAGTATTATCACCATGGGTGGTTTGACACGAACATCAGACAAGTGAACAGTGACTCATTTATCACATCCTCAGCAAAACTAGATGTCATGACTTCTGCCAGGGTCCCTAATTCAGGTAAGAAACATCTGCATATATCTGCACAAGTGATGCTCACACTGCAGCTCGACTAACTTCTGTCGCCTTGGAGAACTGCATGTCTGTGCACTGATTAAATCTGTCTGCACAAAAGCTGTGGTGAAACTCAAGCATTTTAATTTAAACCATTATAAGCCTTGGAATAACTAATTAAACTTTCCAATCCTGTAATATTTCCATAGCCCTCCATTAAAATATTGAGTTAGCAGCAGAAAACATTTTAATGCAGTTATAGCAGCTATATTTCCATCAGCATTGTTTCTATCTGGACCGTGATGTTTCAGCAGACTGAGTTAACAAAGGAGCTTAATGACAATTTAGTCTGGTGACGCATCTGGTCTGCTTAAAATTCACTTAAAAAAATGTTGACATAACACAAGATGGGCCCACTGAAATGAACCTTTGAAATAAACCTTTGACTAATCTTTGAACAAAGACACTCTTCAGCGTTAGTAAACTCTGGAGTAATCCTAAGAGAAACCTCATGCTGTGTCTATTGTATATATGTACTGAATTTCACCTTCTTAAAAACAAAGCCCACAGTACTGGATACTGCCATTGCTGAGGACAGGGTTGGACACACACAGTTTAAAACAAGCCTTATTGTTATCTCTCTATTTGATCTTATTCATATTCCAGTTATTGCAATAGGACCTTCCACTGGCCTTAAATATACAATTTTGAGCTGCCCAGCAAATCCCAAGCCACGTGCATGACCGTACAGTTCACAAGGACTGCTAAATAGGGCATTTCCTGGATGCCAAGGTTACTCAAATGTAGTTTTTACCTTGAATCCCATGAGTCACCATATTCAGTGCTATCTTCTAGACTTCCCAGATAGCTTTGGACACAAGTCCTGAGCAGCCCAAACATTTGCCATTTCATCTCAACAAGCAAGAAATATTCCAATGAAGATGGAAACGTTATAACAGCAAATAATATCACAGCTGACTATTTCACTGAGAGGATCAGCTGGAATGATCAAACCCAGTCCCAATTCACAGACATCTCCCAAGTGCCAAAAATCACAATACGTGTCCCATCCAGCTGCCAACACTTTCAGCTGGCACTACACATCTTGATCAGAAGGCATACAAAAATGCGTGGCATGGTAAATGCTGACAGTGCAGTATTGCCAAATATAATGTCTATCAGCATCATAGGCCTAGCAAGCTACAAAGGGAGGAGTATTTCTTTGCCAATCCTCATCCTCAATATCAGATACTAATGAGTAGAATCCAGATCAGAAAGAGGCTAGGAAAAACCTTTCAATACAGAAGTGCCTTACTGATAGCACAGAGGAACAAGGAGCATCACAGATGCTTCACGCTTTCCTATAAAGCACCCTGCAGGCTATGCTGCAGTTGCTGTAGCCTTATGCTCTGCTCAGGTTTATGGTTCCAATACTGTATGATTTACTTCCCAGCTCACTCTTCTCTCTACAAACAGACCGGGTAAGTTCAGAAGACCTGTTTGCATCTGAACCTCAGCATGTGCATCAATCTGCAGGACAAAGACTTGAAATATATAGTGCTACTGGTAACCCATTTTACTAAAACTGATCCTACAGAAAACCAGAACACATTTAAATAATGCTTGCAGGGTCTAGCATCTGTCACAGTGCATAACAAAAAGTCACGCTGGGAATCCGTGGAGATTTAGAGACATATGGCTTGGCAGCCCCAATGCAAATTCCTGTTACCACATTAAACTAATTGGCTCTAAAGAAGGAAAAATAATTAGGGGAAAGAATTCACATGGTAGAAAAACATAGCATTAATGAGGAGAGCTATTTATTGCTAATACTCCTGACCGTCTATTTTTGATACACAAAGTGCTCTACTGCAAAGTGTTTGGAACTGCTCAATAAAAAAACATAAGAAAGAAGTTCAAGAATAGTGTTTTTCAATCAGACTGTTTGGAAGAGAAGTTGGGAAGATGTCAGCAATAGAAATCAGGAAAGAACACGTGGCAGCAGGAGATGGAGAAGAGCAAAATGGGGACAAGATCATTTCTCCAGGCAGTCAAGGACACTCAGGCTACAGTAGCTACTTTTGACAAAAAAGGCTATTTCAGAGAAGCAAACCTTACTCAGAAATGAGTCTGAATACTAGAAAGGTGAGCAATGACTGCCTGCCAATACTGCAGTTATAGAAAGCAGCAGATTAAGAGTCATTACACGATGGAAGAGTTCTGGTCATGTTGTTCTGTCCTCAATCTCAGAAAGAAGTCCATTGACATGACTGAAGTATTTCTGGCCCCACTGAGCTCAGTCCTTTCAAGTGACAAGGGCCAAGAACAATTTTAGTGAAGTCAATAGAAACAGAGAGGAATAAGTTCTGAGAGACTGAGCTTATGTTGAAGAAAGGAAACTTGGGAGGGAAGTATTACAGAAACATGGCACGACAAAACAAACCAATGAAAAAGCAACATATTCACCATCATGGTCTAGTCTCCGTGCTGTACTAGTGATAAAAGGAATGCAAGTACCAAGACTACAGGTATATATTCTTTTACTTTATGCTTTTCACTGAACATTTCTCCAACACTTCTCACACAGGAGTCCTACAGTACTCAGCAGCAAAAGAACAATAACCTACCATTTAATTTGATAGCAGAGTCCTAGTAGTATTGAGGTCTGCATATAAAACACTACAGCTAATAGCATTCCCTTCCCTCAGCACAGTACAGGCTGATGGCACTAAGATCTCTGCTGATTTAATGCACTGAAGGTCTCCCAGAAAACTCTAATCTCCCACACTGGGCTTGTTGCTCTTGGACTAATGGGCCTTAAATACACCTGACCCATTTCTTAATACACAGGAGGAACTCTGTAAGTGCTTTGAAGCTTCTTGTTTGGCTGTGAGAAAGGGAGGGATGAGAGTAAAAGAGTTGAGGAGTCACTGGAGCCACGGAGATGCATATCAGGACACAATCACCCCACACGGCCACAGACCACCCATAGGGAAATGCTGTTAGTGCTACTTGGCTGTAACAATCAGGCAAAAAAGAGACTGATTCAATGAAACACGAGTCTAAAAAATTTGTGAAAGGT
Organism: Coturnix japonica; assembly: GCF_054131305.1. NCBI lineage: Eukaryota > Metazoa > Chordata > Aves > Galliformes > Phasianidae > Coturnix > Coturnix japonica. The sequence continues at coordinate 15,860,674 of NC_140676.1, read as the reverse complement.
GACAAGCTATTGCTACCTTGTGCTCCCAAGCAAGGCCAACAGTTGTATTTTTATTGCCTTTTACTATAAGTCAAATCATCAGTACTGCTGCAGTTCACGCAAAGAAAGAGTGAGAGGGTCAGGTGGGAGAACATGCATGTACTAAAAACTTCTGTTCATGCACAAGAGTCAGCCAAGAGTCTCCTGCCCCCTATTTGACCCACTATAGAGATTATCAAGTAAGATAGCAAAGAATACATTAGATGCAACTGAAACACTATAATGCAATATGTAGGGAAATAGCATTGTCCATTTCAGTAATTACTAACACAGTGAGCAAAGACTGAATTTGGTATTTTCTTTAAGTAAATGAATAAGATTTCTAAAGTAAACTGCAGTCTCACTCCAGATAAAACATCATCTTTCACCTGTGTGATGTCCACAGTGAAAACAGCAAATCAAAATTGTTTCTGCAATAAAAAGCCCCCTGAAGGAAGTTAGTGCCAAACTGAGCTGCTGCTGGGAAGAGAAGCAAATATGTTGCTTTCTCACTTAAAAGTGCTGGACATGAAAACAATGGCAATTAAAAGAACAAAAAAAATGAAGTGACATTCTTTCCCATCCTCCCCAAATGAGGCCACGAGAAGACATGGCATCTCCCAAGAGAAGCAGCTGGCTGGTTTCTACTTTAAAGTGGCTTAAAAACACTTTTTCCTTTGACAATTTTATTCTGAGCATCTACATTTGCTTTGCTTCTCTTGTCCCTTTTCCATTAGCAACTGGCTGCTAATTATCTGCTGGTAGATTCTGCCTGAGGCTTGCTCAACTTCAAGAAAACACAGGCACTGTCCCATTCTCACAGACATGCAGCACAGTTCCTGTGTATTTACAGCCAGGACTTGAACAGTGTGAACCAGAATAAGAAACATGACCCAGGAAAGCATTGCTGAGGCAAAAGTTACAACACTTAGAACATCAATAATGGGAGCAAGAGCTGCCACTGCAAACAAACCAGCTGTTGGGAAGTTCCCAGGCAGGACTGTGGTCTGAAGGCAGTTACTATACCTTAGGTTTTAATGTTGCAAGAAAAGAAAGAGTTGTTCCATCAGTGATGCTGATTGAAGCCTCATCTTCTCCCCTCCCATCTGTGTCAAACTTTTCTAGATTTAAAATAGTGTGGAGAGCATAATTGGCATGAAGGTTACTATTTCTATTAGAAGAGCCGGCAGGAACAGTCTCAATAACTCCCAGTCCAGTCAGGGCACTCGGTGTTATTTGGTCTGAGCTCATTCCTTTTCCAGATGGGCTACAGAAGCTTTTTAAGACCCATCATCTACCAAGTAAAGCTCTTCCAGCACTCCCTCAGGCTGGACACTTAATTCAGACGGTTCATTGAAGCCACACACCTGACTACCATTCTTCTCAATGGATGTTTTCACAAACCTGACTCAGAATCTCATGAGAAACGACTCCAAAAATTAAAACACACGTGACCATTAGGATATATCACAATTGCAAACTGCCCCTTATTGTGCTGTTCTCTTACTTTGAGTAGCTTCACAGTAGCTCTGGTTTCCAGAGAGAGGAGAGTTCGGATGACACTGGAAAATTCCAAGATCTGACAGAGAAAGCAGTAATTCAGTAACTCAAAAAAAAAAAAAAAAAAAAACCAACAAAAAAACAGTTAAGAAACCAAACATTAAAAGACACAAATTCAATTCTCAGTATAACACTCCTTCCATTTCAGAAAAGCTTCAAGAGAGTTATGAAAACAGAATTAGAAAAACAAAACACGCATACAGCCACAGAGCAAAGTTCAATTCACCTTCAGAATTCGGGCACTAAGACATTATACTGGCAGCTCTAGGAGCCATTAAACCTTAACCTGGTAGACTACCTCCATTTGCAAGGCAAACGGTTTTCTTATAGCCCTCAGAGATGTTTTATAAGCAGTATGTAAAGACGTTTTTAAAATCTCGAACTGTCAGCGTCTGTTGTAAAAGACCATCAAGACAAACAGCAAACCACAAAAATGCCATTAGATTGGGATATTATGAGAAGCTCAGCAGATACCAAATTCACAAGCCTTGTCTATCCAGACATAATTCAACTGGCTTTCCAACACGCAGTCAGAAGTATTATACTGGGATCTCCAGCTGCTCTGCCCTCCATACAGAAACAGAAGGTAAACCCTGAGCTGCTATTTCCTTTGTTCTGTTTATTGGGTGGGGGGAGGTGTAAAAATTACTGATCGTTTCAGGACCGTAAGGGCATGAGCAAGCAAAAATTCATAACAAAGCCCAGCCATCTTCTGGATGCAAATGGTTCAGAAATCAAGATGTGAACCCTTTCAGACTGGGCACAGAGGTCAGGCACATTGGCCAAGTACATGCCTTTCTATTAACGTTTTTCTCTAAATGCCTTTGATCCTGGCCATTGTAAAAAGGTTCCCCAGTCAATCTCTTCTGGCAGTGAAATTAGGTTTTACGAGACAACATAAGTGTAGTACTGAATGCATAATAGTGGAAAGCAATGATAGTCAATCATTGGTATAGTGGTAGCTCTTTACTGCCTGACTGGTATCTTTTTAACACCTGTTCAGCTTAATGCATGTATGTGCCCACAGACAGCAAATGCCACCTGCCTGCCTCTGTAAAGATTTGGCTTCTCTCACTTCAGTTGTTCTCTTAGTAAGACTAGAGGCTTTCTTTCCCTCCTCCCTCCTTCTTCTGTAGAAAACCATTTAAGTCTTGTTTTACACTGAAACTATGTGAACTTTCACATGCAATCTCCTTCTCCTAATAAAATATTAATGGCATTTCAGCATTTTAACTCTCCCTTAGTCTTTGAGATTATTTTTCTCAATCCTGCATTCTCTAATCATTTAACAGTAAGGATCCTGTTAGAGCTGCACATTGTAAAAATGTGACTGTTTGCTGACTGCTACTCCATCACATCTCTGGGGCTTTAGCTTATAAACCTGAGAGGCAAAAGATGCAGCAGGGATCCAAGCAAGAAGTTCCTGATTAGCAGCAGTGTTACTACAGAGAGGAGTGGAAAGCATTAAAAATGGAGACTGGCCTCCCACAAGCATAAGATTTTGTTATCCTGGCAACGTTAGGATAGAAAGCTGTCCCCAGGTCTCAGGGTATATGTGCATTAACTCAGATTTACTGCTGCACATAAAAGGCAACTGATCCTATTTCAACGATGACTTATGAATTGCATGGCAATATAAGACTGAAACATATTTGTATAAATACCAACTTTTTTTCCACTGATACACTGATTTTATACTACTGTACTGTTGTACTCCCAACAATACACCAACACCTACTCCACAGCACTACAAACACAGAAATACTCTCCTGCCAGGAGTGTGAAAATAATTGTAAGTTTTATTCCAATTCAAGCAATCAGATTCCTGTGAAACAGTTCTATTGTTTTCCTGTGTGATTTTTCAGTCTCTAGCCATATCCAAATTTACTAACAGAACCCTTTCCTTCTTCATTCAGGCTAATTTTGGTTGTGCTCTCTCACTAGCACTAGGGGCACCAGGCATGACACATCTGCCCTGTTCAACACTGCAGGCAGGCTGGCATTTTAGTGCACAGTGCCTCCCAGCAAGGCCCAGAGTCCACCTCAGATAGATGTGTGCAGGGAGCGTGCAGTCACTGGTGGGGCTGGACTGGAGCACAGCCTTTGGCTCACACTTGCTGTGCAGTCCAGATGTACCCTGATGGCAGCCCTGAGCCAGCCTGCCTTGTCACTGCACCTACATAAAATTTACAGCAGCTCTGCTATACTCTGCTGTAGGGCTGTCAATCAAAATGACTATTGGTCTGTTAAGGGGCAACCAGCCAAATATGAAGTTAGGTAACTCAGAGGAGGTGAACTCACTGTGCAAATCCTTGCAAAGTCAGCATGCAAGCAGTTCCTCGCATTTCTGATAATCCCATTAAGTGACGCAGCACAGGAGCCCAGTCAATCAGCCAGTCAGTAAGAATTAATGGCCAGTGGAATGACTGCTTGTGATAAATGGAGCCTTCACGCTAAGGAAATTGGAAATGCAACTGAGAGTCAATGGAGTGAGCCATGGCAGCCTGCGGCTCTGCTAACAGTCAACTGAAAAATATCTGCAGAACAAACTGTAAAGCTCACTGCAATCAGCCTCACCCCCAGACCACAGGCAGGACAGAGAGCTCAGCATGAAAAGTAAAAGGTTTTAACACTTCTTTCTGCATCCTTCAACCTCTGATGGAACTGGGAACCCGGTGGGATGGAGTAGGGGGGGAAAAAGATTCAAAGCCCCAACCCTTTATTTAAGGGTGTGTGAGCTTTGTAGAAGGCCACAGAAAAGGGCCCTTCAACATAACTCTCTGCTCACCTCATATGTCAGCTAATGTGAGTTGATAACAGCTTCCCTTGCAGAACACACCAAAGATAAATGCATATTGTTTCCTTTCTTGTAGTAGTAGGTGACTGTTCAATCATCTAAGACTTGAGATGTGGCTTCACTCCAACCTAAGTACTCAAGACAGTTTGATCACAACTCTTAGCTCCTCTGCAGCACATATTTTAAGTGCAGGGGAAAAAGTCTAATGCTACCTGTGTGCCGTGGTTACGTTTTATAAGAGGTTTCCCCACAAAAAAGTAAAAGACTCCAAGTTGCTCAGGTGGTTGAGGAAGATACTTCAGCTTCCAGCAGGAGTAAGGGAGCAACCATAAGCAGACATACAAACCCATAAAGGAGTACTTGAGAGCCCACACTACAAGAGTTATGGTCTTTTGATTTCCTAGGGTGATAAGAAGGAAGACCACCATTACTTGAAAGCTTTTACTGGTACAGAAAAGCAAGCAGGAATGCAATGCTTCGCTTGGGATCCTCAAAACTTACTTCCTCTCTCACAGTTCAGTGTGTATTAAAACAACTCATGTGGCACCAAGAGCAAGGGATACATTCATTTTCTCACAGATTTTTTTGGTCCTGCAACTAAGAAAAGCAGACAAAGATGGCTTTTGAAGCTCTGAAGTTTGATTATACATTACATAATCTGCACCATTGCCACCTCTGGCCCTTTGCTGAAGTTGATAACATTTGATTCATGTCAAGCAGCTGCTCTGATAAATACTTTTCCTACTTCTTCATTTCTCTCAATATGTCTTAAACAAGATTTACTGGAAGAAAAAAATAAGTGTACATGATGAAACAGTAATTGCTTCTGGTTTTGGAAGGACAAAAACCAGGCTCACCTCATATCATCCTATAATTCTGTTTATCAGGATACTTACTGGCCTGCTCTCAGGGAAGCAATCCAGTAAGGGCTGGAGCTTTTTAGGCAAATCCATCCAGCATTCTGATCTGTCAGTGGATTGTACACCATCCAGAGCACTCACCGTGTCACACACCACAGATATTTAACCTGCAAATTGAGATCTCATCTTTAATTGATGAATAAACGTCTCACAGGGACGTTGATTTCCTTTTTGCCCCTGTATTAACAGCATATCAATTTTTCTTTTGAATCATTAAAAGAGGAACACAAAACCTCTGCACTGGAAATCACGTCATGAAAGACAAAATTCAGTAAGTAGGAGAAGTTTAATGTACAATAATTCACAGCTAAAGTTCTGGAGGAGCTATGCCTGTATCGAGCTCTACATTTCACATACCAAAGTTTGCCACTGAGAAGTCTCCCCTATCAAGTTTTAAATCATAAATGAATAATCCACACTTTTGTATTGGTTTTGTTGTTGTTAAAAACACTGATGTCAGTAGAGCATGTAAGGGATCTCATGATTCAAATTCAGTAACAAAATGGGGACAGGTTGTTACAAGTTTTATTTTATTTGAACCCCCCTTGGGTCTTCCTAGAGCAGTTACATAGATTGATTTTGACATGTGGGTTGCAACTGCAGAAGCCTGTCACGGAGCAGCAAATAAGCTAAAAGCAGCTGTTATCATCCCTCTAGCTGTAGAGGTCACTGCACAGCAAGGATTCTACTCAGCATTCAATTAAGAGCTGCGGTCTCAGTCACGGCTGAATGGACCCTCCGCTATTGTAGTATGGGTCCCCCATCCATAAGTTTTTCAAGTTCTCCCCATATGTATAATTAATGTCATCTGCTGCAACCATCTTGGTTTATACTATTCATCAAATAAACCATATTGAAATAACTGAAATGAAGGATTTTTTAAAAGCACACACAGAGTGATCTCCCTGGAATAACCAGGAGTCTCCACGTATTGAAGCTGCACCCTTGGATCTGGCTTCCATGTACAGGAATCATAAAGGAGCTGAATTATTTCTAACATAATTTCTATAGTTTGGCTGAACTTCACTGGAGAAAACCTCTCACCAAGCTCTTAAGAGTCCAGTTCTTACAGTCTGAGGAATTTAGTCCATCCTTCCCTTATTCTGCTTCCACCTTACAGAACTACAAAGAAATCAACACTTCTCAGTCACAGGTGAAACCAGATTAGACCTTTCCTAAGAAGGTTGAAACACAAGCAACTTCATTCCTCAAAAATACTGAGAAATGGGATATTCTGCTTTAGTGATCAGGTATGCATAGAGAAACAAATATCCATATGGGTCTCTGAAGGACTTGAGAGGATACAGAGAGAGAAATAAAAGCTTAGAGCTTCCTCCAATAACTTTCTGTTTTATCTTCTCTGATTAAGACAGACAGTCCTGATGCATTATTTACAGTGTTGCTGGGAATGCCCCAGAGCCAAGAGGAAGAAAGCTGCATGCAGATTAATGCATGAGAGCTGCCACTGCAGAGACAGTCTTTGGGAGACAGTGAAGCAGCAGGGTTAATTGCAGCTTCCATGATGCCATAGTAAATGCAGACTGAGGCCAAAATGAGGCTTTAAAGCCTGAACAGAATTGTTCTTCCTGAAAGGAACTTGATACTTGTGAGGGAAGCTGTATGTTTCAAAGGCACCAAGAACCAAACACCCAGCTCCCTCCATTAATGAATAACTTTCCCTATTTTGCCTTATGTGGTGATCTTGCCTATGGGTCATTGTTAATTATTCCCTTTCTTCTGCAGAGGAATCTCTCTTAGCACCTACTACAACCAGCCCTCATTCCCCGGCTTTCTTCCGAAGTTGTCATCTTATAGTTCACTTCATTCCTCACCCCATGCACCAGATCTCCTCCATCTCTTCACTCAAATATAGCTTTACTCTCTTCCCTCTAATCTATTACAAAAAAATGCTTTCGGATCAGCCCCAAAATAAAAAGTGAGTAAATAACATGCCCATAAATTAACTTCTCCCTCAGTTTTTCAGGGCATTAACATCCAGTTGCTAATCTAGGATCGGGTTCTGTTAAATGAACTTCAAAATCAACCAACAGAAAGCAGCAGCTGGTCAGTAAGGAGCCCTACAGCTCCCATACAGGTGGCACTTGGATTTTAAACACAAGAGAGCAGGAAAAACACTTTCCCTCCAGCACAGTATCAATAAATCTCCTGTTACTTTGAATATCAAATGCAACAAAACCAGCAGCAGCTTCTATCAATTGCCCATGTGCTTTCCTTCTTATAGAAATATAAGAATGATAAAAGAAGTAAGTAATTGTTTTCATGTGGCTGCTTTAAGACGCACATTTGTAAACACAGGAGTACAAAACACTTCATTAAGACACTGCAACAAGAGAACGATGGAGCAGTAACTCATGGTTAATGCTTTTAGGAAAGCTACCATGAATAAAGGCAATATAATTCACACCCTGTCAAGCTGTTCCTGCATGACTACGCATTGAAAGTCACAGTTAACTATGGACAGATAGCATTGTTAATATCCATCCTGGATGCATTTATTACTCAATTACTTGCCATCTTTTCTGTGCAGGTCTGTGAGAAGCTGATAGGCAGCTACATTCTATTTTCAAATCAGAAATTTTATGAAGCCTATATATTTGGTTTCTGAGAGTTATGTACAAAACCAGAGGCTTTTTCTATTGGTATTATGACATCAACAAAATAGCTGAGGCCAAATTTTTTAATTTTTTTTTTTTTTAAAGAAGAAACAATACATTCTCTTTTTAGAGACTGAAGAAATATCATCAAAAGAGCCAGAAGATGAGATGCAGAGTTCTGGACCCTCATTTTCATCATCAGTTTAAGAAAGGGATAATTATAGCAAACTCTCTCATGATTCTGAAACTCTAGGAGGAAAGAGATTGAAAATGCTGTTTTACCTGTGTATTACTGTGTTTGCGTATGTCCTGGAGACGAAGACAACTTCTCCCTGAGATCTTTCTGAACTACATTTACCTTCCATGAGTAACAGAGCTCCATGACAGTCAGCTGGGGTGCAGGCTCAGGGGCTGTGACTTCTGAGGAGACATCCTACCTGCTCCACAACTCCTGCTGTAGACACCGTGGTGTTGCTCACCTCCGTACTTGGGCTGGATCACTGCTTGGGATCTTAGGTGACTAGTAGGAACCAGGGACAGGGAAGTTTAATTGAGTTGAACACACAAAGTGAGCCATGCACACTAATCATCATCGGGCTAATGAAATTCATTTACACAATGCCAGTTCAAATCAGGAGAATCAAACTCAAGGTGAGGTGTTATGAACAAACAAAGGAAAAGGAAAAATGGATCATTAGTCAGATGCAAAACTATTTCTATACTTGTCACAAAAAACGTACAAGAAAACCTGCCACAGGGTTGTGAGTTACACAACACAGAACAAAGACAGTAAACCAACTTCCAGGGCATCAATCTGCTTGGGGAACACAATGATTTTGAATAACCATTCTGCACAACTAAGAGAGGGAGGGAGGTGCCCACCAAAGCAGCCCTCTGTCCTTGACAACTCAAAGGCAGAAATCACATGTCCAGCATCCTCCTTCATAAGCCACACTTTAGCCATTGCTAAACTCCCTGAAGTTTCATAAAGTGTATTAACAAAGCTAATCCATGCAGTAAATGAGATCTGAGAATTAAATGTCTTCACAGACACACACTCACTTCATAAACAGAAAAGTAACTAGGAAACTTAAGTGAGTGTCCAACAAGTTTCTGCATACAATTAATTCTGCTATGAGGCAAAACCGACCCAGAATTCGACTTAAAACATAAACTTAATTCTTTGTTTTCAAAGCTCTTTTTCTAATGGAAAAGTATCATAGAAACACCAGGACCTGAAAGCACTTGCATATTGTACAACCATCTCATATTTGGTAAACCCAGAGATGCTACCACCATGGTTCCCCTTTTCACAGTAAAGCACAAACTGAGATTTGTGCAACAGCAGCAGGACTTGCTATTATAAGTTTATTTAAAATACATATATTTAAAGAAGCCAACGAAAATAGACATGAACAGAAACATTAGATGCTAGCTGTACTGCTATTTCTGTGCACTGATTAGCAGCCAAGAGCTATAAGTACGGAAATGCTCTCTGAAACATGCACAGCATAATTTACACATACTTATTGCAAAAACTAATCGAGACTGCAGTGCTTGAGACTAAATTGAAGGCAAGTCACAAGCTTGTCCAAAGACAGAATATTCAACATTCTGCACAGAAGCCGAACAAGCATTAGCACAAAGCAAAGCATACAGCGCTGCATGCGTACTCACGTCCATAGAACTAACAAAAGTCTATTGACATTCAGAAAATTATTGTGCTCTGGAATTTATCTGCTCCTGGGCACACAGGGGTTATTTGATACCAATGTTATGATGACACGGCCAAGAGAAGTTCTCAGTGCTCTTGGATGGGAAACCTGAAGATAAGTTACACCAGCAATACTGACGTACCATGAGGATGAGGCAACACTGCAAAGCAAATTAAAATTCCTGATTGCATTGAAAATTCAGCTCCAATTAAAAATCACTGGCACCAGTGGGAAGGACCCACTTATCTTAAATGGCTCCTAAATTACAAGGAGTTTCAGTAAGGCCCCTCATCCCAGCAGATTTAATGAAAGTAAAGATCATGATTGCATTGCACAAACACTTCAAAGAGAATCTGACTTCCACTGCACCAGCATCCTCACCTGATGTGATTTCCTCATGGTCTGAAGGGAAATTAAAGCTGATGGGCTGAGGTGCTGTGCATCCCCCCACCAAAAAAGAAAAATAACCAAACACACTGCAGACCAGAACAAGGTCTACAGTGTCCTGACATCCAGCCTGAGACTTGGCTCGAGCAGACCTGAAAGGATATTACTCACTGCATAATCCTCCTTCTGCTGATCATACGTGTGTGGATTAAACTGAAGACCTTATAAGCCATTTCTGAATTGAAAGCAGTCTCTCATCATAAAACTAACTTCTTCCAAATATACCTGAAAGTTTTGTACTATAAATTCAATGAGTAAGACCAGCTTGTTCATACCTATTGGCAATATTATGAACAGTTCAACACTTGTTTTACCTCCTACTACACAGCAACTGCTCTATAGAACAGAGCCCTAGATGCCAGGGTGAGCGCTCATGCAACAACTTTTGCAATAAATTAGATTAATTGAGCATTCTTGCATTGCAGTCAGCTGAAAACCCTTAACACTTTTCCACAGGCAGGTAGAAATGCTTCTTTATCCTCAGATACAGAAAATCCAAGTCTGTATGTAAGAAATCTTTTCTTAGTGTAGCTCCATGGCCTGCAGTATGAAATGACAGCAACCAGCAGTGGATTAAGCTGTCACTCCATATATCTTCCCTCTCAGCTGCCTGCTCAGCCCAAGGGGACTGCTGCTCCCCACAGGGACCAGCACATGAGCCCGCCCCCAAACCACTGCCTTCTTCAGCCTGATAAACAGCATTTAGCCTTGGCTCACTCTCACACTGCAGACATTACAGCCCCTCAGGTGCTGATTTATGGCCCATTCAGCAATCTGGCACAGGGAAGAACAGGGCAGAGGGTCACAACGGCTTCATCCCTTGCAACTTAACGCAATGTCAAATGCAAGCCAGTCCTGTGAGCTTGTTGACATGAAGCAGACTGCAACTCAGCCATCAAAATAAACTGTGGCAAGTGACATGTCACAGCAATAATTTAATTCTGTCTTTATTTATACTGGCTACTAAACTAAGCCTAGCTGCCTGCATCACTGCACACACCAGAACAGAGCATAGGCCTGGTGAGGTGCCTGGGCATAAATACTACAGGGGTCTGCCCACCTCACTGTTACTATCTGCCTTCACTGCCAAAGGCACCAGCTACAAGGCAATTGAGAAACACAGATTTGTTCAGTATGTGGCTCAAAAGGCCCCGAGTAAGGCAGCGACTTTGGTCTGCTTCCGTGCTAGGAAAGAAAAACAAATTCCTGCTTCATAAAGTAAACCATTCAAAGGGTAAAGCAATTGAAATGAACCAGTATTTTCCTCTCTTCTTTCAAGTGCTTTTATGTGGACTGACCAGAAAGCAGAGCAGGTCGTGAGCATTATAAAGCACAGAATTAAGACACTCCACATTATTTCTGTGTATGATATTAATACCCATAAATGTAATTGTTAGCTAATGGTGAATTAGTGCTGCCAAGAATCCTTCCCTCAAATTATTTTCCCCAGAGATGCACTGAAAAAAGATACTGAAAACTCCTATTTTGTAGCCATTGACTTTCAAATTAAGTAATTGAAAAGGATAAAGCAGAGACAGTTAATGAGCTAGCATTACACCCCAGGAAATTATTTGATCTCACAGCAAGCAAGCACTTGGTGGTCTCATGCAATCCTTCCCAGTTCTGCTCAGATCATAATCTCACACTTTCTGCCATTGAGCTGCTCAGCACTGATGCACAGTAATTCTGTATTGAGGGAACTTCCAGTACAGCACACACCCCCATCAGTATTAGCCACAAACTTTCCTGCATCCTTAGATGGAGGTAGAAAAGGACCACAGTTATAGACAACTTCAATAAAAATAGCTAGCTCCATATTTGAAAAGTTTATAAATATCATGGAATAATTTAGAAGTGTCCTTAGCAAAGCTGTACTCATAATAAATATGTGTGCAAAAGAGTTAAACCCCTGCTTAAAACATGCACAGTTGCAGTTCATTACAAGCAGCCATGAGCAAACTCATGATAGGCTTATACCCCTCAAACACAGCCTTCTCTAGGTCAGAATAAAGCAACAAAGGAGGGTTTAGGCTGTGGGACTGAGCATACTCTCACTTTGCCAGTGACACCAAGCTGAGTTGTATAGTTTATAGAACAGAAGGAAAAAGCACCAACCAGAGGAATCTGGACATGCTCAAAAAGTGGACACAACTTAACGAGGTTTAACATGGCCAGGTGCAAGGTATTGCATTTGGGTCAAGGCATTCACAAATTTGAAAAGAGAGCTGGAGAAGAACTCATTGAGAGCAACACTGAGAAGAAGGACTTGGGGCTTCTGGAAGATGAAAGACTTAGAATGAGCCAGCAGCGTGCTCCTGCAGCCCAGAAGGCCAGTGGTATAGAGTGATGTGGACAGCAGGCTGAGGGAGGGGGATCGTTCTCTATTCTGCCCTTGTGAGGCTCCATCTGCAGTACTGTGCGCAGGCCTGGGGCCACCAGTACAGGAGGGATGCAGAGCTGTTGGAATGGAGCCAGAGGAGGCTCACAAAGATGATAACAGATGTGGAACACCCCTCCTATGAAGAAAGGCTGAAGGAGTTGAGCTCGTTTAGCTTGGAGAAAAGGCTCCAGGGAGACCTCATTGTGGCCTTCCAGTACTTGAAAAGAGCTTATGAGCAGGAGAGGGGCTGACTTTTTATATGGTCTGATAGGAATAGGACAAAGGGGAATGTCTTTAAACTAAGTGAAGGGAGATTTCGGTTAGATGTTAGGAATAAATTATTTACTCAGAGGATGGTGAGGCACTGGATCAGGTTGTCCAGAGAGCTTGTGGATACCTTATCTCTTGTGGCATTTAAGGCCAGGTTGGGTGGGATCCTGGGCAGCCTGACTTGGTGACTGGCAACACTGCCCACGGCAGGAGGGTTGGAATGAGATGATCTTTAAGGTCCCCTACAACCTCAGCCACTCTATGACTTTATAATTTATCAACATGACTTATGAATCATTAAATAGATTTCATTCATGGCCAAGCATTAAGCACTATGTATCAAATAAATGTGGGAGTGTTTGGTTAAGATGTATGATATCTTCGGGGACTTCTAACATGAAAAGACACGCTTGATGCATAGTTGCTGCCACGATAAATTGCATCTGATGTCGACTAGGGGCCACAGAAGGCAACTTTTCTTCCAAATAACTTTCTTTTAAATCTGTTTTCTGCTGTAAAAACATCAAGTTCCCCTTAAAGAAATTCATTCCCTAAAGAATCTGTCTTTTCCACCCAACTCTTGTACTTAATGACATCATTTCTACCACCTCCATAAGCAGACTGGTAACACAAGTGTTTTGCTCTTATTTTACTGCATCTTCACGAAGATAAGCATGCTTGCTTTTGAAAGCATCGAGCCTTCTTTGTTCTTTGAAATTCATGCAGGATTAAGAACTCCTTACAGATACCAAGCTTGCCCCTAGGAAGTTTTTGGTTGTTCTCTCAGTAATTTTGGATTTTAGCAGTATAAACAATTACAGAGCAGCTGTATTATCTACTATCATCCCCTACCACAGTCCAGCGTAATATTTGGATTACACTTCATTCTGAACTGCATCCATCTGAATGTAAAAAGCAAGGTTACGCTTTCTCACCATAATAAATAAGCTGTCAGTATTTCCTTCTAGCTTCCACAACAAAACATGCAGTCTTTTGTAACTGCACAGAAAAGCATTAACTAACAAGAATAGAAATAGGGAGTTTAAGTAGATTGCACTGTCCCTGTGCACATTCATGAAATCTGCTAGTAAGCACAGGAGGTTCTCATCTGCTATTCACAGGTGCAATCAAGTTATACTCTTAAAATCCTGGACCTTTGCCTCAATCATTTTATTTAGGCACTGAAACCCAGAGAAAATTAAACAAAACTGTACCATCTTTAGCAGGATGGTATCAGCACAAGTATCTGTGACTATATGCAAAGTATATATGCAATCAGGGTGTCTTGAAGCTGGATAGCCTTGCAGTCACAGAGTGACTTAAACAAGACACTTGCTCAATCGCTTTGGTAAAGGTAATTTGTAATAATTAACCCTCAATTTAACTGCAAGGCTTTTCAGAAGGATGTTAAATGACAGGGCATTCAATTTGAATATTCTTAAAACACAGTACTGCACTCAAAGCTAAAACAATGCTAACTATGTGCACATGTGCTTAGCAGTAGGCTGAACTACTATCCCTCAAGGCACTACCTTGGGAGTTGTTACTAATGAACCCATGTAAAGTTTAGTTTGATACCTGGAGCCCATAAAAAAGGCAGATATGCTTGGAATTTCTGACAATAAAATTAAATAAAACAGAAGACAGGAGTTCTTCCCTTTCAAAGATATAAAGGTGTAGGGGAGCCTGCTTTGGCAGGGGGTTGGACTTGATGATCTCTAGAGGTCCCTTCCAACCCCTACAATTCTGTGATTCTGTGAGATATCTGGTATCCGTGTATTTTGGGTACAACTCCGTTTCTTATATTCTTCCCTAACCATCTTGTGTATCACTAAGCACCACTAGAGTTAAGTATCTGAGTAAAGACCTTTGGTTGCTCAAGCACAATTCTTCCTACCCTGCATTAACTACTAACATGCTTTTCCTGCCCATATTTTTTGGGGGTTATGGCTAATGAAGATAAAACAATGTGCGAATATCTTTAAATACAGTTGATACATCACAGCAGAAACTTCTGAGCAGTCATTACTATTTCTCACAATGCCCATTGGGCTCAAACAGTCATGAGGAACCAGCTCTGCACAAACGCCTTGCAGCGCCACTGACCGCTTGCACCCTGCCACCTGCTCCTCAGCCGCTGCACTCAGACTGCCCTGCTTGCAGTTCCTCTGGAGGATGAAGCAGCATTGAAGTGAGACTAATGCTAGTTCAGAGAGAACACCTTCAAGACTGTGAGAACAGAAAGAGCTGTCAGATCAATTAATAGCTAAGGAAATGCAAACTTTTTGCTTTCTGTCTGGAGCTCCAGCATTTTTGCTTAAATTTTTGGATTAAGGATTTTTATTTTTATTTTTTTTTTTGCAAGACTTGCTGATTCAGGAAGAACAATCAATTACTGTCTAGAGAAAGATGCATTTGATTCAGAATGAGCCAAACTAACTGCCTTGCCTGAGTACAGCAGCAGAGCAGGTGACATTTGTTAAGCATTCCCTCCCACTGCTGAACCCTCAAGGTACAGCAACTGGGTTGACTGCATGGATGTAGCAGGACTGAGCTGGCATGAAGGAGCAGCAGTCACAGCATTCCCAACAGAGCACATATTTGGGTAAGGAGAGCCCAAGTCAGCGCCCTTGCTCCTGGCTACCTACTGCCAACAGAAAACAGACCACAAAAGGGATTTCAGAAACAGAATGCAGCACTAAGGTCCTACTGGTGTACTAAGAAACCCCTATCCACACATGGCAGGAAATACCTGAAGATAAACAAAGCCTTTAGAAAGCCTTGTATCTGGACAAGGGTTAAGCTTATGCCCTTCAGTCACTGCCCTCAGAAGTGCTGTACCCATCCCCAGCTTTCACAGGCAAAATGACTCATCTGCTTCCGCTGCACTGTCTCTACTCTGTCAGGAGATATGACAAATCCTTCCAGTTCCTTGACCACTCCTGTGCACTTTCATCTCATGCCATGCAGAACTACAGTTCTTGCTCTTAAAGGCCATTTACTGGCCCTTCATCTGTAACCTACTGGAATTTGCATGTTACAGAAAGGTTAGGGCAAATCACTGCCATTTCTTCATTGATTCTGAATTTAAGAACTGAGCATAGTAAGATTCACGCTGCATGAAGCATCCTCTCCATTTTAGGAAAGCATCTGCTGCATATCACTACAAGCAAAAAGTAATTTTTATCCACAAGTAGACTTGAACCGTTTAATGCTGATTGTTTTAATTGGGCTGCAGTGATTTACCTACAGCCTGGACCACATACCTAAGCATATTAGTCAAGTGAGCAAATTTCACTATTTCCATTACTCACTATTGGCTTGCCATCCAATAGTCCTGAAAGCTGATATGACTGCTCAAATAATTCCATTATCAGAACAAGTAAGGAGCACAAAAGCCACAAGGATATACTTTTGAAACCCCTTTGCTTTGATTCCGCATTTGCTACACAGAAATAAACTTCCCAACGCAGATGGCAGGGAACTTTGGTTCCCTCCTTGACTGAGCATCTAGAGATGGCATTAACCAATATTCACTATCTATGTCCATGTCAGTTCTTTCACATCACAGCTCCGTACAAGGACAATCTGGCAGTTCTACTAGCAACGCTGAGTCTGGATGGAGTAAAAGACAATTTGTTATTATTATTTTTTAAAGAATGAGGTCAGCAAAACACTCAGTGCATGCCCATTTTCTTAAAGGCTTCTGGGATAGCAGCAGATATAATTGCGTGCCTTTCAGGAAAGTGGAACAGAAAAGGCATATATATTTTAAATATTAATCCTTTTTCACTACAAAGCATCAGAAATATCTCGCTGCACAGCAGAGAGCTGACTGTAGCACCAAATGTATAACCCACCATTATCCCTCCAGTGTCAGCAACATATTGATTTTTGTTCCTTTTATTTGTGCACCAAGGCTCCCACAACCCGTGTGTGTGCAGAGCTATAAATAGGACCCAGCGTGCTGGCAAGCAGAGCTGTGACAAAGTGCTGTGCTGACTGCTGAGTGGCAGCCTGAAAGGATCAGCGCTTTTCTGGGGATGCTACTTCAAATCTTTGTAATTGGAATAGACTGAAGAGACCAAATGTGCCAAATGCTCCGATTCCGATTGAGATGGAGCAAAAAAAAGTACGCAAAAACGAAGGCAATGGAAAGAAAATACCATCTAGAAATAGTCTATCTTCCTCTCGCTTCTCTGACCTGTGAGGGTTTAGCCTCATACTTAACATACACATTGTTGAGGAAAAAAGCAATCCAGCACCATGCACTGTCCATAGCACTTGTTGCACAAATCTGGGGTCCTAGAACACTCCTAACTTAACCACAGCGTTCTTGAGTGAGGTCACGGACAATGGCAAGGGAAAGAAATTAATACAGGCGAGATGAACAGAAAATACATTTCCAGACATCCAGGCTCATCTTTTCACTGACCTCAGTGATGCTTCAGGGATAATTTTACCTAAAGCAAAGCTTGGTGATGACTTGAAGTGTGTGCCTATCTGATGTAGGGCTGGAAGCCCAGAAAGGCTCCCAGGCTTTGTCCTGCTAAAGCATGGGAAACCCAGAAACAAAATTCTAGGGGAGGGATATCTTGGTTTTGTTTTCAGCTACAATTCATGTTTAAGCAACAAGAAAGTTGTGCACAAACAAATAGGACTTGCCCAGTCACATCACCTTACTATGTATACAATGCTATTACATGCTTTTCTATGCTCCCCAAGAATTACCTTACTGGCTGTTAAACATGCCAAAATATTCATCTTAATGTACATGTCTGCCAGCTTCCCCAAGCAAACTCAGTATGAGATGACAAATTCAGCAAGACAGGCTTCAAAACTTCATGTGTAGTCATCTAGATCAACTAAATGACAAACTTCTTAGACAGGTTTGCAGCCTGAGATTTAAAGCACTAAATGCTGCTGCTGCTGCTGACTTTGAAATAGATCAGAGCAGGACCACAGTGCCTACAGCCAGCTATGCAAGCCTTGAAAGCGCAGCTCAAAGGAGCAGAGTCTGCAGCTTCCTAAACCTGAAACCAATCAGCATCTAGGTATTATTCAGAGATCATGATATTGAGTGTGTGCTCTACTGCTGCCTCAGAATCCCAAGATGAGAAGTAATCATCCTCTCCTGAAACATTATAAGCAGTACTGACAAAAAGCATTTTCCACTCAATTTGGTTGTGTTTTTTCTCCCTGCAGAGCAGCAGGAGGCTTTAAGGGAATACCAACAGTGCAGTATTTTCTCCTTCCTGGTCACAGGAGGATAGACTAACTGTACACAAAACAGAGAACTTGCTTTTACGCTCCCTCTGTGAGGAGACGAAGAGTAGAATGACACGACTTTAACTGCAGCCAGGGGCAGAGCACTCCTAGCTCAGTCAGTCACCAGCTTGCTGGGTGATCAGGCAAGTCACTTTGTATCTGTGTCTCCAGGAAAACAGTGAGGATTACAATGATCCCAAATCCTTTGTCAGGTTATGCTGGTAATAAACTGAGAGAGGTCAGAAAAAGAAACAAAACATATCTAACATCTCCTGACCCTTTAATTTTAGATCTGGATCTGCAATCAGGTTAAAAGCTTTGACTTTTTAACAAGAAATGGACAAGGCAAACGTCATCTCCACAACTCACTCCCAAACAGATAAAAATCAGTTCAGCTACCTTGTCCTGCCTTTTTGTTTGAGACAGGAAGGCTACCCATGGGCTACAGCATTAGTTGCCACTGCAACATAGCAGGCTTCCTCCCCTGCCTGACTGTGGGACTGTGACAGCTAGAGGCTTCTATTGATGTGTGCTTACTGAAGTGCATCTACCTGGTCCCTGTAAACAAAGAGCAGAACCCATCCTGGCTGCCTATCTTTCAAGGAGTCAGTTGCAACGCAAGCACCACAAAGCAATTCCATGCTGTGTCCCATTTAAGTTATAAAGGGCAGCAATCTTTTAGCAGAACACATGGCTGGTTTTGAAGCCACACCATAGGAGCCAGGCTATTTGTGTTTTGCCTTAGAAGACATAATCAGCTTTTCCCAAGGAAACAGGTCTTCTACACAACACATTTGCGTACAGTACACATGTGTGTACTGGAAACCCCAGTAACTTTTCAAACTCAGCACTTGTTGAAGCCACGCTCGCTGTCAAGGCTAGGCTTCCAAACACATCAATACATCTGCAGACAGGCAACCAGGAGGGCAGAAAAATCCCATCTAGTAACCTATACTAGAAGCAGTTTTGTTAACCAGATCCCCTTTCTGTCCAGCACTGAAGCAGTTATCCTTGAACAACCCAGGCCACTATAAAGGATGCAACCATGGAGGTTTTTTGGAGCATTTTTTTTGGAGTTTGCCAGAATTTTCTTGGTAGTAGCAGCTCCCCAGAGCACAGCACTGCTTAAAATCAGATGTAGCTGGGCATTAATCCCAAATACAATAGCCTGGCTTCCATTATATAAAGAAAGCACATAGTGTGATGAATGAGCACCTGGCCTTGGACACAGTAACAGGTCATCCTGGTTCATTATATTACCTCAAGCAAATCTTTAGAGTGGTTTTTATTTTAAGTAAAAGTATCCTGGCAGTTTTCAGGCCCTTTGAAGCACTGCCGGGCAATCTGTGCAAAAATGATTATTTCATTCTTCCCATACAAATACAGACATACCCAAATCGTTCTGGTATTTAGCTTTTGACTAACAGCTCTTACCTATAGAAGTGTCTCTTAAGTCTTAACAAGCTGGTTACCTCCATTTTGTGAAATACGCCTTCTTAGACAGCTGCCTGACCCATGGGCATCACAGTGCCATACAGAACGTCCTCCAAAACCGCTGTGCATCTCATTTAGATCCCCCATATAGCAAACCAGGAGTGGTGGTTGAGTAGCTATAAACAGGTTGCTGGAGTAACTCCTAGTGCAGAGCAGGCTGTCAGGGCCCCTTTGCACCTTAAATTCCATATGCAGTTTTAGGTTACTCAAAATGATGAGATATTTATTTTATAAATTAGCATCCTGGGGAAACAGTATTTCAGAAACACCAGCTGCATGCAGGGACAGCCCTTCAAATGTACTTGAAAGCACTGCATTGCCTCCAGCAGTTACCAAACATGAATTTAAATCAGCAGCATGTCAGAATATTTCTACTATTTGTATGGCACTCACTAGGTAGTTTGTAGCTATCTTTTGTGATAAATGAAACAGAGAAGTTCCAGGCATGACCTTTCCAAACAGAAGTCTTTCTCCTCGGTACCACCTGCTTGGAGATTCTCTTATTGCAGTTGCTTGAAAACAGCCCACAGCTGAATCATCAGTAAAACACTGACCTGCCTTAATTGAGAACTTAATTGAAATATTTTGCAAGTGCACTTAATGTAATAAAGAGTTTTGTAAAGATAATTTGAAAGAGCAACAAAACCCACAAGAACTTACACGTGAAGAACACAACTGCCTACCAAAGATCAAGGCAGGTGGAATGGGTTAGAAGGAAGACTTGGTGGGATCAGCAGCTCCCTGCTGGCTCACAGCCTTGCTGCTCCATGCTCAGACATTAAAGGAGGGCCAGGACAAACAGGATGGACTGACATCTTCAAATGCCCTTCAGAGACTATAACTTCAGAATAATCAGCACTGCTCTCACTTTAACTGGAAACAGCTTTTCATACTAACTGGGGCACATGCTCATGTCAGTTCTACTTCTGCAGCATTGGAGGCATCCCCAGCAAAGCAGTTCATACAGTAGGAGAGCAGAGCCCTTTCAGTACAAGAGCTGAGCACAAAACTTGGGAAAGCAATGAATGTGATATTTCTCTCCACCCACCACAAAGCAGCTGACCTCAGAAATACATACGGAAGGGGATGGAAAAGTCAAAATAAGCTGCTACGTAAGGCCTTGATATCTTGGGCTCACCTGTTACCACTTTCCTCCAAACTTGTCTGTTTCACCAAGAAAACCACTTCATCTCAGGAAGGATGGAGTAACCCCTCTGTAAGCAGGGACCAGTTCCACAGAATACAAGCTTTCTGGAAGCCCCTCTTCAGAGCCACCACACACTAAGAAACAGCAGCTCCCTTGGTCTTCCATAGCTCCAGCAGACAAAGGCCTACTGAGGAAAAAAAAAACCCTATCCTTAAGCTGTCGCAAGTGTCAAAACTCTGTTTTAATGGAGGAATAAAAAGAATGTTTTTCTAACCTACCATCACACTCTTCAGACGGTCTCACACCCCTCCCAACACAGCCTCTGGGAGATCTATTTCTCCATTACCCTGGGCCACTTGATGTGATCATGCAATGCAGCTGTGCACAGCAGAACAGCTTCTCTCCATTCCCTTCATGTAAATGGAAGCTGCAAAAGCTGCTGCCTGCTCATTACATCCATCAGGAAATGTGCTGATACTCACTGCAACTGATCACTAATTAAGGAAGATTAGTTTTCTCCCATCTCCAAAACTGTAAAAAAGAGAAGAAAATAGCTAGTATTTAATCACCAATTCAATACTGTTGTTTTCTGTGGTGAGTATGTCTTTGCTGGCTTAAGAGTATTCTTTAGGGGATGCTTAAAAATCCTGTATATGAAATGGTTGAGAACATCCAGATTAAACTGTCTTTTGCTCCATTTTCCTTCTAAAACATTTATGTTGAAGCCATTTTCTGTTTTTCATCCTGACACATCTAGGCTTTATAAAGAAATCACACATTGTAAGTTCTCTGGGAAGTTTCCTCTCCTTCCTCTGCCAATGTTACTGATCCTTGGAGAAACTGGTTCTTGATACCTTGACTTCCAAACCCTTCTATCTCCCATTCTAAGCTATGTATTTCAATGACAGCTGCCCAAGCACGTAATTTGCTAGAAATGCAAGGGCTAAAGGAACTCAGGTCACCAGAGATCTGCCTATTTTTGTGCCAATGCCTCTAACCCAACTACTCCTATTGTCTCAAATTAGGCTGCACCAAGGAAGTCAGATGCAGTTCTAGCCTAGTGAAAATGGGACTTATTTTGTTCTCTTGCATGCTGGCATGCTTCTTACTACAACAAATAAGTAGCAGATGGAAGTGCAGACTACACTGAAAACAGATTTGTAGCAATCCAAGACATAGCAGTCTCCGGAGACTCTCAATTACATGTAAGATTGTAATGTTCCTGTTGAGTTCTGTAAATACACTATCTTTACTGAAAAGCAAATTCAAAACAAAAAATGCTTATATTTAACTCATGTTCACATTCTGAAGGATTGCTGCTGTACTGTATGTGACAATATACAGTAGGGTTTGACTGTGCACTGGAATAGACATATTACAAAAGCAATTTGACAGAGATTATAAGGACAGCTACAGATAAATCTCACACACGCAAGGCAATTAATTACTCAGGAGAATCACATCATGTACTAATCATGCTATTAACCAACTAAGATAGCTTGCTAATACCTTATATGCATGACTCGCCAGCTCAGTAAGTCTGTTCTTCTGCAGTCTACTGCATGCAGAATCAGATCTATCGTATCCACAAAGAAAGCTATTTCCTAAACCAGAGGCAATATATTGCCTTAAGTGCCACACAGCATCACGATCTATACTTGACCTACATTGCCTGAGGACTTCCCAGGACACAAAGGCTGGGTGTGGGAATACAAGAAAAGCTGTTCAGAGCAGCAGCTGTGGAGCAAGATAAACAGCATGAGAACCAAGGACACCTCTGCAAGGAGAAGAAGAGTCTCACAGCTCTGATTGGATATGTGCCTGCATGGACAGTTGAAAAGTGTTTTGTAGAATGCTTTGTTGACATGTAAAGTGTTTGGGAAAGTTGTAAGGGTGGATGGGAAAGTTAGAAAATAACAACTTGTGAAGGTATATAAGGGATGTGAGAACTTGTAATAAACGATTTGGATCGTTCACATCTGAGTCCGTGCCTGAGACGCTGCAGCTGGGAGCCAATAACTACAAGGACAAGAACAAAGGTGACCCTTTATAAACAAGGAAAGATCTAAAGAAATTTGGAAGCAATCTGTTGAATGTTTAGTGAGGTCATCACCTGACACTAAAGACACAATAACTACGAGCACTTTGATGAACTGCAAAAAGACCTTCAAGAATGAAAAGAACCCTGCTCTATTAAAAAGACACCAAAAGGGGACTTAGAGTCTAAAACATACCTAACAGGAGAGATTTCAGAGCACATATGGATCTTTGACAAGGACACAATCATACGCTATAGCTGAAACCTGGAAATAAGTTGAAAACTTCCAACAATTAAACTAATTAACCACCACAAGCCATGCTATTTAAGGCAATGATTATTCTTTGCTGTTTGAAGTCTAAATCAAGAAGCAGAAGTTTAAAAGCTACGTTCCAGATTAGCTTAAAGTTGTATGTGAGAGGTGAGAATCCTGTGGTCTGCAGCAGGGAGGACACCAGTTAATGTGTTCTGGTTTTAGAATCTGCGTATCTCAGTTGTCACATAAATATGTGATTCCTCAATTCTTACAAAGAAAATTTTCCTTTGTGCAGAACTCATAAATTGTTCCATCTACTGTGCATTAAGATACTGAAGATGACAGCAAACAGGGTGCAAAGGGCACTAAACCTTTTGTTTATTTATTGGAAGGCTGCTCTGAAACTAGATGCAGCCCCTGCTAGGACTGAGGAAAAATCAACGAAGCTTCTCTCTCAAAAACTGGGAAGGTTTGCATTTGATACAAAGCCACCCCATTCTCTAAGGAAGCAGCACAGATACATAACAATTTTTGAGAACTGAGAGCTACATTCTAATCCTAATCTTATAATTGATTTCCTACATGATTTGCCTAAATTTCGCTCTCTCATTTTACCTTATCTCCTAATCTGGGACTAGCTGTATTTCAGCTGCCTACCAAATGTGTGCCCTGGATGTGCTGTATCAGTATTCAGTAGGAAGCTATGATGTCCACAGGTAAAACCCTTACTGGGAAAGCTCTTGTTGACTAATACAGCCAAAGCACACAAGTACCGTTAGCTATAAACAGCACGATGAAAGAAGGTTACAAGTTTTCTGAGACAAAATGCACAGAAACAGCCACCCTGGGCTTATATGGTTCTGCTTTTCAGAACTGAAAGGCCTAATCAAAACACATTGTTACCTATGCAGCCAGCACAAAACACTGGCAGTGGGGAAGAGGAGGTCTGTTCCCAAGCACATATGGCCATTGTGCAATCCAGCCTAGGCGTAGCATCCATCCTCCTCCAGCAATTTGAAAAGCCATTACTATACGCAGCACGGCAAAGCCAGTAAACAGGCACGCCTGTGAAATGTGCTAAACATAAGGAACAAATACACAGAATAAAACTAAAAGGCATGTCTGTCCCCACGTCTCACAGATTACCACCTGAACAACATCCCAACGAGTGTTCCATGGCCATGGCAGAAGTCTGTAGCAGTGCAGTGCTGTGCTGAAGGCAGGGCTATGAGCACTGGACTGGCAGGCCAAGAGACTGAGTATAACTGGCAGGAGCCCACTGATTCAATGGGGGCTGTCACCCTGTCTTGCTGCTATAGAGGTGGACCTGCCTGTCGTTCATCAGAACTATCCCAAAGCAGCACCACCCCTTAAACATCAAGAATTGCTGTTGGGTCTTTCACTTGGAAAAACAAACGATTCCTGGGGTCTCAAAAGCACAACTGCCACAAGGGATAATAAGCCTTAGAAATAGTTACAAAACTGAGGTCCCCATAATGATTTCCTTTCAGTCGTAACTTATTACATCCACATAACAGAATCCCAGGACATTGCTAATGATAGTAGAAACTGTCAGTATGCAAGATGCTACGAGTCTCTGTGAATTAAACCCCATTATTGTCCTAAATTATAGATACATTTCTCCTTTTACTTGGTGATATGCAATATATTTTTTCCTTCTGGGCAATTATATGATGTCAGCACAAATTACTCTTTTCTGCAAAGCACAGATGACAGGACCAGAGGCTCTAAGGAGCTTACAGAAACCAAATCTGAACAGACAGAAGGAACTGCTTCCTTTGACTTGGAAATAACAAATTTTGCTGTGGCATGCTGGGTAAGGCAAAGGGAAAAATAACATGATTTGGGATACTGGTAGAGCTTTAAAAGCTTTACATACTGAAAAACTGAAAGTCAACTTTATGTGCTTATTCTAAATAACAACAAGCAAAGCAGTAGAAATGCCTGTCTTTGGATGCTCACATCCCTCCAAAAGTATCTAATCTTGTAGATTTTCCTGGCAGACTGAAGTTGAAGGAGGCCAGAGGAAATCCCAGGGGTTACATAGTTAGGAAAGGTTCATGTGAATCCTGTATACAGCAAGGCTTGCAGGAGGTGGTGGCCGTTTTCACTAGAGCAAGTGATACAACCAGAAAAAAATCAAAATCAGCCTTACAGGCACATGGCTCTACAAAACTGTTTTCACTTGATATGTGAATACCTCATTTGCAAATCCAAGCACAGCGCATTGCTTTATTCTCCTGCATTATTTCCTTTATGAGCATCTCATTGTCGCAGTTCGCACCTGAAGTCAAGCTCTTTGTTGCCATCTGCTGTTTCTTTGTTCACATTTCACCATTTTGATTAGTGAGGCCACAGCACAACAAGGAGTCTTGAAGAATTGTTACCAACAGGCAGAAATGCTGCTTTCACAGACCAGACACCAACAAATAAGGCAATCATAAGACTCTGAGCAGTTTTCTTAATGCAGTGCTGCCCCATATGTTCTCATGGAGAATTTGTGGTGCCCTCTCACTCCCAAAACAATCCCAAACACCTTTTAAGTGACCTTGGAGGAAGTCACTCATTGAAGCTTTTAAGCTTATTGCACTCTCATACTCACAGAACCACATGCCCTGCAGATCTCTACCAGCAATATTCCTTCACATTTAGCATGTTTAATTTTTAAAGAGATGAGAGATATCAAAAGCATCCCTGTCATACGTTCGATACTTCCCAAGCAATAGCCTGTTTTGCCTGTGCTTCTAAGAAGGACCAGCATTAAAATCAGTAAGCATTTGGCCGTGATGCATCAAACAGTTCTGTGCTAAAGGTGATGTGGCACTGGCACAGGTTGCCCAGAGAGGTGGTGAGTGCCCAGTCCTTGGAGACATTCAAAGTCAGGTGGACTGGGCTTTGAGCAGCTCATGAAGCTGCAGATTTCCTTGCTCACTGCAGAGGATTTGGGCTACATGAGCTTTAAGGGTCCCTTGCAACTCAAACAATTATAGAAACCCATGAAACAGGACAAAAGAGCTCCTTGCTTCAAGTTTCTGTGCTCCTGTAGACAACTACACTGGGTTTATTTACCTCCCTCCTCCAAGATCCTTCCCACTGCCTGCACCTTCAGTCCCAGATCTCCCTGGAAGCAGAAGCAGCAGACATTTCTACTCTCTTACACAAACTTTATTCTCCCTACTCTGTACAATACAAAGAGCACCACAAGACAGGCCTTTCCACAAGGCTTCCGACAAGGATCCAGCACTCACAGACAGCAGCCATGAAAAGTTTGTCTTCCAGGAAAACTTTGCTAAACCTTCAACTGGATTTTATTATCAAGTATGTCCCTCTGAAGCAATTAAAATAAAAAGGAATCTCACTAATAACCTCCAATGCTGCCCTGCAAGTCCGGGTGCTTTAAAACTGCAAAAGCCTGAGATTTTGTAGCTGGAAGTCCAGCCAGTCCCCACCTTTTTCACTTGCTTCTACCAAGGCTCTCATCTAATCTCAATGACTTTCATTTTGAGACAGAGAAGATGCAGGTCTGGCACTGCACCGTTACATTCCACAAACTGCTTGAAAACACTGTATGTGATTTATTCACAATATCCACTTCTGCCATTCAGTAGAGTTTGTCTCAGTAGCTTACCAGTTAGTGCAGAGCACACAGCAGTGGTAAACCACCTTACAGTTTCCATCTGCGTGGTTGAATGTGCGTCTGCCTTTGCACAGCCTGCTTACTCTTTACTGTCTGTGCTCCTGGGATCTCTATGTTTTATTGCACAGCAACGCTGCACGCTTTGTAACTTTCAGCAGCCATAGTAAACACTTATTTGTTGTAGGATTGATTTCACTACAGGCTGCTGTGGATGTTTCAGTAGAAAGTTATAAATACTGAAAAAGCTGGTTTGATAAAGCAGAATAAATAAATCTGAATTAAAGGGGGCAATTCTAGTGTTTAACTCTCTATGTAATTATAATATATTGCTCTCTATATAATTATAAATATATAGTAATTATAAATACCAAAAACATTTCATAGAAGCTCTGTCAAAGGATGTAACACTGCTTTTACAAGAACACTGGAAACGAGGCAAGAATTAAAGCCACTTGGCAAGGAAGCATAGTGTCTCAGCCCAAATAATGTAGCAAGGTAGATAACATAAAATAAAGCTTCCTACTACTGGAATTTACTTTTAAACCTTTTACTTCAAAAAGCGAGAACACATAAAAATGCTTAAATCACACACAGGAACACCCTCATATTAGCTATGTCCTTAAACATGCACGTACTTAGCTCTTTTTTTATTAATTCCACACAAAATGCAGGCATTACAGAAATGACTAGGGCTTCATTTACTATGTTTTAAAAGAAGGTATAACTGCCACCAAACTGATACTCCTACCTAAGTTAGGAAAGAGCTTCTCAGATAATATGTGTCTTTCTGAAGCGAGCATCAAATTCTTTTTGGATCACAGTCTAGGGACTGAAAGGAAAAGAGTTATTTCATCAGGGAACAGAACAGGATAACTGACCAAAACTCATGGACAAGATTCTAGTGAGAGATAAAATAAGCATATTTCAAACTCAGGCAGGAGCTGCAGCAAATATCAACCAAAAATTGTGATCAACAAGAGCAAAGGCTGTAAGTGAGCAATGGACTAAAATTAGCATAGATGTAGTCTTGGGAAAAAACAATGCAATCACCTTAGATATTTCTATAGCACCTGACGTTTTGAAGCTAAGTTTTTGACTTTGCCAGCTTTGACTTTACCAAATAACTGCTATTAGATTCCACCAGGTTGTCCCAGAACAGGAAAGCTAGCAGGATAAATTATCAGGCTATCCTCAAACGTTTCATCAAACCTTTTCCAGCTCCTGAACCTACTCAGGCGTGTCCAAGCTGATGTACTCAGGAGAATGCTCCTTTTCAATAAAGCACTAGTTCTTTCCAGCTTCAAATCTCCTGAATACCAACAAATGTACATCAAAAAGCAATACTTGAAGAAATGCTTACTTGAATATTTAGGCTATCACTGGATACATTTAGACATCATTAAAATGGTTTACTAATATACTGATGCTGGTCAGCACAGAACTGAAACGTTGGACTGTATGTGTGAGTAACAGGCTAGGCTGCAATGAATCTCAAAGCATATAAGAGGAAGCAAAAAAGACTTATAAAAATAAAAGCATCATCTCCAAAACAGCACAACACCCTCTCAGCTTCTGCAGAGCTTTAGAAAACACTCTGGAACTGCTAACATTTGTACAGTTCTTAAGGTCAATGATGTTGACAGTATTAAGTGTCAGAAGCTTTACTATTACTGCCTCAAAGAAACTACAAATAAAATTCACCTGCTGGTTCACAAAGCATATAGAATCATAGCTAGAAAAAAAATCAACCAGGAAAGGAAAACACTTTTTTTCCACGAGTGATTTTATCTACAATCAGACATATTACAAGGCCAAAAGGCGGCTTTGTCCACTGATCCTTAATCATTTGTATTTTGACAATGAGAGCCAGAATCAGATCTACTTCTATGGAATCATTTGTAAGCATCATTTGTGTTACTATCATAGTCACAGCACTATTACTGGCAATTCTCTGGTATCACAGAATCAGAGAATTGCAGGGGTTGGAAGGGAACTCACAAGATCACTGAGTCCAACCCCCCTGCTAAAGCAGCTCCCTACAGCATGTTGCACTGGTCAGCATCCAGCTGGGTCTTGAATATCTCCACAGAAGGAGACTCCACCACCCACCACCTCTCTGGGCAGCCTGCTCCAGTGCTCTGTCATCCCTACCATAAAGAAGTTCTTTTGCATGTTTGCACAGAACTTCCTATGTTCAAGTTTTAGGCCATTGCTCCTTGTCCTATCACTACACACCATTAAGAAGAACTTAGCCTCATCCATTTGCCTCTCACCTCCCTTTAGGTATTTATTAACATTAAGCAGATCTGCCATTGTGCACCATTGATGACAACTCTCTGAGCTCTGACAGTCAGCCAGTTCTCAGTGCACCTCAACACTAACAGTTAATGGAACTGCAGTGCCAGTTTTGTTTTGTAGACTTAGCAATGCTGTAGCATGACCTGAGTTAATGAGGATAGAGCAGTACAACTTTTCTCCCCAAAATCAGCACTAGAATGGCTGAAGTACCATTTGGTGTAACCTTATCTCTAACAGAACTATATGTGTGCTAATAGGGAAAAAAATGTATTTTAAAAAGTGCAGAGTGTTTGTCCCAATACATCTGTTCTAGTGAACTCATTTAGAAAGCATTGATTGGAACACAGTAGATATTTACAGAACTTACTTGTAAGAAGTTCAGTTTTTCAGCTGATCAGAATGCCAAGTCTGCCTTGATGTTGATGAGATGAGCCAGGACCCAGACAGATATCACCAAAGTTCATTCAGATGAAAGATGGTAACAAAACAGAACTGGCCATTAGTTGACATCTTCTGCAGTAACTTTCAAGCAGAAAGGGACAGCTATTCTGCAAGCACAAATCTAAGTCAATCTTATGTGTTCTGCAATGCCAGTGTTTTACAAGATGATCTGAGGTCCCTTACTGATTCAGTTTGGACTTGAGTTAAGCCTTGAAAATCATTACATGTCATAACTGCTAGAAACAAACTGTGGCCTTCCACCTTGAAGTTTTTTGTGTTGTTGTTTCTTCCCAGTGATATCCCAATATCTATACCTGTCTGACTATGGTGAAAAACTGCAAACCATGCTGCTTTTGCTTTGGAAGCTCCACTATTTCCTCTCTGAAGGAATACATCCTAGTCAGTTTTGTTCTATCTTGAGCTGCTATTCAATTCTTAAGTATCAAGCAGTGTAGATGGTGCAAGCTCAATGGCTTCAGGGTCCATACATCTGTTACTTCTGTGGCTGCTGCTGAAGCACAGAGTCCAGGTTGGCAGATGGAAGATTTGCCTTTGAGGAGAAATAGGTCATATATCTGAAAGTAAAAATAGAGAAACAGATGCAGTCTTTCTACCCCAACAGACTGGTACCTTGCTCAACAATACCCTTAATAACTGAAGGAACAGCTCTTTGAGAGCAATTCTCCATACACTACGGAAGACAGCATTGCCTAGCAAGCACAAAATGTAAGAGGTCTGATGACACAGGTCAGAATTCTAACCCTACATGTAAATCACCTCCAGCTGACATAGAGTGAATGAGAGACAAAAGGCAGCGATAGAAGCACAAAAAAAAAGACCTGCAATAACATGCAGGAGCCAGCACAGGGAACCTCTGATACCAGGCTGAACCTAATCCTTTAGGTAAGCAACAATGGCACATTTAAGCTCATATAGTTAGTGAAGAGGCAACAGCAAGCTGAAGCTGGTAGTTAGAAGAAATCAAAGGCCTTTATTTTTTTAAATAATGGTTAAAATGACACTATAAAGTTTGGGAAGTTATAACTGAGGGTGCTGCACTGGGGACTACAGGCGAAGTCATGCATCTCGTGATAGAAGTTTGCAAGTTTTTTGAAGATTTACTGAGAAGCCTCAGTGGAGGTCGTGATATAGCTAATGTAACTTGAGTTTTCAGAGCAGGGGAAGGCAACGGTTCAAAATACTTCATCAAAACTGACTCAAACCAGCTTGTTTTGAAGAAGTAGAAATCCACGCAGTGAGTGCTTTTCTACTCTTTGCACTGAACTCACCCTCCTCACCTGCAGAAACGAGCACAAAACAACCGATAAACTGCTCAGGGATGAAACACAGTTGTAAATAGCACAATTACAACAGCAACAAAGAACTGAGTAAGGCTCATAGTAGCTCCTTTAAAGACAGCAAAAGAACACACTGGCCTATTTAGTGGAAAAAGGGTGGCTAAAGTGCTTAGGGGGAAGGTAAATAATGGCTCAAAACAACACGGAGAGTTTGCCTTAAAACAGCAGCAGCTGACCTTCTCCAAAAAGCTGCAGTCATGCAGCAACTGTGCTATATGCAGAAGTGAAGATTAAGTGCCTAGTACATACAAAGGTTATACTGGTAAATCAGGGATGTCTCCACTGGGAGTGCGACTGCTGGGAGGTGGGACGAGAGCAGAACTGCGTCCTGTGATCACCTTAAGCAGAGAGGAATCTCAGTATGGACATAAAAGAGTAAACAGAGGATTAACATCTATTTTCTATGAAGAAGCTTCAGCCTGTCCTACGGTGCTTGCAAAGGACAGGTAAGTTCTTTTTTCTCCTTCCTTCTACGTATATTTCCATGGCAAGTTCCAAAACACACAATACTGTATACTCTGCTGAACTCCTCAGCTGTAAATGACAACTTCCACAGAATTTCCCTATCATTCCTTTGGAGAATATTCATGGCTACAGCCATTTATCACCAGGCTGCATTCATTTTCTTATAAAATCCAGCCAAAATGCTGCGGACAACAAATTCCCCCTTTCTCTCCTGCTTTTGGAGTTCTGGTTCATCATGTTTGGGTCTTAGAGTGGGAGAGTGTTGTAATCAGGCAATCAGCTTTTTCTCTTGACGTAGAAGATGACCACTGCTAGGTCTATAATTTATTCACGTGACTTTTACTAACAGGTCCTACAGCACAAAGTTACATTCAGCTCTTCTCACGCTGCTATTCCCAACCCCTGCATTTATCAACCAGAAAGCCTTCTAAATGTTATCCAGTAGCACAAATTAAGCAGTTTTGTTCCGCGGATCATGTTCCTTAGCTTGCTCTTTCATTTCCTCTCATTCAACATTATCACATTATCTTCCCTCTTCTTATGTGCTTTTCCTCTACACAAAGCTCTTTAAACAGCTGCAAAGGGGGAGGGACCACAATGCTTATGAAAACTCCACTTTGCAGAATGCTTCTGCCAGGTCCTACTGTCTGTCTCTTTCCAGGGATTTAATACCTCCAAGATTCAGGATTGCTCTTACATCTCTTGCCTGTGCAACCCTGACAACAGAGCCTACTGCCAGCTCTTAATTGAAGCGCAGTAACCACCTCTTCCTGTTACTGCCATGAGGAATACGTACACTCTGTTTCTCTTCGTAGTGGGCTCCTTCTATTTCAAAGGTAAGTGATCTTTTCTTTCAGATACAGTTTGCAGAGCAGTGATAGCTCTCGTGGCTAAGGAGGTAGCACAGTGATATAAGCTCTCAAACCATTTCTACCACCTCAGTAGCTTGCAGACTTTAAGAAGATGCATGAAATGCATTGTAATAGTGTTGTTTCTGGCTCATTAGATAGCAGCAAATCCACTATTATGGATATGTACAGACAGTTAAGTTGGAGATAAAATGACAGTGCAGTAGGAGATTACAGTGATAATCATTAAAGAATGCTCCTTTCGATTCTTCCACCATCATCTGTGACAAGAAAAGCAGGTAGTGACAGTGAGCAAATAAAAATGGAACGAAGGCATAAACCATGAGACAGATCTTCTCTACAATTACTGACCCAAGTTCATATATTTTGCTAAGTTCTTGCTTCCTAATTGTTTGGTTTATACATAACTAGTGTTTAAATTAAGCTGTAATACATAAATACTTGTTTAAAAATGTAAACATCTACTAAGACCAGTTTTTTTAGCCCATCAGCATGTCTCGCATTCGTTT
Source organism: Coturnix japonica (assembly GCF_054131305.1). Taxonomy (NCBI): domain Eukaryota; kingdom Metazoa; phylum Chordata; class Aves; order Galliformes; family Phasianidae; genus Coturnix; species Coturnix japonica. The sequence goes on along the minus strand of NC_140676.1, from coordinate 15,828,151 downwards.
AAGCCAACACGCACAGCTCAACAGCAGCACAGAACATTTAGCATGGGAGCATCTTGCACAGGGCGACTCCACTGAAGTGTGTGGAGCGAAGCCGTCTGAAGCCAAATTAGGACAAAATCATATCTTTCTCATATTTACCGATTCAACCCGTGCTTTTCCTTCTTCAGCTACTGAAAGGCAACTTTTGAAAACTCCTGCTATGGAAGAAGAGTGAGGGCCTACCTTAGATTACATATTTTTAAACTCATTAGCATTTCCTTTTTATTCCCATTAACTGCAGTAGGAAAATTAAAACAGCCTTTACCGTAAAATAAATCCACTGCTACTTCCATTGGAACAACAAGCATTCCAAATGAGTGCACATTAATGTAAGACACTATATTAACCTTTTTACTTGAGTACACTGAGAAGCAACAACATCATTAAGTGATTTTGGAGAAGACAAATGCTATCTCAGTGCTGAATCCCGCTTGCTATTTCCTAATTACAGATGGGAATTTGGTTTGTCACCGCTGCTGACACAAATCATATGGGATAGAGGAAAGAACAAAAAAGACAGTATATTATTTCTAAGCAAATATTATTTCATCAGTTATTAAAACATCCGGTCTGGGATAGGGGGAAACATGCCTTGTGTGAAATGTTACCATTTAGACAGTGATAACTGTGCACACACCTGTCAGCATTACACCACATTCTGTTCTACTCACACCTCACATATCTGTAATTCCTCTCTGCAAACAGGCAACATAGTGCAGGCTGAAGAGATATTTTTTATATAAAAATTAGACCGTGTAAATGGGAAAAATTACACTGGGTAACGAATCAAATCTGGTTTTGTTTCTTCTACTGTGAAATTGGAAGCATCCTGGAGCAATTTTTTAATGGTCATAACTCCCACAGAGAATACAAACTTAGTGCACAGCCTGCACTGCAGGCTATGGCAACTGGCTCTCCTTGACATGGAACAGATGTGCAGCATGTTCAGCGAGGCTACAATTTCCTTTGCTCAGGATCCACTCCGGTACTTTTTCCCTATTACTGCTTCCAGTACATAAATACAGTGTACCCCCAAAGGAAGGCCGCTTCATCACTCTTGTTAAGATCATCTGTCCAAAAGCATCGCTTTACTCCCTGTAACATTCCTCTTAATGACTGTTTCTTTGGGGAAATAAAAGAATTAGGAAGCAGAAAAAAGTGCACTTGCATTTTTTCCCAGTTTGGAGGGGAAAAACGTTAAGTATTCAGATGTAGTCACTAACATCATGAAATGCACATAAGGACAAACTTGAATGACTGGTAATGTTTTCATTAGGTGACATCTGGTTACGATAATTTTGGTAATGGAAAATAGATGACAAAAATTATTCAAGAACCATTCATTTTGATACTTTATTTACAGGAGATTGGACCTAGTAACCTTTAAAGCAGTGCACTGCTGACATCTAGCGGTATTTGATATAAGCATCTAATTGACATATGAGAGTAGCCCTTGTGATATTTATTTTTGATGATTAAGTTATTGAAAGGCTGGGATGAGGTGGCAGTTTTGAACAGAATAATCCTTCGCTGTGGGAACAGAGAGGAGTATCTCAAAGGGATCCATTATTTAACAAACTATTTTTATAACATGGAGCTTAGCAAGGATCAGCATAGCTCTAGCTTGATAAGCCTTTGATTAGGGAGGCTTACACTGAGAATGAACATAATATTAAAACATTACACGGACTTTTATAATGACTTGGACAAAAGTGTGAAACAAGTGTGAATCAGAAAACAAACCAACACAAGACAGGTATTCTCCCAGATAGCTTGGGATGTAATTGAGAAGCCTGCTCTGGAGGACACTGTTATGGTTAAGCAAGTGTGACAAAACTTGTGCCACAGCACATACTGGTTTTAAAAGAATTAAAACGAGCCTGGTGATTATTGCTTCCTTTCCCCAGAGCTTGAGTGTAAAAGCTGCTCTTAGAAAGATCTGTTTGACAAAGCTCTCTGACACATCTCTCTGCTTGCTCACTGGATCATAAACAAGCAGGGTTTATAGTATTTATTAATCTGAGTGTAATTCAAAAGTACCAAATTTCAAGAGAGATTTGTCTCCCTTTAGTAGCCTGGAGCCCAGCTCACATAGAAACTAGACACTAGGATGCACACAGATCTTGGCTGCTTACATACGTCATTCTGGCCTTCTGCCTTTCTCTGAACCTCGTGGTTATGCTACAGCATAGCAACCACAATAAATCAATGTACCTCAAATTTAAAACACTTGTGTGCAGTGTTTCACCATGTGGAACCACTCTGGGGAACAATTAAGCAAATATGCTGCAGAGACACTATTCTCATCTCTGCAATCTCTGTAGTCAGGTACCCTTTCCTACTGAAGAATCAATCCGTTCACTGGACTAGAATCTGCTTTCAAAGACACCTCCATCCACCCTGGTCAGCAGGATGTCACCAGGACCTTAGGCATCACTATTATTATGTGGCCAACAGTGGTTTGAAAAGCCCACTACAATGTCATCAAAAAGCACGAGAACATGGAACAGATGCATTTACCTCTGGAGCTGTGCCATTAGTCATTCTGTTCCATGCAGAAGGTTCAGGGCTCTTGATAGCAGCTTGCTGATCTTGTATTTTGCAGTTACCAAAATCCAGCCTTGGCCATCTAAGATTGAAATATCTGTGCTAGTCCAAATCAAATCAGGTTTCTTTCTCCACATGAAGTAAGGCTTAGATTAGCACTTCTAATTTCCATAGAAAATCATTCTGAAACAGAAGCATTGCAGGCTACCAAAGAGCTCACTATCACTATGACTTCTGCAGCTCACCCTCGCTGACCGCTCTTTCAGTTTCTAAGTGTGACTACAATCATTTTTCTGCCTCCTGTGACAATGAAGACAGAAGTCACACCCAGCCAGGCTCCCTTCAATGGCATCTTTGAAACATTCTTTCTCTGTTGATAAGAGCGTGGGTTTGCTTCCACTTTGCAAATGAGCTCCCAGAAGTACTCGTCAATCTGAGCCTTACCTGTGGAAAGAAACCCACAGCACCCTGATTAACCTGCTTTAATCTGTGCTCTATGACAGCCCACTTCAGCAGGATGCTGGTGCAAGCACCATTCCTTCTGTTCATACAAACCTACAACAGTCTTTAGAAAACCAAAAGCCCTCATTACTTCATGAAAACGATCCGATGCACAGGAATTCTGTGATCTCCACAGCTTGGCCCTTAGTGTCCCTTCTATAACCCCATACTGATGTCTTACAGGAAGCACTGCAGCAGACGCCGAGGAAAAGCTAATGAACCACCTACTGAGTCCTGACAGGTACAACAAGTTAATTCGTCCAGCTGTCAACTCATCCCAGTTGGTATCTATAGAACTGCAGGTTTCGCTTGCACAGCTCATCAGTGTGGTAAGCTCAAATTAAGCTGTTCCTTTTTAATTCATTACTATCTACACAGCATACTAAGTACAAGTCATACTTTTGTTACCTGTCCCTATAACTTTATAATTTACATAATATTTAGTAGGCAGGGCCCATACATGCAATCTACTGGTTTTACTTCAGAATGCACCTACAACAGGAAGATCAGGCTGTGCCTAAGCAGTAAGGACAGGAGCCAGATCTTCATCCAATAAAATCCCACTGATCAAAAATCAAAATCATTCTATTGATTTCAGTGCAGCTGATAAAAGTCATAGTAGGTCAGGATCAATTCTGTACTGTGCATGTAATTCTAAGCCATCTTTTGCATTGTGAAATGCAAAATGTGGTTTACAGGTATGAAAACAAGCCAGGAAGGCAGCTCAAAATCCCACAGTATATCAGCAAAGTGCAGTGAAATGCTACCAAGAGAAAGACGTGCTAGTTCTGTCTGGAATAGCTTAACATCATTGAATCAATCCTCATGTAAGCAACCTCCCATCTTCAATAAAATTGACTTCAAAGGGTCTAAAAGACGTTTTTACTCCAAGTTAATGTGTGTTTAATAATCCTTCCAAGCCACAAATATACCTTGATGCCAAGACAGGTTTGGCATTAGCAGCAGTGTGAACAAAATCTAGCACGTAAGTGGGAATGATCTCCTGAACTGGGGCCTTCAGCTCTGCTGCTCTTTCCCTGGGTGAAAAAGGACGCAGACAGTTGGATCTCTGCATGGGCAAGGATCAAGAATGATGCAGGTCAGTCCCTGTCTCTCTGTGCCTTCACCCCTCAGGCAGAAGGCAAAATAAATGATCTTATGGACTCTAAGAATATCAAGCATCTTCAGCAGCAAAGACGTATTTTCTTTTTAAGTAGAAATCTTCCCAATTCTTTGACCTCCTATCTTGTTCCTTCAGTAGAACCCCAGATGCGCAGTTCTGCTGCAAAGAAACTTCTACCAGTTCCATGAAGCAGAGCCTGCCAGCTGAGAGCTTTTGTGACCAACCTTACATAAACTTTACACAAATTACTGGGCTTCTGAGTGGCCAAAATGTCCCTTCTGTTTCAAATCAAATCCTCAGGGGGAAAAAATATCAGCTTGTGGGGAGAAATTGTTCCCAAGTAGCAAAATTCACACCAGCCACAACCGTTCTTGTTAAAAGCCACTTGGAGTTACATGCATGGAGAGTTACTATATATTAACAGTATATTGCTGCAATAACACTGAACAACTTTTCTCTATATCTTCCCCTGCAGAATGAACGAGAGCAGATCATGACTACAAATGTCTGGCTAAACCAGGTAATAAAACCCACAGACGCATGCTCTTGCAATCCACAAAGACCACTGCTCTCACTCCATCATAGTGATCGTTTTGTTTGTCTGGTCTGGATACTCCCATCACAACTGTACAATTCCTCTCTTAGGAGTGGATTGATTATCGTTTGGCTTGGAAGCCTTCTGACTACGAAGGAATAAACATGCTGAGAATACCTGCAAAACATATCTGGCTGCCAGACATTGTGCTTTACAATAAGTAAGTAAAACATCCATCGTTTATGCAGACAGCAAACAAAATCATTATCATGTATCAAGAAAAAAAAGCATCAGAACCAATGAAGTAGGTCTTATGAAATTCTGAAGCTAAATTTTGTAACTTTTAGCCGGTATCACGTATACCAGACTGAGGTATTGGCCTTAAAGGATTCAGCAAAACAAAGTCTATCTGATACCTTAGATGCTCAGACACATTTTTGCCTCCTACTTCTTCTGTCCTTTCAACACAGACTCCAGGACATGTTATAAAGTCACAGGCATCAGAACTCCATCAGTTAATATCCATTTTCAAAACCAGATTATGTTCTATTTTCCTAAAGCATTCAAAAATCAATTATAAGAGCATGTCATTAATCTGACAACATTTGACCCTTTTGCTTCACAGAACTAAAAAGAAGAAAAGCCTGGTGGTAGAATAGTACAATACTGCTTTCCTACATACAAATAACTGCCAAATCTTATGTTTGTTTAAGTCCTTCAGCAGATCCCTGAAGTAAATAATATCAGGTCTTTGGGAAAAACAAACAACAAGCAGAAACACTCAATAACTGAAATGTATAATACAATTTCATGATACTTTGAAAACCAATGAATTTGAGAATACATAATGATTTACTAACATGTACAGATGGGAAACTTAGGAAGTTTATATATATCTGAATTAAGCCCCTGGAGATCAGATTTGAGAAATATTTAAATACTAAAAACTATTGCATTAGTCACAGAATAATTCAGCTGGTGGATTAGGATGTATTCTGCCTGGTCAAATCCTGTTCTGCTCAATGATGACGCTGCCCTTTGGCTTCTTTCTTCCCAGTTCCCCAAATGGTAACGCTTAATGGATTGTAAGGGCAAGGAACGCTTTGATAAAGCTTCCTAAATGTGCAGAAACAAGCTAAAGCCTCCCCGTATCAAAACTTGTACAGCAGTGCAAAGTCTCAAATTAAACCCTTAGATAAAGGATGATCTCCTTCCTACAACTTTCTCCTGCAAAAGCGTTTCTCAGGCATCAGAGTCAGAGTTGGGGCAACCAGCAAAAGCTCATGCATACTGTCAGCCCAGAAGTCTACCCACTGTGTCATATGGCTTAACTATAAGTCTAACTCAGGAACACAGAGAATATGATATATCATTTATTTGCTAAAAAACAACACCAAACCAACCAACCAACAACCCATTAAATGGCAGAAAACAAAAGACTCCCTAGCACTGTTGCCACTTGGTTCTGCATCTGGTTGTTCCACTGCCCAGTGAACCAGCAACAAGGGTCTCACCAGCAGCAGGAAGCCTTTGCACAGCCAAATGTAACTGATCTGGAGAGAAGCAACACAGGTGCCAAGCCCTGGATGCTTGTAGTAATTCCTTGCTTAGAAAAATCAGCCTTAGCACCAAAACAGCACTATTTTAATGACATTTTTTATTAACTTCTTAGGAGCAAATGTCCCACTGGAGTAAAAGGGTATTTGTTAATTACAGTCAGTTGATATTCACTGGTTTATGCTTTGTTTTTTTCTCTTTTTTTTACAGTCAACATGTCGTCTCTACACTACATACATTTATTTACACATAATCTCTAGGTTATATGCATTTCTTTGCAATTATATCTGTTTATCAAACAGAGATGGGATGTACCTAATCTAGACTCACTTAGGCAGTCTAACAGTGCCTAACCCAGTTTTAATAAAAGCAGTTGCATTTCCTCAGTTGTCAAGAAAGAAAGACACTAACAACCACTCCTCAATGCTGTAATAGTTTCCTTTGGTAGTAAGACCAGCCGAGTTTGAAAGGCATTGCATAGCACACCTGGAAAAATGCACTGAACATGTTAAGGAACATGAGATTCCAATAATATTTCTCAGCAAATGACCACTTTGAATTCCTGCCTCAGGATACTTCACAGGTTAAAAAACCCCACGGTGTTTGCCCAGAAATACAGGACAGGAAACCACACTGAATGCTGACTGACAATAATCTTCTCCCTGAACTAAAAGACCCACCATAACACAGGAGAGTCCCCTGGGGAAGTTCAGCATTTGGAGGAGATCCAAAGCCAAGATCATTTGTGGGCATTAAGAACTCCGTGGCTTGTCTGTCCTGGCTTTGTAACACACAAACATTAACTGGAATGATGTGATGAATTATAAACCACATAATTACATCTTCTGTGCCTGCACTCTCCCTGCATTTCCAGCTAACACTGCTCATCCCCATTTCTTTGTCTAAGTCATCTGGGAGCGTTGCTGCGTGCTCCTGGCAGTCAGTGGCTGTGTTCCTAATCAAAGGTACCTCCATTTTCATGCTGAATGACCCATTTTTACCCAGATTTCAAAGCTGTCACGAACCTTAATTATTTTAAGAAATATTTAAACATACTTTAAGTTCTTTGGACAAAAAGTGCACTTTTTTTATTATTTAGCAGTCATTTTATAAAAATAGTTTACTGTAACTACTGGACAAAACATCAGTTCTCTGCCTGGGAGACATGCATACAGTATGCCCTGTCAAACTATATAGCTACCTACAAGGTAGAATTCAATACTGAAGTCTTACCAAGCTTTAACTCTAGCAGCTGAGGCCCACAAAACAAAGAATGCTGAAGTTTTCCTGCCTTGGACTTTTCCTCTTAATGTTTGCTGGTCTTCTCTCCTGTCTCTGTCCTGTTTCTTTCATTAGTGCGGATGGTACGTATGAAGTTTCACTATACACAAATGCAATTGTACAGAATAATGGAAGCATTCGCTGGCTGCCTCCAGCAATTTACAAGAGTGCCTGCAAGATTGAGGTTAAGCATTTCCCATTTGATCAACAAAACTGTACCTTAAAGTTCCGGTCTTGGACATACGACCATACAGAAATTGATATGGTACTTAAAACTTCCATGGCAAGCATGGACGACTTTACACCAAGTGGAGAATGGGACATTATAGCACTCCCAGGAAGAAGAACTGTAAATCCTTTGGATCCCAATTACGTTGATGTGACATATGACTTCATTATTAAAAGGAAACCTCTTTTTTATACTATCAATCTTATAATTCCTTGTGTGCTAATTACATCCTTAGCCATCCTGGTGTTCTACTTGCCTTCAGACTGTGGTGAAAAAATGACCCTATGTATATCTGTGCTGCTCGCTTTGACTGTGTTCTTACTGCTCATCTCCAAAATTGTTCCTCCAACATCTCTAGATGTTCCACTGATTGGGAAGTATCTCATGTTTACAATGGTACTGGTGACCTTCTCAATAGTTACTAGTGTCTGCGTTCTCAATGTCCACCATAGATCTCCAAGTACTCACACCATGCCTCCATGGGTAAAGCTTGTTTTCCTTGAAAGACTCCCAGCCTACCTGTTCATGAAGCGGCCAGAAAATAATTCTCCACGGCAAAAGCCGTGCAACTGCAAAAAGACAAGAGCAGAGAACCTTTGCGTGGACCCAGCTGACTTCTACAAGAACTCTACTTACTTTGTGAACACGGCCTCTGCCAAAAAATATGACATGAAAATCACTGACACTCTCGACAATGTCAGCAGCCATAGAGATTTTAGGTTAAGAACAGGCACAAAATTTTCTCCTGAAGTCCAAGAAGCAATTGATGGAGTCAGTTTTATAGCAGAGCACATGAAAAGTGACGACAATGACCAGAGCGTAAGTAAATCTCCAAACTTCTTCCCTTGTCCTGCTCTGTAGCATGCTTCCCTTCAGGAAGGACATTTGTACTCTCTAGTTACCTTGAAGCTTTTAGAGTTATTCTAGCTAAAGGTTAAAAAGAAAACCTTAATGAATAGTGATTTGGTAAAGCTGTGACCACACAAAAAGAGAACACTGCTCAGTAAGTCATAAAATAGCCTTGAAAACGCTGTGCTGTCACCTTCAGGTAGTGTTTAGCAGGGAAAACAGTAACACTGACTGCCAGGTCAGACAGACTGTAACACATCAGCTCATGTTAACCAGTGTAGCTGCAGCTCAACCTCTGCAAACACCCTAAGATCCCTGTCCCTCATTGAGCAAGATGAGCTGCTACTGAAGTTGCTCTGTTACAGCAAACGCAATGGGTAGAATAAAAATCCTAATGCCAGCAGAACTGATACTTCTTCCATTTGAGTTAAATCACAATTGTTGCTGGCTATGAGAAGCACAGGATTCAGGGCACACGTAAGCAGTGCTGCTGCTGTCCTGTTCACATGCCCTACCTGTGCTACCACACATTAGCACATTACAGCTGGTACAAACACACCACAGATAATGCACAGAAATACTCAGATGGTTCAGAGTTTTGTTTAGACCACAGTTAAGGACAATTGCCAAGCACCTCCTCTGTCATCCTGCTCATTCCCAGATCCCAGTAGGACTATAGGTTCTTTATTCCTGCCCCCTCCTTCCGCCAAGCAGACTAAATGAAGCCTGGCTTCTGATACTGCAGAAGTCCCTTGAGGAACATGCTGCTGAGCAGTTCATGTTTTCTATTAACTGAAATTAGTGTCAATATAAGTAAAGACCAGATGCTAACATTTGACATGACCCTACACGCACTGAGACTGACTGAACAGATGCACACTTCACAGAGCAGGCAAGTTTTCCAATAGCTCAGAAATCCTTGCAAGAATACGTTGCATTTTCAAAGATGAACTTGAGACTAAGAGCAACTTTCAAGGTTATTTCATACATTAAAAATGAACAGAATGCTTTTCACACTGGGTCCTCTGCTACCACACGTTAGTGTTTTATGGGTTCATAACCTTAATTTCTGCTCTCTTCCTTCATGATCACGGTCTGATAGCAACTGTTGGTGTGCATTTACTACAGCCTCATTTCAGAAGTGCAATATTTCCATTAGCAGCAGTGGGAATTAGAAGTGTGTGCTGAAGGAAAAATCTGAATGTTCAGTCCTAAGACACGAGATAAATGACAAGCACGGTGAAGTCACTGAGGTGACAATGTCCCACATTTAATGAGAATCGATGACAGAGGAAAAAAAATCATTCTTGAGATGCAAATGAAGATTGATACATTCATCCTTTACCATGAAAGCCAGAAAGTCACTTCAGTTTGAGAACAGAATCCAAGACTAGTCTTATGCTGGCAGTTTCACACACAACACACGTAAGGTTGAGGAGATTTTAATAAAAGCAACAGTATTAATATGCATTAAACCCCGTGATTAAGAAGACTGCCGATAAAAAAAAAGTCAGAGGCTAACCTTGTTTAACGGCAATAAATACTCTCTCTCTTTGTCCACAGAGATTAATAGCACCTGTAAATTAAAATTAAAGAAAAAAAATATAAATCCTTAATTGGATTACAGCGTAGGTCCTTCCGGAACAGCAGCAGGCAGCCATGCCCTGTAACCTCACACATCAAAGACAGCTAAGAAATATTGACAGGATTTTTCTCCACTGCTCGGAATGGCTGCAGGAGAACAATTCCTCCCCAAGTCAATTTGTTCCCTGGACCTTGAGGTTTATTTCCTTTTATTTTCATAAACAATGATTGCATCAGCAAGAGGAAGAGCAAAATAACATGACAAATTGCTAATATCTTTAATTGGCTTTTTTTTTTTTTCCTCTCCAGGTCATTGAAGACTGGAAATATGTTGCCATGGTAGTGGACAGGCTGTTTCTCTGGATATTTGTCCTCGTTTGTGTTCTGGGGACTGTTGGACTATTTCTGCAGCCGCTCTTTCAAAACCACATTGCTGCCACGAACCCTTAGCTCTTACCTAAAATTGCCAATGCCTACATAGATGCTGGGTCTCGTCCTGCTCTCAGTTTCCCTCTGCTAAAACCAGAGAGATGTCAGACGAGTTGCTCTCACATAGGATTTACGGTAGGGATGTGGAAAGCAGCAACATTATTTTGATAGGAAAAAATGTTTAAAAAAAGAAAGAAAAGATTCATTTTTCTCAATGAGTTCAGTACTTCTGCACCAGAAGTACTCATGGCTCTTTTTTCAATTATTTGAAGCCTGAATATTAGAGAAAGACATTTCCTGTTTAATATGCCAGCTTGGCTCGCAAGGGTTATCTATTAAAAGGGTATTTTATATACATTGCCTCAGGAAAGCCCTTTTCTTTCCTTAGAATACCGCAGTTTCCATGCTACAAAGAAGGCATTTATCTCCTCAAATGCATCAAAATGATTTGTGTCTGATTTATACAGAGTTTGATGGGTGGAATCATTGTTTAGCTGTGTTGACTGTGATATTTAAGACTGAACTGAGAAACAGAGCCATACTTCTGGTTTCTCCTCGTGTTGTCCCTGCTAGTAGGCTAATCAACAGAGGCCAAATTAATGTGTAATATTAACATTTACATGCTCTGTTCAGTGACAAAATGTAAATAAAATGTAAAAATTCTCCTTTATATATATAGTTCTGAAATGTTCCTACTACTTTTAACAGCTCATATAAGAGGCATTCACATACACTTTCACAAGTAAAAGTGAGTAAGGCTATGTGAGCAGCAGTAGCATCTCCCCTAGGCTGTATGCTAGAAGGAGGAACGGTTGTAACACTGTCATCCTCCCTTCCAGTCCACTGCTGTTCTGCACTCAAGCTGTGTCAATTGCTGAGCAGCAGAGCAGGAGGACAAGGGAGGCCTGTTGGGCAGCCATAGTAATCCAGGATCACCGTGTGACCACAGGAGCTACTGTATCCTCCTCTTCCAAGGGGTGGCAAAGCTCTTGTCCTTTCCCAAACAATTAACTTCTCTGGACATATCCCATGGGGCCTGGATGAAGGTGTGGAGTTCAAAGAGGTTAAATCTGCTTCTCTCACCTCAAATATCTAATCTTAAACCTAAGTAGCACAGCTATTTTGCTGCAGCAACAGAAACAGTGTCTGTGAGATGAGAGCCAGCCCAAGGGAATGGAGGAGGACTTCACCTGTCCCAGGAGACTCCTCTGTGTTAGGTTATCCGCCAGCAGCTGCCATGGCACAGAATATCATAAGCACATGTGCACACAATGCCCCAGCTGCTATGTAGCTCTTTCTGCTTACAGAGAAGCCAGAGGGAAGCTAGAGCAGCTGCCGGTGCTGTGCAGACAGTGTAAAGGTGGAGCTCCTTTAAATCCCACAACAACCCTGAACAGCAAATCTGAGCAAGGCAGCGCAGACCTCAGTGCTGTCACAAACCACTGCATGTTTCTGCAGGGCAGAGGGGAGATGGGAGTCACCCAGTCAAGCAACCAGAGACACAGTGACTTGGCCTCAAACCCCGCTGGACCTGTGTGGAGCAGAACCCCTTTTCTGTGCTCCACCCCCCCACCAACAGCACTTTTGTCTGTCGTACCCTCAGCCATCAGTCTCCTTCCAATCATTACTCCTCTCCCCAGTTACCCATCTTCTGCCTGAATGGAACTGAATTGAGACCCCCAGTACTTCTGCCTCACAGTCACTCTCACTCTTCACAGGCAGCCACAACTGCCAACATCTGGCTCCATAACTGCTCCTTCAGACAAATTCTCTCTTGCAAAGACAAAAGTTTCAGACACAATTTGGCACCTCAGCAGGCAGCCACCACAGAGCTCAGGCCAATGGAGGCCTCTGAGCTGACAAACACAGAAAGGGCTCTCAAAAGGTGCAGCCCTGGCCCCAGGAGCATCCCTTAGGAGCTAGAGCTCCTCATTCAGGATTTGCTGAGCTCTGGAGCTTTCCATATACCAGAGCCACCTGACGCCTTTCGAATTACAAACAAGGCAATATACTTTTCCCTAGTTATGTTCTAGAAAAACACAATTGTATTTTTATATATTTTTCAGAAGTAGTTTGATCCACAGCACTGCCAGCACCACCACAACATGTGCCATCTGCCTCCAGGTGAGTGTACCTGGGATTGTCTCTGCACTCCTGCAGTGGAAGCAAAGGAAGACCAGCACAGACAGCTTTTAACAGCAGAAGCACCAATACTGCATTAGAGTGGGAGAATAATCTTTTCCTCATCACATGAGTTCTTTATGATTTGATCTTAACAAATCTTAACAGAGAAACACACAAAGTAGGAACATGATGTGACACGTGGGTTTTAAAAAGCAAAGGCAATGCATTTTGCTGTTGCAGATATTCTTAGGTGGACGAGCTTTCCCTTGCCTATATAAATCCTTCTTCTATGTGGTTCTGCAGTGCAGGCATGGTGACGTGTTCTTATCATAGCACTCTTCCTTGACATAGAAAATAATCCTACTACAAACCTGAGCTGATTTCACCATCATGTGATGTTAGAGACGAAATATCTGTGTGTTCAGACACAGCTGGAAGTTTCAGCAGTTTTGTAAATAAACAGAATACCTGTATTTCTGGATACAGTGGCTCTTCGCTGCCTCCGCTGATCAGCCATTTCCAAACTCTTCAGTTATACCCTGAATTTTGGGGAACACAGGCTGTGATCTGGCCTTTGAAGCTTTAGCTCAGTTCTTGTTGGGACTAGAAAGAAACAAACAGAAATCCTAGTTATAATTGCTGCTTATGCATGGTAAGCACAAAGGCAAAACAAGATGGAAGGACAAGGAAACATATCCATAAAGGGTTAAGTTGCAATACCAAACGTCTGTGTTCACTGGGAAAAAAAAGAAGAAATAAAATCAAATGGACAGTAAAGCCTATTTCCTCAAAGCTAATAGAATTACAGAAATTATCCTAAGAGCATGTGTCTGGGGACGCAGTGAATGATGCTCTGAGAGATAGAGCAAACAGGATAAACAAGCTCTGTGCCAACAGCAGCTGAATCCAGCCTGATGCTCATTCTCCCAGCGCTACCTCCTAACATAGCACCAAGTGGGGTTGTCATTTATCCTTCCCTAACAGCAGGCAGAGAAGCACCTGGTGGGTACAGCCCCACATCCCTCACAGCTTCCCTCACCACTACCCAAAAGAAGGGTGCAGTCCCACTGCGCTCTCTCTCCTCCTCCTCCCTCCGCACCAGCCGCTGGATGTGTGCAGCAGAGCCCTGAGCCACCTGACTGTTCTGGGGGAGGCAAAAAGCAATACATAATTTAACATAGAAGCTGATGGGCACCTTGGGGAATGAACCACACTGCAAACCTCAGTTTGGACTGAAAGGGAAACAAACCAAACACTGGGGCTCTGAAATCATCGAAGAGGATGAATCTTATCTTAAGGGATTTGTCTGGATTTTTGTTGGTTTGGGGAAATATTTTATGTTTTAACTTGGGAGTTCTGAGAGTTTCACAGTATTTTATGAGAGTAAGAAAAGATTAAAGCTATTATTTCTGCAGTGAGAACCTACAAGTCTTAAGCAGCTCTTCAAGGACAACACTTTGAGAGTGACCTTTACCAGAACTTCAAACAGAACGTTCCCTTGTCCCTCATCTCCTCTTCCCAAAAGGTTCCAACAAAAGGTACTTTTGGGATCAGGTGGGATCCCACATCTTTCCTAAATTCCACCTTCCCAACTCATGAAAAAAGGAACTGCCCAAAGTTGGTTACTCTGAAACACTTTGGCCATGCTTGGTCTCCAGCCCAAACCTCTGCTCTTACCTGATCCCATCGCTCTGCACTTAGATCCTGGCAAGTTTGGTATGTCAAACTGAACCACAGAGTCATAGAATGGCCTGGGTTGAAAAGGACCACAATGACCATCCAGTTCCAACCCCCTGCTGTGTGCAGGGTCACCAACCAGCAGCCCAGGCTGCCCAGAGCCACATCCAGCCTGGCCTTGAATGCCTGCAGGGATGGGGCATCCACAGCCTCCTTGGGCAACCTGTTCCAGTGCATCACCACCCTCTGGGTGAAAAACTTCCTCCTAAGATCCAGCCTAAATCTCCCCTGTCTCAGTTAAAACCATTCCCCCTTGTCCTACCACCATCTACCCTCACAAACAGCCGTTCCCCCTCCTGTTTATATGCTCCCTTCAAGTACTGGAAGGCCACAACAAGGTCTCCCCAGAGCCTTCTCCAAGCTAAACAAGCCCAGTTCCCTCAACCTTTCCTCATAGAAGAGGTGCTCCAGCCCAGTATGTGCTGAATTACTCCTCAGAACAGCAACATCCTTCTCTCACAGTGAAGAAGCAGGGTACAGTCAGGCACCCAGCACTTGTGTTTACCTGTAATCAATTCTGGTTTCCCTGCTCTGACTGCCTGGGTAGCAGGGAAGGGGCAGCCCAGCCCAGCTGCCAGGAGCGCAGTGCGCAGCGCCGTGCCGGGTGCTGCTGCTCCCAGGCATTGCAGGCAGCAGAGCTGCCCTCACTTGTGACGCTCATACAATCCTGGCAGCTCAGCTCATCTCCAGCAGCCTCTGCCGCCGGGCTGTAATTCGTAACACCATGCAGAGCGCACACACGGTCCTCTTAACTGCTGCTGTTTGCATCCTCTTTCAAGGTGAGTGCTCCTTGATTTGCTTATCTGTTGTTGGTAGAGGAGGGACTGAAGAGGTGAGTAGGAGATGGTTTTGGTGCTCATTTACTTTAAGAAGTGTGGAAGCTTATTCCGAACTAAGGGATGAGATGTGCAGAATCCTACCACAGTTTGTTACACTGTTGGGCTTTTTTGTATTGTTTTGCTTCTAACTCTTAGTTAAATCATCCCGATCCAATATGCCAACGAGACACACAAAGCCATTTTAATGTTGAGGAGAGAAAGCATCCGACATGTAAAGACTTGGTTTTATATACTGTGGAGCAATGAATGACTAGAAGAGCGAGATGATATTAAAAAGCTTTAAATGTGTGCTGCAAACAGCACCTTACCTCTGCGAATAAGGCAGCAAAATGTTTAAGTTATTTAAAAATATAACATTAATCCACTTATTCTGCAGATAAAGTGGGCAACAGATTTAATCCAGCTGCTGGTGGCACACTGGAAGGCTGGCAACTTGGGACTGGCTATAGAGAGTCACTATAATTTAGATTTAAAGTGACTTACCTAAAAGATCGAGTATTTATTTCAGGAAGCCTCGATTTAGGATATGAAATACCAAAAAACCAGGGCAAGGCTTGCAGTTAGAAAGCACCAAAGAAATAGGTTCATTTTTCAGTTAGCAACTTGGCTCGAGTGATTTCACTAGTCTGAAAAACGAAATCACCTTCCAAGTTTTATCTGAATGCAGCCTCATACGAGAGAACTTCCCTGTCTCAGGGAGATAAGAGCTCTTACAAAGTACCACCTGCTGCTAAACACCACAGCTCTGTCACCTGCAAATAGCTCTGCTTCCATCTCTTCAGCTGCTGAAAAACACTGGCCAGGGGGATGAAAAAACCTACACGTGTCCTTGCAAATATCTATAGATGTATGGCCCAAAGGGGCTGCAAGGTTCGTTCAGCAGGTGTGAGCTCTGTGCCTTTGGCAATGAGGGAGCACAGCACAGGTCCTTCTGTTGGGAGCACTGGGGGATGTGCTGCCCAGGGGAGACTTTAAGCGCCTCCTAAAAGGAGAGCGAAGCTGTGCTGAGTGCGGGACGGTGCCCGGCTGGCAGGGAGCTCATCCAGAGTGTCACTGGAGGCACAGACAGGCTGTGGAAGCTCAGAGCTAACACATGACAGCTTAGCATACAGCTCCCCCAGCAGCCACAGGGCACCATGGGGCCGTGCGGTAAATAAGCCCGGCTCAGGGTAACACAGGGCAGGCGGCAGATCCCTGCTCCTCACCTCACCCCGCCCCGCAGGCTGCGGCGGCTCCGAGCCCGAGCACCGGCTGTACGCGGCGCTCTTCAAGAACTACAACCAGTTCGTCCGGCCGGTAAAGAACGTCTCGGACCCCGTCATCATCCAGTTCGAGGTGTCCATGTCGCAGCTGGTCAAAGTGGTGAGTGCTCGGCCCTACGGGGCAACCGCGGGAGAGCCGGCACCGCGCCCGACACGCCTCTGTTTTACAGGACGAAGTCAACCAGATCATGGAGACCAACCTGTGGCTGAAGCATGTGAGTAGCGCTCCCGAGCCCGGTGTGAGGCGGCCTCAGCGCCGCTTCCCGCCCGGCGCTCTGCTGCCACACAGCGGCACGCGGGGCAGCTCGGGCCCGCAGCCGCCCCGTGCTGCGGTTAAAGGCAGCGCCTACGTCGGGTACAGCTGATACACCGATAGCGATCAGCTGCAGCTGGAACCCTCCTACCTCCCAACACCGCGTTTTGCTCTAGAGCGCAGTGGTGGTGGATAGGAAGGCGCACAGAGGTGTGGTGCTACCCACAATAAAACAGCCCTAAAGGCAACCCCACAGCGCTTGTGTTGACCCCAGTCCACAGGCTGTTGATTGCTTTGCAAACTTAATGCACTGACTCGTTTCTTCCTTCATTAGATCTGGAATGATTACAAGCTTCGGTGGAATCCAGTGGATTATGGAGGTGCTGAATTCATCCGAGTGCCCTCAGGCCAGATCTGGAAGCCAGATATTGTATTATATAACAAGTAAGATCCGTGTATATCTGTCTTAATTCAGTCATAGCAGTTCTAAACTACAAGGTAGATCCACATGAGATGGAAGCAAGACCTTCTTTGCTGTGGTGGCAGGAGCAGGTTTCCCAGAGGAAATGTGTGTGTGCCCCTCTGCTCTCCGAGGCAGCAGTTCTCAGTCTAATGCATTTAACTACACAGATCCAGAGCTCAAGTCAATGGAAGAGCAGTGGTAGTGTGACTTTTCTAACTGCAGCCATAAACATGAAAATTATGTTGTAATGTGTGTGAACTGACAGCGTAAAACTCCCTGGATCAGTTGCATCCTGATGTTGTGTCCATTTGCTTTGCAGTGCGGTTGGGGATTTCCAGGTTGATGACAAGACAAAGGCCCTACTGAAGTACACGGGTGATGTGACCTGGATACCCCCAGCTATATTTAAAAGCTCATGTAAAATAGATGTAACCTACTTCCCGTTTGACTATCAGAACTGCACCATGAAGTTTGGTTCCTGGTCTTATGATAAAGCCAAAATTGACTTGGTTTTAATCGGATCTACGATGAACCTGAAAGATTACTGGGAGAGTGGAGAATGGGCCATTATTAAAGCTCCTGGGTATAAACATGACATTAAATATAACTGCTGTGAAGAGATCTACACTGACATCACGTACTCTCTTTACATTAGACGCTTACCTTTATTTTACACTATCAACATGATTATTCCATGCCTGCTGATTTCTTTCCTGACTGTCTTGGTTTTCTATTTGCCCTCAGACTGTGGTGAAAAGGTGACACTCTGTATATCAGTCCTTCTGTCTTTAACGGTGTTCCTTCTTGTTATCACTGAAACCATACCTTCTACTTCCCTGGTGATCCCGCTTATTGGGGAATACCTCCTTTTCACTATGATCTTTGTAACTCTGTCCATTGTCATTACGGTATTCGTGCTTAACGTGCACTACAGAACACCCAAGACACACACCATGCCTGTGTGGGTGAGAACCATCTTCTTGAATCTGCTTCCCAGGATCATGTTTATGACGAGGCCGACCAGCGACGACGAGAATAATCAGAAGCCAAAGCCATTTTACACTTCTGAGTTTTCAAACTTAAATTGCTTCAACAGCTCTGAAATGAAATGCTGCAAAGATGGCTTTGTGTGTCAAGACATGGCGTGCAGCTGCTGCCAGTATCAGCGGATGAAGTTTTCCGATTTCAGTGGCAATCTCACACGAAGTTCCAGCTCTGAATCTGTAGATCCTCTGTTTTCATTTTCAGTTCTGTCACCAGAAATGAGAGATGCTATTGAAAGCGTGAAATACATCGCAGAAAACATGAAAATGCAGAACGAAGCAAAAGAGGTAAGAATATATTTTACTATAACTCAAACTGCATTTTGGAGCAGTTTGCTTTGAAGGGAAAAAAAAAAAAACCCAAACCAAAAGACAACATAGACCACTGTTTTGTATAAGTAAATTACATAAGCTGTATCACAGACGTGCAACTCTGAATGTAGATAACCCTGGGGAGCAGCTCTTGCACAACACTCTCTGCACTGACAACAAACCTTGCATGAGAACATAGCAAAATGTCAGCATTACCTACGAAACGTATACCAGATGTACTGATAACTGTGTACCAATACATCTGCACCACACTGTTTAAAGACCAGTAGTGTATTGCAGCAAGCTTTTCTGGCTTATCTTGATCACCTAAGAAGCTTTTTCCTTTCACTGCTGGCATACAGAAGTAGTGTCCCGTGAAGTTTGATGAACAACATTGGTGATTAATTATTTCATCAGTGAAAACGTAGGAAAGCTGAACAAAAAATGCCTTGCACAGTGTGAAATATTCCTAATTGCTAATGCCAATTATTAATCTAATAAATATGCCTTCTTAATATTTGATTTATTTTTCAGATTCAGGATGACTGGAAATACGTTGCCATGGTAATCGATCGTATTTTTCTATGGGTTTTCATCCTGGTATGTATTCTGGGAACAGCAGGATTGTTTTTACAGCCTTTGATGACCGGAGATGACGTGTGAAAGTTTAAAGCATCACGCTGTGAAATCAAATAAAACTTGTGCCAACCACACTCTGCACTCTTATCCCAGCACCTGATAGCGCTGCTCTGTGTTTCAGTAGTAGAATAAGTATCTCTCTCGGCTTCAACTCTGCTTGACCTAGAAGGCTTTATCAAAACATGATAGCATGAAAAAGAAATCTTTTCAAACTTCATTTCCAAGTAATACACGCTGTGCTTGTCAGCTCCTTCTCATAGCAGCTGGAAAAGATGTGGGTTGTACGTTAAACTTCATAGGAACTATCTAAGAAGCTGCTGATCAACTGAAAATTATACAGATGTTCCGGGAATTGAGACAGGTTGAATACTTCAGGCTACCAGAGTTGTCTGGTGTTAAGTATCTTCTGTTTGTGATAGGATCTTCTGGAAATAAGCTCCTATTAAATTAATGTATGCCCTGCTAAGGACAAAATGGTTTAGGAAGCGTAAGTACCAAATGCTACAGAACACTGCCACCCAGTGTATAAACACATTCAAACTGTGGGAAGAAAGGTCCGTAGGCAGGTTTTATTGCAAGGGACGGCAAGTGGGATACAAAACATTCCTGTAAAGTATGCGAAAATTATGTTGGGTAAATGTCTTTTTTTTTTCTTAAGAACTGCAGATAATTCGAGAGCTTGAACAAAGAATACAACAAAAACACAGTGATGTTTTGTAAAGATACAAACCGTTCTCTCTGTACCAAACTGGAAACTTTTTATTAATAGTGGTATCAAATGAGGTAACGCTTATAAAAATAAAGAGAATCAAGCTGTTGGAAACTCTGATTTTCTTTCATTTATTTTGACCAAGAGACAGAAGCTACCCAGAGCAGCATTAGTTACGTCTCAGCACATTCAGAAAGGAGTTACAGAAGTAAAGGGCCATGCTACTGAGTCTATTACCAGTTATTTCATTTCAGACACACCTGAGGATGAGCCGAAAGCCTCAAGGATTCCAGCATATCTTTTTCATCCACGGATATTGTGATCTGTTATAGAAATGACTGAAAGACCTTCATGTGTTTGCAAAAATTGTTAGTTACTGGAATAAAGGCTGGAGCTCCGCTGGCCGTGCTGCCAATTACCCCATGATATAACTAAGCAGTCTTCAGACATTATTGGTACAGGAGGGGAGCTAAAAAGATACACGGCTAATAGCCTTGCTTTGTTCTCTTTTCAGACAAGGGTAAATTATAGTAAGTAATTCAAAGCTAAGGAGGACTATGGAAAGAAATTTGCTTTTGGAAAGGAAATCAGATGTCCAAAGCACTTCTGCAATTTCCACACACGGTTCCTGATGCATTAATGTTAGTAATACTAAGAAAGTTATACTAATGGACTAAAGCAAAACTGCAAACTTGCTTTTGAAATAAATTATGCTGGGAATGTAGAAAATACTGATATCAAACGCCAGATGTGACTGTGTAACTGAACAGGAAGAGTCACTCCTTTTCCAACCAGAATCATTTGTAACTTGGTAAAAATTAACAATATGTTCTTAAGGATTAGTTGGCATCATTTCCCTATGCAAAAGCCATTCAGTAGCCCTGCAGGATACAGCTGTGTTAGGAAGGAACAAAGAACCTGACAAAACTTAAAGTGTAGGAGAAACCCTCTCTTCTAAAGTCTCTGCCAGAAATAAAACTTTTAAGAATAGCAGCACTGGAATAAATTTGAAGAATTAACATCCATCACTTAATGTAGTTTAGAGAGATAGTAGCTGACTTTATATATAAATATACATATATGAGATATAGCTGACACAGAGATGTCCATACTCACGTATCCTGTAAGCATTTTAAGGCTCAATATAGCACGTGGTCGCATCAGTACAGCAGAATTAACTAAACTGTAAGTTTAGCAGCAAATTCCACTGACAATGTCTAACACGGTGGCTCTGTTTATTGGTCTGTCAAAAAGGAAGGAAGTTCAATTGATGCCTTTGTTACTGTTTTCCATTTACTGAGCAGATACAAGTCATTTGCATAATATAATAAGTTGAAATAAGCAACTCTATTGTGCAAGCATCTGGAAAGATTTAATAGTAAATACAATATTTTCCACAGCAACTTAATAATGGGACTACAGTGATCTTCATTAAAACAACCTCCATCCTCCCACTTCTCAGTAGGTGTCAGTATACACTGCTTCTAACATACACATGCAAGTACTTGCAAAGGTCTTTGATTTTGACCTGCTTTAGAAGTATCTTGGTAGTTTGGCACTAAGCGAATTGACTTCTGTGTATCCTACATGTCATGCTTTAACATCGTTATTTTAAGGTTTAGGATTTCACTTATTTTTTTTTCCCTATCAGAAACTTGCCTACAAAGAACATGCACGGAAACTTAATTCTATGAACCCTTTTGAGCATGATGTTAGCAGGAGACAGACCCAAAAGTATCTTATGTATTTGTACTGCCTATATGCACAGGTACTATTATACTTGCCCATTTATGAATAACAGGAATAAATAACACAAGCGATCCAATTATTGAAACCAGAAGAAAGGCCCATAAGAACATTCGATCAAGCACCTGAGCAATAAATTTCCAGTCTTCAACAACCTAAAAAACAAAGAACATAAGAGCTGTCCAGTATGGGCAAGAGAGGGCGAAAATATAGCATCAGACTCTACAACAACTAACCACATTTTCCTTCCCCTCCTAGTCAGGTCAATTTGATAACCCCCTCCTTTTTAATATATGCATGCATTAACGGATCACACCGTGACCCTGAGCAAGAAAACACTTCTTTCTATGTAGACCAGTAAACTATGCAGCCCAAATACTACATTTTAGTGAAGCAGTTGACTCTGATGAGCACTGAACATCCTCAGTTATACAGAGAGAAAATCAGTACGCAATGTAATAACATAGTGGAGGATTTAGGATTCATGCCACAGCCCCACCGTGGAGTAGGACTCCCAGGCAGAAGTTAGATACTAAAGCTGCAAACAATTAACAGCAGACAGCAGCTCCAGCATTACACACAACACCTGACAACTGTGAAGTTACTGGTGCATGGAACTACACGCCAGGTAGAGCACTCACAGTGCTTTCAAGACTGTTTCCCTTTTTGATAGGATTATTTATATCCACACACATTTTTGCAAGTACAGCTGATATAATCACACAAGCAAATTAAAACTGCCAAAAAAGCAACTTTGATCTCAATTGGAACTATCTGCCTTTCCCAGGCACACTGCATCCTGTGAGGGAAGGCTACAACACCAGCTGGGTGAACTTAAATTATTTTCAACAACCAGCACAGAAATCTTTCTGCAACCAAAGCCTGCATTCTCCAGAAGCCAAATAACAAAATGTGGGTGAATCCCCAGCCAGCTGTATGTTCAGTTCTGATGTTTAGAGCTGCAGCAACCAAAAAACAAAATACCTATCAACTCTTACCACATATATCCAAATAAAGTAATTTAACAGAGAGAATCAACGCACAACTTACTCTAAACTGTACATTTAAGCAAACTATTCTATTTGAGCTGTATATACAAGGGTGTACTCTGCACTGTATATATAACAATCCTATTTCAATGGTACAGTTAGGTATTCAAAATCCAGACTGGATTGTTGCTGTGTGCTTCTTGTGGAAATATCAGAGTACAGCCCTGAGAAGCTGTAGATAGTTGCTGCATTAGAGGAATTAATTTGCTCCAAGGCTAGCATAAGAGTACATACCTCTCAGCAACTATCTACAGGTGGTGCTAGTTTAAAGCAAGGAAGGAAAACTGATTTGTAATGATCTTACCTGCACGGCAAAAACAGCCACACTAAGGATAGCTCAGTGTGCAAATGCACAGACTGAAAAATATCCTTTAAATTACATCAAAAGGTGTCAAAGAGAAATGATAATGGGGATAGAAGAGATCAGTCAAGAGGTCATCCAGTCGATGTCTGACCTCAGCACAAAATGATTAATCTATGAGGACAACCTGTATTTAAACTAATACAAATAATGGAGTTCAAAATGCTCTATATTTGGAATTGAAAGGTGCAAGAAAAAGGCTTAGCAGGAACTATTCTGGAATTGTAAATCAAATGTATTTTTCAGGTAACCTGCGGGTACAACGTTAAAATGAAAAAGACCTACTTCTCTCATTATGAAAGCAACACTCAGCAGCACTGCAGGTAGCAGTTACTCTACATGCTCTTGTAACAGCCGTGTGTCTCTGAAAATATTTGATTAAAGACAACATGGACTTCTAGAAAAAAGCATAAACATTTTAAGAATTCACATATGGAATTATACCAACCCAATACCTCAGTATTGGAGCATACCTGTACTCCTTTCCAGCAGAACCAAACCTATGGCTTCCAGTGAAGTATAGAGACTAGAAAACCTAGCACATATTAAATGTGACCACATAGTGAACCGTTACTCCTTGTTGTTGCGCTTCATTTCGGTTGGCTTGTTCTTTTTAATTTCCACTTTTAACAAAATGAGTTTGATATGACTAATACACCCACCTCACGAACTTCATTTTCCTTCATAACATGTCTTGTGATATATCGGATAGAGTCTAGAGCTGCTTCCAAGGTGTTTCTAGACGATTCTGATCCACTCATATTTCCTTTTTCCTCCTTCTGAGCAAAGTATCTATCTACGTGACTTCTCATGCACAGCAGCTTGGGAAGTTTGTGAAGAAATATCTTGCGAACCCAAGGCGCCATAGCATTGTGTGTAGATGAAGAGCGGTGATGAATATTGATAGCAAAGACAGTTATCACGATGGACAATGTCACAAATATCATAGTAAACACCAAGTATTCTCCTATAAGCGGGATGACTTTAGAAGACGATGGAATAATCTCTTCAATGACAAGAAGAAAAACAGTCAGAGATACCAGGACTGAAGTGCAAAGGGAAATTTTTTCACCTTCATTTGAAGGAAGATAGAAGACGAGGACAGTTAAGAAAGAAAGTCCAATACAAGGAATGATGAGGAACAGCGTGTAAAAAAGTGGTAAACGTCTAATTATAAACGAATATGTAACAAAGGGATACCAGCAGCATCCATCCGTTCTATTTCCTTTGCTCCCTGTTGCAGTCACTATTTCCCATTCTCCGTTATCAAAAAAGTCTCTTTTGTCAACATCATAATCTTCTAAGATTATATCAACCTGGGATCCATCGTAAGTCCAGGAACCAAATTTCATAGAGCAGTTTTGGAGGTCAAAGGGAAAGAAGGTTACATCAATAGTGCAAGAACTTTTGTAATTTGCTGGTGGAGTCCAAGCAATGGTGCCGTCATATTTTACCACAGTTTTAGTAGATGTCCCCTCAAAACGTCCGTCTGCACTGAAAGAAAAAGAGATATGTGCATACAATTATGATGAAGAGATGTGTTGTTGTCGCCATTTCAGCTGTTTGCTCCTTCCTTCTCCCCTTTCACTGCCAAAGTGTTGTACTGTGCTGTGTTCACAGTTTACTTCTTGTGGTTGTTTGGGTTTTTGTTTATTGGTTTTATGGGTTTGGGTTTTTTGGGGGCTGGTTTTTGTTGTTTGTTCTTGTGGGGTTATTTTTGGGTTTATTTTTTTTTAAACCAGAATCTCACACAGTTAATTACCTTCACAGAAGTAAAGGACATTTTCAAGCCACTAAAAGATCTCTATAACTTACAGCAATCCTGATGATTCAAGCAAGGAAATGCTGACCTTTAGCAGCCTGACCAAACCCTGATGTTTCTACTGGTAATGCAGCATAAATGTGGAGAAATCATCAGAACTGGGAAAAAAACAACCACACCACTTATGCTCCACTTCCAGACTTGAAACTATAATCAGCCTCTCTTGCCTCACCAAGGCAGAAAATGTAAAATGTGTTGCATATGCACCTGAACTGATCAGAAAGATTCATTCAAAACTTATTTCCTCTATCAATTCTCGAAAGAAACAAACACTGCTAAGTGCATTTCATTTTAAATCCACACTAAATATGAGTTACAACAGTATGAATCAGTTACTCTCTTCCTGCACACTGCCTCTACGTTATTAGCTTGTACCTAAGGCTGCACAAGACGTTGTCTTCTAAATAACAATTTACAAGAAGAAATGGAAATAAATATTTTGAAGAGACTAAAGAAGACACGGTAGCAAAATAAAACTTGCATTTAATGCAGCAACAAAACCAACGTGCATTTGGAGGCAAATTCTAAATGCACTAAATGTGCATACACAGTCCATCCAAGAAGCCTCCTCTCCAGTAGCTTACTGGAGGTTGGAGAGGAGCATTAGAAAGAGGAAATGGTGCTCTATATAAAAAGATGAAAATCTTACTTGTCATATAGCACAATATCTGGGATCCAAATAGAATCGGATGGGACACGAATAGATGTTATGCCAGCATACTCGTCGGGGTTCCATCTTAATTTCACATCTATCCATTCCTGTAGATGCAAGAGACGTAGAAATCATAATAAAGGTGGAGTTAATTCAAACAGGACAGGATCAGATAAAAACAGAAATACAAGCAATTAAAAATAAATAAACCAATGTATCACACTTACGTGAGCCTTCTGAAATTCACATACAAGACTGAATTTGCTGAGCAGACAACTAATGATGTTGTGAAGCATTTCTTATTTATTGTAAGAGCCATCTGATGGTATTTCAGTACAGACCTCATAATATTAAAATCCTTTTTCAGAGCATGTTTACACAAGTATTATAAATATAGTATTTTATATTTGACCTAAAAGCTCCAGAGGGGCACATGCTCAGAAACTTGCATTTTTCATCAGAGAGAACTGTAAATACATCCAGGTCAGTTCTTACTTCATTTGAGTTGACTTAACTGCATTAAGTTGTGCCTGCTAAGTAGTAATACAGCTTTCCTGAAAATAAATGCCTGAACTTACAATTTTTGGAGAGAATGGGAAGAACCAGAAAAAAACAATAGTGAAAATAAAAATAATGTAGTAAGCTAGTAAATGTAATTAGAGTCTGCAACCACTTCTCTAAGTTAAATTAAGAATGATTTGTGAGAAGCATTTCCCAGGCTAATAGTGGCCACTAAGTTTAGCATGGGACTTGGATTATTATCAAGCCTGTAGCTTCCTCTTGCCTTTAAACAAATGCTGTGATGAGGAAAATCAGCTTTTTATAGCAAGTGCATACAACTCCGAAATTGAAAACTTCAGTGGCAATTATTCACTAAGCACCAGACTTGAGAAACAGCTTAAAACAAATATACAAACAAATACACAAATTCTTCATGCTTCTCTTAATGCAGCTGTTGAAAGCAAACCTCTCTTACGGAGGCAGTGATTTTCATCATGGTGATAACACACACCTTGGTCTATTAAGCAGCCATACAACACAGCCTCAGAATTCTTTTTATAAGGAACATTTTAAAAGCATATTTCTTTATTTGTTCTTTTAACTGAATTTCACGACAATTAATCCTTTTGGGCATTTCCAGGGATGTATGTAATGTAAACATACTACGTGCAGTAAGAACTAATGCATCTGAGCAAACCAATATGCAGCTAAGTTGCATCCAATTTTCCATTTGCAGTTATGAAACCTCAGAATTCACTGTTGTTTCACCCATACCTGTTTCAGCCAGACATTTGTGGTCATCAGTTGATTCTTCTCATCCTATAAAAATCAAATGCATTTAATTAATTAAAATAAATAATAATAAACTGCATGGCACACAGTAACTAACAGCTACAGCTGATGCAAGTTTGTGATGTAAAAAACACCCCTAAGCCATTCCACTCTTTGGCAATGCACTTTTAAGATAACTTGTAAAACTTAACAGTTATGTCCGTAGCTTATTTAAGTGCTTAAAAAGCAGTATTTTCCCTTTTCTCTGATTCTCTTTCCTCTCCTAATTTTTTTCAGGTGACTGTATTTTATGCACTCTTACTGCTCTTCTATGGAAACGAGATGGAACAACAAACCTATGGAGGAAAAACTCCAAGTGGAAAAACCCACTGATTCGATGTGAGAGGAATGCAAAGAGAATAAGTTTTGGGGGAAAAAAGTAAAACAAAACAAACAAGCTTATTTACCATACGTACCACATCTACTAGCTGAGAGATTGCAAGACCAAACTTGATTTTGATCGTATCATTCAGGTGTTCCACTGGACGAACCCATCTTTGATAGTCTTCAAATAAATGTTTAAACAAACGATCTTCACTCTTGGCAATAAAAGAAGGTTCAGATACACCTGCATAATAAAAGCAACTTATTAACAGTGATTTAAACAAATAGAGTCCATACAGCTGTAACTATGCTTAGGTAAGTAGTAAGTTTATCATCCCCTTCCATCTAGAAGCACGGCTAAGACTGTGTCAGAATGTTATCGAATGAGCTGGCTATATCAGCACCTCAGCACTACCAGCACATCCATTACTCAAGCAACGAAGATACTTTCCCTACTAATAATAACAAAGGCAAAATGTACTCATGCCATTTAACTCATGTCACTTACCAGGTGCCACGCAGCCATGGAAATCCTCTAAAACTTACCTAGGAGGAGCTGAAGTTCTATTGTTCTAAACCAAAGTTCTATTGTTCTAAAAACCAGCACACAGGCCTTCAGTACACTGCAGAGCTTCTGCTCCTCTTTGAAATGTAGCTATCTTTCTTCACGTCCTACGCTGCTTCTTCTAATGTTTGTGCACATGTCATGCATAAACTGTGCAGTACCTGTAAAGTACTTTTCCCTGCATCTTTTCTATTTTATATACATGTGCTGATCTGTTTACCAGTGAACATTATAGACAGGAAGGCACCTTTCTTTTTAAGTAATAGTCTGCAGTCACTCACTTCATCTTCAGAGCGCTCAGGGATCCATTTCAGTGCCTGGAAACTGACTGATGACCTATAATAGCCAAAGTCTTTGTACAGTTTACAAAGGCCAGCAAATTAAATGCCTCTTCCCATCCCTCTGGAGAATGGAGTGTTTGGAAAAGAACAAACAGTGACCCAGGAGGCCATGCAGACCATCAGAACACATCAACACCTGCTTCAGGAAAGGGGCTTGCTGCTCACTGATGGCATTGCAACTGACTGAAACTACTGCAAAAAAAAGACTTCATCATTATTACAGTCAAAGGGGCAAAGTAATCCCAAGAAAGATGTGCACAAACATCTCCTTTTAATGCACCATTACATAAAGCCATGGCATTTCTAGAAATGATGTGCTCACTAACAGTATCCATCTAAAAAAAGATGCATCGAAAACAGGAAAGCACCAGAGAATGACATAAACAGATTAAAACCAGAGGCAGACATGCACGCAAGGAGAGATTTAAAAGATTAATATTATTTTGCTTGGCAAGGAGGTGAATTTAGCGCACGCCACCGAAGTCGATGAAGAAGCGAACGGCGTATGCAGAAAAATGACTCTGTTTAACCTTTCTCATGAAAGAACACAAAGGAAGCAGGAGGAGCGATTAAAAGCAATGTAAGAGATCTCTATTTCAAGTTTTTTATCACAAATATTCCGCGAATTGCGGTGATCAGACACTGCAGAGGACTGACATCCCAGAGTTGCCCATGATGATAGCACTGTGGTTAGGGCAGGTAGCACCATGTTTGCCTGTCAGCTCTCATTCTAACACAACTTGTGCGATCCACCCCAGAATCAGACCAACGGATTGAGGGCTTCCATTTGTGGCAGACTTGCTAACACCACTGAACTGCACCAAAGCTCCCTGCCTGCGGCTGCACCCAGCCCACACAACCACAGCACCGCAGCTTTTGCTTTCCTCCCACCCATCACAGTGCTCTGCGGGCAGTGGCAGCTTCTGCTGTGCTGCAAGAGCCCGACCACGAGGGAATTCCTCCACCTGGGTGAGCACTGCTGGTCAGAACAGTGCAGGAGAAGCACTATTCGGAATTCTTACTGATATTTAAGCTCAAAGCATCCTCATTAGCCAAGGGCTTCTTCCCTCTTGTAGCTGCATGCAGATTTGCCAAGTCCTGCTTATTATTATATCTGAGAGAATGCTTCCTGCAGCCACAGCTTAATTTCTCTGTTCCTATATCCCTATTTCCTCAATTACAAATAGTTTTGTGTACATTCCAGCCTCGTGTTTCATAAATACACCATTTTTGTATGAGCACTGATTCCATTTTCCTTTCACAGTCACAATGTTACCGCATTTGGTGAGCAATTTGTGAGCATTAATTGACCTTGAAGCAATGCAGGGGCAGAGCTGCACTGTCACAGTCTCTGTGCTCCTGTAAGATGACCTGCCGTGCACCAACCCAGCACCCTCCATGTACACACCGTCTGCAGATGCAGCTTCTCTTCTGCTGAGCTAATCAGGGATGTGTGCCCTTACCACTTTTCCATGCTTAATAGCAAGGTTTTCAAACAGCTCCCACTCAGACCTACAGTACACTCGCTGATTTAATGAGGTCACCATATTTACTAACAGCATCATTCAGTTAATTATCTCCATTTTCTTCCCTGTCATGAAAATATCCACACATTTTCATGCTTCTAAGCTCGCTTTTCTGCTTACTAATAAGCTGGAGAATGCTGGCCCGTAAGAGGAGCTTATATCCAGGAGGTTGGAGACAGTAACAAGCTCCAAAGAATGGGCAAAAATAAAACAAGCCCTCCATCTTTCTGTGTGTTATTTAACAGGACAACAAAGCTTATCCATTGCACTGGCTGCATGCATTCAATTACTCTTTATTGTGTATTTGCGTGCTGTAAAAATTATCAAGCGTGAACCGTTGTTTATTGGTGTTAGTGCTCATTAAAAAATGAACTGGTGGTCAGCAGAAATAAGGCACAGAAGAGAGCAAAAGAGGGGAAATCCAGCTGGCAGCAAGGCAACGGGCACTTGGAGGAGGCTACACCACTGGAGAAGAGCAGGAAGAGGTTAAAACCTATGGAGAGGAATAGCAAACTGGAGAGCAAACCTCACAGTGAAGTGGGTTTCCAGCTCCTGAAGGGCCATTTTAAGCGTGCCTGTACCAGTGTGGCTTTAGCCAGGTGGAGCTCAGTGAGCTCTGCAGCCTAAACCACAGGTAGCTGCACTGTGCAGTGCTAAATCCCAGAGGCAACGCTTGCTTCAGTTGGCACCCAACCCTCTCTCCTCTCAGCCTTCCTCTGTGTGACTTTGTGTACAGGAAAGAACACAAAAATCATATCAGAAAGTGGCCACAATTGGAATTCTGCGATCACAGACAAACGTTTCTATGCCAAGAGCGCCCACTTTTTGCATTCATATATGCAGTGAGAGCGTACTTTTGACAGGGTTACAATGGGTTAAAAATGAAGTAGGAAATGCCATTAGTAACAGGAACAACCTGATCACTACTTGGTGCTGTTCGAGAAGAGCTCCGTGGTGCAGCGAGTCTAATATCATAATTTAGAATCCCAAGCACAGATTTATTTAATAACAATACATACAATAGGAAAAAACACTATGAAGGATCATCATCATGGCCTTATATCTGTATTTTATAATTAAACCTTGCTTCTTTATTGGTGTTCTAATGCAGGGTACAGCCTGCTGCAAACTACAGCACACCCAACAGCCCAGGGAGCTGCATTAACACAGCAGACCAGATTGGGTTCACCTGCACTTCTAAGACAATGATTTTCAGCATCTTTCACACAATTTATAACAAAGGAAGCGCTAAAAGTGCAGTGGAAACAGTTTGTATCTTATTCTACAACCGTCCCATGGTCACCTTAGATATAGATTTTAAATGGCCATCTTTCCTATGAACTCTAAGTTTCCTGTGCTGAGCACTGATGATTGCCCTCCATCTCCCTGAGCGGATCTGGTCACATCAGGCTCTGTTGGGAGCTGGTGACAACGTTAAGTGCAAGCCACAGTACTATTGCAGCAGACAGGAAAAAGTAGAGCAAGATTACGTACAATATTAACTACACAGATCTTAAAAACACAGAGGAAAAACGTAAAGAAAGATCAAGACAGAGAGAACCCCCTGCCACTGCTTCGCTAACCAGAAGACATATGTAACCTAATGACAAATCCCTCTACTCCTGGAAATGATCACAAGTTACAGTTTCTGCATGGTCTTCAGTTTCATCAGACCATGCTTGGATATCTCAAAGGTGAAGAGTACAACCAAGGCAGAGCTGTGTTGCAGGAACTTGTACGTATCTCCATCTATTTCAGGGTGTTCAATCGGAGCAGAACAAAGTGACGTATTGCAGGCATGAAACTGTCAGAGATTTCCAGCTGCAACACTGCTCAGCCCTAACCAGGATGAACAAAGGCTCGAGATCTGCATGTAGAAAGCAGGGAAAACAGTTCTTACATTCGAATTTAAAAGATCAAAGTTTCCAGCTTGATAACTGGAAAGTATAACTAGACCATCCCTAAAGAGCTTAACATCAAGGGATAATTACTGCTCATATTAATGAGTGCGGGTACAAATGTTCTAACCACAGCAGCGTGCTTTAGTGTCACACAGCCTGCGGTTCATCAGGAAACAGATACAGTCACCTAGGGCTGCCTCTTGAGAAGCGCTGTTTGGTTTTGTTCCCAACATCTGAGCTCTGGATCCTCTCGTAAAAGCACAGAGGTGGCAGGCAGCCCCTGCGCTCTGCAAGGAGTGCAAGGATGAGCAAATACACAGAGCCTTCATAGCCAAACCGTCTGCTCATACAGACCTAACCTAGAGGGGATGCATCACAGCAGTCAGCATTCTAAGAATTGCCAAAGAAAACTATAAGAGGAGAAAAGTAGGGGGAGAGGGAGGAATAAGCAATTAAATGCCAAGATGTCCTTTGGGAGAGGAAGGCACACAGCTTCCTGCTGCCAGCGGATGATCTTTGTATTCAGCCAGGATGGAAAACACTGCATTTCCAAACACTGCATGCAAGAATAATCTGTTCAATCACATTTAGCAGTAATGGATTGCAATTGTGTACGCTGAATTAAAAACAAGAGGTCAGTGCAACTGATTTCCCTTACGCTGCACTTCGGGCTATTTCTTAAACTCCGAGCTTTCAAAAAACCCAACTTTATCTTCTGTTAATTTCCCTTCTGCTCGTACGTACGGTGACTCCTGGATTATCAGCCCTTTTGGCAGCAGCTTTAGCAACGTGCCCATAACCAACGTGAAGCGCTTTGCAATAATTCCCGATCAATAATTCCTTGAAGGACCATCGATTTGCTCCTTCAAGCTTCGTTTCCCGGCCCCACGCTCTGCCTCGCACCCTCATGGGGCCGTTCCCGCAGCGGGTGGGAGGCGGCCGCTCCTCAACTCCGACACAACGCGCTGCCCCGCGCCCCTCCACATTGCGGAGCCCCCATCGCTCCCAACGGACCGCAAGGCCCCGCTCCCCCCTCAGCCCGGAGCCGGGTGCGGCCCCATGGCCGAGCGATACCCCGGAGCCCTCCCGGCTGCCCGCCGAGCGTCTTACCCGCCTGAGGGGCGCGGGCGGCGGGTCCGGCTCCGGGCTTCCCGAGGACGAGCGCGAAGAAGCAGCTGAGGAGGAGCAGGAGCTGGGGGCGGCCGCAGCGCAGCCCGGAGCGCAGCTCGGCCATGGCCCCGCCGCCTCCAGCCCCGCGGCGGGCACGGGGCGCCGATACCGGCGGGAGGCGCTGACCACGCCCCGCACGGAGCCGCTGAGGGGCGCGGGGGGCGGGAGCCGCTGTGCTGCTGTATCTGCTGTATCTGCTGTGCTGCCCGCCCTCTGTGTCAGGACAGCGGCCCGGGGCGGTGACACGCAGCCCCGCAGAGTGGCCGGTGTCGGCTCCGCGCTGTGCGGGACGGGCGGCCCTTCCCGGAGCGCCGCTTCTGACGGGGAGCTCCGAGCAGGCGGCGGCTGAGCGCCCCGGCACGCAGCACAGAGAGCAGCTCTAAAGGCAGGACGGCTTGGAACTTCACAAAACAAACGAGCTTCACAAAGCAAGCTACTAAACGACTCCTTACAGGACCTGTTTTCAATACCTGGTAACCACAACGCTGTGAGAAAGGATAACTTTAAATGCACCAACTAACAAATAACGCCAGCAACTCTGTATGTAGCTCCTGGAACGAGTGTTACTCAAAGTGTCATCACAACAAAAGTTTAAGCATTCATGCAGCTGTTTATGTTTAACAACCAACACGGGCCCTTCAGCATCA
Source organism: Coturnix japonica (assembly GCF_054131305.1). NCBI lineage: Eukaryota > Metazoa > Chordata > Aves > Galliformes > Phasianidae > Coturnix > Coturnix japonica. The sequence continues at coordinate 15,794,660 of NC_140676.1, read as the reverse complement.
GCCCCGCTCCGAGCTGCTGAACTCTCTTATTGCCCGCTGGGCTGTGTGCGCCATGCACTGCAGGAGGGCAGTGAACGAGGGCTGCTTACACCGGAGTTCTGGCAGCACACGCATCGATCGCAGTGCTCTGCAGTAAACACGCCCATTCCTCACATCCAGAAGCTGTCTGCACGCTGCAGGCCATACAACACCCAGCGTGTGGCTCTTATGGTGAAGTGCTCGGTGCATACACGGCGGTCAGCACAAGATTTGAGAGTAAATGAAAGCCCAAAGTATGGCATGGGGATCAAACAAGCAACCTTCCAACAAACAAACCCACCAACACTGTATTCTTTTGTATCACAGTGGAGTCTGGATGTTCTCTGCGTGTTCCAAAGATTACCAGGCATTGCTTCAACTGGAATTACACACCCAGCCCGTGCTGAGTGCCCCCCACTGCACTGCACCTGCTGCTCCCACCCAAGGTCAGGGCTGGGTTTCTATTGGCAGCATGTGAGCATTGCAGTCAATGCATCTCAGGGCCACGTTTGGCTAACAGAGCTAAATGCATCCTCCACTCAAACGTGCAGGGTGCAGCTAACTGGATTTATTACATAACCATGAATTTGTTTGCAGCTGTGTCCCAGCCTGACAAAACAGATGCTGGTGGATATAAAAGGATGGAATTGTCTATGCTGCTGCCCAAACTTTGGCTAAATATTTTATGTAGATCATCTGGCACACGTTGATTTTGCTGTATTACTGCTGGTAGGGAAAAGACTAATAAGCAAGGAACGATTTGTGCTTGGAGCAAAATGTTAATACCGACAGCATTGTGCTAAGCTTAATATTTATCACTGAGACCGAAGCAATGACAGAACTGCCCGGGTCCCTCTCAGCGGGAGCTGACAGCTGAAGGTCTGCACTGAAGTATGTGAATCCCCAGCAAATTGGCTTCCCCTGGGCACTGCGGAGCGCTTTAACTGCAAAACCAAAGGCCAAATTAATCACAGATAAAAACAGCCAACTGAGAACTGCTCCGCTCTCTTTGTAAAATCTGCAATATGCCCATATGTGAAGCTGAATTTTCTCCTGCTGGAAGCACAGAGCTATAGAGCCACTGAAGGCTACTCTCACTTCTTCCTGATAAAATACTCCAGCAGCTTTTCTTGTTGTAATAGAAACAGCTACAGTTAAAGCCTGAAAACAAGCACAACTTTCACTGCACAAAAGCCATATAGGAAGCCTTCCTCGAAGAACACAGCAGACATTTAAAGTCCCACAGCCTCAGTGTTCTGAACATACATTCCTCTTTTGTGTGGAGCACCTGAGTGTGTTAACACTGTGGACTTGGATACAATTAGATGTGTTATCAATGCATCACATTCAGCTCTGCACCCTCTGAACACTTTACATTTAAACATGTTGCAATCCTCAGCATATTCACTCATACAACACAGTAGAGAACTATTATCACCAGTTTTGAGAATCCGAACTGAAGGGATAAGTGAGTGACTTGAGAACATCACAGTACAGAAGCAGCAGACAAACCTAACACGGCCTTTATCACCTTGTGTGTGTTTTTAAGTATGTGATGTGGAAACATTGGGGTGAGTAGGGACTTGTCTCTAAAGTCACCTTCTGTGTCTCAGTGCACAGGGTGGTAACTTACTTTCATTACTTCTTAAGCTACTTAGAATAACAGAACACACGACCATTTAACAGGACAACCCATTTGTGAGCACTGGTCAAGGCAAGTCCTACCGCGCATCCAAGTGAGATATGAACTGTCCAGTCTTTATGTTCACTAACACCATGTCAAGCAAATGATTCCAATACTTCTACCTAATCTGAAAGATCTGTCACCTTCCATGGGACCACACGAAGCTCTGGTGTCAAAATAACATGTAACCCATGGCAATAGCTAAGTACTTGAAATACTAATGTAGTACATGGTAAACTCCATGCTAGCACCACCAAGCACACCCAAAATAATGCATAAATTAAAAAATTAAAAGAGGAAAATCATTCTGATTAGCAAAGATAACTCAAATGCATCACCAGAATTAATCTTCTGGCCTTGTGACTTACACGTATATACACAACTTAGCACAACACCTCCACACATAATGGAGCAGAGATTTACACAGTGATGAACCCTGACTTGGATGCTGTAATGGATTCCTAGGAGGCAGAAAGCACTGCAGGAGTCCATAGTAATGTCAGTGATCTTTGACAAGTTGAAAAAACCCTGTGCCAGCATTGCTACTTGTGGGGCTTATCCAAGCATTATAAAACAGCCATCATCAGGGATGTCAGTGATTCAGAAATCTGCAAAAGATGCTGGTATTCTTTGATACCTTTAATGCCATATAAGACTTATGTGCTGAATTCTCTACATAGAAATGGAGCTTGAGGTATTAGTACAGTCCTTTGCTATGGAGATTACATCTTACTGCATGGACTTTACACTATCATTCCCAAGTTAGGGCTGGAAGGGAAGGTCATGTAAAAGAACTCAGTCTAACCTCATTAGCTACAAAGCTTGAGTGCTGACTAAGTACTAATTACTAAAGGCTAAAACAATTCGAACAATTGCTCTGCACTGAGACTTAGAAAATTAGTAAGCAGGTTCTGTGGCTGCAGGGAACCACATCGCCCTTACCTCACTACACATACAGCTGCTGCCAACATGAATGCAGTACATCCACTCAAGCTGTAGCACAGACACCTGAATCCAGATTCCTTCCTCTGCTCTCAACACCGAATCTTTGAGCAATGAGATAAAAAAAATAAAATGGGTTTTGTTGAAATTGATGATGATATATGTGTTATCAGACAAAAATGGCTGCGGTTGGTTAAAAATAGGACACACAGCATGGATTCACTCTGGTTCCTTATTAATTCCTCATATTAAATCCTGCAAGCATCCGATATCTTTCACAGTGAAAGGCAAAAGGCTTGTACGCATTCCCACTAAATCCAGTCAGTAGTGAGGCTGAATCATTGTAATGATTCAGTTTAATTACAGCAGATAGGGCCTCTCAATTAAGAACGTTAATCAAGTCAGCTCATTTTTTAATACAACTTAAAAAGCATAAAAGAATTCTCAGTTACTTGCTCACACTGTCGCTTTTTTCATCTTCCTTATTTTGCATTCAGCATAGGGACAAACCAAACAAAAATGATTCTCATTTCTAATTCATGTACATATACTATGATTTCTCATGTGGTTCGCTCCTTTGCTTTCCACTGTTGTTTGACAGACAAGGGAACTGAATTCTTTGGGGAAGAGCAAGTGACACTAAGTTACAGAATATAAACCAGGATAAAATGGAGAATAATCAGTGTGGCTTTACACTGTTTTCTTTAACTGTTTGCTTCCAGACAAGACAGTGCATCATTTTAATGTGGCCTCTGCAAAATGTCTTCCTGGTTTGTGTGCACACAGCTAGCACTGCGTGATTGATTTCTTACCAAACAGGCACTCACTCAAGGTTATGCTAAACGGAACACAATTGTACAGGGTGTGATTAACACACTACTGCTTGCATGACCATCAGTTTGATACAGCCTGCTATAGAAGGAAGCTGGCCAACACTAAAATCTGGCATGCCGGCCCATTCTATTTTGGTATTCGTGAAATGACCACGAATGCTATTCCAGACTTCGAAGCCCCCTGCACCACTTGAAACAGTGCCTCCAGCTCACACACACAGCCTATCAACTGCTATATACCATCTTCTTATGCTTTAAAGCCAGCAGTTCCCTCAGGACAGCTCATAGCCAGGTATTACCAAGGAAATGAAGACACTCATTATTCTTCTTAAATTTTATTCCACAATAAAAAATAGAAGATGAAAGAATGGGTGTTCAAGAATTAAAGCAATTATTGGTCAATATAAGGAACGGAAAACTAATTATCTTGATGATGATTAAGGACCTGGTTCAGCAAAAGTAATTCCGTGTTCTCCCACGGCATATTTGTAGGCCTCTACAAAACAGAAAACCAGATTACCTTTAACTGAAGCAGGTCCTATGCTATTTTCAGAACACTCGACTTCAATTCTATTTATCTTTCTCTTTCTGCTCTTTTTCCTTCTTTTCACGTTCAGCTTTTGCCTCTTCCTCCTCATGTTGTTTTATCAACTGTTCCACCTCCTTTTGCTTCAGAACCCTTATGACTGTTTTTCCATTCTCTCTCGTCAGCGTTGCAATTTCAACTGAAACACAGGGAACAGACAGTGGCATTACATATACCATCCTTACGAAAGAAAATCATCAGAAAGATCAAGTGTTACAATTGACAATGAAGCAGAGGGTTCTTGTCCTGCCTCCATCTACAAAACTGCCTGACTGGTAAGCCAGGTGGCAGCAGTCCTCTTCTGCAGCAGCACGCACCAGCTCCTTCACACCTCTCCAGAGGTTCTTCTACCAGGCATGGAACCACTTCTGCTGCTGCACTGAGGCCTGGCCAAACCATGGTCAGGCACCTGGAGCTGACCAAAGATCATCCTCACCCCAGTCAACTGCATGTCACTTGGCAAGGTTAATGAGGACCATCAAAAATTGGATTGCCGATATTTTCTCTCTATTTTTAATAGAAATGTATTTTTGTAAGTCAACCAGCATTAGAGAAGTGCTTACCTTTCTCTGCAGAAAGTTTGCTGACATCCATGGTCTTATTTAGAACCTTAATGGCTAATGCAAGTGCAGTCTTTAAGGTCATTTCGCCTTCTTTGTAGTCTTGTTTCAGCATTGACACGGCTGCCTACAAATTCCACAGAAATCTATATGGTACCATTGGGTAATCAAAGTTTTTTGCCAGATAATATCAAAACACAAGGAACACTGTTTATACAGTTATCCGTTTCTGCTCAGTTTAATTATTACAGTGCAATTTACATGGTTTTGGTTTGCTTTACTTTTTGAGAGAGAAAAGTGAAAAGAACTTACAGCACTGTTATTGCCAATGCACGTAGCTTTCCATCCTCCATAATTCCCACTGGGATCACTTTGGTAGAGCTGAAATCCATAATGCTTATCCCAACCAATATACAGTAATGAAACACCAAAAGGACGTTTTCCTGTTGGAAAGGAGGCCATTAGTGACCTAAAATTAGGAACAAGATCGGTCACAAGTGACAATTAGTTCCTTTGATTTCCTTTGTCAAATCCATTCCTGTGAACCAGGATTTAACGGGCTGTTCTGCACTTCTGTTACTTGAGATAAGCAGTGCGGCATTTCTTTCTAATTGAAGGGGGGTGGGGGCAGGGGGAACGAGCAGAGATTTATTTCATTTAACCCCAGCAGCAGCTTATCTCTGTCTCCAAAAATTGGAATTCATCATTTCAGGACTTCAAATCAAACCTCAGCATTTAAACTATATAGTGGCTATTCAAGCATTTAACTTAGAGGAATCAATCAAACACAAGTATATTAAAATGTCATTCTTTCACACAGTGCTCATATACAAGATACCAGAACCACCCATTCATTTACTGAGGAACACTCCTTACAACATCATTTCCTAATATGTTATTTAACCCACAAATACTGTTTTTTTTTCAAGTGTTACATTATTGATACCCTGCCTCCTTCTGAAGGCATTCACCAAACCCTAGAGCACTCAAAGCATTATAAGCAATGGGCCTGAGCCTCAGCTATCAATTCCTCAGCGACTAAGAAGTATTTCAGTAGCAAACCAAAAGTTTCTAACTATGACTGACTTAAGCCATTTTTTTCCCCCAGCGTAACTTGTTAGAGAAGAATACTATTAAACCCTTCAGAGACTTGGATGCTTCATATTATCTAGGTGAATCTTTCTCTAGACACTTAAAAACACTATGGCCCATGCACTTCCTTACCTCCAAACTGCGTGTAAGCCTGCTTGATATCACACAGCGCAGTCACCAACTGCTCACAAGGAATGGGCTCTTGATACTGTAACAAATACCTACAGCATAAAGGATAAGGGTTCTCAAAATCTTATGTTGACAGTATCCCGCTACCGCATTTAACAACAAAACAAGTTCCTAAGATACAATAAAACAGAGGCTTCAAAAAAAAATCTACTTGTTCTGAGAGTGTACTGATTTAATACATAGACTGAATCCAACTCAGAATTAAGCAAACCCCCATAACTACCAGCCAACCTACCTCTGTGCAATCAGTCTCAGCTCATTTGTTAGAACGTTGGCATCTGAAGTTATTCCTGCAACGCTGCAAGCCATATCCCTGCAAAAGGAACATACGGATTCCTACCAGTCTCCAAGAAACAGTCACATCTTCATACAGCACTTCAAACAGAATGCCTACTGCTGGGCTTCTATCATCAAAACTGCACAGCTGCCGGGTAGAACAGACTGATCCTGCTTCTAGAGTACAATCTAAGTCTGACACAACCATATTGCAAGAGCAGAGGCAGATAGTGGGAAATAAGCAGGTCAGCACATCGTTGGCATGCAGCTGAGGACCATACCAAAATGATTAACAGTGCTGACACTCACAAGAGGCACTGGCTACACAGCAGGACCCACATAGAGGCCAGGCGCTGACCATATCAGAACCCATATGGACCCTCAGTGCAGTCTGCTGACTGCATTCATATGAACATAATTTAGTGATACCAGCCATTAGAAAAGTAACTGCTTTAGCTGAAAATTCATCTTTGTTGTAATTGTTTTATTAGCTCTTAATTTAGCAGATCTTTGCCAAACCTCATATTGCCACAGAGCTTTCAGTACACAGACCATAACTGGCAGTTGTTATCTTAGCAGTTCCTCAGAACAGCTGGCCTGGGCAGCTACTCCAGTGCACTTCTTACATCACCTCCTTGAAAATCCAGCTCCAGCTGCCTTCAGGATAACACAGCATGGGAGACTGACAGATGAAAACCTACTGCTCGTGTTTCACAATGCACCTTACAGCAAGGCTGAAGCTCCACCTCCCCTACAGGCAAGACAGAGTAACACTGAACTTCTGGAGAAGCTAAGAAGCTCAGAGCAGTGAGATAAGCATCTCTGCTACAGCTGCAGCAAAAAAAGCCAAAGCAGGTTTTATCCAATTTGTTTCAGTCTCTGAATCACAACAGAAAAAAAGAGACTTAAAAGGGAACACTGAGCTGATACAGTGCTTGGATTTGTGCATTCTCTATTTCCTTCCTCTTGTTATTCTGTAAACCAAGAACTGCCAATTTAATATTGATGTAATATCATTACCCGGTATGGGTAAGTACCAAAAGGTTACTGCATATAAGAAGTTCTCTTCGGAAATAAAAACATGATGCTTCTTCAGAAGAATCACTGAAGCAAATAACAATACAACAGCCCTGGATGCCTGGAACATGGCATAAAACTCATACAAACCCTCCAAACAAAACAAATCCTGGTTCAGTGCTAAAATGCTTGAGTAACAACAGTACTTAGGCACAGGTAGCACCAGCAGCCAGACAGACATCACTGCAACTTACTCGTTCAGTTTGTAGATTTTTTCTGAGAAGAAAACTTCATCGAGGAGCTTATGAATGTTGCGTCTCTCTGCAGCCAGCAGGACGCCGTCGTTGGCCAGGATGCCCAAGCAAGTACCTGCGTGCCCTATTGCCTCCATGGCATATTCCACCTGGTACAAGCGACCTAGGAAACGAGTTACATCACAACACTGATAAGGCAGCACTGAATGAGACCATATATAAGGAAAGGTGAATTTGCAGGAGTTACACAGATGCCCATTTTACAGTTTAGGACTCGTTCCTTGGGCTGGGACCAGCAAATGAGTTTTTAGAAACAAGTGCAGAAACAGAAAAGTGCCCTATCTTGATAAGGTAATCATGGGTGTAATTAGTGCGGAGAAGAATTAAAGTCTAAAGAGTAGATGTACTTTGGAAGAAAGTCAAAATTGGCTTTTAAAAAAAAAAATTGAATCATTGATACTGGACAGGTTGTCTCTTAAGACAAAAAACATGACTTGTAACAAATCACAGCAGCACTAACAGTAACAGAACAGTAACAAAATCCATCCATGGTCCAAGGAAAGGTGAAAGGCAGTGACTTATTAAGGAACTCTTTGAGCAGTGGAATGTGGTGCAAATCCACAGGTGTGAATGGGGTGTGATCACACCGATGCCTGGATTAGATGAGGACTGGGAAGCCTTCGCTGTGTGGCTGTGGTGTGCACACAGGGCTATTCTGACAGGTGAATACGGTCTGTGCAACTCACACGGGGATGGACACACACTGCCAGCAACCAACCGGCCCTGGGATGAACAGTGTTACGTCTGAGAGGAGGAACGGCAGGCAGACGGTTTAATTAGAAGCGTAGGGTTACAAAGTACCTTCCGGAGAAAATATGGTGGTTCTGGAGTCATATCTTCGAGACTGCAAGAAGCAACAGCTCGTTAAGGCCCGTCACCGTCCTCCCTAACACCGCACCCAACAGGAGCAGCTCCGAGGCGGCCCCACAACAGCCCCGTGCTGAGGTGCAATGTCGGTACCGCCCCCCCACCCGCGGCCCTCGCACACACTCACACACACACACACACACACACTCACCATGGTGCCGGAGCGGCGCGGAGCGGGCCTGCAAAACAGCACAGCGCGTTAAGGTGAGCCGGGTGATCCCACACGGCCCCGAGCACAGAGCGACCCGCCCCATCCCCGCCTGCAGCACCGAGCGCCCCGGGCCCGGAGTGCGGAGTCATCCTCACACAGCCGAAGGGGGCACCAAGGCCGCACCGCCCGGCCCTCGGCCCCTGCTCTCACCCGCCCTCCCGCTCCCTTCCCCCCCCCCCTCACTCACAGCGGCCGGTATCGCGCTGTGCCGAAGCGGCGCTGAGGAACAACGGGCGGTTACACCGGGCAGAACCTCGGCACCGGCACCGCGCGTCGGAAATGGCGGCCGCGCCTGCGCAGTGCGTCACCCCCACGTGACCTCGCGGTCCCAATGGCGCCGCTGTGCGGAAGGAGCGCGGCTCCGCCATGTTTATTGCAGCCCCGCCATGTTTATTGCAGCCCCGCCTCACGGGGCGGTACCGCTCGTCGCGTACATCGCGGCCGTATCGAACCACACCTTCTCCACCGCCTCCCGGCCCCGCGCACACATGTCCGTCAGGTGCTTCCAGCCCGTCCTGGCCGTGACCATCAGGTACTCGGCGTTCTCCGGGTACAGCAGCGCCGTGTGTGCCGCCATGACGAGCGACTGCGCGAAGCGGCCGCACACGAGCATGAAGAGCGCGGCCCGCTCCGCGGCCGACAGCGGCTGCACGCTCTCGAAGCCCGCCAGGATGTGGCCGCCCACACGGAGCGGCTCGGAGCTCTCGATCATCATGTACATGATGGCGATGGCCAACTCGAACACGTAGCAGCCGTGGCTCATGTCGCTGAAGTCCAGCACGCCCGACACGCGGTACCGCGGGGCCGCCCCGTGCGGAGAGCAGGGAACCACCAGGATGTTGTGGTCGTTGAGGTCCCCGTGGTTGATACCTAAAGCGGGAGCGACAAACGGTACTTAATAACTAATAACTAAGCTGTTTCCTTGTCTGCGACCCCGATCTCCTGGAACAAACTCTGACGTGATTGAGAATAAAACACTCACAAGCTCGAAAGCTGCTTATCTTGGGCGTGACTTCCTCCCTGAACTGCTGGATGACCCATTCCACAACAGCCCGGTGCTGGTTCTGGCCCAAGGCGCCCACGTACTGATCCAGCAGGGGGACGTTAGCCAGGTTCCAGATGAACTGAGCTCGGTGCAGACTTGCTCCTGATGGGTGATGGAACTTCTGCGGGAACAGAACAAAACAGGCCATGAGTTAAAATCTGTGCTGAATACCGACAAGTAAAAGTAGAGTCTGAAGGATTATTTCATCATAGAATCACAGAATGGCCTGGGTTGAAAAGGACCACAACAACCATCTGGTTCCAACCCCCTGCTGTGTGCAGGGTCACCAACCAGCAGCTCAGGCTGCCCAGAGCCACATCCAGCCTGGCCTTAATGCCTGCAGGGATGGGGCATCCACAGCCTCCTTGGGCAACCTGTTCCACTGAACAATAAGACTGGCACGCCTATCAATACCTACATAAAACCTGAATGGTTTTCCTCCATTCTTCCCGTATAGATTATCCTAAACCCTTTGTCTCCAAATCACTTCAAATCAATGGTGACTTCCTGCAGTGTGACAGGGATGCTGTTGCATGGAGGCCCTGCCAAAGCTGCAGTCACACAGCTGGATTCTGCAGCTGGTGCTATAGAAGCTGTTGGAGCAGAAGAGACAAAAACTGGCACAGATGCACTCTGTGCGTTTAAAGAGTCGAGCCAGAGAACCATCTGGCACATACAGTGTTGTTAAGACAGAAGTGCTTGGCAGAGCTGCTGGATGGAGCTTTGTTCTGATGAAAATATCTAGTCTCTCAAACATCCATACAGCACACAGGGACCCCAAACAGCCCCATGTGTGCTTCTCGCTTCCCACCAGCAGTTGGCTCCCCTTAAAGAGAAGCTCAGGCTTAGAATTAAAGCTGTTACTTAAAGATAGCTAAATGATAGTTAAAACTGGAACTCATATTTAAGTAAGGAACAACACCAAACCCCAAACAAAAATCCCAGCAGAGGATCCCTAATGTTGTATGAAGAGCACACTGGTAGGTAGGTGGGCTGCCATCTGGTGAGCAAACACTGCAACTTTCCCTGCTCAAATGAGCACAGAACTATAAAGGGGATACCAGGTGTGGGAAAGGTAATAAGGCAGAGATCTCAACCATTGAGACGAGCCTTTGTCCCTGTAAAGTCATCAACGGCCACTTATTTCCACTACAAGATGTGAGACACATCCAAGCGAAAAAAGACAGCAGAAAGAGGAAGTGGTGCAATGATATTTTGTGTACAAAAGAACACAGGGCACATTGCTTTGCTGTTAAGCTGACAAAGCAAACTGACTGGATAGAAAAGACAGGCTGTATGTTCCCATGTGACATCAGAAAATGTAATACCTTGCTTTAGTTTTGGTGTCAATGACATGGAGAAGTTCTGACAGTAATAACTGTAGGATTCTCTCTCTCAGATGACCAATCCTGGTATATGATAATCCATGTATTAATGGTTTAAGAGCCTTTTCCATCAAAATTTGCTTTCTTGTCTATTAAATCCTCCTTGACAGGACAAGTCACAGGCATCTTTTGAGACTAGCTGGCCTATATAAATTACTTTAATCACGTCATCAGTGTGAGCAGACTATTAAAAGGCAATAGTAAATTATCTTTCCCAATGCAAAATTATCTTTCCCAGTGCAAAAACGCCGCTGTAATTTCAGAACGTGGTTAGTAAAGCCAGCAATTCACACTTCATAACAGTCTGAAGCCAGCAGCCAGAACACAAAAAGAAAAGGTTAATGAAAGGCCATAAATAACACAAGAATTCTTTTATGTATCAAACTTAATTACTGGATGATTTATCAGTTTTATTACCCTGTATAATTACAGAGGAAAGAAAGAATCTCCTGTGTGTTAAGATCATTTGACTGAAGGCGGTGGAACTAAGAAAAGTGTCACACATCTCTCCATGAACACAGCTGGCATTACAGAAGAGGAAATGACTGTTACTGCTGCAGGAATGGTCACTGTTTGAATGGCCAGGAGGAGCAGAGCGAGTCAGAATGAGCTCAGAATAAAAGACTGGCAAAAATTCATGCTGTCTCCCTTATTGTGGTACAAAACTGCACTGCAGAAGGATCGCTGAGACTCTGCCATAAGCAGAGAGTGGTCACGTTAGTCAGGTTACTCGGGGCAAGGTTTTAGCGTGGAGGGTGGCATCCAGAAGTTGAGTTAAGCTCTGAAATCACCATCTTCTGAGTGGAGAAATGAAATGTGAATGAAATCTGCGAGGCCAGAACAGCCAAAACTCACCTCTGTGAGAGCTTTATCCAACCTGGCAGCGAGCTGACCGATGTCATAGAGAAGCTGAGTAGGTGCAGCAATTTTAGCCACAGGAGTGCCCGGCAGGTAAGTCAGCAGCCTGACCATGTACTTCTGGTTTCCAGGTCCGCTGCCTGACAAGCAGAGATACAGTCAGTCACCTTGGCGTACTCTACTGAGTGTTACCCAATGCAAGAGGCAGATTGGTTTCTTCACTCTCAGATGTGGCTGATTAAAACTGATCTCACTCAAAGATTTGATTTACCAAACCATGATACAAAGACCTGCAAACCTCACCACACCTGCAGGCTGTGCTGGATCCTGGTCCTTGTGCTTGGAATTAACCCTGCACACAGCAGTGCCTCCACCCCTCCCTTACACAGCTCTGTGGGTGCCGTCAGGAATTCCAGCTTGTATGTGGAAGTTAGAGGGAAAATGAAAGCAACATGTTAACAGATTTTCTTCCAAGCACTGTTTAAGCGATTTATTCTGCCATCAGATCATAGATGGGCTGGAACTGTATTTTGCACCATTCTGTATATGCAAACAGGCAGATTGTTTCTATAGTGATGTAGTCAGTGTGGCTTTTTTTAATGCACAGCTATGTCTGTTCTTTCAAACTCTATGGAAGTTGTTTTCAGGGTTAATTATTCCTCTCCTTCATCTGCTCAGCTGCTGCCATGTGAAGTTTGGACTGTTGAGGCAGTCACCTGACACGCATCCATCCCCCAACAGCTACACAGCAGCCCAAGGTTCTGCTTTTGAGAGCCAAATTCACTTCAGTTTTGGAGACTCCTTCTGTGCAACTGTGTAACAACTACAACCAGTGCTACTCTAAATTACCAACCTACAACAGCTTTGAATGAACAGACCCAGAAAACCTCTCAGAGCAGTGTAACATAAAAAGCAGCTGCAGGATAACCCACTCTTCCCTATGCTTGTAGTTCTTACTGAAACAACCATCTCCCCACTAGCACCATTAGCAGTGAGCCATCCTGCACTGGGCCTCAGGCTCACCCCATACAAGTGCTCACTGCAGGGCACAAATGTCACCAGCACTGCTGCTCTTACTCTGCTCAAGGTCCAGCACCTCTGCAGGTTTTTCTGCACTACTCAGTGCATTTGATGGAGCTCGGCTCTGGCATTTTCAGCACAGCATCTGTGCACCCCAAAAGGGTGGTGTGCAATGGATTGGGATCTATAGGAAGTGCCAGAGCTGCAAGGACTGCTCTAGGCAGAACCTGCAGGGCCTGGGAAATCCACCTGCATTCTGCACCTTGCTTGGGCTCGCTCCCTTCTTGTAGGTGCCCAGCATCACTCCACTGTTTGTATCAGCACAAGACAGAAGGATCCAGAAGCCAGGCAGACACCTGCACTGTGACGAGGCACTCAGTTACTGCCAGGCGTGGTGGCAGCAGGCAGCACTAGGTCCTGGAGCTGCTCACCTCCCGCCTGCAGGGCCATGATGCTGCCATCCTTGGTGAGCCGCGGTGTGGCCGAGGGGAAGCCGTGGGTGCTGAGGAACATCATGGCCCGGGTCTGCGCCTCGATGAGGGCGGGCTGCCGGCTGTCTTCCGAGTTGGTGATTTTGAGGACGTACTCCTCGGCCCCTTCAGCCTCACCTCCGCTCGAGACCTTCACGTGGAAGTTCTGATCGTCATAGCTGGGCAGGGGCCTGACCCACACCGCCTTTAATCCGAACACCTTGTCCACCAGCTCGGCCACCTCCTCCTCGCCAAACGCCGGCTTGGTGGCCGCCTGCGGCTGCTGGCAGTCTGGCTGCTGGCAGTCTCCAGATGCCATCGCGTCTCTGAGGGAAAGAGGCTGAAGAGGTGAGCCGTGCTGTGACACCGGCAGCACTATCGCTCGCAACAAACACACCGCTCAGCCGGCCCCGCGCTCCCGCACCGCCAGGAGCCGGGCGGACCTTTGCCCTGCCCGGGGAGCTCCCCTGCCCCGCGACCGGCCGCACTGCGCAAGCGCTGCCGGAGCGACACCGCCCCGGCCGCGGGCACCCAGCGGCGCCCAGCCGGGCCGAGCTGGGAGCGGCGGCGGCCGGAGCTCGGCGGAGCCCGGGACCCAGCGGGAAGGGAACGGAACGGCGCGGCTTCCTGCCGGCAACAAAGCCGTGCCGCCACGCGCTCCTCCTCACCAGCCCCGCAGCGCGGCCACGTCGCGGTACGAGCACAGAACAAAAGCCGGTCCCGCCGCCTCGCTCATTTACCCCGAGCGAAGTTGCCACGCGAGCCGGGCTCGGGGTTACCAGCCCTGCTACTACGGGCCGAGTCCCGCAGGCTGAGCCGGGACGGAAGGAGTTCTACGGTTACTGACACCGCCCGAAGCTCCGGCTGCACGCGATTCAATCCGTCTGAAACAGGAAAGCGTTCTGTCTGTGCCTGGGACTTAAAACGTGCCCTGGGTTACAGCCAGAGCAGAACATAACACGGGGCTGCAGTGTTACAGATCCACAACACGTGCACAGTGCCTTCTATCCAGGTGTGGAGGATGGGCTGCTATCAGACTTAGTCAATCCCCCATCAGTTTTTGGGACTTCAGCACTACCTGCCATAAAACATAACCCAAAGCAGGAGCCCACCTGATCTACATCATAATGAGAGCAGACATTCTCCTAAGAAAAATACACAGATTATTCCAAGGCAAATGACTGATGGAACATCCAGAGGGAGAGCTGAAGCTCAGCTGACACAGAAAGAACACAGAAAGCCTTCTAAAGCAATAGAGCACACTTTGGAAGAATGAGAGAGATGCTCCTACTGAGCAAACCCAATGGACGCACAATTACACCCTTTTCCTTGCTCCCCCATGACTTCACACATCCCTACCAGTGCCATGTCAGCATCAGTCCATGCCTCCTATTCAAAATACATGGTAAGATACAAGAACTGTGATACAACTTTCTTTATTAAAAATAATTTACAGTATCAGTAACATTTTATGCACAATTGTCATCAGCTGAACTTCTGGTAAGATATCTATACAATACTCACTGAACTTAAAACTTAGACTCTTTTGTTGGCTTTCAACAGCAGACATTGATTTGCAGTTTGCTTAAATACGATTGATATACAGAATAATTTTATGTCCTTAAACTTAAGTGTAAAATGTATAAACATCGACACTAACCCAAAGCTTGGTCATCTGGGAGGGCACAAAGAGTAAATGTTTAGAAAAACTGGAATATTCTTCTCCAAACCAAACAGGAGAGAGAATTCTAGGTTAAATACATCTAACACAGTCACTTGTTCAAACAGGAGTATTTTCTCCTATGCTGTAAGATACTAGAAAGTCTAACTGAGCAATGCTTTGTGTGTGTGATCACAGCAATCCTCTGCCTGCACTGTATCCTGCCGCTACCAGCAGCAGGCTTTGCTGCTGCCCATCTCAAAGCTCACAGGATCCCAGCAGTGAGTTCAAAGCTCAACGTCCTGCCCTCAGCACCAAGTTACTGACCCGACCTGATGGCACTCCCTGCTGCACAAGGGGAGAGGGGGCAGGCACACGGCCTGGATCGTGGCAGCTCACTACTGCGTGAGAAGCAAGAGATGGGTACATAAGCAGCGCTGTTCCCCTCAGCACCCACCACCTTCAGGCATACACGTCTTAAGGGCAGGGATCAGTCTGCACAAGTCACAGAGATGCTATGGACATCGGTATGGTTGGGATAGAGGACCTGCTGCAGCAACAATAGCAGGAGTCTCCAGGCTGACAGCACCCGCGCTTGGAGCTGTCTTACACTGATATTAAGGCATAAGAGTGCAGCAGATTTTAAGTAGTTGCTATGGTAATGAAACCGTCACACTTCTTAAGAGATGAGTACTGGTGGCAATAACTCCTAAGTCACAGCCCTTGAAATTGCACTTAACTATACAATACTGGTTTACCTTGACATGGCTCGGATCACTGTCTCCTTCTGAGGCAAGGGGTGTCACTGCACTGGGAGGGCAGGAGGCCGTGCCCCACTCAAGCACTAGCAGTTGCACAAGTATTTTACATAGCCTTGCAGCTGTATTTCATTGATCTCCTGCACAAAGCATCAGTATGTGTCATATTTGTTCCTTAGTAACAAACATGCATTTTCTTCAATTATGAATATATCTTTGAGCTGGAAAAGAAGTATGAGATGCTGTTAGACAAGGAGTAAGATCTCAATTCCTGATAAAACTACCAGAATGTACCACAGAACAGAAAGTCATTCAGCATCCAGCCAGATGTACCATTAGAAAATGCATTGATTTATTACCCATGTCAGTGGTACAGAGTCACTGGAATAGCTTTTCTCAGCTCAGCTAAAAGGAAAATACAGCAAAATTACTGGAACAGGTTAGACAGTATCAAACCTTAAGGAATTTCACCCAGTAAAAGAAAAAAGGTATCAGAACTACACTAATGGAATTGCATTCTGCAGCTGAACCCTCTCAAGTTACATTGCACTGATATAACCGTGTCAGCGTTTCTTATTTTTCAGACTTTGAGGCATGTCATAAGCACCCTATTTAAGGATGCCAATGGTGCATGTGTTAGTTTGCACGTCAGCTGGCTTAGCACCTAGTTAGAGACTGAGTATTCTGGCAAGTTAGGACAATTAAGACAGTGTTGATCAAGAGCAAAAATCTAAAAGCAAAATCTTGTCAACTCCTAGGCAAGTTTCTGCAGCTTTATCCTCCCAAAGCAACCCATCACTCTGTAACCACAAGTGGTAACTATGGAGCTGTTCAAGATACAGCAGCACAGAAATACCCCAAGCTATCAGTAAAGACAAACCCGCACAGATTAGAAGCTCTCAGTGGTTAAGTGGTAAAACAAAAGTATTTCTGCAGGAACTGTGCATCTTCTGTGATGTTAAATACAAACTAGTTTTTATAAGCAATATGCTCATAATTAGATTTAGTGGAGCTGCCAAGAGCCAAATCTGTTCAGTACTCTGCAACCTTCAGCAGGGGAATCTGATGCTTGTTTGGAAGAGCTGCAAACTAAAAAACATCCCAAAGCATTAAAAGGCAGCAGGGCTACCTCAGCAATTTAACATGTGACAAGTGTAACTGATTGGACACAGGCTGCATGTAAAGCAGAATAATTAGAGTCGTAATATAAATTCTTAAAGGTTAAAACACCGAGGGAAAGTCCTCTGGCAAGTGGTATCAGACACTAAAAACCAACGCTACGAAGGACAAGCTTAAGGAAGGTATGACAGAGTTCTCAACAGAAGGACACCAGAATGCTGGGGGGTTGGGGGGCTGCACCTCAACACCAACCACATACTGTGGGCATTCTCTCACAAGCAGAGCTGTTGCCCAGAAAAACATCACACTTCTATAGCCCACAGCATTTCATGCAGTGATCAGTTTTCCATCTGGATCCAGAAGGGATATAATGCCATACAATAATATGGGACACAGTGGGCCTTATGTACCCATCATTTAAGGGGCAAGACATTCAAAACCAAAGATCTATTTTGAGCTCTGGATGCCAAAAGAAACAACCAAAACACCCATCTGTTTGGCCTTTAACTTTCCATACCATCTGCTACCTTCAAACCAACAGCAGTACACAGATTTACAGGTGCAAAAACTAAGTAGAAACAACTGCAGAAAACCTTCTTACATAATAATCTTCAGCACAATCAGTTTGAGATTTCACACGGTTTATTTACAAAATGGTCTGAGAAAACATCCCCTCCATACTTACAGCTCTCTCTGCCACAACACACGTCGATTTTAGCAATGTTTAATAGCACCATTAGAATATTATTTAAAATCAGGAAGGATCTTGTCGCAGTTACAATGATTCACAATCTTTTACATCCATGGACGAAGTAACTTAGAGCACACTAGGGCTGTCTGCAGTTCCACAGTACAGGTTCCTGGGTTCACACAAGGCATTTTCAGAGTTACCAGTTAGTGCGAGGTACCCATACAGTCAGTAGCTACTATAAGAATCTTCGAGCCACAAAGTTTAGGCTTCCACCATTTTTGTATAAAGTTATCTCCACATCGTTTTCAAACAAGGCAAACACGCTGAACACTTTTCCAGTGCTTGTCTTCAAAACAAAAGCAAACAGAAACACCCATTAGGAGTTTTCCTTTCACTTCCCTTCACTTATTTCAGCACACTAGAACCAAGTTCTGTCTCACACAACCTAATTCCATCTGATTATCTACCGCTACACAGCAAAGACACTGCTGGGAGCAGAATGAAGACTTAACCCAACCACACAGTTCTGATCCATCTGGGACTGTGCTACACCTGAGAGGGCACAAAATACTACCATGCAGATACCTGACACAGGATAGAAAGGTGAAGCCACCCTCAAGTAATTGTGCCTTGTCTTTAGAAGAACCCAAATGAGATGAGACTCCGCTCTACTCTAACACAGCGCCCACATTTGTACTTCAGTACAAACTTCAAGCCAAACTATCGGTTTACTTTCAAAGAAGATAAAGTATTTTTTTCCTGCTTCCAATCATCAGGACTGAAAGCACAAGAAGTTAATCATAAGCATGTTCAGTAAGAAATCCAAGGATACTGCAGATATACCTTAATCTCCAAAGTCATTTTGGGCGACAGCTCTGGAGGGAATAATATAGAGAACTGCTCTCTGCCAGTGAGACCCAAAGTATTTGGATTTTCTCCAGGAAGAAACTGAAGTGGAGCTATTCCAATTCCAATCAATTGACTTTTATGGACTTTTTCATAGCTTTCAGCGAGGACAGCTTTAACACCCTGCAAAGATACAAGCAATTCTGTATTTCAGTACAGCCAGTTTAAGTTAAATGCAAAAGTGAGCTTCAAGCAGTTTTACATAGAAAGTCCTGCAATTCAGGCTTACAAGCACTTTGTATGAAGCCTGCAAGTAGGGAACATTTTAGCTTTATAGCTAGACAACAGCAAATAAAGTTCAGTAGACCCATACAGTATGAAGCAGTTTGGGAATGCATAGTGACTGTGCTGTAGTTGACTAGGAACAAGCCCCAGCTGGAATACAGTTGCTTCCTTTATTATGGAGCTGTACAAAAGTAACTGGGTTACTCAGAACATATCCCGAATATTACTGGAAATTAGTTTACTATTATAAAACTCTAGAAACCTCTAAATACTCCATGGAATCCAATAAGTGGCCAGCACTGGATGTCTAATTTATCTCAAGAAATCTGGAGACCTAAATGATCTCACATGGTCATCAAATTCAGAGTTACCCTTCTGACCAGTCAATCTCCTCCATGAAGGTTTTAACCTAAATTACTGTTCAGTAAGATGCAGCA
This sequence comes from Coturnix japonica, assembly GCF_054131305.1. Taxonomy (NCBI): domain Eukaryota; kingdom Metazoa; phylum Chordata; class Aves; order Galliformes; family Phasianidae; genus Coturnix; species Coturnix japonica. Next base: position 15,775,497 of record NC_140676.1, on the reverse strand, counting down.
TTGCATTCAACCTTGAATATAGTTTCTAAAAACTTATGCCCCAAATTAAACATTATAAAAATATTTTAGATAATTTTTAGATAATAAAAAACCCCACAACACCACAAACCACAGATATCAAAAACCAAACAAGCAGTACCAGTAGAAAAGGCCCTTTTGCCGCCCAGTCTCTTGAGCTGCCCAGTCCATACTTCTTTCCTGCTAAAATAATTACAGGAATGCCTTCTTTCTGGTACAATTCTGCTGCTTCAAACACATCTAGCTGTGGAACAACAAAATTAAACAGTTTGAGCAAGTGAGATCTTAACCCATATTATAATTTTGAGGCAGCTTCATAAGCATTCTTACTGTTTGTCCTGATGGGAAGTGAATTGTTTTAGGAGCTGGTTTTCCTATGAACTTGTTCAGAAGCTTGATATTAGCAAATGTGCCCCTTGTCATCACAGCATCATTACCCCGTCGAGCCCCATACGAGTTGAATTCACGAGGTGTGAGTCTAAAATAAAAGCAACATTTCAGAAGGAAACCACTGTTTCAGAAATGATTTACTTCAAAATAGCATCATGATTATTCTAAGTATTGCAGCATTGCTCAAAAACACTACGTTATCAGCATGAGATGTAAGGAACTATTTAAGCAAATACAATCATTATAAATCATGAACACGTAAATCATTGCTAGATTATTCATAAGTAAAGCTGCAGTTTTAAATGCTTCATCTACTATTTCATTATGATGCATTATGAACAACAGCACAGTACTTACAGAAGAATCATGCAGCAATTGTTCTGGCTCAGGAGTTGCCATAGTAAAGAAGCATGTTTACTAATCCTCTAACAGCATGTGTATCAATAAACACTGCACCAAAGTTGCAGCTTTACTCAAATCAAATGACAAACTTAGGTTTATCAATTTTTTCCTTTCTCATAATACTACTCATTCAGATGAAATACAAGTTAGAAACAGATTGCACTGCAGGCCACAGCTTTGTCACACTCCATTGATACTGATCATAATACACCTTTACAATGTACTCAGCAGTGGTGAGGCCACACCTTGAGCACTGCATTCAGATCGGGGTCCCTCATTAGAAGAAGAGCACTGAGGCCCTACAGTGTGTCCAGAAGAGAGCAATAGAGCTGTGAGGTATCTGGAGCACAAGTGTTATGGGGAGCAGCTGAGGGAGCTGGGATGGGTCAGTGTGGAGAAGAGGAGGCTCAGGGCAGACCTTACCCTTTGTTAGTCAGGTACTTAGCAGCAGCACTACTCCTTGCAATGCTTCCAGCAGGAGATATGTGATCTGTGGTTACAGAATCTCCCAAGTAGAGCAGGACATGGGCATTTTCAATCGGCTGTGGTGAAACCGGTTCTTTGGCCTGGGGAGGAAGGGAAACAAAACAGGTTTGTTTTTTTTTTTCCTACCAAGAGCCTTAGAAACAAAAATATTTCTGCAAATATTAGGACACGTTGATATATCGACTCAATTCATATCAGATACACAAACAATTCAGAGGACTGAGAAACATCATTGATGATAAAATATATTACTTATACGATCGAGCATTATTGGAATAGCTGCTCCGTTACTTGTACATAGTGGGTAGACTCAACATACTCACAAGTTTATCAAAGAAGGAAGGACATCTGATGTAAGTGGATTTAAAGTCCCAAGGAAATAAAGGTGACTCAGGTGCTTCCAGTGAATTCCACCGTTTGTTTCCTTTCTACGCAGAAGGAACCAAAACCAGAGATATTGATTCATGGCCTGCCTACATTCTGAGAACGAAAACTTACTGCTGATCTTTTGTATTTGTTATATGCTACAAGTTACCTTATGGGTATTGTTAACACGATATGCATCTTAGTCAAACTCTAATTGAGTATAATGGAAATAAGTGGCAACCCTATTATATACAACCAGAAAATATTATGAAGCAAGGATGAAATGCACTCTAATCTAGAATAAAAAAACATTCTCACCTCCATTTTTTCTTTCAATTCCTTAAACATAGACGATATCACACACTCTTCCTCCACTGTGTGCAGTTCTTTTCGTGTGGGCCAAATATCCCTTAAGTAGATACTTCTGCCATTAAAGCCAGTGCCTGAGCAAGGTTTTAAGCAGAATGCTAATGAAGAAAAGTCTTTAAGACTATTATTATACATATATTCATGTATACAGACACACAGCTTTTCAGAGAATTGCATCTGTGAAGTGAATATTTTATTTTTTAATTACAACACCAAAGCTCGCTGTGCTTTCTCTTTAAATGCACTATTGATGCATGTTGAAACACACAGGAAGAAACCCCTTGTAGGCATGCATTAGGAGCAGAAACATGAGAGGTAAAGAATACTCACCCAAAGGCTCAGTCTCAAAGTCTATTCTTACAGTGCCTGCAATAGCATACGCAACTACAAGTGGGGGAGAAGCAAGGTAGTTGGCACGGACACAGTCACAGAGACGCCCTTCAAAGTTCTTCGTTCCAGACAGCACTCCACAGGCAATGATATCACCCTGCAAGGCAGACCCTTGGTTATTTCAATAGGACCTCATGGTCCCACAACAGCTTACATTATTTTTTGTTGACTAAGATGCACTTTCTGCATTCCACTTTTAAATACGTTTCTAAACTTTTAGCACAAAGGTGTTTTGTTCTCTGGGGCTGCCCTCCTTTCTCCCATGAAGAGTTCCTCAACTGATGCACTCTCTAGTCACTTCAGTGAAGTCCTGTCTTACTTCTTACATCCTTCTATTATTTCATAGGAGAAAAATGCTGCAGCTGTTTACACACTGTTGATAATAAATCAGCCCAGGACATAAGTCCTGAAGATCCCTGCATGTTACATCCTTTCTAAGATTAGGCTCTCGGTATTTATGTTAGCATTTATACCTATATGCCACACAGACTGTACTTGTTACACCTATTTCACATAACCATTACCCTTGTCTCCCTCTGGAAAGCAGGTGTGCCTAACATCACATCACAGTCCAAACCAGGAATGAAGTGTCTTCTGCACAGAATACTGTATATCCTGATCAGTTAACAGGGTAAGACATGTTTAGGGTACTATGGTTAGGCCATGGTCTATGATTCTGTGTTTCTATATTCAACAAGCCTTAGAGCTTTACCTGCTTTATTGCATTCCTGATGGCTTCTGGAAGGGGAGCAGTGTTTCCAACACATGTTGAACATCCATAACCAACAACCTCAAACCTACATTGGAAAGAATAAATATAGTAGCACATTAAAGGATGAAGAGCAATTTGTCAGCCTCATTTTTTTTTTTCAAGCAGTAGTCACTAAGAGGAATTTTTCTTTTCCCCATTTGGTAATTTGACATTCTAGGAATTGCATGTCAGACATCTCACGGATGCAGGCAGGATACAAGGTGATATTCTTGTAACCATCAACCTAAGCCAAGTAAAATATTTCTGGTGAGCAAGTACTGGTAAAAACCAAGACAGAAACATTCTTCACAGAGTAATTCTGTAACACTGCACAGCTGCACGGACAGTGTAATTGTCACAGCTACTGAGCAGCCCAAAACACACCCAACAGCATTAACAGGCTGAAGAATAACAGACTGCCCTGAAGAATTCACATCCAGCTTCCACTTCTGAAATATAGAACTAAGTGCATTCTGTGAAAGCCACTACATACACATGGCTTCTTAATGAAAGCCAGAGTTCAGCTAAGGTAAAGATGTACACACCATGAAGTTGTAAGGTGGAAATAAAATGGAGTGAAGCTTAACTTCAACCAAACACAAAATTAAAATGGCAAACGAGCAAACTTATAAATTAGCCACCCCAAAAAGCAGAGCAAGAGTATTTACCAACCTGCACAACACCCACATACACTATTTCCTAGAGTTTAAAATAGCAATCAAAACTTACCCAAGCTTACTGAGGTACGGTAATACTCCACTGGAACTGAGGTAATGTGTAACCATTCCACTGCCTGGTGACAGACTAGTTCTTATGTAGGGCTTCACCTCCAGGCCGGCTTCGACTGCCTTTTTGGCCAGAAGTCCTAAAAAAAAAAAAAAAAAGACAATTCACATTTTCATGTCTACATTATACTACCTTATTCAGCTAAGCAAAAAGAAGAACGTGGGACCTTCAGTTCGTTAAATTGAAGCAACTACTTGTGTGAACTAAGTTACTTAGTTCATAGCAATATAATCCAGATTTCAGTTCTCATTCCTAATATACAGGTGCACATTTTCAGTAACAAAAACTTCCCCACGTTCTAAGTGCAGTACTGACTGCCAGCATCTGCTCATCTACTGACACAGGCCACACAGCCTCAAAGCAAAGCTTGCCTGAGCCACAGAAGAAAAACAGCAAGATCTGAGCAGATGGAACCATTCTAGGAAAACTCACCACAGCTTATGATGGGAGGGCACCAACTCCTCAGCTACAGATAAAGACAAAGGGCAATTTTCCAGCAATCTGGATTTTCTTCCCACACTGCTGCTAACCATAGCATTCAAGCCATTATCATCCAGGATGAGGGCAAAGCTAAAGCCTACCTCCTGCCACAGCTGTGTCCATACGTGCATCCATTGGAAGACAGTCCTAAAACTTATCTGTTAAAATGTTACCAAATAATTTTGGAATTAATATTATTAATGCTGCCTTATGACACAAACCTTGAGATTGTATTACTGGAGAGAAATCTGCATTGCATAACCTCCAGAACATAGGGTTTAAAACTACAGGTCTACTGTGTGACAATGTAAGGTCATTACAGAGAACCTACAACAGTGAAAGTAAATAATGGCAAAACAGTAAGGTCCAGTCAGCTTCCATCAGACATAACATACCTGCAGCAAGCATGACAGATGGATTGCAGTTATTTGTACAGCTGATTACTGCAGCAATGACAACACAGCCATGAGATAGCTCATATTGGTTTCCTTCATACTGAACAGGTACAACGTCATTCTGTTTTTCAGCCGCAATCTGAAACCCTTTAACACCAGCCTAGATAACAAAAATGCATATTAGCAAATATTTATAGGCTCACAGAATCCTCAGAATGGCTTGTGTTGAAAGGGATCTTAAGGATCACCAAGCTCCAATTCCCCCTCCCCTCCACAAGCAGGGCTGCCAACCTCCATCCAAAACACACAAAAAGCACAACACAAAGTATGATACTGCAGGTAGAAGAAGTGATTCCTTATTTTAGAGGAATTCAGCTATCCCATTAGGAAGCCTTAAAGAGATTTAAAAAAAAAAAAAAAAGCCCTCAGTTCACCTCACTTGCCATATATACAGTTCTTCATCATCAGGTTAACTGCAACAATGGTGAACAAATGCCAGTCAAAGTGTGGTTGATCTCACACACACTTCCTGCTACAAATGGAAGATTAATTTCTTAAGAGTAAACATCAGATTTCATACTTTTTTTTCCTCTGAATTAGAGCCATACTCGAGGTTTTATTTGGAAGAGGACTGTAACTAAAAGCAGACAGCGCCCTCCAGCTCCTCAGCACTGTCATTCACCATCAGCTAAGATCTCCCCCCACCACAGCTGATCATTCTGTATCATACATCTCATTACAAGCCAGAAAAGCTAAAGCCAAGACACAATTTTGAAACTAAGTGGAAACATTCCTGATCTAAAGCTGATGCTGAACTTCAATTTTAATACTTTACTTAGCAAAAAATGAGCTTAAGAGCGTCCTCTGAAGTGAAGTTAAGCTTCAAGCAAAAATCCCTTGCTAAGTTAAGGTGGATGAAAGAGAAGTTACAGACCTATAACACCGGGTATTTTCAAATCCTGGAAGTATTGTCGCATCTCTTAACATAAGACGATTTTACTTCTTGTAAAGTTTGGGAAAATAATTAAAATGCAGCTGTTTAAAAAAACTGAGAAAAATAAAAATTCAACTCAACTTCAACTAGTTAATTCTGATGCCTTCCCTGCCCAGCAACTTTGGTCAAGTAAGGACTTTCCACTGTCATGTTTATGACAAGCACACCTAGGATTTACCAGCTACTACCTTACGAACTCTTGGCAAGCAATAGAAGACTTCCTTCAGATTATCTGTTCGTATAGCAACAACCAGAGCTCAGCAGGTGTGCAGGGAATAAATAACATTTATGTGGATTGTAAGAAGTACCTTTTGAAGAGTACAGCAGTTGTACAAACCTTTTCATTTAAGCAGGTTTGGAAGTCACTTTTCATGTTATTGACAGCCACTCTGTCTTGGGATCTCTTGGGGCCACTGACATGTGGAATTATAGAACTTAAATTAATTTGCACTACCTAAAAAAAAAAGAGAAATAAAAAAAGAGAAAAGCATACATTATCAGTCCCAGTTTTGCACTGTATTTAACGCACCCTGTAGAGATGCTCAGAACCTGTTTTGTGACATTAAAACTAGCCTCCAGCCTCCAGTTCCAAGCTGTTTCATTGTGCCAGACTGTTGGTCACAGGAAAGCACAGGTTAGGAGGCACCTCTGAGATGGAATCCAGCCTTCCATTGTAAAAGCAGCCCATCCAGCCAAACCTTCACAAGGTTCTTATTCAAAGCGCCTTATCATTACTCCTACCTTTTCCATCATCCCTAAGACTTGCATAAAGTACAGATCTTGAATTCATGCCTCTCCCATTAGTTGAAATGAACATTATCCTACTTCTCCTCTTCCCCCCACACCTGACCATGCCTTGAAAACATGCTCTGCTTAGAACTGTGAGTTAATAAAAGCAACTTCAATGAAGTACCAAAAAATCACAGCTGGAGACAAAACTAGTAACCACAGCAGTTACTTGTTATGAGAACCAAACATACAGCAGTAAGTCATTTCAAGCATACCTGGGAATACTCGGGTTCTCTGGAAGAACTCTCATCATTTCTAAATAGCTTCACAGCTTTAAGATATGCTTCCATAACCTCAAGCTTGGCCTCATCGAAACCTGAGTAAATTTAAACAAAGTTGCAGAACTCTCAGAAATTAATACTTCTATTCAAAAACTGAACATTCAAAGTATTTTTTTTTTTCCAAGGCACACCACTTCATATTCCACTCCCAAAGGAACTACTCAGGAACGATACATAAATTACAATACAGGGTGGTAGGGCATCTGTTTTTTTCTGTCTGTTTTACTTTCTCTCTTCATAAAGAGGAACAAAATAAGCTCTTTAAACATTAGAAGTTGTAGCTAATTAAATTTACGGATTTGCACCTTAAGTTTATGAAGATTCTCTGATATTAAGATTGACTTGTTTAAGACAGATCACACGTTTAGCTGATAATATTCAGCATTACTGGCCACTGTTAAGAAATCTGATTTGTTTGCTTTGTGCTGACCAGCCCATGCATGTTTGTTATTAAAAATGCTCAAATATGTCAGATCTCAGCATCAAAAAGACTTACTAGTTCAGGTAAGCTTTCTTCTTATCTATTCATTACCCTGTGGTCTTCTATGTTAGTTCTAGCCTGACAAGGAATGCATATCCTTCTGCCTTAGTTTAAGGTGTCAGTAGAAGTCTTCAAGTGGAAGAAATCACAGTGAAAAATCAGAAACATGCTGTGATTTGATTCACTGCTCCATTATTCTGATTTGGCTTTTTAGGGACGTTTCATTTTGCACTACCACACATGAAACTATCACAGTGAATGTCCTCCTAGGATTTCATCTTTACCTGTATGCTTTAAGTGCTTCAGCGTCACATTATCAACAGGGAAAAAGCTCAGAATAGCACCGTATTCAGGACACATATTTGCTATTGTGGTTCGATCTGCCACAGACAGCTGGGAAACTCCACTCCCAAAGAACTCCACAAATTTTCCAGCAACTTCAGCTTGCCTAAGATGCTGTATAAAAGAACACAACATTTGGTATACAAAGAAACAACGGAAGCAATGCATCTTGCAAACAGCACAAAAACCCCACAACTTATGAAGTACTGAGTACTAAATTCAAGGCTGGATGTTGACATCGTAAGACACACTTCTATTGGCAGTTATGTTCTTCAGATGTCCAAGGCAAAAACAGGTGGATGCTTCCCAAAGCATCATACCAGAAAGAACATTTTTAAAGCAACCAAAGCTCTTAAATGCTTTAACACTGGCTCTCAAATGACTAGAACAAGAAGTTCTGTGCCATGATGGCAAAGCCCTGGCTTCAGAAGGTACATGTTTTAGTTACACCAGCAGATGGGCTTTTTGTCTTGTAACACTTTAGATAAAAAACGGGTACACAGAAGTTTGAGCTTGAAGAGAAGCCTACACGCTGTCAAAAGACAAGAAATAGCCAGGATTTCACTTCTCAAAACCCATGGATTGCTTTGTCTGAGCAGGCACTGAACTCACCTTTGTAATGCCTAGAACGATGTCTATGGACGTAGCCAGTGGGCTGGCTGTGCCCGTCAGTTCACACCCAACCACTTCAGGCAGAGTGAAAGTAACAGGCATCCCCAGCATCACAGCTTCTGTTTCAATTCCCCCAACACCTGCAGTGAGAATATTACCTTGTTTTTCATCAGCTTAAGTAAACAGACACTAAATATTTTTATGTTCTCAAGTCTAATAAAACTCTTCCTATAGGTTTATAGGCTGTAGCAAGAAAGAGTTTACTATTAAATATTTGCACATGAAAAAACAAGACTACTGCCAAAGTGGTCTGACCACACTTAACTAGAAAGACATTCTGTATGTAAGTTTTGCTTTCCACAATGAAGAAAATCTTACTCCAAATTTTACAGTACATGCACAAAAAGCAACCAGGATATCAAAAGGTTTGGGGTTTTCTTTTTTGCTATTTTTAAATTACATCAAGCAGCTTTTGATGGTAAGAAACATTAGTCAAGACAAAAAAAAACACATTCTGAAGAATTCACAACTGAGCCTGAAACAACTCTAGGAAGTAGGAAGAAAGTATTGCTCAGTAATGCCTCAGTAAGCCTTTCAAACTGCTGTCAAGTTACTGTTAGCATACTTACCCCAGCCCAAGATACCCAAGCCATTTACCATGGTTGTATGAGAATCTGTGCCAACCACGCTATCTGGATATAGGAAATCTTTCACATCAAATACAACTCTTGATAGATACTCCAAATTAACCTGGTGTGCCATTCCAGTCTCTGGTGGTATTATGGAAGTATTCTTGAAAACTTTTGAACTCCACTGTTATTATTCCAAAAAGAGGAAAAGAGAGAGATTTTTCTCAGGGATTTATTCAATTCTTTTTGGAACACAACAAAAACAACAAAGCTGATATGCAATGCAATAGTAATTGCTATTTATGTGCCTTGTGCTCATTATTCCAACAGTTACATGAGTTCCTTGGATCCTATGCATTCTTAAAGGGTTGACAAGCCCATACGCTCAATTCTGCTGAAGGCTGAATCAGAAGTTCCTAAGTCTCAAATGCAGGACTATACAAGGCTCTTAACTTCTAGCTCACACAACTGATTTTCAAGCACAGCCAAGACTAATATTTAGACAACAGAATTAGCATTAACATCTATCACAGATTTCAGTTTAGGTTTTACATACCTGTGTGTGACTAAGGAGGCAATGTATACAAGTGCCTCACTACATACAAGCTCAGGATGCCACATAACTACAAAAGAAACTGCCATGAAGGCTTGAAACAAAATCCAGCTTGGTTATTTCCCCCTTCACACATACAAGCTGACGTGCAGCTTCTCTGAAAATTTCCTAGTCTACTTACATGAATAGATTAGGATCATTTCATTGGATCCATAAACCACATTAAATTAGTGGATGAGGATCAAACACCAACACTGCAGATCCCTGGCTATAAGGAAGCTGATACTCACCACAAGATTTGCATTCAAAACACATCTGCTGGCACTGCTGCCTATTTTGAGAGTAGCAATACTTAAATATCAGCTTCCATTTAATATTTCTAGCTTCAGTAAGATTTGCAACACGAGTATGGATAAACAAGCTTGTTATCCAAAAAGCCAATTGTGACCTAAAGCACAGAGCTCGCACTTGCAGCTTAATAAGTGTTAACTTTATCCCGTACATTCACACTGACAAGACCAAACCAATCTGTATCCACTTTTTCCAATCAAAATTGAATATCCTATCCCCTTTATGTAACAGCTAGATTTACAGCTTCTTTAAACTAAAATTCATAAACCTGTTACTAGCCCATTTTACACTCACACATTAAACTCAGATTTACAGCCTGACAAGCTACATTCATTATGTAAACTTGAACACTAGGAGACAAACAAAACAGGATCTCAAGCCCACCAACACATGCAATATACAAAATGCACAGACATACCTTAAAAAACTGAAGCCTCTCTCTATTTCTACCAAATTCCATCTCTTGATTTTTCAATACTGTCTCGGGCCTAGAAAGACAGCAAGTTTACAAGTACCATCACAAACTACTTCAAAGAAAAGAATAACAAGTTGGTTTTGTTTGTTTGATGAAAGGCAATAGAGTCTAATAAACTATGATATATGAACTTTGATATTGTCAGTTACATTCATTAAGATGCTGATATTCATTCCAAAGGAGTCATCCACAATTTAAGAGTAATAACCTCTTCTTTGAGAAGAACAGGAAGGGAATATCACAGGGGGTTGGAAGTAGATGATTGTCAAGGTACCTTCCAACCCAAGCCAAACTGAATTTGATGACTGTGATTCTATGAATATACATGCCTTGCAGCAAGAAGAGAACCCTCAGTATTACAGAGCTGTATTTCATGACACACCATGATCTGTGAGGTGTCAGAAGGTCAGCAGTGTACTGCTCTACAGAGCCATGAAAGACAGTCATCATTAAACTGCAGCTTAACAAATGACACCACTGGTTTCCTGCCAAAAGCACCAGTACAGCCAAAAAGTCACTAATTCTGCATTCCCACACCTGTATCGAGCAGAAACACTTGCATATCTATAAAATTACAAACACAACCAGCTTTTAAGTTTTACACTAGTCAGGCTCAAAGAGGTAGATATCTGAACAGCCTGAAGGAACTGCACCTGAAAAGAGGAAGATTACATGTAATTGTCACAGATTGAATGGGCACAGTGAACTGTTAATAATTTGAGAATCTGGAAAAGAAACAGATGAGGTTCCCCTGTGCCATTACACACTAGCAGAACATGCAGTGAATTTCAGATGAGTGACTGAGTTCAACTCTTTGAAAGGGCAGAAAACAGCAGAGCAAAGGGAAACGGTTTTAAATTGAGGGAGGGAAGATTGAGGTTGGGTATCAGAGGGAAGTTCTTTACTCTGAGAGTAGTGAGGTGCTGGAACAGCTGCCCAGAGAGGCTGTGGAGAGGCACCTCCAGGATCCAACTTGGAGGTGCACAAGGCCAGGTTGGATTGGGCCCTGGGCAGCCTGTGGTGGGAAAATAAATCACTTTTAGCCATAAAAAAAAATAATAATTAAATGTTTCATTGAAGCTTATCTGGTAATTAAGGGAGGTCTCAAAATGCAATTAAAAATGGCAGTCACACAAAAGGCCATCTGCGCTGTTTACTAAATCACATCCCTATCAACTGTCACAAGCAGAGCTTAACAACACAGAAGGATACAGATAATCAAAAGAGTAAGTTTTCATACTCAGGCACTGGCTGAAGGTGAAAAGGGCAGAGGATAGGTGTGTTCTCTATCTGTGCAGAGAACTGCCCTGAGGCACGGCTCAGCTCTCCAGCACTGCAGGGCCCCTTGCAGCTGCTCTGACCCCGGCACGGCAGTTTCCGTGGCTGTCCCTTCAGCGGAGAAAGCTTTGCTGTCGGCTTCTGCGACTCACCGCCCCCCGGATTCGGGGCGTTCTGTATTGCACTGCAGCATTGAACAGAAGAAGAATATCAGTTTCGTTTGCCATCCCCATCCCACAAACCTTTTTGATAAATAATTTCAAAAAGATGAAATAGATCTTATTTTATTCCAATCCTAATGCAAAGCTAACTCTCACTGAATAAGCTCCCTTAAACATAGCAAAGTAATAACCAAAAGTGAACCGCCCTGGATTGCCTGGAGCTTTAACGCCACTTGACATCGTTAACTCCTTCCATTTGGTCACAACAATCAGAAACATTTATAAACCACATTGCAAAGGCTAAACTCTGGGCTTTAACATTTGAAGGGGTGGGCTGAGCCTCTTCCAAGCAGGGAGATATGCTGCACATGCTTCTTACTCCAGAGCAGTACTACACTGTAAGGTGGAATGATACAAAGATGGTAACAAAGATGGTAACAGATATTCAAAAGGTTATTTATGAGGAAAAACTCACCAATATAGATACCTTCACTGGAAAATGCTGAGGCAATCTCCACCAGGAAGGGATCTCCAAGAGATGCTGCCTTAGTGGTGGTCAGCCCTTAAATGAGGTCTAGAGGAGGTGCAGTCAAGCTCCACCACTTCTGGGAGCACAGCTACATTACTCTCACCTGTGCTCCCACAGCTGACCCAACACTTGCCTCAGCTGATTAATCAGAGGTTCAGGCTGTGATTACCAATTTCCCATACACACACGTTCCTTAAGTTCATGTCAGAATGATTTACAAGACAGACTTTTCAAGGAAAGAAATTAGGCTTTCCTATTCAAGGTGGCTTTTGATATGGATTATCAAAGGTTCAGATACATTTGATGCTCACGTCAACTAAGTCAGAAAGCAGAAATTTGCTTTTATTTTAAAAATAAAGTCCATCTAGTATGCTACCCATACTTGTGCAACACTGTTTTCCCACGAGAGATAAGAAAGTAGTTGTGGTGAGAGGGGAAGGATATAGCAAATACTCAAATGTTTAAAACAAATCATTGATTTTAAGTAAATCCCCTGCTCTCTGCTGCTTTAGCACACAAAGATACTTGTTATCTAGTGGTAGAATACTGCAGGACCTTAGAGGATACCTTGTCTTAATTCCATGTGCCTACAGTCAGCAGGAGATGGCAGTTGTATAAAAGCAGCATAAACCACCCTGGGGAGAAGGGTTTCTTATCATAGGTCAGCAGCTGCTCAGATCCTGCAAGCTCTCCAGAAGCCAAAGGACAGCGACACGCTTTATCGTAACAAAGCTGCACACTGGGAGACCTCTTGCCAGCACTTGGTGTTGCTGATAATTTCAGGCTGGCCCCATTGAAATAGAGTCAGCTGTCCCTCCAGACACAAGAATGGACAGAACTGCAACACCACACACACAACACCACTTCACACCTTCCTGCTTCTCACCATGAGCTACTAAACCAGCTGAAATCCTGCTTGTACCTGGACAGCCTACAGAAAGATGCCTCATACACCCAAACCCATTTGCTACAGGATTTCTCTCCTGAATTTTTAGGAATTCAGGAGGAGCTTAAGCAATTTACACGGTTCTGCACAAGCTGGGGAAGGCTCTGTGACGAATGGGGACAGGAGTGGAGGTGAGCTACGTTATGGGAGACATTCAGCAAACATGGAGTAAAATTCATATTTCCTTCTGCAGCATTATCTCTCTAGTGCATGGCAGCCCCAGGCTGTTCTCATCATATTACTGCCTGTCAGGAGAAGAAATCCAGGCTGTCAGTCTTCCAGATGTAATACTTAGCCAGACTCCTACAAGAATGCTGTCTCCATGGCCCTTTTTTCATTTGCAGTAAAATCAAGGCCGACACAAAGTCACGGTCATTACTTACAAGCTGAAACTACAGTCTTTCAGTACATCCAATAGGATTGCCAAGCCATTTCTCCAGAGCTGTTACAAGGTACCTGCATCCAGTGCTAATCAGGAAAATAACTTCTAACAGTAGGAACAGAGCAAAGCAAAAATTACAGCCTCTACCTCATTCTCTTGAGACAAACTGTTTTGTGGAAACCATGATGGATCCAGTTTATTTCTGCAGTTTCTTGCCCAGAATGTGGGTTACCAAGTCAGCTCCAAGCATAACACCTCAAAATTATTCTCTCTTTCCTTTGACAGTATTACTTTCTTCACTTTTACCAGTTCTTTTTTGGGTACTGCCAGGTCTAGTTTCAAGAATCCAGACTTGAGAAGTGATTTATCAGGGTAAACAGGCAGGTTAGCATACAGTAAAGAGCATGATTCATGAAAAAAGAAGGGAAGAGATACATTACCATTTGCTGAAATCAATCTGCAAAGAATGGTCAACAGTGAGATCAGTTGGGCAGGCAGGATTGACTTTCACAGGATCTCCTCCAGCATTTCTTACTGCTTCCCTCATGGCAGCAAAATCCACCATTGCTGGAATTCCACTGACAGAGAAAAAAAGCAAAGGAGTACAGTAACACGGGACACGCATGTATCGAACTCACAAACCTCTTTGTAAGCCCAGATCTATTTGAGTTCTATTTCAGAAGTTAAAACCCTACTGTTTTTATTCTCCAGATTTTAGAAGTGAACAGAGTTGGCACTAATTCACAACAAGCAACAGCACGGTTTAAGGTAACACACCTAAAAAACACAGCAACACCTTCAAGAAAACAATTATATTTGCTCTTTTGCCTTGCTATGTTTCTGAAGCACAATGTTCTTCACTTTAAAAATCACTTTTAGATGCTTATTACCTTATAAAGATTAATATGAACACTACAAGCTATACCTTAACACCTAAGGATATATTACTACTCTTTGTACAAAGCCAGTCATTTCTGAAGCTCGCAGCATATTACAGAAGCCAACAGTCCTGCTACCATTACACTAGTAAGTATACTTAAAGCACACAACTGAAAAGAGAAAACAGCACTACTTAAATCAATTTTTATTTGGCCTGATAACCCATTACTTTATTACCATCACTTTATTCCTAAAACCCTCTTGTTCATAAATGCATCATTAATTAGTCTCCAAGACATCTTAAATTTAACATTTACAAGTTGCTGAAGGATGGTCCTTACAGCTATGCTATACTCAGAGTTATTATCTTCAGAGACTTCAATGTATGCATTATTCATTGTTTCAACTGGATTACACATACTGGTAAAGCACACAGCATTTAATCTCCAGTTGTCTGAAGCACAAACTCTGTGTTTCAATGAACTGCCAGCCATCTGGCTACAATCTAAATGCCTCCATTTCCATTTGTGTTTTGGCACTAATCCCATGAAACACCCATTGTAGGCCAGCAGCTTCACCAACCTGCACTAAAACTGAGGCACCCTAAGGACCAATTCCTCTTCTTGTATCACACACAATCGTTATGTCTCTGCATACACTTCTACTGACAAAGAGAGAAACTTTGGTATCCAGCAGCTACGTGCTATTTATTGCCAAGCTGAAGTACACATACTACTCACAGATCATTAGCAATTTTTTCACACACTCATATATGCAAACACTCTACTTACGTAAAATCTTGAAGAACGACTCTGGCAGGACAGAAGGGCACTTCGACATCATTCTGTTTTGTTTTCCAGTCCAAAATGTTCATAGCATCTGTTTCTTTCACCAAGAAGCCATCGCAGTTACGGATGCTGGACTCAAACAACACTCGTATGGAATAAGGCAGGATATCTAAGGCAACACAAAATAACGGGCTCAATTAGTACAACACCCCCAACTTATTTACGTTTTTATAAATTACTATTTCACATTTCTAAGGAGGTCCACTTCACTACAAATTAGAAGGAAGAGAGCTATGGAAACAAACTGTCTAGCTGCTTTTGGGTCTGAGCTTCATTATAAAACATGGAGTGGTACAAAGTGCATGTTACAGAATGTGATGCCAATGTTTGACTGCACTGCTGTGCCAGCAGCAGTTAGGAAGGTATGCTGTGCTGGCAGCAGATGCACAGGCAGCATCTAGAGTTGGGGTTACCAGTCAAAAAGAAGAAAGGGAGGAAGGCAACACCTAGTAGAGTATTCTGTGAAGTCTTTGTTCATTTCACCACCTCATTAGTTGAGATATCAAGCCAAAAGCAAACAAGGCCTGCCATTTTCTTCTTTTAAAAAATACACTGTGATTTGAGAACCAGAAACTCTTCTGATATGTGCCATGAAATACAAAGAACATTTCACTCAACATAACTTCCAGTGCTTTGTCTCTGATCTGGGCTAAGGTACTGAGGTACTTATTTCACTCTACAAGGGACTTTCAAACTAGCAGAGCATTCAGAGCACTCTGTGTGGTTTTGGGCCTCACAGAGCATGGAAGATCTCAACAAATCAAAGAATACCCAGGAAAGGGCATCTAAGATGGCTGTGGGGCTACAGAACATGTTACACAGCTGTGAGAGAGCTGCATTTACTGAATCTGAGGAGAGAAAGCAAAGTGCACTAATTGTAGTCTTTCACAGTCCAATGGGAACTGCAGAAGATGAATCCTGCCTTCTGAGAGGTGTACGGTGAACGCACATAAACAGCCACAGGTGCAAGAATAGATACCACAGTCAGATACAAGAATGAAGATATGGCAGGGAAGATGGGTAGGCACAGGATTATGGAGACAGTGACTGTGCCAGATTATGACAGACTGAAGCGAGAAAGGCTGTCCAAGTCAGCCCTAGTCCCAGCAGAGATGCAGGCCTAGAAGTCCAGATGTCCCTTCTGCCCTAACCCACTCCAAGGTCTTCCCAGCTACCATTTTACCTATTACAGATTACTATTTTCAACACTAGGAAAATAAATCAATCAAATTCACCCCCCAAACAAAACGACAAATAAATGAATTAACAGTTGCATTAGAAATCTGATTAACTTGAACAGGCGCTTATTGTCAGACCACAGTCAGAGCCCCAAGGCAGAGGGCAAACAGGCAAGAACCAAAATTAATGCTCCAGCAACAAAATCAATTAACAACTCCAGATAATGGATTTCTTATCATAATGATCCACACTGCACCTAAATTCAATATTTTTCTAACATTCAGTTAATACAAGACTTCCAACTTCTGTCCATCAATTTCTATTGGAAGAGAAAGACCACCTTAGCCTATTCTGCTTGGGTTCATTCAGTGACTGTTCTCAGATTCCACTGCTGCTCCAATTTCTATTTGGACACCTTAGATAGAAAGCAGAATCTTCTGGTTGAAGCCCTTCAAAAAAAAAAAAACAACAAAGAAACCTCCAGACTGGACTGGTTTTGCTGTTACTGCTCCACTGCTTCTTCTCACACAAAGCAACAAATAGAAACACTCTACCCCTTCTCACACTCATTTGAAAGATTAACTCCAGTATTGCATTAGGAATTTGCAAGAGCACACAGCTGTTGCACAAAATTTGCAGCAGCCGTTGTTGCATTAGAAAGAGCTCCTCCCTCCTTGCTTTAAAAACACGGACATAATTACTGCTGTCAAATGTGGGCTTGAAGTGAAATACCCTCTGCAATGTTTAGTTAAGAAACATCTCTTCACCAAACAGCACAACTGAAAGAAGATCCCAAACAACTCTAATATGTACCTCAAGTGTCTTAGAAGTTTACCATGAAAGCCAAGAGAATAACAAAAATATGTTCTGATCACCTTCAAGAGCAGCACCCATTCCAGCTGATGGTGACCTATAGCTCTTCTTCTGCATTTCTGCCCCATCCCACATCACTGCACAATCACATTATTTTAGGAGGAATCCAGACACAGAGCCCAGTAAAAGAATCTTTTTGGCACATATCAGTGACACACTGCCTACTAATGACATGCTGAGATAAAGGCCTTGTTTGTACACCATCACATCTCACCCCTCCACAGCAACTGCAAAATCTTTCAATCAACTTCATAAAACAATAATATATTTGAAAGCTTATGATTTACTACTCTATGTTTTTAAGATCTCACATACTCACTGCACCTCCTCACACTTCACTGCAGTAAGTGGTGCACATTTACTGCAGGTACTGCCCTCATTACAAACTTAGAAGTTATCATTACCATACTTGGTGCCTCCAAGCTTTGAGACATTGTAGAACCTCTTCTGTGGATAGTTGCTTAGTTCTTCAATTATGGGCTGGTAAGGGCTTCCTGAAAAAGAAGAAAACACAGAGTTACAGATATCATAGAATCTTCTCAGTTGTTAGAGACTGTTAAAGACCACCTGGTCCAACTCCCCTGCAATGTACAGGGACACTCACAGCTCCATCAGGTGCTCAGAGTTCTCCCAGCCTGACTCTGAATGCCCCCAGGAATGGGGAACCCATCACATATTGGGGCAGCCAGAGAACCAGTGCCTCGCTACCTTCAGTGCAAAGAACTTCTTTACATCTAATCTAAACCTCCCCTGCTCTAGTCTGAAACAATTTCCCCTTGTGCTACCACATCAGATCCTGCTAAAGATCCTTTTCCCTTATACTCCCAGACCACTCTTAGCCTCAGAGCCCCTGTGCTGCACAAGCCCCAGCTCTCAGCCTGGAGATGTTCCATGACTCAGGACGTTTTTGCAGCCCTCTTCTGGAGTCACTCCTACAGCTCCATGTCTCTCCTGCACTGAGGACCCCACACCTGGACGCAGCACTCCAGGTAAGGTCTCATAGCACAGAGCGGAAAGGCAGGTCCTCCCTTTGCCCTGCTGGCCACACAGCTTTGGATGCACCTAGAAAGTGGTTGGCTTCCTGCAAGGGTACCCTGCTGCCATACCTGTGTTCTACCCTTACATCCCCCAGCTTGTACTGGCTGGGGGGGGCT
Organism: Coturnix japonica; assembly: GCF_054131305.1. Classification (NCBI taxonomy): domain Eukaryota; kingdom Metazoa; phylum Chordata; class Aves; order Galliformes; family Phasianidae; genus Coturnix; species Coturnix japonica. Next base: position 15,756,928 of record NC_140676.1, on the reverse strand, counting down.
GCCATGACCCAGGTGCACACCCTGCACTTGGCTTTATTGAACCTCATGTGGTTCTCCCTAACCACAGCTCAGCTGCCCAGGTCTCCCTGCAAGGCATCCCAGCCCTTGGGCGTGTCAACCACAGAAGGTTTGGGCACTGATACAAGACCCATTAAACCAAGTTCTCATTCCTGATTTTACCAAAAATAACACTCCTCTGGGGGTTTTATGTAAATTACGTATGGAGATGTTTAAAACGGATTAAGACACTCGATGAGGGAGCTGTGTGATTAAGATGAATGTTAATATTACTAGGTATGCACAGGTCATGCAAATCATTAAGTCAGAAACCTTAACACGTTTGACCTTTATTGTCTTTGTTGACCATCTACAGAATGGACTTAATGACTCAGATAAGGGATAGACACATCATGATTTATGCTTTGTAACGTGCCAGGCTGACAACAAGCAGGAGATAAGAACAGACCCAACACATTAAGCGAAAACGCCACTTCAAGAAAACCATCGGCTCCCAAAATAAACGTCCGAATCCAATCGCTACCAAACCAACCGGGCAGCGCCAATGACAGCTCAGCAAAGCCGAACAATTCCATCCAAGCTCACGGAATAAAACCCGCTTCACAAAGAGCGGGGAGAAAATGGACCCGGCTGCGCCACCGCTCCACAGCACCGCCCTGTGTCTGCCGAGCGGCACCAGCGGAACGAGCCGCAACACAACGACACCGACACCGCAAAGCGACACAACGACACCGCAAAGCACCAGCACTGACAAAGGCTGCGCCGCGGGCACCCGACCAACGCAGCCCCGAATTACGGCCAGCACCGCCGGGAACCTGAGAACGGGGAGAGGCCCGACGGGGCGGGCAGGGATAACGGAGGGCGGCGAGAGGCCGGGCCGGCAAGGAGCAGTAAGCGATAATGAGCAGTGAGCGATGAGCGGTGAACGATGATGAGCAGCGGCGAACAAAACCAAGCGGCTCGGTCGGGGCGGTACCGGGTCCTTGTGCTCGCCCTGCTCCGCTCACACCGCGCTCACTCACAGCGGCCGCGGGCAGCTCCTCACACAGCGGGGCCGCGCTCCAGCCGGGCCGGGCCGGTCCCGCCGGGCGGCAGGAAAGGGCCGAGGCGAGGCGCTAGGGGGTCCCGCCGTGGGGGCGGCAGCCGGGCCGCTCGCACTGACCTGGCTTGAGAGCGTCCATCGCCGGCGACCATATTAGCTCTGCGGGGAGCGGGGCTACGGGGGGAGCGGGGCCGGGCGGGGCGGCTCGGCTCTCGCGAGATTACGGCGCCCCCGCCCACCGTACGGCTCACACCGGCCAACGCCGCTCGCGAGATTCGTTCGGCTGCGCGAGGAACGCGAAGTACCGCGAGAACTCGCGAGATGGGCGGAAGTGGGCAAGTGAGGGCACGGCGGCAGTCAGATCTCGCGATATCTGAGGGGTCTGGTGACGTCATCGCGGGGCGGGGCTGCGCTGGGGGGTGTGAGCGTGTAGTGTGGGCTGTGAGCCATGGCCGTGGGGTTTGAGCTGCGGGAAGTGCCAGCACCTGGGGAGCCTCATCCCGCCCCGTGCGGTGCTGAGCGCAGTGTGTGCAGTGTCAGCTCTAACAGCCATAGCAATGACAGCTGTTTGGTTCGGGCTGTGGTTGTTACTGACGTGCTTGTTGTAATGGATGGCATCTGTTGCCTTTCCTGGGCGCTGCAGGAGGATGTGGAGGGAGGCACAGCTCAGCCTTCATACCCCGGTGTTCCTGCAGGCCTGGACTCCAGCCTTCCTTCCTGAACGCTGACAGCTCTACCCGGAGGGACTTTCAGTCTGCACCCTCAAACTGGAGCGGTACCCGGCCCAACCAGTTTGTCACTCACATCCCCCATAACTGCAGCTGGTGCCACCACCAAGGGCTGTCCTTCCTCAGGTGCAGGCAGGGGTGCAGGCTGTGTCCCCTTGATGCCTCTTTGGCAGCTAGAATTCAATCCTCCCTCCACAGCTGCTGTAGCCTCCAGGAGGCTGGTCCAAGTGGCTCCTGCAGGTGGCATCTGCCTCCTGGAGATGGAGCAAAATCCACGCTAGGCTACAGCAAGTCTCACTGGATGCAGTGTGTCAGAGAGTAACCAGAGATGCTTAGACGAGCTGTGAGCCCTACCCCTGTGCCTGCTGCTCCCCTCCTTGTGTAGTCCTCACCACCTTGCCTCCACAAAGCAGCCCCTGACCTGCTGCCCTGTGAGCAGTCCCAAGGCAGGTGAGGCATCAAATTGCTGCAACCCCAGTGTCAAGGGGACGGGAGAGCAAGAGGAGCCCAACATGTCCAATGCTCACAGTTCAGTTCAGTGCAACTTCATGTTGTGTCCTGGTAACCCCACACCCTGCTCTCTGCTCTCCAGCTCTATGCTGAAGGCAGCTGCTGGGGGTGCAGGGGCCGTACATGGATGGAGACTGCTCAGCCTGAACTAAGCACACAGTTAAGAGGCAGATGGGGAGAAAAAGGAAAGGCAAAGCTCTGAGCTGAGCGGAACGGGATGGTGCAGCTTCCAGAGGAAGGACGGTGACAGCAGGAAGTGGCGATGGCTGGAAGCGTTTTTATAAGCAGTTGGAGAACAGCTGTGCTGATTTTAATCCAACTGGACTGAAGTGCCTCCAGAAGAGCCATAAAACCCTTTGATACCTACCACCCATGCAATAAAATGTCAATCTCAGCTGAAAGTCTTTGTTCTCCTAGTGGTATTTTTCTATTTAGAGGTAATGCACTGCTGCATCCAGTCAGAGGCCCCACTGTACTGTGGATGTGTGTGTGTAACTGAGGCTGCTCCTGCTGCAACAGCTTTAGCATCTGAGAGACAATGGACAGTGGGAGAACCCAGAGTCCTAGTGACCATTGGGAGCAGGGGCACAGCCTCTGCTGCAGCCCTTCTGTTGCAGCAGCTCTGCCCTATGTGCTGGAGAACGCCTGACACAGGTAGGTTTTCTGAGGAGGACAACAGTGTGGCTGTGGGGATTTGTACATACATGTGGTAGAAAGTCTGAGAGAGCTCACAAGGCAGGTTCAAAAGGAGCAGGCTGAAGGCTCAAGGGCAGGTGTGAGGAAGGTTCTCAATAGCATCTGGTATGTCAGTAGAGGAGAGGCCATGAATGGCTTCAGGACCATTTCTAAGCCATCCTAGGGAAGGCAGTAGTTGTTTTCCCACTGGTATGTCACATATTCACGTGATATTCACATGGTCTTCTTGGTTGACAGTTTAAACCTAATATAGGTTTAATATATATATAGGCCACCAACTACGCTCTCAGCCCTGACCTGTGAGTACCGATGGTACATGTGCCTCCCACGCTTACGCCTTGCTCTCAACAGCCCTTGGTGACCACTGCTTTTTGCTGCACACAGAATAGGCCTGTCCTGCAAAGTGCAGGCTGAATGCTCAGGGCTCACAAGGACTCAGGCGATGTCCACATTAGCACCCAAGAAACATGTGGTAAGTTTGGCAGAAGTGAACCAAGCTTTCTATTTTCCCACCTGTTTCATTCCACCCCTCAATTTTCTCATTCCCGTCTCCAGAACTTCTGGCTCAAAATGTGTTCTTTTTATTCCTTTGCACATAATTTGTGTCTGAAGGTTTCTTCAGAATCAGAGGAAGTGGCACAATAGGGCCCTTTCCTGCCTTGCCACGTTGTCAGATGTGTAGGTGTGAAGTGATGAAGTGACCAGTATTCAGTTTCAGGAAGAAGTGTTCAGGCTGTTCAGGCTTCTTTCTCCCAGATCTTTTCTTCATTTCCAGGCATTAGGATCATCTCCAGGCCACCAAAAGCTCTTACTGTAAGCAGACATCTTCCATATTGTCAGATATGGAAGCTCAAGGCATTATTTAAAATAGGAAAGTAACTTAAGACTAATTTTCCTACATCTCTTGCAATACTGCTGAGTGCTAAAATTACTGGACTGCTTTCTGTTAGAGGCTGTTTTTTCAGCTGAAACCCTGTGCTAAAGCTACTGAGTTGTCCTGGCTAATATTCTAGCACTGGCAGAGTTTGAAGCCTTTTTGGTGTTCCTTGGCAATAAGAACTGTATTTCTGCCAAACATTCTGTTTTCCATCTAATAGTGCTCACTGAGATGTCTGATTCTGGGGAGGGCTCTAAGATGCCACTCATAGTGTCTGCAAGTGAAGGTAGCGAGGCCATCAAGTACTTCCATCATTTAGCATGTACTGTTCTTGCTTTCATGATCTTAGCAGCAATTTGCCACCTCAGACTTCTGTACACAGTACTTAGAGGTTTTAAATCCCTGTAGCTGTTGTATAGTTCTGCCTCCTGCTGCATCAATAAGCCCCATTATGCTCTTATCTTTTTCACTATCAGAACCAAAAGCTGGAGTGAACTCTAGGCATAGCTTGTTTCCACTATTATCTTTATTGGCGTTTTTATGCAACCATTTGTCTTCAATATCTGCAGCTGTATCCTGGAGAATTTTGTAAAGGTACATACAATATTTTCCTCTCATGAGAGCTTGGTTTTAATTCAGCGCTTTCCCCCCTCCTTCTGCCTATTTAAAAGGAAAAAGAAAAAAAGTTTCCACTCCATTGCTGTCTTAAGAGCATAAAAAGCATCTCACAGATGGGCTGAGTACTCACAGAGAGGCAAGAATCTTAAAATCCAGCAGATCCCAGCCTAAACTCCACTCCTGCCCTGCTGCATTATGAATTAATGTGTCCTGATGTCATATTTTTCCCACTGCTGCTTTCAGCGTACTCCATCCTTTTCATTTCCTCTGTAGCTCTACTTACAGCTGGCAAACTAATCACTGCCTGAGCAGCGCACCTCAAAATATTTGTTTATGCTGAATGAGTCGAGCTGGATTTTCTGTTTCACATCATCTGCTGTTCATGTTAATCTGTATCAATGTTTGGTTCATGGTACTGAGCTCAAAGAACAATTATGTTATTGAGGAAGTGAGACTGCAGGAAAAAACTTAGCATGAGCTAGCTGTGAGAATGGGTGTTCAGCATACTTTTAGCATGATCAGGAGCAGAGATCTTTTGCAGTGATACAGGTAAGACAATTTTGAGGTCTTTGTGGGGACTTAACATACAATTCAGTTTCTTTCTTCTGCAGGGTCTGCAGGGGGGTGCAGACCTCTGTTCCCACAGCAAATTTATCACTGCCAACATCTGGCTGAGATTTAGACCGCTGTTGAACACAGGTAATTTCAGCTTCACTCCATTGTTTTCAGTCAATCCTCCAGCAGCCTTCCTTGCTTTGACCTAGACTGTGTGCAAGTGCTTTCTGGTGGCATTTCAGAGGAAACTAATCTTGCACTCAGGGTGAATTATGAACAGATTCATCTGTGTGCTGTACTCTGTTTGAGCAAGTTTATTTTCACCTCTGTCCTGGAGCAGCAAATCCTTAATGGCCTGTTCTTACACACAGATACACTTACAAAGGCTCAGCCTACAGAGAGAAGCCTTTCAGTACTTTTACTTTTCTTCCTTTGAAAGCAAAGCAGCTGCTGGCAAAAGGTACCACAGATTTATACACATTTTTCAGAGGCTTCCAGAATTTTAACATGTAAAATAGATGCAGGAAAACAAAAGGCTTAATTAACAACTGCAAAACATGCCAGAAGACTGATAATGACACCCCAGCAATCACCACAGACCTCAGTTGGATTGCGCTAACCAAAGTCCCTGTCCAATTGTGCTGCCTGAGTGGAGTGACATGCAGTCAATAATACACCATGTGGACAGCAAGATACCACTATTGGCTCTGGAGTGAGATGTCCTCGCTGCCTCTTGATCTCCAGGATCAATAATGAGAGAGGGGGGAAAGACAAATGCAGCAGGAAGGCCAGCTGCTCAAAGAACCCTGTTAAGTTGATGTATGTACCGGTAGACTTCTACATGAAAACAGCAACACTGAAATGGCCCTTTGAGAATGATGTATCAATACTAGCGCTGTGAAGTATACAGGTTACATACATCACGTCCATTAATTTCTGCAAATGATGCTGCCCTTTCTCTTCCTGTTAAAGGTGCTGATGCATCTGCTGTTGCAAACCACAAACGTGTCCTTACTGTTTTCCCACAGACATCACTATTGCCTTGTTCACGCAGTATTAAAGCTTATCCCTCTTACAAGGGGATATAAAATGATGTAAGCCTCGCTGGCACTACCACGTTCAGGCAAGCTCTCACTTCATAAGAGGGACTGGTCCAGAGAAAGTGCTGAGTGTATGGACTAGAAATGTGAACTGTCCTACTGCCAGGTATGGAAAGGTTTAATCTTCCTGCCTGTCACTGACTGAGTGTCCTCCATGCCACAGTAATGAATAGCACTGCTCTCCTTTCAGCTCTTTCCCAGGACATCCCTAGATTTAGACCTGCACACGTATACTTGCTCACCCAGGTGGAGTGTCCATTGAAGCTAAGACACGGATGCAAAGAGGAATGAAATCAGCTGCAGCAATTCCTGGCACAGGGGCCAGAGCTGATGGGCTTCCTTCCAGGGACATCTGGTCATTAACCCTCACAGTATAATGGCTTTTAGGTCCTTTCATTCAGGACAATGGGCTGCATGGTAAGAAATGCTAACTTCACGCAGCAGAGGCTTAATCACACCTTTTGGGACTTTAAAAGCTGGTAGCTATTGATTGAGGCAAGGGTGGTGAAACGAGGTCGCAGCTGCCTTCATCTTTCATGTGGGGTCCATGGAGACCACACCGAGTAGCATGCAGAGCTCCCTATTGATTCAAGTGGCTTGGCAATTAAAAAGGCCCATTTTCATCCTTTCAGTAATGTCCCCTCACCAGGTGAAGCCCAATGGGCTCTATCAGCTCTCACGGCTGCCCAAACCGAGTTGGATGCGCTCAGCTGTAACACCAGATGAATGCTGAGCACAGCTTCATTTCACACCAGATGCCCTGAGATCCATCCTGCGGATGGCACAGATGGAGCAGTGTTTCCATGCCTCTTCCTTCAGGCCCAGATTGAGCCCAAAACCCAGATAATAGTGTGGCTCTGGAGAAGGACTTTGCTGTGAGGAGAGCCAAGAGAGGAGGCACGTAAGCAAGATGGTGTGAACAATTTATTTTCTGTTCTAATCCTCCTCCCGTACCTTCATCTTGCCATTGAAACATGAGAGGTGATAACCTGCACAAAGGTCATCTGAACCCTGTGGGTCTCTTCTCATGACCTCCTGTGCCTAGGGGCGCTTCCCTGGGGGAACACCATACACTGAAGCTTAAGGGACCTCAAACTGCCTTTGTACAGCACCTGGCACTGCACAGTCCAGGGCAACAGGAGGGCTTGGTCCTCCTGTGAGCAACAATGGCAGCAGTGCAGTCTCAGCCCACAGCCTGCTCTGGGGCCTAAAGCACACACTAACTTCCCAGCAGGGAAATGGATGTGTCTTTTCATCACTTATTTTGTTGCACAAACAAAAGGCCATTTCATTTTCATAGCTACAGTTCTATGAAACAGTATCCAAGAGGACACAAGTAATCATGCACGCAAATGATCAGGCAGCTAAATGATGAGTTCAGGCTACACAGATCTCCAGAAACAATAATGGACTTCAGCATGTGTTATGAGAACACAGCGTCACTGATCTCCATGCAGGCTGAATGGCTTCTGACAATTCTTGCAACACAAACAATATAAAGACAGCCTTTACTTTATCGATGCAAAACAAATGCTGCCCTTGAGGTCAAATATATAAGGACCACTATTGCTGTTTCTACAATGAGAAATGCATTTGGCACTTTACAGATGAATCATAAAAGAAATTCCTCACACCCACACCAGTGGTTTCCTGTGACAGCCTTGCACTGACATCTCCCAGTGCAGAAATGTGTGCATGGCCAACACATGCTGAGCAGCCTCTGAGCATGTCGCTATATTGCTTTCAGGTGAGCTGCCCTGGACATCTTGATTGCAGGAATGAGGCATTAACTAACTTCCCAGTCATGGGCTATGTAAGACATCCCTAGATATAAGGAGATTTCTGCATCTATTTTCAAAGGATAAAAGTATGTCCCACGCAAGCATTTTAGTAACTCATGGCCACTGTCCCTGACCACCCACTTTCATGTCATTTCCTGCACTGTTGTACCTTATTCCTACATTCACTTGTGAAGACACGTCCTGACACTTGCTGAGCGGGGACAGAGCAGGAACAAGAGCTGCTTCCTTGCCCTAAGAAGTGGTTTTGGTCTGCTGATCAGCACAGGCTGCATGCATAGCATACCTAACCTGTGCTGCACATTTGTGTGATACATATGTCAACTCACATGTTATTACTGTGGATATCTCCCCAAAGACATCTGGTTCCTTCCATCTTCTGCAGAGATGTAATGGGCTCCACTGAGGACATAAGGTGCAACTCCAGAGTGGCTGCCCTCAGCTGTCCCCAGGGGCCACTGCCCACTCCTGCCTCCCACCCCCCGCTGCAGCGCTGCTGTCTGAGCTCCTTAACTGTGTCACAGCTCAACCAGCTCCAAAACCTTACCTAACTCCTGTCTGCTTATGGAGACACAGCTCTGACATTTCTAACCTGTTATCCTCTTCTTCAAGATACAGCCTCATTCTCCTCACCCAGCCATTTTTTATCTACTTGCTTTGTGTTAGTAGATGATAGAATCTGGCAAATGTACACCCTAATTAGTGCAGCACCCAAATGATAGGCTTCAGGAAAAGTGACAATTACTTATTAAAAAACTTCATAAAACTGACAAATTCTGAATACTCTCAGGATTAATTCAACAGGCCACTCACAGACTACAGGCACTGAGCATAGGCATCCATTTAAACTTGGTGGAGAGGAACATCCCTCTTTCACAAGACGTTAGGGCCAGCAGTAGAGGAAACCACTGTTTGTCCAAACAAAAGCGCATGTCAAGCAGTTCAGGGACCTGTGCAGCAATTTGTTCAAATGCCTGCTATGCAAAAAGCACACCAAGAAGCTCCTCCCAGGCTTTTCATTGTGACAGAGAATTCAAATTCCTCCTTAAGTTCTTTTTCTCAGCCAAAATCAAGAAGAAAAATATGGTGGAAGAAATAATAAACTCCCTCTCTCCTACTCCCTACCTTGGGACAGATTTAGGGCTTTATTTTGAGTGTGTGCTGTGATGATCACACACACGTACAGGTACACACCGCATCCTTCCTTGAAAATGGATTATTGTGTTCATCCCCAAATCCCACAGTATCTTCCTAGATGTTTTTCCAGCAGGACAAAATGCCAACAATAAATCAGTTTTAGGATTTATTCACCTTGCTGTGATTTCAACAGTGGCAAAGAAGAGACCCCAGCCCCTGCAAATGGCCTTTTTACAGCGCTGACCATTCCCACAGCTTCCCTGTGGCTTCACGGCCTGCTGCTACAAAGCCAGTGACCACCACATTTCTGTGTAGGCCGTACTAACAGAGCCCATTGCAGATCTTTTAATATTCTTCACGTCCATCACAAAGTATTCCTATCGGCTCATTAAGGAGATGAGGAAATAAATCACACTTGAGAGAATACGATGCCAGTCAGATCCAGATGATTCCAATTTACTTCACTAAAATACTTTTGATTAAAACACATTACTGGTGACGTGTCTGAAAAGGAACTTGGACTTCAGCCTCTGTAATAACTGCAATATGTTCTCAGTCTCTAACCCTGCCACAGTCTGCATAAGCTCATTGTTAAAAACTGCTGTGAGAGTTATTAGGTGCTTGTTTCAGACACACAGACTTCTAACTGCAGTCATTGCTGATGTCCTGGCAAACCCTATGTGGGATCATCTGCAAATTAATATCATTATTCCGTTGTTCCAGACTCACTATGTGCCGGAGTTGCGCAGTGTCAATTTTACATAAATTTCCACATATGGAACGTTTTAAAAATCTCCCAGCTGCAGCAAGAGAAATGGAAAGAAATAGCTTCATCCACTAGCAGCCTCCTATCAGCACCAGGATCTCAGCACTGATGTGGACAATAAATCAGTGCCTGGGTCTCTCTAATACTGATAATGTTGCTTTCCATCAAGATTGCTCTAAATCACTGATCTTTCTCCAGAGGTGCTAAGCTAAGCTCTCATGCTGTAGGTGCGCGTTGCAGGCTTGTGCCACCAGGCAGAGTAGAAGCTAAACACAGAAGGACATAAAATGCTTTATTTTACCCACATTAATTGGAATCTGCAAGTCTTTGACCACTAAAACTATGGTAGATTTTAGTGATGCTGTTTGTCTCAGCCCAGCCTGGGATGCCAGAAGTTCTCAATGCATTTAAAGAGGTGATTTCAGTGTAAGTTCCCTTTGACATTTGATGGGTGCTGCCATTCCCTGTGTAAGTGGGACACTCAAAAGTGAGAACTGGGATTCAAGCACATGGAGGTGTTTCCAAGACATGAGGCAGACCAGCTGTATGCCTGGCAGCCTGCTGAAGGGATATGCAGGCTCCTTGGGGACTCAGAGAAGGGCCTTGGGCACTGGCACGAGGGGAGAGACTCTTTTCTCTGACCCACTACAGCTATTCCCACCTGCAGTTTCCAGGTCATCACTCAATTTCCAGTTGTCCCCTTATCTCCCAGCAGAGGCAGCTACTTAGACATGAAAGCTTTAGCCCTGTGAAAACTGAGTGACCTCATCAGACCTGTGGCGAAATCTTGTGAAGAATGACATGGAGATACACATCTACAGAGCTTTTCAGAGTCTGTTGCTCAGTCAGTCACCTGGAATCTCACCTCCTTCCTGCCAGAGTGACTGAGCTGCCTCTCCCAGTGAGGAGCAGCTGGTCTGGGTAGGAGACAGCAGTATCTGGTACAAGACTGTGGTGTTCCCTGATACAGAAACCATCTCAAGCCTCACGACCTTCCTTTCCTTTGTCACAGTGTGTGACCATACAGCAGAGTCTGACAGGAAATTATACTCAAGCCTGTAAACCCAAGTAGCTGCCAGATTCCTTTTTGCTTTGAGTAGATGGCAAGACAGCGGAGTGCCTGCCATAGATCACGATGGTGGACTGTCACTACAGGCCCTCAAACGCAAACATATGAGAGTTACAGGGCAAGTTCCCAGCTTCAGAACTCTCAAAACTTTGATTTATCAGAGTGCAGCAAAAGTCAAGTAAGAGTGAACTGAAATTTCAAGAATCCTGGTAGGTATTTTCTGCTTCTAATCCAAGCCGGTTTCATGTTCTGGGAGGTAATGTGGGGACTGCTGAAATGAAGGAATGACCAATAAGTGGGATGGCATCTGTTTCCACCTATTCCTTCATTATTACAAACAGCATTTTTTTCCACCAAACTCCTCAGCCAGTCATCTGTAATATCAAAGAGAAAACTATACTTTGTTCCACTTCTGACAGGGTGATATTCAGACAGCCCATATTTTAACAGGACTCTGGATTCTGTAGCCCCATGGCATTTGGAGCTTCCTGTCAGCAGAAATAGATCTCTTTGCACTAAGAATGAACTACAGCAGCACTAGCTCTCCAGGGCATGCAGCATGCAGTGGGACAGCTCTGTTTCTGTACAATAGTAGTTGGTGGTACAGATACGTGTGAACTGAATAATTCAAAGCAATGCCACATTTCTGGCTAAGAGCTTTTTATTACTATTGAGTTTCCCACAGTAGATTTTTTATTTTGAATCAGGCTTCACTGCCTGATCTGTTTACTGGTTGGGATATTTATTTTTCCCGTAGAAAAGAAAAACAATACAAATTTTATGAGAGTGGCATAAGAACAAAGTATGGAAAATCAAAGGAGAATCCTAAAATGAACTCTTCTTGCCTAGGGCAGGAAATATGGCTGCTGTATTCCTAGTGTTCCACACGTGTAGAGAAACTTTGTCTTTGTGAAATGTTATGGCATACTCCAAGTAGGTGCAGGTATCTGTATAACCCCTGCTTTGCCTTACTGGAGCAGGCAGTTACCATCAGTCCCGCAGCACGTAGCGTGGCCCCAAGCCTGCAGACATGTTGGCTGGGAGTCAGCTGCCTAATCACAGCCACCTATGTTGTAATGCCCTCAGGTTTTGTCCCTGGTCTGCCGCTGCCTCTCCAAAAAGGCACAGACCTCATGAACAGCCTGTTTTATATGCTACTAATGTGCAGAGGTCAGGAATGCTCAGGATATCTAAAATCACTGTAGACACCTATGTTTCAGAAACTGAATACTCACTTGTGCTGTAACCTTAAACCAGCAGAACTGCTGAGGCAGCTGCAAGACAAGGCCTTTATGTCTTCTAAGAAGGAAGTCTTCCCACCTTCTCAGTTATCTGCACCCCACTGGCTTCATGTGGGGAAATACAACTCTATTTAACCACAAAGGAAGAGTTTCCAAATGCGTTCGGTTGTATGAACATAAAATTCATAGCAACAAAGACCAACAGTCATTTGGCCGTTGCCGTTGGTCACTAGCAGACCTCAGAAGCCCAGATACTTGGGCAGAGAGACTTGCGAGACAGCAGCCATGCAGTGAGCGGTCACCACAAAATGCTTGTAACCACTGAGTACTTCCAGGCTGAGTGGCAAATTGCTATCTAGAGCACAGAAGCACGAGGGAAAGGAGATTCCTGCACCTCTGGAGAAGCACAGTTTGCTGATACACATAGCTGTGAGCCCACCTCTGTCCTCAGCCCCACTGTTTTCTCTATCTCAGGACTCTCAAAGAGTCTCTTTGAATTGGATCTAGAAAACAAGATCCATAAATGCACTGGAGCCCTTCTCAGGCATCCAAATGCTACTAAGCAGTCAACAAACCCTCTGTGTAACCCTTAGGTGCTCCACTGTCCCGGTGTCTGCCTATAAAAATCCCTCACTCCCAAGCACACAGAATGGCCACCTGCAGCTTTGAGGATCCTACTCTGCCAAGTAACTGTTAAACGTTCAGACACTGTGATATTGAGTTTCTGTAGATGCTGGCTACAGCAGCCCTACTCTGCTCCCATCACCTCATCTGGGGAGAGGTGCATTCATGGTTGTTGTTTTTTTTAATGCAGAAAGTGAATTAAACTGTCTCTGCTGGTCACCCTGGCATCGCTCAACTTCCATGTTCTCTGAGGGGCTCAATGTCAGCAAAGAAAGGAAGGGCAGGAGATGACTGCAAGGCCTCCGGCCAGTAAAATCATTCCAAGTCTTCTGTGCCTAGATTTGAAGAGCTTTTAAATCCAGGAAGACTCCCAAAATGCAATTTGGCCTTTGCAGTATTTCAAGAATGAGCCATAAAACTAACACCCTGGACCAGTTCGAGTCCCCATCACATGAATTTACTCATGTGCCAGTAACTCTAATGTAAGGTAATCAAGTGATGAAGGTTCCATACTGAAATTACTAAAGAAAGGAACTTCTTTCATGCCAGACTGTAAACAAAGCTTGGGGGAACACTTTAAATCCTGGAAGGAGCTAAAAATTCTCAGTTACGCTGAGTAGCTCATATCTTAAGAGTCTGTTTTCAATCATAGCCTCTACAACCAGTTTCACAGCTCACCCTTTACTACTTGAACAGCAGTTGCCAACTGGATGGAAACCTATCTTGGCATTTTCCAGTTGATGGGAAAGTTTTCTGAAGGATATTTGCTGGAGCAGCATGACAGCTTTGCACAATTCTTCCTAGAAATGAAACATAAACATCACTGCTTCCATTAAGTGCACTCACTTGCTCTAGACAACCAATGATATTGATACCAGTACCTTCCTAAATCCTCACAGACCATATGCCAGGGCAGAAAAGCTAGCTGTCAAGAGCAGCAATTGCCTGGAATGGCAAAGCAGTTGTGCTACCCACCAGCCTTGACTCTGCTACTTGCCCTCTCTGCTTGAATCGGTCCCCACACCCATCAACCACCTTCTGACTATTCCCAGAGTCAGGAGTTGCAAGTAACACATCCAGCAGTGGTGGTGGGCTCCTGCCGCTGCTGCAAGGGTACGGCATGAGCCAGCATGTTCTTCAACACAAAGCTCTTTTCTTCTGAGCCTTGATGTGGCAATAAACAGTTTTGTTCACATCACTGATGATCTAGTTTGATCTAGTTCTCCCTGGCACTTTGTATGGAGTCCCTTTGGCATAGTTGATTGCACAAACAGGTCCAGATACTCCTGAAATGGATTTATTTTTTTTTGGGGGGGGGTGAGGGGGGGGGAAATAATTTGACTCTTAAAAGATGGAAATTAAAGATAAAGATATATCACTGTTGTTCCCCTTAGGATTTCATTCTCATCAGTGGGTAGCAGCACCTAATTCCAAAACAAAGTGAACTAATTTCATTTCGTGCTTCAGTGCAAGCTGTCATGCAGTGCTCTTAATTGGTACCAAATGAGACAAGATCTTGGAAATAGGGTTTGGCTGAAGGTTGAAGTGTGGAAGGAAGAGATCCTCCTTTTCAGTTGCAGTATCATACACTGCGTGCTAATCCTTGATGAAGAAGGTGTGACCTGTCGGAGAGCAGATGAGACAGAAAACATCCTCTGTTTCTCTCCTGTTGTGCTCCTATAGCTCACACTGTGATATACAGAACAGGTAGCTGTTTTCTGCACAGCAACTGAAGAATCCTGTTGAGGGGATTCCTCTGTGTAGCTTTGTGAGTCATGAAGAGGCAAAGACATTTGTTTGCCATAAACACCCCAAGACAATCGAGATTTGGATCTAGCAGTTCAGTGAATGGCACACACACTGTTCTACCTCTGAACTGTTTCACAGTCTGCCATAACTGAATGACATGAAGCAGATAAAAGATTTTTGCAAAGCTGAAAACTGGCCAGATAAGCTTGGAGGCTGCACTGAAATAAGTAGTGCTCCTACTGTCTAGTTGTAGATATTCAAACACCGGAGAACAGGCGAGTTCCTGGTCCATCAGAGTAATGTCTTCCCCGTCACAGGTGAGAAGACAGGAGAAAAGCAGCTTTCCCCAGCTTTATATTTTTTATGACCAAGTTGAGTAAAGTCTACCAGATTCTCCTGGCTCTCTGATCAGGTCTGATATGTTTGGGTGTGATGACAGTAAGCAATAGTTATGAACACAGTGTTATTTGTCCTGTAAATACAGCTGTGCTTTGTACTTGGTTAGAAGGAATTTCTACAGGGAAAGCAAACCTCTGCCCGTTCAGAAAGAAAAACTGTTTCTCTCTTTCATTATCCTTCAGAAATGCAACCAGAAAGAGAGCAGAGCTCTACTTGTCTTGTCTCATTCTGCTGAATCACAGCTCCAGCGACCACAGGACTTGTTCCTCAGTGCCCCTTGCACAGTGGCAGGTCAGGAAGAAGGAAAGATGCAGCATCTGAGTTTGAGAAAGGAACATGCAGCTCTGTGAAAGGCCTCGCAAAAGGCCAACAGCACTGAAATTCCACACTGACTTCCAAAGAGGTGAAGAAGTACTTCAACCCTAATCAAAGCACTGCTGAGTCTTCTATTAAAAACTCCCCCAAACAGCTGTGAGTTGTGCCCAATAAGTTTAATAATTGGTAAAACCACTGCAAATGACAACTACAGAATACAAAGCAGACACACACAAAAAAAAATGACTGCATAAAAGTGAGAAAGGAGTAACATCTGTGATGAAACGTAAAGGAAAATACACATAACAGGATAAGGATTCAGATATAACACACACGGTCACATACAACACCGCATTAGTAACAGCACACACAAATACTCATTCTACTGGGGCTTTCCACAGCTCTCCACTTCATCCCAGGCGACAAGCAAATGGATGTTTTTACTCTCTTACATAAATTCTTGTGCACACAACATCATCAGCACCAAAGGTCTGGAAAAGAAAAAGAAATCAATCAGAAGAAAATGGAACCAGTGAACACTTCACATCATTTTTAAAGTCACTTTTACTGTAGTAGATAGATCTACACCAGAAATACAATTTCCTATGTCTCTTGACAGATGAAAGTAAAGAAAGGAATCATTTTGGACAAGAAATGCACTGCAGGCGACCTCTTTTCCCAGGCACCATGAATTTTGTCAGAATGATAAATGACCCAGAAATTCCCTCCTTCTATAGTTTCTTGGCATACATTTATAAATAAACATGAAAAAAAGAAAAGGAATTTGGAATGTACTGCTGTTATATTTAGCAAGAACTGCAACACTTTGAACTGGAAATGGTTGGGGTGCAGTCGGACTGAATGGCACGTTAAAAAGGTCTTCTTTGGTATTTGCAGGTGTAAATCAGAGTAGTTCAAATGAAGCCAGGGAAGCAACGTTGGTGAGTGTACAAGAATAACCTGTGAACGTAACACTGCTGCAAGATGCTGACACACCAAGCTTGGCAACTGAAACCTCCTCTCCCAAGCTGTAATGTGGGTAGCGCCAATCACAGCCTCCCTACAAATGCTTGATCACTACACATCTGAGAGTCGTTGACTTAATACAGACTATGTTTCATTACCATTGGAACAGGAGCTAATTTACGCTCTTTGGTGACCAGCAACAGAACCCAAGGGAATGGCATAAAGCTGCCGCTGAGGGATCGGGAAAAGGTTCTTCACCAAAAGGACAGTCAGGCACTAAGCAGGCTGCCCAGGGCTGTGACTGTAGCACCCAGCTTGTCAGAGGAAGCATCTATTTAATGCTCCCAAACACATGGACTGGTTTTTGGGTGGTCCTATGTGGAGCCAGCAGTTTGACTCATTGATCCTTATGGGACCCTTCCAAGTTGGGATATTCACTGATTCTACAATCACCCTATTTCTCATGCCAAATTCAGTGCCTCAGAATACTTGGATTTTCCACTTACTAGAGCTGCTGCTATGTGGTGCAATAAGAACAGAAACAGAGTTTTAGATATGCATCTGAAAGCCTGTGCTATATATATATATATTTTAATCATTCTGTAGTACTGCACTTAGAAGGCAATTCTACAGCAGCAATATTGTCGTGCGGATTATTAGGACATTTGGGCATGACAGACATTGTGGCAGCTGCCTCAGAAAGCCACCTAAACACAAAATCATCTCATGTAACTTTGTGTCTTCAGGCTAAAATCAAAGCAAGCAATTAAACATAAAGGAAATAAGCGTCCAAGAATGAGGAAATACTGCCTGCAGAAGAGCTACAAGCACATTAAATGCTCAGCTACACTGACATCGCCAGCTTCAAGCTCACTGCTAACAAGCTGTGAGATGGGATGCTCGGCTGTAAGAACTGCCAGTGTCTCACTGAAAAATATAACTAAGACCTACCCCAGAGTGTTATGAAAATTCAGCTGGACTTTGCTTGTTTTAATGCTTCCTATGCTTGCTTTGGCCAATATTTTTTCATGAGGATTTGGCTTTGAAACTGCCTCTGGCACATATTTTATTCACTTTACTGAGGAAAAAAAAGCCTTTTTTTGGATGGTGAGAAATGATAGAGTCTTTGTTTTTAAGCGTAAAAAGAGCTGATCACATTCATCTTTATATACACATTTAACTTCTACATGAAAATGTCTGAAAATGAGTATTAAAGGATGGGTCCTCACTACTCTTATTTCCATGCCAGAGCACATAAAGAAATGGCTGTGACTGCCACTGTTATGTACGTGGTTTAAGCGTGGACTTATGCAAAAGGAGTTTCCCTATCTTAATGTAACTTGCAAGCATTGTTGATAAAACTCCATGTTACTAAGCCATGCAAAGGGGAACATATTCAAACTTGCTGCATTCCTTTTCTTGTGGTTAATCACAGAAAATTCTAATGAACAGCTGGGCCCAAGCGCACGGGGAGATCCAAAACAAAAGGCTGTTAACCTTACATCCTTCACACCTATATCCTCATATTCAGGGTAAGCTCACTATTGTGAGTCTAGCTCCGGAGTGGAATGAAGCACTAGCTCCTGTCTGAACAAGCAGACTTTAAGGACTTCCATGACTGAAAGGAGTAAAACTTCATAATAAGCAGAGAGAGTAATCCTGGCTCATTGGTGGTGAAATTTCACCAGATCAACTCGAAGGACTACAACACTACCAAGCTAAATTCAAAACCAATGAGAAGATGCAGGATTTCCAAACACCACACTCCCATTAGATTGCAAAGAATCCATTTATCTTACAAAGTGCTTCAAGATGAAAGTATCTGTAAACCTCTAGACTGATGACACTTCATCCATGATGATAAACTAACATTATGCAGCATAAAAATGTAAATCTTCACTAGAAAGCCATATTTTACACTTCCTTTCTCCTCTTGAGTCCCATAATCTTTCAAGGAGATTGATTGTTTTGGGAATATAGTCACAGAAGATGCAGCCATCAATTTCAAACTTGGATGCTACTAACAAGCTACCCAACATACAGCTTCACTTTCTGCAGTACAAGACTGTGCAAAATCAGGTCACTTATCACGGTATCGGTGTTTGAGAACTGCTGTATTGTACATTTGCCTCAGAGTAATGCAGCAAATGAACGGCAGAGATAAGAACGTAGTCTTTTAATCCAGTTCCCAGCAACCATCTAAGCTGCAACTGATATTATATGAGGCTATCCACAGAATCAAATGCATCCACAATATAGACAGCTTTGGCTTCTTTCTCTGCTTACGTGTTACTGGCTGTACTAGCGAGCAAGGGCCACAGGTCTGCAAGTTCCCCTTCTAAATCTCCTCGGGGTAAATGCTAAATTAAAGCACTAGGTAAATGTAACACATATGTGTGTGTGATTACAGGTCTCAGAACTCTTATCAAGGCTGCTTTTAGTGAGGTCAGCAGCAAAAACCCCCCGTGACCTCCATGAGGTGTCCCCTCCTTTTGATAACTGATTGTGTTTAAGATAATTCTTCCAGAACTTTAAAAAACAGCTTAAATGACTTAGGGAGTTTAGCACTGTTTGATACAAGGTTTAGGCACATCACAAATCTCAGCATACAGCTGAAAAATATACTTCCAAATCTGCACTTCTCACCTGCTGTGTTTAACTTTAGAAGCCAGCAACACCATTTAAAAATGTTCACTCACTCATCTAGGCTCCGCAGTTCACCAGTTTTAACCAACTATGTCATGATTTTTCTGGGAAGGAAAAGCAGAACACAAACCATGCTTGAACTCCCCCTAATGTGCTGATCTTTGACCCTCGCTATAATTGATTCTGAGAACCCCTGTGTGATACATGAACTGTGTCAAATGTGTTCTAAGGCTGTTTTTAAAGATCCTCTTCAGTAACCATCCGCTTTAAAATGTTTGTGTTATGGATTAAATCAAAATCTACAGAGGCGTGAGCAGCTATGAAAGCACTGAGGCAGATAAAGTCAAAATGTAAATGTTTCTCATTTGAATAGCTAACATTCAGAAGCAGCATCCTTTAACTTTGTAAGAGCAGACCTTTTGTTCTGACTTATACGAGTGATTGATAGCTCATTAGTGTCCCTGATCAAAACACACAGCAAGAACAAAAACATTAATGACTATAAAAGAAAAGGGATGGAGAAAGATGTTAGAATAGCCTAAAACCCAGATCTTACTTTTCAGACGGGTAAATAAATACATACTTTGGTGTTAGATTCCAATCTCAATTGCCCCAAGCGCTAATTCAAGTAGCTCCTGAGTTGAGTTGTAAACAAGGATATCTATGCATTACTGACTTGACATCCAATAAAGTCTAAAGATACAGTCACAACAAGCAGATCTGGACTTTGATGGGGATCTATCCTTATCATCCTCCTTTTCCTGCATATTCCTTTTTTAACCTGGATTATTCGCTACTTCTAAAAATGTAGCACTGCCATCCTGGTGAGTGCATCAGATGAGATTACCATTCATATCACTGATGAAAGCAGCTGCAATGTCCTTGCACATTTGCCGCACCTTTTTTATATAGCAGAGCTTGGTCATGAATCCCTCACTCTGCTAAAAGGACTCCTGCAGTGGGACTTTAGATCTGCATCTCCCAAACTACCAGACAAATGTTATTTATGCTACTAATAAGAGTCATCTCATTTCCCATGCTGCAAGCAGTACAGAAGTAAAAGTGAACATAACTGGCACCTGAAATTAAAGGAATCTTCGGCTAACTGAATAGCTTGTTCCCAACATTTATGTACCAGAGGACATGATGTGCCATGAGAGACCATCATACTGCTTCAGGGGAATATCTTTGAAGAACACAAGACAAATCTTCTTCCAGGATCCAGAAAAGACTGGTAATTATATAGTAATAAGGTTTCTATTTTAGATCTATGACAGTCATAACAATTCAACACAGATTTGGTTTCTTTTAATGTGTGATGGTAAATTCATTTTGTTGAACATGCTGTGTTGGAAAGAAAAACACATCCACTTGGAAAATGTCATCATCTAATGGACCCCCCCAAGCCATATAGCACATTAGATTAAAAATTATGTAGCAAATCACCAAGATTTATGCAGCTACTATTAGAGGAGTAAAACTCATTCCTCACCCCTTACCCACTGCCTCAAGCCTATTTTCCATTAATGCCTCAGAAGTCTAACACAGTCTAGATTCCTTACTGCAACTTTTTGCACACAGTATATGAGTTTTATTGATTCCTTCTGCAAATGCATTAATGGCTAGGAAGGAGACTGATGACTCCTTGAAAGAATTCTTTGGCTGGAGAAGCAGGAGCAGAGGGGGTGACAAGTATCAGCTCTACAGAGTTCTTAAACTGCTACATCACAGGGTCTCCCTGTGGAGGAGGAGAAAACGTTTCTTAGGTAAGCAAGAAGGTTTGAGAACTGTAAAGATTGGAATTGTTAAATATTTGAATTGATACACAGAGCAAAGAGAATGAATTTGGGTCCTAAGGATCCCTAAAATAGCTGGGATGATCAAGGAAGAAAGAGGGGGCAGGACAATGACAGATCTCTTCTCACTGTGATCTTAGTTTGGAAGAAGTGAGACACACATGAGGAGCTACAGACTCAGACACAAGGATTTCTAAGCATGAGATAAAGTAATCTAAGTTAAACCCCGGAGAGATGATGAATGCAAACACAGTTGAAAGGCAAAAGCTCAAAAAAGATCCCAAAATTTCCCACTAAGAGCTCCTATTCCCACTTTTCTCCCTGTCATAGTCAAGAACTGCACCTCATGCAAACCCTAGGAGTATTTTAGCCTGTAAAGAGAATGGTCTGGATAGAATATTCGAGGCTTCCAAAATTAGGGGCTACAGGAAAGAAAACTTGAGCTTCCCTTACCATTTTCTGTCTTCCTTCAAACACAAAGCCTCCCACATGGATTCATTTTGGCAATCTTAACTTCTCCAAATGAAGCAGAGACCTCACACTACAATTACTCTTAGGAACACCTCATTACTGAGCTTCAGGGCGTCAGAAGATTTTGAACATCCTGACTCACATATTTAAAGGATTCAGACATTAAATCCCACCAAATGTTGTAAGGGACTTGAAATTTTGTGTCTTGAGGACTAAGTATTGCCCTAATATTTAATGAAGCAAAACAGGCCGTTATGCTTCAGAAAAGAGGCAGAAGAATGGAACTGCGTATTAAACAGCGAGAAATGGGGAGAATGATCTCAGCCACTTGGATGCAAACACTACGTTTCCACAATAGGAACAGTAAAATCCTACCAAAACATCACCCCAGCTTGCAGGCAAGGAGAAAGGGGTCAGTCTGGGGAATCGGAAACCAGGAAAATTACCTGGGATCATGATCAGCAGAGTGAGAGTTTCCAAAAACTAATTAAGGAAACCTTTGCATACATATCAGAAGAATTTCAGGTAAGAGTGGGGAGATGAAGTTGCTACTGCCCCAGGTGCTAGTAAGACTGATGGAAGAATAGCACGTGTGATGCTAGCATCCATAGATTAGAAAGGAAATAGATAAATTAAGAGGGCTTATGGGGCTTATCACTGAAATAATGATTCAAAAATAACTTGTTTGATGTTGAAGGGCTCGAGTGATTTAGCCTAACAAAAGGATAATTCTTCTAAGAGATGGCTTCAGTAGGATTTGCAAAGATAAATGTTAGGAATATTATTTAGATTCTTCAATACATCTAAAACACAATGGCAGAAAGTTGAATATAGACACGTACAGATCAGAAAGCATCCATTCAGCAAAAACCATTCCATTTCAATACCAGCATACTCTTTCTTACAAGGGGTGGATGAACAGCTTCAAGAAGTCGGGGATAACAGTAATACTTTAAAAGCTTTCTATTTATACTTGGCTAGGTTTGGTCCCTGTTTTTGTTTCATATGCGCTATTAAAAACAGCTCCAGCTGCTTTAGAGAAGCGTTTGGGAGGTTGTTTGTTTTTTAAATTGCAGGAGTTTAATTAGTCTGACAGTCTGAAATAAAAACTCTCTGTTTGATGTTTTCTTACTTGTTGCTCCAAGAGCATCTTTTCCATGCCCAAACCAATGAGGCACAACAGTTCAGCCAACTGATTTATCCAGAATTCACTTGAAAGAATGCGCAAAATAAAAGGTTCTGAACTTGAGCTGAACTGTGTTACATGTAACTCAGAAACATTGTGTCTAGATTCAGTTCCGGATCTCATTTAATTAATGTATGTGGATGGATTACCAGGGAAATATACGCTAGAGTGAACTCAGCTCTAACAGAAAGTACAATATAAATAAAGAAACTGCTCATGATTCATGGCATAAATGGAGAGGCAGTTGCAGAGGTGCTACTGCAAATGCTTGAAGTAACCCTGCTGCCATATGGAAGGTCACACAGGAGTGGGGGGATGTTGGCCGACAGAGAATGTACAAATGTGCATATTTGTAGCAAACTCATGAGGGCAGCTCTGAACTGGATTGACAGATGATCAAGGAATAGCGGGTGGTGGCAGAGATAGGGAAGGAATTGTGTGTTCTTCATAAACAGAATGAGATTAGAGCATACTAACAACATGCCACATGTCTCCTATATATCACGTGCCTGCGTATAAGAAGCATCACATTAAACACATGCTTATAAAAAGGAGGTTCTCCAGAAATGAGGTCAAATGCTTTGATCTCTCTCTCGCCAGAGAAAATCTGCAATAAATCAAACAAATTCTTTGGTGTTGCTGTGGACGTAGAGAGCAGAAATGGCCCATTTGTGATTATTCTACCAGTAAAACCATGGTGAAAGATAGAGCAGTAAAATGTGAGAACCTGCATAAATTTGCATTTTTCTTGAAGAAAATAAGAAAAAGAAAGGAAAAGAATTGATGTAGTACAGAGAATTATGAAAGTTTTATGCAGTTTTTCCAGATAGACTTAAGAAAAGCAGTAAGCCATGCTACATAGCAACAAAAAGCTGTTAACACGGTGCACGGGTTGATTGGGTTAGAGGCTCTTACCAAAATCAGCTCATCATTAGCTAATTCTCGAGTCCAGTACGTTTTAGGACCATCTCCATCAATAAGAGTTTGTTTGCAATAGATCTTGTTTTCATTCTCCCAAGTTGCCAAACTCTGCAGGCAAGAAAACCATTAGGAATAGCATTAATTACATTCTCCAGCAGCATGAAGCAGAGAGACAACAATGAGCAGCAGTGTGAATAACTAAATAATAATAATAAAGGGGTACAACACAGACACAGGCAAAGGGAAACAGACATCCGTGGAAGGGGATGGAATCAAAATTAAGTGGTAAGGTTGTTGTTTTTAATAAGTATATAATAGCAAAGTAATTGTAGGTGTCTTTTCAATGTAAAACAGTACCTGGTTCGAAACTCAAAAGCTGTTTTCATGAAACACTTAATGTTGAAAACTATTGTTTAGAAACACAGTGCCCACGTTCCCAAATACCTCAGTAGACATGGTCTGATGGGACACATTGCTTGTCGCCATGAAGTCCCCTTAGAGTTAAAGCATCGAGAGCGCTGTGTATCATTTTGTGGTGATAAATAATGCAGCATTGGCCACTTATAACCTTCCGTGCTGTGTGGCACTGAGCCAAGTTAACTGTATGTTAAGCAGACACTGCACTAACAAACCTGAGTAAATCACAGCTACAGCTCCATGACAGGAACTCTGTTAGAATTCCAGGGTTTGTGATATTTCTTTTTTAAGGCTCCAGGTCCAGAGACTGAAAATACCCTCGGGCATTTCTCAAAGCATTTGAATAATGACTATGAAACCACTGAGAAACAAGTTAAGAAAATATAGGATTTTGTTTAGATTTCACTAATAGCAAGCCCTGACTTTCTCTTGCTATCCATTCTAGCACTGAACTGTTATTCTATGGGGCAATGGAACAGCTGTGCAGAAGGATGCCCTGTAATGAATGTGTGAGTAATTGCTTTACAACTGGCACATGGGAGACATTCATTAGTCCGTGATTATACACAAACATGTGTGCACATATGTATGCACAAAATCGAGTTAACACTTCCCAGACGTTCTGAGGGGGAAAAAAAAATTAAAAAACCCTTCCCTTTGATCTAAAATTAGCCGTTCACTTTATATGTTTATTCCGAAACAATAGATTTTTAAGCCGACAAGCCTCCTCAAGTGGCAGTTATAGAAGCTGTGCCTTTCAGTGAACGGCGTTGGACTCCTCTTTGTTTGCATGAACAATGGATCAAGTTAGCTGGCAGAACAAAACCCTCCACCCCATGAAGCGTATCACAACCCACCACCAGTCAGCGATTCTGCCAGGTACTGCAGGTTATATTTTGAAGCATTATTTTATTCTCTGTCAATTTCTGCTCCATGGCCACATCTTGGCTATATATATATATATATCCAACAGTACAACTAATTCCTGAGACTGGACTATAAATTATTTCACAACACATGGAGAAAATTTACTACTTCACAAAACACATTTCTTTCTGATTTTTCCAACCTGCAAAGCTTACAGCCATAATTATTGTTTTCCCACCTGCAGCAATAAATCCTCCTCTAGAAAGAAGGTCACATTTATTGTGTATGAATTATACATGAAAAAACTACTTTTGCTGAGCAAGATATATTAACAGCCAGCAACATTTCCTGAACAAACTGTTAAATATATGAGAACTCCTCCTGGAGATGAAGGGGGTTGTTTTAAGCATTCACCATCTTCCAATATCTGCCTCTCTTTGCCAAAAATTTACATTCACAACAATTGCACTGAAGATATTAAGTTTACTCTGACTTTTTAGTGTTCAATCAGTCTCAGAAGCTGGCCCAAGAATCAGCAGATAGCTCAGCTAATAGGCTGTTGCGCCACCACAGGCTATCATAAAAACCATATTCTTTGGGACAATATTTCTATACTCTTTACTCACACATCTTTCTCAGGCAATCTTATAAATGTCAGTGAGTCAAGTACTTGCATAAAGGATTACATACTCATCTTTTGTTATCTTGTTTTGAAAGACTGCACTGACCAAAGCCCAGTTCCCCAGTATCCTCGATCCCATGTACCTACATCAGCAAGAAGCCAGGATCCTGCTGACTTCACAGTATTATATCCCCTCCACAGCCACTGAAGTGGCTTAAAAAAGGTAGAGGAGTAGGGGCTCACACAGAGGATCAAACCCCAAACACTCCCTCTGATGCACCTCTGTTTGATGTAACTGTGGCTGCTGTAACTGGAGGTCTGTCCTACATTGCAATCTGAAAACATGAAGTTGGAAAGGAACAACAGATAATTTCAGCCCAAAATAACCAATGTGAACTGCTTGTGAAGTTATCTGACTGATTTTAGGACAACAGTTATGTCAAGTTTATGCATTAAATCTTGACTCTTGAGGTGTCTCTCACTACAGTGCTCCCTGCGTCCACACTGAGGAAGAGAGCCTTCACTATGGATGAAGTCCCCAAGAGAGAGTGGAGGCAAAGAGAGCTGGACAAAACCCTTCCAGGCAGGGAGCTGGCAAGCAGATACTCAGCTGTGCCCTCAAGACTTGTCATTCTCTGTTACCTTCAGATTTCAGCTCTGCTCTGTCCTGCACGCCACAGAAATGTTGGGTGAGGTGAGTTGCAATCACCAAGACACCCCTCTTCCCCCAGTGTTTCTAGGAGGAAGAAAGGGGAGGACAGCAGATGTGTTAATCCCATCTACGAGTTTGGTAAGGAAACTGGGCAGACACAGTGGCTCTCACAGCCAGGGCAGCAGGTCTGTGCCTCTCGGGGCACATACACAGACACCGTACACACAGCTCTCCTCTTACCCTGCATTTTCGGCCATCCACGGTCTCCTCCTCGAAGCTCTCCCCGATTTTGAAGTTGATCTCCGTGGTGCGGACAGTGGTGGAAGTTTTGATGTAGAACTGGTCCCCGTCCTGGCGGATCTCCACGTGGGGTTTGGAGGCGGCCGCCACCGCCACCTTCCTGAGCATGGCGTTGACACCTGGGCGAAACGGGGAGGAAGCAAAGCTTGAAGTCGGCAGCTCACCCAGCACCAGCCCGGCTCGGGGCGGGGGGGGCGTAAAGGCAGCGCTGCAGCCCCGCGCGGAGAAGCCGCGGCTCCGGGCAGAGCAGGGCGGCGGAGCCCCAGGCAGGACCGCCGGCTCTTGCAGGTGAGGAGCGGAGCGCTCCGTGCCCGCCCCGCGATACCCGGACAGGGCTCGCAGCCTTCCCAGCTCCGCAGTCCCGAGCCCTCCCTGCCGGCACCGGGCACCGCGCTGCTCCGGCGCGGCTGCCCCAGTCCGCCACCCCGAGCTCACCCAGCGCTTTCAGGAGCTCGTCGAAATTCTCGCTGCTCCTCATCTTCCAGGTGCCGGCGAAGTTGGGCATGGCGGGGCGGGCGGCGGAGACGCGGCGCTGCTGCTGCTCGCTCTGCGGCTCGGGCACCGTGTGAGCGGGGCGGACCGCGGCGGCGGAGGGGAGAGCGGGTCACACCCACCGGCCCCCAGCCGGCCCCCAGCCCTTCCCCTGGGAGCGGCGCACGCCGCCAGGCTGCCGTTCCCCCTCCCATCCATCCATCCATCCGTCCGTCCGTCCATCCATCCATCCATCCATCCATCCATCCATCCATCCATCCATCCATCCATCCATCCATCCCTCTTTGCTCCGCAGTCCTCCTGGGGCCGCCCTACTGCCACTTGTCCAGCCGCTGCGCTGGGCACCGAGGACTTGATGACAGAGAAAACGGAGAGCAGCGCGAGTGAGTGAGGAGTCTCAGGGCTCACGGTGCACCGCTACCTGCCCTGCTGGGCTGTGGCACGGGAGCACAATGATCACACTCTATCACACTCTGTGCCCGAGGCCGCACACCTGTGACAGCTCAGCCCGAGGTGAGCGGTCCCAGCACGGCTAACGCGGACGGCCCCACCAAAGGGGAGCCGGGGGGCACGGCCCTGCGCAGGTGGCTGCCCCGATCCGAGCCCGCCCGTTTGAGCGGGGCGAAGGACAGCGGCACATGCAAAGCCCGCACACTTCCATAGTCACACACGCTGCTGTGCATAAGGAAATACTCTAAGATTCAGAGGGCTGTGATTTCCCACTCAGAACAGAGCCAGATGTAATTTAATTTTAATGATAGGAAACGCTTTGCTGAGCCACATGGTACATTCACACTGTTCGTCACTTGTTTCACTCGCCCCATGAAAGAACAGGCTGATTCCTTGAGGTATGTCTAAAATAGGTTCACTCCTGGAAAATGTGCAGATCTGGGACTCACTGCATCCATCTGTCAGGAAGGATTCTGCAGCTTCTACAGAGTGAAATTCGCTCTCATTTTTCACCCCAGGAAGAGCTTTTCTCCAGTAAGGCAGAACCAGGCATTCCTCTGTTGGCAGTCACTCTTTTTCTATTGAATTATAGAATACTGAAGTGCAGCAAAACTGGGTAGGAACCATTGATGTCTACCTAAGAAAACTGGCCCAGAAGATACAAAGGGGGACATTTTGGTATTTAAAGGACTACTTAATTTCCATTACTGCTCTTCATTTGCTGCACCACTGACCTGACCAAGGAGGATTCCAGGAGACTTTAGCTGTGAGGGCGTTTCTAAGAGGTAGGACCAGTTTTCAAGTTGTAGGACTGTGGCCACTGACCTGCCTCGTGCTGCCCAGGAGAGAACCTTCAGAATACCCTTCATCTAGAAAGTGTGGCACACTAGAAGGAATAAGAGCCTGCAGGTGGCAAAGGCTCTCTTCTGCAAGGTCAGCACGTTGAACGGGTCAGCTCAGATACATCTAAATCAAACTTCCTTTTTATCTTGCCTAAAGACTGTGAGTTACCAGTCCACCAATGGGGTACATTCTTGGATGTCTGACTGATGCTGTCTGGCAGTGTGGGCACATTCTCACCTTATTACACATAGAGCAGCTTTCCTTCTAGTGCTACAGACTGGGCTCAGCAGCTCGTTAGACCCCAAATTCAAGCACACATAGAACTGTGCCTCTCTGAGACTCAGGGTCACTGCTGCTGGCACAGGGCTGGATGCAGCACCATGTATTTCCAGAGCAAATATTTTCCTTGTCTCTAAAAGTTCTTCATATATATGAAGTAATCGAATTTAACATCTACATTCTTTCATGTTATCCTTCCTGCATGCATCTTCTCTTTCTATTTATATAGTTTATTTTCCCATTCTATTTCAAAGATATACCCTCTCATTCTTCAGGCTTTACCAATTCATTTTAAAAGTCAGCAGGAGTTGAACTGCGATCTCATAAAGAATCTAACTTCACTCCAACAGAAGTTGAAAAGCAGAACAGCCCTTACATTCCAGGTCCTTCAAACAGTGAACTTTCAGTGAGTAAAACATGGGTGCTTCCCCCCCCCCCCCTTTTTCTCTTTTCCATTGTATGAAAATACTGGGATTGTAATCCCATTGCATTGTGGTGTACAAGTCTTCTCTTAGGCTGATACAGCATCAGGAGGAGAGAAATAGCAATAAATTTCAGGTGGCTTATGTACCAGTTACACCAATTATTACACATATAATAAGAAGAATATTTAAGTCTGCAAGGGCTGAGATTGTATTTTATAAGCTCTGATCACATCAGTTGATCAATGCTGTTAGGTTATTATTACTATTATTTTTAAAGGAGAAGAAAGAGACAAGGAAAATATATGAAAAGAAGCATAAAGGAAGTCAAGAGAAAGGCAAAAATTGAGGTGGGGTCCAAGAGCTGCAATGAACATAGCACCGTTAGAATAAAAAGAAGAGGAGACAGAGTATGAATCCAGATGAGCTTACTTCACACCTTGGATCACGCAAATGAGGGACAGAGATAATAACACTATGACAGAAATGACTCAAATCTGTACCATCATAAAGTGAGGGCAGCTGCACTAGGATCTGAAAGCTGTTCTGACCTATGCAGCTGAGAATACTGTCCCTGGGCTTTAACCCTTAGCATAGTCTCTTATCCTACAGCAGCAGAAGCAGATTTTTATCAGGTCATGCAGAAATAAGCCAACTTAATGGTAGTAACACTTTTCTTTCAAGGCCCTTTATGCAATTTTCCCATTCATGCTACGG
The DNA here is from genome assembly GCF_054131305.1 of Coturnix japonica. Classification (NCBI taxonomy): domain Eukaryota; kingdom Metazoa; phylum Chordata; class Aves; order Galliformes; family Phasianidae; genus Coturnix; species Coturnix japonica. The sequence goes on along the minus strand of NC_140676.1, from coordinate 15,727,638 downwards.
AAAACAATTAGATTTCCAAATCAACCCTGTCAGCAGTTTTTTTTCCCCCTTGGCATTTATTCTATTCACCTGAACCCCCCAAGGCTGATCTTCCCTTGCAGATGGACCTAATTAATCTTTCCAACAGTGTCACTAAGACAAAAGAAAGTAATATATGTACAGATGGGACCAGGGCACTTCATCATCCATCCAAATAAGTGACCAGTAATGTGACCAAAACTATCCCCTTGAGGTCATTGACTGACCACTGTGAAGCCACACAAGGCTCAGGGTAAACAATAAATTTTGTTTACTAAGGTGGTACCCCAAAAAAGAATAGCTTAAAGAAGAGTATAATAAATTATTTCTGACATGAATAAATTATACAACTGGAAGGCAAATTGCTGTCGTAAATTTATCTGCCAAATTAATTTACCATGGACCTCCAGCATGACAATAGGTGAAATGTAATACAAATGTATTCAGTGGTGTCTTGTATATTCTACTGCACTCTCATTAACAGTTGAAAGAATACCCACTAATTCCAAGCTGAAATCCTTGATTTCAGACTGTTTCAAATGATCCAGGGGATGCTTCTGTCCAGACAAGTGCATACACTACAAAGAAAAAACTATGAAGAACTCTTTAAGCAGTACAGTCATTGTTACCTGCTCACAGGACACCTAAGGAAGAGACTAGGCTAGTGGAGCAGAGGCTGCTGTTTGCACAGGCTGATATACAGGAGTGCTCTGAAGCCCAGTTCTACCTCCTGGGCTCTCCAGGTGGGGTCATACTGGTCTGTATTACTCTCTAAGAAAGAAAATCAAGCCTTCTTCAAATTAAGTAAGGTTCTATAGGTGTGCACCAGACAGGAACAAGGTTACTGTTCCCCTTTTAAATAAACACTCGTGGTATTTCAAATAGAAGCCTCTGAATGTGCGCTTGAGTCAGGAAATGGGTAGAGATACTGATGAAGCTACTCTGAAATCTTTCTGTTGAGCTGTGCCTGGAACTTTCCATATGTGGCCACAAGAAATAACTGAGAAAGGATAGGAGAGCGAGAGCAGTGCTCTGCATGTGACACAGCCTTGATGTGGTATTTCAGCTTGTGACACTGTTGAAGTTTGGTTGTTCGACTACAAATACTCCCCATCATCACTAACGCTGAGAAGTTGTTTTCTCATAAAGGTGTTATAATTACATTAGAAATCAGTGATTTTCACAGAGGCTTTCAGAAGCTCTGCAATTCTCTTTTGCTTAACAAAAGGTATTAGTAAAGCTGTAGCTGTCAATATAAAAGCAATCAAACTGTGTCAGTTCCTCTCTAAAGACGACCTAGGTCTATTAAGATTTAGTCAGGCAGATGGACCAAGCTGATGCATGGATTACCTTAGATATTGAAGACTCTTAAAGGATCTTTGTCTCTGGGGATATAGGACCATGTTATTCTTTATCTGAACGTCCGGAAGAAGAATGAGTGAATTCAAAGGAGCATATTTCCATTTAGGTCTGGACTGAACTCCCAACAGGGCCATGTCCTGAAGCTATAGGGGCCCTAATTTGCACAATCCCAGGTTTTACTCTAGTGCTCTGACCTTTGTGTATATGTTCAATTCAAAAGCTTTTTACTACATCTGGCAGACCAAAAAAAAAAAAAAAAAAAAAAAAGAAAAAGAAAAAAAGAAAAGAAAAAAAGAAAAAAAAATAGCATTCCACTTAAATTAGAACCAGGAAACAGGAACCTCATCTGTTAATTCACTTTAGAAATCCAAATGTGCTATCAAAGGTTTTCTATCAGCCTATCTCTAAACAGTCATAAGCGTAATGGTTTGGAGTTAGTCCTTACCGGTATAAGGAGCTGTTTCTGTGAAGATGCATCAATTTATGTCAGAAGATAAGGTTCAGTAAGGTGTAAGATATAGGTGTTCTAACTTGTACCCATCCATCTTTCCCCCCCATATTTGTTTCGTACTGCTAAACTTAGAAAAGGACCTTGAGGACCACTGCTCCTTCCATTGTTAACCCTCTGACCTGCTAAACTAATATCATTTGCTCTTTCTAATTCAGGAGGTTTCTGGGGCTTATTAACTAAACAGGCCAAGTGACTGTTCCCAACTGAAACCAGCATCTCTGACAAGGAAGTCATTGTTTCCCAGGCTTCCTCCCTAGTAGTGGATCTGTGGATTTCAGACTGAAAAGGAATAATGCAGACATTCTTTGTCTACACATTATCTGGGAAGCATCAAGATAACTCGAGCCACTTCCTCATCATTAAAGATTTGAGGGGTCTTCTCTGGGGAGCTAGGTGGTTACAGCCACAATTTTAAAACCTGGATGCTGATATTTGTAGGAAACTGTATGAGGTACCTAAATTAAAGGATCCACCTTCACAGTTAATAATCATTTAAGCTTGCACTGATTGCAGTGGAAGAGAAGAGTGCTCAGCACATCCCTGAGTAGCAATGTTTTTATTTACATTTCTCACTCTGTACTTAGAAGGCTGGCTGGATGCAATCACATTTGGACATGATGAACATAGTTCTTTTAAGGAGATGCTGTACTCAGACTTGTAAATTTACATGTTAGAATCCATGATTTTCAATAGTGCTTGTGATGAAACGCTTGCTTTTGAAAACACTTTCCATTTCCTTTAGGTAAGACATAGTAAGTTTTGATGTGGCTTTAGGGGTTGAAAGATCTCTTCACTGGAAAAGCAGAAATTCTAGCTGAGGTAAAGGACCTTACTGCACAGGGCTTCACACTTTTAGGAACAGCAGACGTATTCTGATATTCATGTAACCTTTCAGTACAAACACATCACTTTCAACAGAATTTGTCTCATGTTTCTTGAGAATCCGTTCCTCAAAAGAGCCCGTTCACAATCTGAGAAATCTCCATCCTGCATGTCTCAAGATACTCCTCTCATTTTTAAGATAACGGGTGTAAATTTACTGGAGTACGAAGGAGTTCCCATGAGCACCACCTAGTGCAGAGCACGTTATGTGCAACATGCAACTCTTCCATCTGCATCACAGATGCATTCAATCTTGCGCAGTTTCCTATGGGCAACTTCCATCAATAATGTTAAATGGAAAAAACATGGCAGAAGGACAGACATTTTGTCCTTCATTCATAATCTCGAGGTATGAACCCCCCCAAAGTAGGGGTTACTGTAGCTGCAGAGATAATGCGAGTAAATTTCAGGGGGGTGCTTTCATAAAAGCTGACACACAACCAACAGAGAGATTATTAACAATATTAAAGAGGCACAGCGTTAAAGGGGAGTGGCTAAACTTTGAACTTAGTTGTGCTGACATAACCTCTCCATTTTTCTGGACAGAGATGACAGAAAAAGAGGACACAAAGAAGTTGCAAGAATGCACATTCAGGCTCTCAAGTCATTTAGTTTCTTTCAAATGCTTCAGTTTTTGTTTTAATATAGTGCTGGTCTGTTTTGCAAGGAGACGCAACATCTTTCCAGTTCATAAATCTAAACAGCAATCCCAAACCACAGATCCTGGAACAAAAAGTTGAACTCTTCCCTTTTGCCATTAATTGTTGTGTGTCAGTGACTAAAGAGCGCTCCCCTTCTTCTGAACTCAGTATCTGCCATCAGTCTCAGATGGCTATGGCTTCCCAACTTATGCAAAATGATACTTGAATATAGAACAATGCCTTTTCTTATCATACAGACTGTTTCTGACCAGGCATATGAAGTTTATAAAACGAGAACTGGCATTAGTATTAGTTTATATGAACATTTCAAAAATAAGTCTACATCAAAAAAATCAGTAATTCAATGTAAACAGGCAGACTATGTCATAAAACAGAAAACACTCTTCTTTTTTCAACTAGGTGCCATTTTTTTTTTTTTTAACACCACATTCAAACAGCCTCCAAGGATTAAAGTCCCTGTTATGCCAGGTGCTATAGATCCAATTGTCTACTTCTCTTCACTCATAAATAACTGTGAATGATATTTTCTTGGCACAAATAAATCAATGTGTGTATCTGGGCTACAAGCCTAAGCAGAATTTCTAAAGAGAAATGCAGCCTACATGCCAGGGACGTAACTTACTCAATTGGAAATGAATAAATAGAAGTATATTAATTCTGATTTTCCTTAATGAGCTGTGACAGAAAGTCACTAAGCTGAATGTAACTTCCTTTAATGAGGGAAGTTCTGCCCATAATACCACCAATTTTGAATGGATACCCTCTAATGTGTTTTCTTCTGGTTCCTGAAATTATGTGGTCTAAATTCTTTGTTGCCAGACTAGTGGCAACAAAAGTACAGGCTTGGACTGAGCAAAATATTGAGAGGCTTTCTTCCAGGAGAAATAAATGCTTCAGAAGCAAGATAGCCAGAAGGGCTGTCTGTGATCTAAAATAGAAGGCATGGTAAAATCAGGGCAGCAGACCATATTCAGGAGCTTGTTGTGCTTCAAAAATCTGAACTCACTGTTTGTTAAGAATAAAATAATCATGGCTGAGAAATTCCTTTTCAGTGACTCAATGGCCAGATTAGTGATGCTGAAGGTTTGACTGGAACCCATGATCCTTCAGCAGAAAAGACTCTGGAGAAAATATATCAGAGGACTTGACTTACCAAGGACTTCTGTGGACTGTGACAGAGGTGTGGCATAGGTGGCATGGTACTAAGGCATCTGTGAGATAACAAATAACACTCCTTCCAGGCACCAGATGTGTGAGCTTCATCTGCATATGAGAAACCAAGAGGAAAGAGCATTAATCAGTGGAAGGAACTAAGAACAGGATTGGATTCAGCATTTTGGTTCAGTCGCAGAGAATGGCATTCTCCCGAAAAGGGGTTCAAGGCCAGATTGTGATAGCAGCAACAAATATTTTTATTACTGTTATTTGTGCTGATGACTTCAAGATATCCCAGTTCCAGAAACAATGTTTGCCTTTGGGAAATAGACTAAGCACAGCTTAACAGGGAAACATTTACACTGAGCTATTATGGATGCTAAAAACAAGATTAACAATGCTTTTTAAGGTAAACTGTGTATGAGCTCCTGACTTGCTGCTGTTGAAACAGACCTTCATTTTGCTGATTTATTTATTGCTTAAGAAAGACATTGCCTGCAGCTGTGATTAGGCAGAATATACTTTCACAGTAATCTCTAGTGCACTTCCTGTGTTTTTAGTCTAATAACTGTGACAGACTGGTTTGCTGCTGGCTAAAGATTTCAAATGCTGTTTTGTCTGACAGCTCTTAAGGGCTTAGTTGTACCATACACACATACAGCATGTAGCATGACAGTGACTTTATACAGTACAGCACAGCTCTAATTGCTTGTGGTTGGTAGAAAGCCCATAAATATACATAGTGTGCTACTGGCTATCATCTCACACATTGAAAATGATTCAAATAGCCCTTCCAGCTAGCACACATTTAAAATGGAGTCTCCAAGCTTGGAAAAGGCCAGGCAAAGAAAGAGGTGAAGCATGTAACCAGTCATCCTGCACTGAGGGAACAAGTCTGCATAATCAGCTCCGAAATGTCAATCCTTCCTTTGGACCCTGTGACACTAGTTATATCTGACAAGAAGAGTAGGTAGGCACCACGCTAAATATGACACAGATGAGAAGTATCAAGGAAAAGAGAGACAGGAGCAGAAAGGATAAGTGACACACTGAAAATACAAGTAGATAACAGAGTATATATGTGGAACTTATTGAAGCAGGCATGCTTCCCAAAGCAGCAACTTAAAGTGCATGCAGAATCTGGAACTCCATTCTCAGGACAGACCTTGGTCTTACCAATAACACCCATTAGTAACTTGGAAGAAAAAAAAGATCTGCATCATGGTCTCACCATTGTAAAGATATATCAAAAGTGAAAGGTAAATAACAGTAGGTAAGGCAGCTAGAGATCATATAGCTCTAGTAAAGCACATCGACAATCCTGTATGTTGAATCTAGAAGGCTGTTTACTGCTGCTTGTCAAATGCCAAATAGCAGCAGGTTAACAGTCTGGTTTCAGTACAGATTAAAACTGTTCACAGGCCTTGTGCATAAGTAGCAATAAAAGAGAGGTTGTTCATTTGTGATATCACTGCTTGTTTTGTAGCAGCTCTGCTTGACTGACCCTTCATTGTCTGTACACACCACATGGTGTGGTTAGAGATGAGACTATGAGGATAGCATGGTGTGCACGTGTAGAAAGGTGATGGCAATAGTAGGAGACTAATTTCCAGGCACACAAACCAACTATTGGAGTTGTAAGTTCTTGGCTCCTCCCTCAGGCTAAGTGGTTCACTCACAGGATAAAAATTGTTCCCTGGATTTTTATCAGAAGAATATAAAGAAAAAATCACCTCCCCCCATCAGCAACATAGAAAGTATGATACAGTAGGAATCAAATGCTTTAAAAATGAAACAAGCTGAATAGTATGTTAACATGAAACCAATACAATTTAAGGGAAAAAAGATAAGTCGTATCTGTCTGTGATTTCCTGACAAATTCCTGGAAGTGTAAAGAACTGGAGTAAACGCATTCCTTTAACGTACTTTTCAACTTTTTTAACCTGTGGATTGTAGTATTCAATCTGTTCTGATGTTTTCTTCAAATTCTATTTGGAACAGCTCTGCTCTGTTGGCTGCAGTTTGGATAAAGGGGAAGCTTGCAGGTTTTAACCTAACAAGGATCGCGCATGGCCCCTGTGATCACCCATGTGCATGCAGTAACAGTGTCACAATGTTTAACTTAAATACTCTATCTTATTTCCTTACCAGAGCTACAATGTAAAGAAGATAACTTTCAGAAGTAACAAGAAGCAGCAAAGTCACAGACCTGCCCATGCAGCACCTATTTCTGTATTCAACTGATTCCTGGTGTGGTCTTTTGCCAGGTCTGTCTCTCCAGGTGGAATATTTACAGTGACAGCATGAGAGACAGCTCAGACATTCAAGTGAGATGCCAGACTTGGAACACTGTCATAAAGAAAAAACAAACAACCAACAGAAACTAAACTGTAAAAATCCCCGGGATATCCCCATCCTGGCAGGAAAGCACGCTGACAGAGTGAGTCTCTGGGTCAGCCAGGAATAGAAAATAAAGAAGGGTCTGATGCACTCACACAGTTTCAGAGGAACGCCAGCAGTATAAAGCATTGTAGGGGCAATGTGACAGAGGACAGAATAATCATAGTTTATCTACAAGACCAACTCCACTTTTAAGCAAGCTTTAATAAAATGCAGAGTTTTACTTGGAGCATTATGAAAATCAAGCGATTTGGCATAATAAAACTATGTGAAAGCTTTCTAAATTAGCTAGAGATGCAGTACTGTAGTTGTCACTGACCATTAGTTATTTGGTAATGCGAATTACCCGTAGTTTCTTACCCCAGTTATTTTGAGAGGAGCTGAGGGATGTTACAGCAGTCAGGGTGTTCATGCACTGGCATCTGCTTACTTGCATTGGCATGTTAACACGTCAATACATCTGCTCTTGTTACTCTTTCAAAAGGAAACTGATTTTGAAATCAATCCAACATTTCATCTGGAGATTATTTATTATACAGCAATCATTTGGAATAGATTTTCCTACCCTTGCTCAGAATGGGTCGTGGGCAAATTTTCAAGTATGTCCACTGAAACCAACTAGAATACTCCAGCAGTAACACAGTGCTGCATGTGAAAAAAGAGAAGCAGACTTTGGCACTTGACTGTTGCTACTGTGATTATTGCAGAATCTGTCACACTGAGTCACAGATGACAAAAGGACCAGAGTTCTTGACTATAAACTTATTAGAGTGCCTTAGCTATAAAGGTCTTTGGAGTGAAGACAGTTAGCTTATACTCCATGTGATAAAGATGTGAAACAAATGAATCTGGACAAACGAGTCAGAAGAATAGTTATAAAGCAACAGCATTGTGGATGGAGAAATCCAAAACACCAAAGCAGAGAAAAGAGTATTGTAGTAGCTTAATTAGACTCCACAAGCTCTAGGGACAGATGTATGATTATGATCCTGATGATGACTGCTACCCTCCATCACTGCAATGACACCAAGTCACACAGAGCAAGGTGCAGCCATGTAATGGTAGCAGAGAGTTCTGCTCCTGTGCATTTTCCCTCTGTCTTTCCCCTCAGCTCTCCTCTCCAACTGAACACACTCAAATGTTGGTTCCCTGGGGCTGAGTGCTTGCACATTCTGCCCAGCTTTCCTCCTCTTGTCTCAGCAAAGCTATCTATGAGACCTGCACCAGCTAGACCTCACCACAGGGAAGCAGGCAAAAGGAACACAGCAGTAGCAATCTGAGAAAGTTCAGATCTGCTCTACTAGCCAAAGCAGTCCAATGAGGTTTACAACAGTTTGCTGGAAAAGCAGACACCAGAACACTTGAAAGGACCCGAGACTGTTTTCCAAGAGATTTACTTCCTCCAAGGGCAGAGCCTCTCTTCAGTGCCTCACACCTCCCGCTTGGAAACATCAGAACACTTGGGCAGCTGTCACATTAGATTTTGTCACCATGCCCTAATGTGGGAAGACTGGAAAGTGACCCAATTCATGTTTAAAAAAAAAAAAAAAAGAAAAGAAAGCAACAATAAAGTGAATTTGTGCAGACACCAGCGCAGAGATGGCAAAGCAGATTGCCTTTACTCAGCAGGATGAGATCTTCTTGAAGGAGCTTGACTGCAAAATCCTTACAGACAGGCTCACTGCACAATAAATGGATTCTCTCCTGCTTTTGGAGGAAATTTAGCTCTCAAATTCAGCATATTGCAATTGGAAAACCTTCCACCTCAGTCTTTCTTGGGCAATATGCTCCACTGAAACCCGTATTTACAATGTTTCACTTTATATTAACATCAGCAATTGCAGTAACATTTCTAGTAACACATGCAGTAAGCCCAGGATCATCGCGTCTCCAGAAAAGCAGCTGCTCTTGCTGTGATTTGCACAGGAGATGTGTATGCACACCTAATGTAACTGCCCAAGGCTGACATTGCCACTTCCAGGGTCAGGCTGGACATGACCACATTCTAGCTTCCCAGGACTAAAAGATTCAAAGCCAGACTGCAGTTCACAATAAAAGACTTTTTAGCTTTCATGCACTACCCCCCTTTTATGCACATCACTCCCTTCCCTGGAAGCTGAAACCCGGCCCAGAAAGCAGCAAGTAGAAACAAGAGGTGATCAATGTTTGATTTTTTAAACTATCCCAGCCATATTTATGGTGCTGTAGCACTTAAATAACAATCTTTTAATCACTGCCAGTAAATAGAACATGATCTAGGGTTAGTAAATGAGAGCTAATGACTGCACCTTGCTAAATCTGTATCACAAGGGCCTAAAAGAGCAGCTTCTTTGTTCCTGACTGCAGAAGTTGGGGTCAGTTGGCAAATGTTTTCCTGGCTGAGGTGTCGGTGCAGAAATGCTGTGCACAGCATACAGCATAGCACAGGTATTTGTGGAATGGAGTCTACAGAGCACTTAATTTGTGCTCAGGACCTGGTAAAATCTGTAAGCCAAGAAAACCTGCTCTCACTGCACATAAAGAGTATGTTGAAGCACCACTATGAAATGGGCTTCCACGGCATGCAAACAACAAAAAGATTTAATGAATGTATATAACCTGATTGAAGCACCTTGTCCAGTGGTAGCTGAATGCAATGTTTGATGGTGTGCCGTGCTTAGTTCTCCTCCCACTGACTTCCACAGGAGCCAGGGCATGCAGAGCACTGGCATTTATCCTCCAGCGTAGCTCCTCTATGTAAGATTAATACCGTCAATTTGAGGGTTTGGGAGCCAGACAAACAAACCAAGGAAGAATAAAGCTTTCTCTCAAGGAGACTAAGACATGAAAGAGGTTGCCCAGCAAAGTCATCAAAGCAAACAGCATGAATGGAACAGTGTTGATGAAGACAGAAGTGGCATTGAAGACTGCAATAACAAAGCGAGGCAGTGACATGAAGATAAGTGGTAAAGTAATTGGCTGGTTGAGCCAAGTGAGGGTCAGCATAGCCTGCCTGCCAGCAAGCCATGCCAATGGATACCAGACAATGGAGATCCAAGTGTCCATTTATGTCAATACATTCTAGACAGTGACACAAAAATACATAGGAATGAACTAAGTCCAATGTCTGAAAACATTGTGAAAGTATCTAAGCTGATTACTTCAAAACTGCTCTCCACCAGGAAAGCCAATAAATGGGAACTGATTTGAGTTCTCTTACTAATTATTCTCGACAGCCAAGTTGCACCCTCCACATTTGATGCTGCAGAAGGTTTTTTTTTCATATCAAAAAGATCATTAGAACTACAAAGATGCCACAGTGCCAGGTTAGTTTTCAGCTCCTCTCTACAATAAAAAGTAGGCTTCAAACCAATTCAAGCAGTTAACTGGACTGCCATCTTATAAGGAAAGCCATAAGGAATATAAAATTAGTAACATTTTTACAAGCAGATACTCAAAGACTGGAACCATCCTGTTTTTATCTGTAATGAACTGTGAAAATCTTGGTCACAGGCAGAGAACAAATCATGGAACTGAGGATGTTCCACAGCAGGTGAAGGCAGCTCCTCCTCCCTGCTCCTCACCTCAATCCTGACAAACAAATGCCAGATGTTCCTTTAATCATCCTTGATTTTTATATACTCATTCAATATTTCAGGCTTGTGTGGATGTCTAAGAAACTCTCTCTGATCCACCTCTCCCCCCATCAAAACAACACAAACAACAGAGAAGCCACAAGAGAGAATAAAATCAGGAATAAAATATAGTAACTCTGATCAAACGCAGCAAATCCTTGAAGGAAGAACTGAAGTTTTCCAAGAAGGAGGAAGAGAAGACAAAGTGAGAACAATGGCTGGGGTCAGTTGTCACCAAGCTCAGATCAACACATGGAAAGTCTTATACAATGAAAAGCATCCTTCTCTAAATCATTCCTTTCAAAATAGTTGTACTCTCTCTGAAAGGCTCCCCTTGACCTATAAATGCTATAACCTAGAGATTGAAAGGCCTGCAATTACATCTAAACACTCTGGCTTCTCTGCAGGCAGTGCTGGGGATAAGGCTGCTTCTGAGGAGGAAGTCTAGTTTATAGGATTTATTGGTTTAATTAACTGTTTTACTTTCATCTTTCCTTCCCAGAAGAAGCTGTTTTGTCACTCCAGTCTCACTGCCCACCTCATTCATTTTAAAGGAAAGTGCTTTCCAGGCCAAGTTATCCTCTCACCATTACCCTACAAAGATGATTTGGGGTAGAACAGCAGAGTGCCAGTCAGAGAGATCTGCATGTACCAGTGCAAGTAATACTTTTGTTCCTGTTTGGATCAGTCTCTAGCAGCTTTGATATCCTTTTCCTCTGCTGTCCGTCTAAAGAACCCATTGCTCCTTGGATGAATATATAGAAAGGCTTTCTTTCTTGCTAGAGAAGCAATTCAGTATTTAAGTGCAAACCTATAGCAATGTCAGCATGTAGGTACAGAACTGGACTTGTTTCAAAACTGGAACCATAGATCATAATTAGGATCTTGTTTTCTGTAGCTCTTGCTTTTCTCTCTGCTATCCTGACAGTAACATACTACAGTGCTGCTGGGCATTGCCTGTAGTAATTAGACAGACCAATACAGTGGGAAAGATGTTACAGTGAAGGGGTGGTGATGAAAGAACCAGTACAATATAGAGGTGCTATAAAGGAAGAAGATTGCTCACCCACATCAGAAGACACCATGCTCACAGGGGAAAAGCTCCACCAGGAAGTGATCTCCAGACAGAGATCCTTCCCCAGTGGGGGTCAGTTCTCAGGGCTCTAAGTGAGGTGCAGCCAGGCTCCACCCCTTCACCTGTGCTCCCAGGGCTGGGTGGGCCCTTTCCCAGGTGTTCAATCAGTGGCTCAGGCCAAGATTCAACAGTTCCCATGTAACTGTTTTGGTGGAACTTCATGAAGGGGACAAGTACTTGAAACGAATGAGCAAACTGCAAGTATAATTCTTAAGAAAACAATCTCACAGCAGTTTTCTAGGGGCACACTGGGCACTGTAAGCAGAGGAATCCTGCCACAACTGATTGGAGTCCCTAACACAGAAGTATTCAGGCTGATCAGTGTGTCACTGTGTGTGCCAACCCCTTGTTAGCACAAAGAAGCAGAGATTATTTTGATGCTGCCGCCCCACAACGGGCAGATGGTGTAAATGTGCACGCTGACCCCCAGCTCTGAGGGAGGCAGCCCTTTGTTCCTGCAGTGCCGGCAGGTTTGTGGAGCTGATCCTACAGAGCCCTACTGTGGAAAATCAAACCTGAAACTGATGGATCTGCTCTGAAAGGGACCTGTCATCCAATCCAACACTGTGGTGGCAGTTGTGTTACACAGTCCTTTCCAGAATGACCACGTTGTTCCATCCTTGAGTCACCTCTTATAATTTCCCATTACCTACCACAGATAACTTCAAATATTCCTATCACTTTTCTCATTCTCAATATTTAATGAGTTATTTACTACAGACAAGGGAGAGGAGCTGATGTGGCCGGAAACATTTGAGCTTTGTAGTACTCATCGAACCACAGTTAATTAATTATATTACCTTCATGCTGTACAGAGGTTTGGGTGACCTTGAGATCTTGACAAAAATTTGGCTTTTGAGAAAGAAAATCCAAACAAGTGTTGAATGGTGAATCCTGATCTGAGTTACAGTTGCAATAGCAAGCCATGGCAGCCCTCACTGCCTGCTGGTTTTGAAACCAGTATTTAAACATGTGTACGCTCATAAGGTGTTATCCTGATTAGAGTTAAGATATCCAACCGGACACAAAGCACATTAGGGCTTTGTAACAGGGGCAAATAAACAGACATGCCACCATTCCAAGCAGGCAGTTTATCTACAATCAAACACATGGAACACTGCTTCGGATTATCCTCTTGATGCACCAAAGCAGCATCTAATCAGATTTCACTCTAACAAACACAGATTTGTGGCATAGGGGATGTAGGAAATGACCCACCATCTCACTCTGCACTTGCAGGAGAGCAGTATTTTTTCTGTGTGGGTCTGAGATGCTTTGGTTCTTCCCTTTGCTTACTCAGACGAGCTGTTTTGGTCTCAGTGATCTTTGGGCACACATAAAGACCAATTAACCGACATGAAAAGCCACTGATCCCCTGTCTGTAATTGTCCTTTTGACAGACTCTTTAGCGGGGTCTGATGGGGCAGGACAAGGGGAAACAGATTCAGATGTGAAGAGGGGAGATCTAGATTGAATGTAAGGAAGTTTTACACTAAGGGCAGTGAGGCAGTGGCACAGGCTGCCCAGAGAGGCGGTGATACCCCATCTGTGCAGACACCAAGGTCAGGTTGGGGGCTCTGATGTGCTGTGAGTGTCGCTGTGCATTGCTGATGACGTTGGGTGTCTCGGTGCGATCAGACGAGGAACTCGCTTGGTACACAGCGCAGCGCGAGCGGCTGAGCGCACCTCGGCTCCACAGCCGCCCCATGAAGGAACGCGCCCCGTTCTGAGGGCTGAGGGCTGAGGGGGCGCGCGGGGACCGTTAGGGAGGAGCCGCGCGCGGCACCACACGGCGGCGCTCTATAGAGAGGCGTGGGGGACGGCGATCTGTGGTACGTGACCTCATCACGGTGCGACGGCGGCGACAGCGGTGGCGACCGGGAGGTAGGGGCGTGTGTGTGTGTGTGTACTGTACTGTACTGTACTGTATTGTACTGTATTGTACTGTATTGTACGGTACCGGCACCCCGTGAAGGGGGTGAGTGCCGCAGAAGGCCGCGGTGGTGGCGATGGGGTCCGGGGGCGCCGCACGGGGTGATGTGGGCGGGAGGTGACAGGAGGGTCCTTCGGGCCTGGATCGGTGCGTGTCGCGCTCCCTCCGTCCCCAGCTGTTTGTAGTCCCGCTGCTGGACCTAATGGACCTAATGGATGTTCTCCTTCCAGAGCTTCCTTGCTGAGGTCGCTTCCTCGCAGCCATGACCACGCAGGTAAATCAGAGCAGCGTTACTCCAAGTACTCGCTGGTTGGATGGGTTTTTAGGCTGTTTGTGCATAATATCAATTATTTTCTCTTTCTAGTATGGTATTCTCTTCAAGCAAGAACAAGGTGAGAAGGCATTTATACTCCTTAATTCTGGCCTCCTCGGGTGATGTACAACAGATGTGCCACTGGGATCAGGGGAGTGTCCATGTTATGTGTACATCAGGACAGCTTTTCAGCAGCAAACAAAATAGCTCCTGTGTTCAGAGCAGTGAGAGCCGGGTGTTACTGATGGATGGGACCTCTCCGAGCTCCCAGCCAGAGAGACAGCTTAGTTGTAAACTAGATAACGTAAATTATCTTAAATTGTAAATTATTACAATTGCTCATTATTTCATTAATATATAGATATCTATGTGAGAACAGTAACAAAGAAGGGTTCTGCATTGAGATGGTGCTCCTCTTGCATTAGCCTTGCTTATTGGGAGCTTTCTGTGTGTAAAATATTGCTTAGTAATTGTCCCTTTTCTAGGCATGGTTTGTGTTTGCCTCAGGCATGTGATGGTGTCACATTTAGATATTCATTGGCTTATCTGCTCTTAACGTTACCAGTTGCTGTTGTACATCAAAAGAAAGTACTTTTAATTTGTAGTTTCTATGCTTACATTCTCTTTCAGCTCATGATGATGCCATCTGGTCAGTTGCCTGGGGGAAGAATAAAAATGATGGTTCTGAAACAGTGATCTCTGGCTCTTTGGATGATCTTGTGAAAGTCTGGAAGTGGTAAGTGAAGTGCTTTGTACTGGATGGTGAGCAGTTTTAACCCTGGGAAGTAGCTGATATGGAGTTACAGCAGTCTTAAATTTGCACAGTCTGCAAGGATGTTAGAAATTACATCAGGGAAGGGGTAGCACAGCATCCAGCTCTTCCCTTGAGCAGACTTTACCTTTATTTCTCTTGGAGTGGTAGCATTCCAGAGGTGCATTACATCTTTAAGAACACAAACCCTTTTGAAAATGCACATCACATTTTCCATGTCTTTTACCAGATAGTGGTAGGATTTGTTGTATTCTGAACAATTAGAAATGCAGCTTTTTATGAGGTAATGCGTTGGGAAGGAATGTGTCTGCTGCAAAGCGAATAATGGGAGCAAAGTGAAAAAGGAAATGTCACTTTCCTTTCTTACAAAAAGAACAGATCCTCATAATACTCATGAACACTGACGTGCACTTGGGCAAAGAATGTCTTCTCTTTTAGTCGGAGGAAGGTAGGCATGTGCTTCACTTTAATTACCTGAGTTTCTCTGTTGTGATATTAGGAAACGTTAGCTGTTGTTTCATGCTGTGTAAGTACTTGTATATTGCTGTGGAATGGTGATTTCTGTAGGAATACTTAGAAATGAAAATGAAGTACTTTGCATAAATATGGCAGATAATTGTTCTTTCCTCTGAGTACCACAGACAATTGGTGTCTTTCACTTTGATCGCTCCCTGTCTGACCGAAATGGAGAACCGTGGGTTATCTTGTTCTGTCTTGTGTTGGTAAAGTACCCCAAAGCTATTCATAACTTTTTTTTCCCGTGTCACAAAAGGAACGATGAAAAATTGGATCTACAGTGGACATTGGAGGGTCACCAGCTGGGTGTGGTGTCTGTGGATATCAGCCACACGGGTTCCATTGCAGCATCCAGCTCCCTAGATGCCCATATTCGCCTTTGGGATTTAGAAACCGGCAAACAGATCAAGTCCATAGATGCTGGTCCTGGTAAGATCCCAGCGTTAAGCTGTCTGTGTATAACGTGTACTAACACTAGGTGGTAAATACTGGACAGTATGTAACTAGAGTACGTAAGGTGACTAGAATTTTCTTTTTACTCTTTGCAAAATCTTAAATTATTAATGATTTCTACCAACTCATCACAAAGTAGTATTGGACAGTTTTACCTTTACACACTTTCTGGATACATTTGGATGTACTTTTTAGTAGATACTGTAGCAATTGGACAGATCAGTATGATGGGAATTTGAGCTGTTTACGTGGTGCTCATTTATGCAGTACATCCAAGCCTTTGGGAGCAGGTCAAATAACAGTAAAGCTGACATCTGTTGATGGATGTTGCATTCTCCAAGTTGAAATAGAGATTTTTTTCATTATTGTCTTATTCTAAATACGTCATTGATCCACGGGCAAAACCTTTATTTATGAGCAATTTTGCGTGCTTTAGGTAATTAAATATTAAGGCCATAGAAGTGCCTGAGTTACACTGTGCCAGGTAAACAGGTTACCTTACCCTCGAAAGGTTTTTTAATTCACTCACAAGGCATGTTGATCCATTTATCTGCATGTTTCTCCTGTCTCTTCATTGCTTTCCTAACTGATTGCATTTCTTTCTTTTACTGGCTTAATATCTTTTGTCATGAGGAGAAAGAATTCAGGCTTTCCATACACAGTTGTAATTCTAAACCTGTTGCTGCAGGAGGAGCTATTAAAACCAAGATCTTGGAAGAAAATAGCATTTTCCACTAAACTGAAATGTTATGTGCTGTACTCCATTAATTACATAGAAGGAAGTTAACATTAATGAGCTGGTACACTCTTAAGAGAGCATTCAGTAGAGTTTGGAGTATTAAGAATAGTATAAACATATGCATGCAGAACTGACATCATTGGATAAGGACTGGCAGAAGTACTCAGCTAACGGAATGTTTCGCTGTTGGTTTCTTTAATACAGTTGATGCTTGGTCCCTGGCTTTTTCACCTGATTCCCAGTTCCTTGCAACAGGAAGTCATGTGGGAAAAGTAAATATTTTCGGTGTTGAAACTGGAAAAAAAGAATATTCTCTGGACACCAGAGGAAAGTTCATCCTTAGCATTGCATATGTAAGAAGCACAATTAATAATTTCTAAAGTGAAATAAGTGGTAATATGTTGTAAATCAGATTTTTTTTTTCTTTTGCCAATTTCTATGTAACATTGTCAGCAATACTTTGTGACAAGGTGCTAAGAGCATTGGGGAGGTACGTAGCAGGAATTCTTACAGTTGTTCAATGCATACTTCTTATCTGTTACAGAGTCCAGATGGAAAATACTTAGCCAGCGGAGCAATAGATGGCATTATCAATATCTTTGATATTGCAACTGGAAAACTTCTGCACACGCTAGAAGGTAATGAGTTCCATATTTGCATTATCCAAGTTATTTTTTGCTCAAGAAAACTGAGGAATTTAACAAGCCATAATCACATACAACAGCCATGGCAAAAATGATGTTTCTTTTCCATTAGACCTGATTTATTTAGTGGACTCTAACACATAATGTGAACTCAGGCTTGTAGTATAAATGCGTATCTTAAAATGTAAATATCAGTAGTGCTTAACTCAGTTTTTAGACTGCGGTTGCTTCTTGTGTTGCACAATAGTGTATTGCACAAATGACGCACATCTGTGCTACTGTGCGTGTAGTTTTTCTTATGCTGTCAGATTTATAGCAATTTATTCCTATGTCATTATTTTAGAAAACAACTGAACACATTATAAAAGATGCACATTTTTAAGATAAATGTGCTTTTAATGTTCAAGCGGTTGTGTCCAGTGTATAATAAAGAACCTGACAAATTCAGACATGATGAAATCATATTAGAAAGTATGATGCTGGCCCTATTAGAAAGCAGTGTGAGATCAGAAAATGGAACATTTTCCTACACTGCTTCTAATTAAGATCCACAGCTGTGAAAATAGGAGGGTACTTTCGTGTTGGAGTGGATGTGTTTCAGCATTCAAAGCTCAGAACTACTTCAATTTCAGGTCACGCGATGCCTATTCGTTCACTGACATTTTCTCCAGATTCCCAGTTACTCGTAACTGCTTCAGATGATGGCTACATCAAAATCTACGATGTGTGAGTTGTCACTTTGCAACACATGCTAACAGTAAAATAACTACTTTAAAAGGGCAATGCTGTAATAAATACAGCAAACCCTCCAATCTCTGTAATCCCATTCAGCTTTTGGAGATTGCTTTATCAAATAACCTTAGCTTAAGTACTGAAGCATAAACCCTTTAGTTTTTAAAAAGCACATAGGCAGGTGACAGCCTTAGCATGCAAACAAATGACTTTTCTCATATTTGGCCCTGTAGGGAACAGGTTGTTTTGTCTATCTGTCTTGTGTACTTGTGTTTACGTATCGTAAACATCTGTACTCAGTAAGTGATTTTGTTTAAGACCTTTTTCTTTTGCACTGTGCCAAAACTTGGAAGACCTTGGGGGTAAAAGGAACCACTTCAGTGATCTTCACTCCCCCACACCTGCATTACTGTGCCTTCTTCATACAAGTTTTTCAGGTCCAAGCGTTTCTTCCACCTATACATCTTTTTAGTGGCCCCTTTTTAACTTGAAATGGAAAAGAAATAATTTCTTTGGGTGAAAAAATGTCCAAAAGCCACCTTCTGTAATTTTTCTGTAGAACTCTTAAGAGTACCATAACTGCGGTATGATCCGATTGCTCTTTCCCTGGGATTTACAAGGCAAATGTTGATGTTGTAATTCTGTGTTTCCTGAATTTGTTCTTTCTACAGACAGCATGCCAACTTGGCTGGCACATTAAGTGGTCATGGATCCTGGGTGCTAAATGTAGCATTTTGTCCTGATGATACCCATTTTGTTTCCAGGTACTAACGAGTTTAAAATCCTTTACGCTTATTTTAAAAAAAAAAAATTATAAAGAGACTGATCAGAAATTAGCTGTGTTGAAACATTCCAATAAAAGGCTCAAGAAACAATCTGCAATGCAGTAAGAATTATGAACAGGGGAGGTCATCCCAGTGCAGCATAGTTCCCTCCATGTGAAAAACATCTTAATCTCCAGAGGAGCCATTTGATTCTAAAGATCTAAAAAGCTGTTATTAAAAGAAAACAAACAAGTGCAATCTAATGTAGTGTTACATGTTGATCTAATAGATTAACAACTCCTCAAACAGCTCAGGCAATAAGGCAACCCAGTTTTACATAACATGCATTTCTTTACCTTTCTATCAAATATCTTGGAAGAATTTTCTGGCTAAAATGGGAGCCCTCATTTTTATGTTGCATATACAGGACCAGTGAATGTATTTCATAGGTCACTGGACCCTGCTGTCTTTGTTACTAAACCACAGTTAATCCGTTAATTTAGATGTTGATCAATATTACTTTTTCAGTTCATCTGATAAAAGTGTTAAAGTTTGGGATGCTGGAACAAGAACCTGCGTTCATACTTTCTTGGACCACCAAGACCAGGTACGTTAGCAACTTAAAATTGTTCTGTCTGCTGTCCCATTAAGTCTCTGTCTTAACAGGAAAACTTAAAGGTGTACAGTTAAGCACATTTGTCCTTAAAATTAGAACTGTAGCTTTGGGATTTGTCTTCATCTTGCTATAATGAAATCCTCAAATTGTTAGTCATTTTTAGACACCTAATGTCAAACTAGTATTTCAAGGGTATAGGTAAATGTCTTCCACAACTCATTTTTAGAGGTTCAAACAACGACAGTCCTGGATGGCCAAAGGGATTCTTATCATCCTCTATTCTTTATCTTGCCTGTGGTCTTATTTATCACTTCAGACAGCAAACAGATGTGTAAGGGGGGGTGGGGGACTATTATGAAAGCCTGATAGGCATTCTTGATGCTTGATACTTCTTCCTTCAATATCTGTGCTGTGTTATTGTATACTCAAGAAAGCATCTCAGAGTACATAAATCGAGCCTAACTTTTTCAAACACACACTGGTAGTTTTCAAGTATATAAAGGATACATGATCTATGGTCAGTAGGAAAGTAAAATCTTTTCAGACAACTAGAGGGCACGCTGCTGTTAAAGCAAGAGGTATAATCAAATCAGCTCCTATGGGGTTTTCTTAAATGATCCTCTTTTGCTTCTTCTAGTCAGTACAGATAACTTGCTGCAAAGACAGATAAGTTTTTGCCTCACTGTTTTCCTTGATAATCTTATTTATGTCCTATTTGCAGGTTTGGGGTGTGAAATATAATGGAAGTGGGTCCAAAATTGTATCTGTTGGAGATGACCAAGAAATCCATATTTATGACTGTCCTGTTTAAATGTCTTGACTTAAATGCTTTGGTTTTCTGCTGTGTTATTTCTTAGAAATACTGCAGTCCTTGTATTATTACTTTTTTAATATTAAAAAAGCATTTTAGTGATGCTGAAGAAATGAGAGATCATTTGTAATTTCAATTCTGTTTAGCATGAGAAAACTTTACTTTTTTAAATAAAAGCTACAGCTGCAACTAATTTGTGATTTTTGGAGAAACATTTTTAGATGGATGTAGTCATGTAAAGTAGCTGCTCAGTTAATCTACCACTGGTATTTATTCCCTGCCTTCACACAGAAATAGATGAGAGCTTGAAATTGTTGTTCAAGCTGGTCAAACTTATTTTAGGAGAAGGGAAAGTGACAGACATTAGGATAAGCTTTGCTCATCTTCACATTGCTCCTGAAAGTGAAAGAGGGTCATCTAAGTTGAACAGCTGTTCCAATAATTGTACAGTGACAGGTGCCTGACCAAGGTTTAATCTCAGTAAGGGGTAGTCAGAGTTGAGAAGAGGTACTTCAGTGATTCTGCTGCAAGAAAAATAGCTCAAAGGGAAAGTCATCATTTTACTATGCTATTTCATGGCATTAAAATGAGAGTAGCATAGCCAGGATAGGTAGTTTTGTAATAATATTCTCCTTAAAGCTGAAGTACCCTCTGCCCAAGAGGAAACAACACTTTCTAGAAAAGGTTGAGGTACTGACCTCTCAAAAACTTAAGTTCTAGTTTTATTTGTAACTATTATGGTGTATGTCATTCTGAAGCACATAGAGGACACTACACAGATAATAGGATCTGTAAGTCGTTACATAAAGCTAAGCATTAAAAGAATACTAGCCTATTGCAGAGAAGAAGGAAAAGATTATGGAAGCGGGATGGGAGAAAGACAACACTTTCAATATACAAGAGGAATAAAGCTAACGGGGTTGCAGCATGCCAAGCTGAGTATACAAAGGAGAACAGGGCTCAATTTAGATTCTAGATTGGTTTAAGAATTTCAAGAAAAAAAGAAGAGGTGAAGTTCTATTTATTAGAAGTAACTTCTGCTATGTTTTATTCTATGAAATTAATTTTTCAGTATGAAAATATTTACATAAGACACTACTCAACTTCTATCAGTATTGTGAGAGTCTTATATAAATAGCATTGGTGAAATAAATCGAGAACCTTCACAGCACAAGTAAACATACCAACTCAGTTGTTTCTCAGCTGTGTGACATTTGCTTTATATATAAAGACAAGAACACAATATAAATTAGTTACAAAAAAAAAAGTGATACTGACAGCGCAGCAACTCAATTTGCTGAACACAAAGACCACAAGCAGTGGCTATTACAGCCATGCAGTTTTCATTGTGAAAATTTACATTTTAGGCAATATCAACTCCACCTCAATTTAAGATGTCTGACACTGTACACCTGTTCTTGGACCCTCCTCATCTTCTTCATAAGCTTCTCCTCCACTGTTACGGTAGGTTTGCTCATTTGGGTCAAATTCTTCAAGATCCACTTGATCCATCTCATCCGTAATCATAACATCTTCCCTTGGAGGAAGCAGAGCCTCCAGCATATTGAGTTTCTCCCTTGGAAGCCAGTGCTGCTCCGGAAACTGGACCTACAATTTATTTAAAATTAAGTTATTTCTGATACTAGTAATTCTGCTGCAGCAGCAAATAAGCAGTCACTTACCAAAAACTGTATAATTAAGCTGCCTTTGTCCATTGGAGATTTGTAGATAGGCATCCCTTCATTGTAGATACACTTCAGGTCACCATGTTTTATCACTTCACCTACACGAAAGTTGGGAGTTATTTAATGTGACAGAAGTTCCGCTATCAAAAGTGATTTTTAGATTTCTAAAGACTATAGAAAACTGCAGATTAAAGAGTACTAAAAATCAAACTGAATAAAAGGAACACTATTACAAGCTCCTTAAGAGCATTACATCTACAGTTAAAGTCAGCTTCTCTCAGCACAGCCACCAGGCTGAATTAGCAGATGATCTAATACAGTTTATAAACTTAAAGCCCATAATTGAGGTAGATATTTCATAAGAAGCATTTGACAGCTTTAGCTGTAACTCCACATGCAATATTTAGTTGTCACTCTTTTTCAATCCTGAATTAAATGACTGCAAACATAATTATAGCTTGTTCCAGCAGCTGATTAAGAACAAAGCATAATCAAACAAGCACTTTGTATGTCATCAGAATTCTGAAGACCTACCTGGTCTAGATGATATGACAAGAATTCTGTTATCAAGAGTTTCAATAGTCTTTTTGAAACCACATAAAGCCTCTGAGAGTTGAATTCTCATTTTTGTAACTAAGTCATGGCCTCGTCTCTGAAAAACACCGTGATCCTTTTGATCAAGCACAATTATAACATCACCAGGCTCCAGATCAGGCTCCTGGTCACCTTCTCCATGAAACACTATCTTTTGACCATCTTTCATACCTACAGAAAGAAAGAGAAAGCACTTTATTCTCTGCAGACCTATCACACTGGGATTAGGGAATACAGAACAAATTCACAGTTCTCACCTTTATCGACATGAACTTCTATGATCTTTTTCTCTCTTACAACCTTACATCCATTGCAGTTGTCACACCTGTCCTTTGGATTTATTCTTTCACCTTGGCCTTTGCACTCTGGACACACAGTTTGGATTTGTTGTACCATGCCAGGTCCTATCTGCTGAACAATAACTTGCATTCCTCTTCCTTTACATACAGGGCACTTTTCTACTGCACCTCTCTTTCCACCATAGCCTATGGCCAAAAAAAGTTAAAGATATTTCAATTAAAAATTGGAATTAGTCTACAGTAGTCAAGCTAGAATTCAATGACTTCAGGAGGATCTTTACAGTAACTTAAGAGTCCTTCCATAACATATTTCCAATGTAACTACAATACAATTTCTATGACAAACGTGCCTCACAAATTAAGTATTTCTACATAGTCAACTTATCTATGCATAGCTTATTTTACTAGTCTTTCCCCTCTGTCTCTCATACATCTTGGTTTTCAATTAATTATCAACATACAGCATTCCAGAGCTGAATATTCCATAAACACCTTGGAAAGAACTTGCTTACAAAATATTTAATTAAGTATTACAACACAAGACCACATTAAGTTTAACCTCGAGACCAGACATTAAGATACTTAAGAGTTGGAAAATGAGTTGCATAATTCAAGCTAGCCTTCTACCCACAGTGATTCAAGGAAAAAACCCCAGCTAGTTATTAAAGCTTCTAATTAAGGTGCCCATAAACTCCCTGAAAATTATAATCAAGTCCACCAGTAGATCAATAGCTTAACACCAATGTGTTTAGGAAGACAGTCTTACTCCTGGCTAAGCACTGGCATGAAGCAGTGCAAAGAACTGAGTAAAGTAATAAATATTCAAGAAAAACAGAAAATCCATTTTGTTCCTGGTCTTACTACATTCTTTAAAAGAATCATGGAGTTAAAGGTGTTTCAAACCACTACTTATTTTACCTTCACATTTCCCACAAATAACATTTTTTTGCAGTGCCAGTTTCCTTGTAACACCATTATACAAGTCTTCGAGAGATACACCTAGCTGGTGCACAACATTCTTGCCTTAGAGAGAGAGAAAAAAACAGATTAATTCTGGTTCAGCAACTCAGAGAACTAATGCTTATTTAAAGGCCTCTACACTTGTTCATACATGCAGTCTCACTGAAGAAACAAAGTTAATTCCAGACTTGGAAAAGAGCTCAGCCCCTTAAAAGCAGGTGCTATTAGCTTCCACTGAGCAGCACCCATTTAAGTCAGAATATAGAGTTCAGCTGTAGTTAAGCAAAGCATCATTAATACCACTCTATCCCTACTCTTACCCCGATTTTATAAGCTTAACTGAAAGGAAAAAGATGCAAGGACACTACCAGCTTCAGATCTAGTCAATTTAGAAATGGCTATTAGGCCTACCTATGTATTTCCATGCCACTTCATAGCATACTTTCAAAATCTTTATAGCAAGTTACTACTCGCTCTTCCAGTGGACACTGGAAATGAAAAGAAGCGACTGTGCTTTTGGCAGCACCGTATGCTCAGCATCACAATTTCTCTTAAATCTTTTCCATTTACATTTAGAACAACTTCAGCTTAAGTTGATGGTGTCCTTTGAAGCAAGTTGCCCAAAGCACATGAGCAAGTGAGGCAGATTTTGAAAGATAACTTAAAACCCATCTGCTAGCCATCTCAACCACCATCTCCCCCACCCCTAGAGACTGCCCACACCCATTGTAACAAAAAAAAAAATAAGCACAACTCATCAGAAAGATTGCTAATAGCTACATCATGTTATCTACTTAATTAGAAACTTGCAACTAGAGTAACTAATATTATAGTTTACTTCATCTATTGTTTTAACTAGTAAAACCCATACTATGTGCACTTAGCAGAACAGCAGTACTACAGCACAGGTGTTTTATGCTTAAGTGCATGGTTAGAGTTTCTAGAACTTGTTTAGAACTGTGTACCTCTTCTCTCTCTATTCATTCGGCCTCCACCACCAAAGAACATGTCAAAGATGTCCATGGGTGAAGAGAAGCTGCCGCCACTCAGGCCTCCTTCTTTAATAGCCTGCTCCCCACCCTGGTCATAGAGGTCCCTTTTCTTTGGGTCCGACAGAACTTCATATGCCTGGGATATGAGTTTAAACTAAAAAGAAAAAAGAAGCTCTGAACAACTATGACCAAGAGGAAAAATAAGCCTCCCATATGCAACTGAATCTTCAGACTGAGCCACTGTAACACAACATTTATTCTTTTCCAAGAGGAAACTCCCTGAACAAATAAGTCATAGACCCTACTAATACACTTTCGTCTATGAAGAACAGCTCCTTTCTCCCTCCCACCCACCAAAAGGTTACAAGTAAACTTAATTCCCAGTCACATCCAGCTTACAGGCATATGCTAACTGCCCCTTTGGTGATCACTGGTTGCTGACATTATATACTCCTAACACATCTGTTAAGAAAGGGGCATCACATTATCCCCTGTCTTAAGGGGTTCCCAGATGGTCAATGGCTGCCAGACATTCTAGAACTAAATGGAGATCCTCCATAGCCGCTGAGCACCTACAGCCAGCTGGAATTAAACAGGTACTTTAGTTGACAAGACATTGTGTTTTATTCATTACACACAGAAGGATTTAAAATACAAATCAAAACATCACATTAAAAAATGGATTTTTTTGAGTAACTATTCCAAGGTTCCTGTTACTAAAATAGTAGTGAAATTAAATCCAGCTATTTTTGAATACTATTTGCTATAACTGAAATGATGAGCTCTAGTGTGAGCATCATTTACTTATGGACAGGTCAGCTGGTGGGCCAAAACTAAAAGCAGGTGTTAGCTGAGCCCACGTTACTACTTCACTAGTTTTAGTATTTTGAGTTAGTGTACTAGATGCACAGAATCTGAAGCTTCCTTTCCAGCAGTGAGCTATTATCAGACCAGTTTAGAGAGACAAAGCAATCGTTCAAGTTTGAGTGGCTTTCCATGGTCTTCCAGCTGCGATGCTCATTCTCATACTTAGTTTCTTAACTAAGTTAAGTGGGTCTCTCTCAAAGCCTGGTGCAGCTCTACTGTATGTAAGCAGTGAGCTGACGATGTAAAGCTCCCTCCGGACAGTGACCCCATCCGCCTGGATGTGCAGATCCCAGGGCAAGCTCCTCCTGCCCAGAATCCACGCACCGTACCCAGCAGCAGGATCCAGCACGGCACCACGAAGGGGACTCTTCTGGCTTTGCCCATCGCTCGTAGGACGGGACTCGGGCCGACGTGCAGAGCGGAGCAGTAGACCCCACACTCCGTACGAGCCATCACGATTCACTCTCCGCACCAGGCCGTGCCCTCAGTCCTGCCGCAGCTCCGAGCCCCCACCGGCCGCGCGCTAACAAAGGCCGGCCCCGCACCGCACCGCCCCGAGAGCCGCCCACGCGCGGCCCAGCCGAGCACCGAGCCCAGGCGGGCCCACCAGCACGGGGACCACCACCACCACCCCCCGCGGCCCGGCCCGGCGCCTACCCGCTCGCCCTCGCTGGGGTTCTTGTCGGGGTGATACTTCAGCGCCAGCTTACGGTAGGCGCGCTTGATCTCCTCGGAGGAGGCGGTGGGCTTCACCTGCAGGATGTCGTAGTACTCCGTCTCCTTCACCATGGTGCTCTGCGGGTGCGCGCCGCGTTCACAAAGCTCGGGACGCCTCTAAGGCCGCAGCCGCTCAGCGCCACACGCAACCCAGCACCGCAGCCGGCTCAGCACCTCAATGATGGCCGGCGCCCCGCCTCTTCCGCGCCTTTTATAGCGGCGCCGGCCGAATCTTCTGGAATGACGCCGCGCTACGTCACGGCGCTGGAACGGTCTGGAACCCGTGCGTGTGACGTCACCGCGGGGAGCGGAGCCGCGGGAGGAGCCGCGGGCGGGAAGGAGGGGCGGGAACGTGTGGGGGGCTGCAAAGTGAAGCCGGTTAATGGAAGTTGTTCTGAGGTGATGTGTCGGTGCTGTGTGCTGGTGGATGAAGCGAGGCCCTGAGCAGCTCGTTTGTTGCTTGAAGTAGCAGTTAGTGAGAGCTCTCCTAGGAGCGTAGCACGGATGGGTCTGTTTTGTGTTCTCTAATTGGAGTGAGCTACCAGCTTATCGCAGGGTGCCCTGGGTTGCAAAGGCCCACAGTGCTCATCTGGTTCCAGCCCCTGCTGTGTGCAGGGTTATCGACCAGCAGCCCAGGCTGCCCAGAGCCACATCCAGCCTGGCCTTGAATGCCTATATTGGTAATTGATTTGTTTCCCTGCTTTTCACGTGATTATCTGATCTCTGTTACTCCTTTCCTGTCTTTCTTTCCTACTGCATCGTCAGTACTTACAAAGTATGAGTTTGCACGTAGGTGTGAACAGCAATAACAAAAAGCACAGAAGCTCCCATCTCTCCAAGAAGGCGGGTCTGGGAGCTGGGGAGCAATTGGACCCGCTGCCTGTTTCCTTTAACCACCAGAGGACTCTGCCTTTGTTTTTTGAAATGGATATTCTCACTTCTAGCACAAAACGAGTCAAAACGCCGCCTCCCATCTGGCCTTTGTAGCATTCATTATCATTATAGGCCTCAACAACTATGTGTTTTATTTTTCAGTCTTCACTGTAATAAATACTCATACAATCCCTTTGTTTCCCATCCATGCTGTGTGTCATCAATCATGACTTCTGAACTGTGAAACTTACTGAAAAGAGCATCCTGTCTCCTGGTGACACAGGTAAGAATGCAGCCTGTTACCTGAAGCTGCAGTTTATTTGAGCACCTCTGATTTCTACAAACAAGTTCCAAAAAGCACCTGTGAAAAATCAGGAGCCTGAGGCCTGAAATTTCTGTTTCTAGGCACACTGAAGTTTGCTGCTGTGCTCTCTCACAAAGGTGGAATCTGAATCATAACCAACTTTCTGTCCTGTTGAGCTGGGTTTTTTTTTCCAAGCTGAAGCAGGTATCAGGATGCATTAGGAGGATAACCTTTAAATAACACTTCTAACCAATGATTCTTAGTTAAAATATACTTCAAAAAGACTACATAAAAAATAACAGTCTAATGTAGTGGACCTTACATGGGGCTGGAAGTGTTTGCACAGGTAGAGTTGTTGAAAAGGATATTCTGTGCAGAAGCCAGAAAGAAGAAAAGGTAAAAAGTAACAGATTGAAGTGATGGTGTTTGCTTTACATCATTAGGATAGCACACAGTGAGTGGCCGCCATCTTTAGAGCATTCAGAGCTGGGTTTTAATTTAATGTACCGTAACCTGTAGTAATTAATTTTAAGTAACCGTAGAACAACAGAGTTAGGGCTGCTATCTTTGACTGGTTAAAGGCTATGTATCTTGAGGTATTTTGTGCCTATAGGAAATGTGACTCAGATACAACTGCATGAGTGAACACTTGTAAGGAAATATCAGATGGCAGGTGACCTGTGGTCCAACCTGGACTTTTCCTCAGAGGGAAGCAGTGCAATTGTTTCTAGATATGCTTGTCCTCAGACCAAAACTTGTTTTGACCTTACAGGATGTGCTCAGAAGCAGCTCTCAGAATTAGCTCTCTCTTCCTTGTGTGCATTGACATCTACTTTTTTTTCTTCTCTCAGTTATATTTCTTCGTCTCTACAAACTGAGGCTGAAAACAAATCTCAGATGCTTTTGTTATAGATGCTGTGACAGTAGAAGCTTTGCACAAATCAATCTATTTCTTTTTCTATCTGTCGAACAATTCCTTAGCATGCAGAGTGTGTTGCTCAGAAAAGCAAAATGCAATTCTTGCTGCTGTGGTTTGGCCAATTAGAGAAAATATGTTCACAGGCTTCGCTATTGGAAAGTTTAGTTATTTCAGTGTGAAATGGCAGCTAGTTATGTTTCCAGGTAGCTAAAATTTGTGCATATCTTCCAGGTATGTTTTGGGGCTCAGTTTAAGACTTGAAAGAATAGGAGAAGTTGTGTTTAGAATGACATTTGGGTTTAGAATTCTGCTTTAAACCCTGAGACCTGCTAGCATTTAAAGGTAACTGCTGAGCTGATCCGTGATCTGATTTAGCTGTGTTTTAGCTAAAAATTTTGAGGCTTTTTTTTTTTTTTTTTAATGATAGGTACATATACACATTTATTTATTTTTAGAATGATAGTATTTTGTGTAAAGGCCATGTCTAATCACGGTTAATGCAGTATTCAGTCATTCAGTAATAAAGCCAACTGAGGGTTGGTATTAATAGCAAACTGAAAAACTATTGAGCTTTAGGAGAGCTGATTTGAAGTAATGAAAGAAAGAGGTGTCATTTTTGTGAATGTCACATTTGCAGTAGGAACTGTAAGGCATTATAGACATTCTGCTGGTTATTGAGGGAGTTTGGTTGTTTTTAGACCCACCACTGGCAGCATGAAATAACAGTAGGACTGGCAGGTTGATATCATGCCTCTAACAAAAACTATCTCCTACACCAAGATGTTTGTTACCAGTTCTGTGATATCAAAAAAACATGAATTACACGGGTGTTACGTTGCATGAGTCAACAACCTGCTTAAACTAAACTGGGACAAACAACAGAGAACATCCAGAATTAGTATACTCCTCCTTTCATTTTAAGTTTGCAGTGAGACAAACACTCTTGCTTTTAAGGGACTAAAATGAGAGCACACAGCTATGGACAGGTTCATGTTGCCATAGCAGCACTGTGAATTAACCCTGAAATGTCCTGTTCCAGACATGAATGGGGTGCCATACCCTGCACCCTCTCCGGGGCTGATCTCTGCGCTGTGGTTGAGTTACTGGCTGTAGTAACAACACTGCTTTGTTCTGCGATCTGTAATATTTCTGTTTGGCATCTTGTGACAGTGTAGGGTTGCAGTGATAGTGCAAGTATCAGTCGCTAATTCCTGGCAGATTCCAGTTGTAATTGTAGAGGAAAGGACAGAAGCAGTAGGTGAGCCTTGATTGCCTCCTAATTTCCTTCATAGCTTTGTAAGCCTGTGTCATGGTTTTGTAATTTTTTGCTTCTGTGATGTATTTTCCTCTCTGACTGGGAGATCCTCTGGGACGTGTAGTTCTTTTCTGTGCTCCACATGATGCCATGATGAGGAGTAACAGTAGCAAAAATTGCAAAACCACGACAGCCTGTCTGCATTCAGAAAGTCTCACCTGGAGTCCGGACTAAGAGGCCCATTCCACTGCAGTGGTTCAGGCTGTGAATTTGATGCAATCTTGTGCAAATTGCAAGCCAGCAGTAAAGAAAAAGGCGGCTATGCTAACAGCATCATACTAATTGCAGCATGTAAAAATCATTGGAAGGTGAGATCATTCCTTACTGAACTCTTCTAAGTTAGCATCAGTTACTAGGATTTACAATTTGAAGCTTGAAGAGTACTGAGAAAAGTACCAGGACTGCAAAGACAACAGTAGAATTTTTTCTTGCAGCACAACATTGATGGTTCTGTAGTTAAAATGACGGGACTGTTTGTAGCTGACAATTGCAGGAAACTTAGTTTGACATGGTCATGAGAGTTTGCTGTTAAATAGTAGCACACTTTGATATCACATTGTGTTGTGCACAATTAAGCATTTGTGTATGATGCAAGACACTCTGGACTAAAACACAATTCTTTCTGTAAAGCTTCTACAAAGTCTGCTAGTCTTACATTTTCCTAATCATTGTGGCTTTGTACCACTAAGCAACATTTTAGAGCATGTTCTGTGGCTGTGAAGGCAAGTGGCATGGCACAGCTTGCATCCCTCTGTCCTCCTTTCAGAGGTGTTGCCATTAACACAGTCTTCCAGGAGCAGCCCCTGGTTGAAGTACCCTCTATCTGTGGGTGTAAAGTAGGGAAGTACCAGTGCGCTCAGCCCAAAGCTGTCCCAGGGAAGCTGCTCCCAGAGGGAGGGTTGAGCTGTTCCCTGGGTCTTTTTTATTCACTGGTAGAGAAGTAGCTGAAGTAGCCAAACTGGGCTTACTGCATCCTGCATAGAAACTGGAGTTTTGTGTAGAAACACCTACAGTATCCAACAGGTCTGCTTTGGTGTGGGCAATGAAGTTCTAGTAGTCGTAATGCTGGAGGAGGTGCTTGGCTGTTGCTGTACTGTGTTTCATAGGTATAACTGACTACAAGGAATTTCCTAATGTAATTAATCCGTGTTTTCCTCAAGAAAACAAATTTATTGTGTGGTGTTTTCTGGAAATCATGGTAATAAAAATAAGAACAGCTTCAGCTTGTGTAAACTAATTTGTTAAAAATCTTGCCCAAAGAAAAGATTTGCATTTTAAAGCATTGTAGACTCATTAAAATTCTTCTCATGGATAATTAAAGAGAACTGGATTAAAAGGAAAGTTTAACAGTAAGCAGCTCACAGCACTGCGACATTTCAAGCATGTTAAAATCAGAAAGAAACAGCTTTTGTGGCTGCAGTCTCCTCCTCTTGTATTACGTGCTGTTTTTGCCAACAAATAACCAGTTACCGTCGGTTTCTTCTATTGTCCAAATTGCTTATTTATGCCCGACCCGCACAGTCCTTCAGCGTACTTGTGACCGGCCTCAGAGGCTGTCTCAACATGCCTAACAGTGGAGAGACTCTTAAGAAAAATCTACAAGATGAAAATGGGTAAAGTAGTTTAATTCTTTATGTTAACAAACTGATTTTTGGATTTTTCAGAACTTCACTTTGTCTTTTATTACCCAGTGGGTCCATAAAAACCTGATCTGCCTCATCAGGACTCAATCTAACGCAAAATGAGAATTATCCTTTGAGGCTAGAATGAGATGAAATGGTAATGAAAATTCTAAATGGTTTTATTCCATACTGACTCCTAGTTTGGCATTAGTCCTAATAACTTAATTCAGTATGTTGCATATATCCTATTCGCATCTATGAAATTGTATGGTGTTATTTTCTAGCTCAGAGGCTCTTAGCCCCAGACTGGGCTCAGCAGAAGATTGTGCATAGCAATTCTTACAAAAAGTGTATTTAATTGCTGTGGCTCAGCTCCTCAGAGCTCAACACAAATGTGGAATACTAGTTGAAAATACTAGCCAGCTACTAGAGCACAGTGCTTCAGCTAATTAAATTATTAATGTGGGATTGCAGGCCTTCTCAAATAACAGAAGATAGCACAGTTCTGAAAGTCAAGAAAAGGACAGTCGTGCTGCTGAACCCTTCATGGGTCTCCAAAGGACAGAGCAGTATTGAAAACTAGAATTTCAGTATTGTCTGCTCTGCACATGCTACCATTCACTCTGTGTGCTCTGAATGAAAACATCCTTGTTGCAGCTGTGACTGTAAGTCTTCCCTGCAAAAATGGAAGGGAAAAACTTGAGGTGGTAATTTGTCTTTGTTATTGAACATCTTCCCTTCAAAGGCAACAGAACTTAAACAGATAATCCATCTCTTAGATCAGGGACTGGGGAACTTAGTTTTAGAAGAGTTTATTTTGAAGTTGACCATACTTTCTTACATGAAAGAAACCATCTCAGCTGCTCTCTTCTTTTTGTCTATGGCAGCTGAATTTTTGAAAATACCTATTTTAGAAGAACAAATGATACAGGAAATGTTTTAACTTCTACTTATTTTGTCAGTATTGCTGAGCACTGATTTGTTTGATTCCCACAAACATATCAGGCACACGCTCAGTTGTTAAATTGAACTTCACCTTGATTTAGATAAGAGCTGGCATGTTACATCACTTGGAAGATTTGCTTGATGTAATTGGATTTCTTGCTTCTGGAGTGCTGAAGTATTTAATACTAGAACTGACAGTTTTTAATCCGCTTCAACACTGTAGGACAGTTTGATCTGTGATCAGTATAGTCACAGAGTCACAGAATTTTTGGGGCTGGAAGGGACCTCTAGAGATCATCTAATTCAACGCCCCTGCCCAAGCAGGCTCCCTAGACCAGGTTGCACAGGTAGGTGTCCAGGTGGGTCTTGAGTATCTGCAGAAAAAGAGACTCCACAACCTCCCTGGGCAGCCTGTTCCAGTGCTCCGTCACCCTTACCTTGAAGAAGTTCTTGTGCATATTTGTGCAGAGCTTCCTATGCTCCAGTTTATCCTATAGGTATAAGAACACACTGACATGTGACAGAATTGTCAGTAAATTAGTAGTGATGCCTCTGTTTTGGTCCATGCATGGTTCTACTTGCGGCATGCTTACTGCAAGGATGGGGTTCTGGTTTCATGCTTATATTAAAAAAAAAGAGTACAGAAAGAATGTTAAAACATACAGAGGTTTGCAAATAGGAATTTGATGTTTCTTGAATATTCTTTAAATTCAATAAAAAATGTGTTTGGTATATGGTTTGTTCTGGAAATTCTAAGGAAAGAAAATCAGAGGCCAGAGCACTGACTGCGTCCCATGCTTGCAAATTCCTTGCCTTAAATACAGTTTCTTAAAGAAGTCAGTGCATAGTTGTTATTTTCTAAGTAGTGTTGTCCACCTGGTGTGGTGTCAAGTTGGGTGAAGTTTCTTTCCATGTGCTGCAAGCAGGATTTCAGGTGAGCAGTAGCAGACAAAGAATATCAGATTCTATCAAGATGGGCAGAGCTGGAAAGATCTTTTGTAAGGCTGAAATTCAGTGTGACCTCAAACAGGAGGGAAAGAGGAGGTAATGAGTTCAGCATGACCTAACTGCTGGAATCCCTTTCACCCATGTGCTGCTCAGCTGTCTGTAAAACAAAAGATCAAAATATACAAGTTGTTTGGTTTGGGTTTTTTTTGTTTTTTTTTGCAAGTACAGTTGTGCTTTACTAGACAGTGTGTGCCAGCTGTGGCACACAGCGAAATGGCTGTCAGCTCTTTTTCTTTAGTGCTTTGTTCTTCATTAAACTTCTGTGTTGCTTTTAAATACACCTTTGTGTGAAAAGAAGCTGTATTAATAACTGGAGAGGCTGTTATCTGGTGCAGTTGACTGATTGTCAAATCAGCTGAATGTTTTTGCAAGAGTAGGTGCAGATTTGCACTGATTTGTGGCCCCCTTCTTAAGTCTCATAAGGATGTTGAAACTAATTAGAACCCAAATCTAACCAGTTCTTTAAGGACAAAGGGAAATTTTAAATAGAACAATAGGCAAGGTATTACAATATTGCCCTGGTTAAAAAGACGATTAATTAGTAAATAAAACCAGTTATAATAGACAGCAATGCCCCTCTAAAGGACCTCTTTGCTGCTTAATATAGGAAGAATTTTACGTGTGATTACAAAATTTAGGATTTGAGGAAGTAATGTTAAGTGCTGTTACCATCCTTCTTTTCTTTATACAGAAGAACAAAAGAAAATATCTTTTAAATGCCCTGGGTAATAATTAATAGCATCTCAATCAGGAGATATAGAATTTCCTACTTAGTTATTTATGTTGCTTGCAGGTTTCTGTTTATCTGATGAGCTATGGAAGCTTTGGCACCGTGTAATGTTGATTTAAGTCAGACTGATTTCACCATCTCTGTCTCGATCTCTGACAGATGTGAGTCTCCATTTATTTTCTTGCACTCCTCTCCCCAGAGTTCTGTTATAAAATGTTGGATTCAGCACTTGCAAGGTACAAGAGGAACTGGGAAAGGATTACTCATAAAACAGGATCTGGGTGATGGTTAGTGGCTGAAGTTTATGAGCAAAGTGCCAGGATCATTCAGGTTTTCAGAGGTACCCGTAGGTAATGTGACTGCCTGCTTTTTGGCTGCATAAACAATTATCAGGTGATTATTTAATGATTTAATCTTGAATTACAATGGCCCAGAGAACTGCTAAAAATGCCTGACTCCCAGTAGAAAGTGCTTTGGAACAAGCAAGTGCAGACCCAAAACACATTGCCAAAAGCAACTCTGGCATAGGCTAAAGCTGGTGGATTGCATACAGATGGGTTGTCCAGGAAATCAGGTAACAAAAGCTGGGGGGAGTAAATTCTCACTGACTTGGAAAGGCAGAAAGGTTCTGCCACAGCAAAAAGTGCATATTTTCCAATTCAGCCTCATTTGTGTATTTCAACTAAAATCTTTTTTTAATCGGGAAAGACTAATGCAACAAAAGAACTGACTTGAGGCCACAAATGGGGTCTTTGTTGATAGAATGGTACCTCCAAATTATATTCCATATAACGTCAGGAAATACTGTTCAGAAAATGTTCTTGCGAATGGAATTGTGCAAAAGTGTATTTTGATCAGTTCTAGCTGCTCAACACTGTGTAACAGAATGGGAAATGTTGAGCCCCAGCCTGAACCACTAATCGAGCACCTGGAAAAGGACCGGCTCAGCCCTGGGAGCACAGATGAAGGCAATTCAGCTGTGTGACTGGGAGGGTGCAGCCTGGCTGAACAGTAAATTGTTGATAAAAGAATATATTACCCTTTAAGACCAAAATGTCTCTCAAGCTGCTTAGTTGACTGAGGCAGATAACAACTGCTTTGTACACAGTGTTACTAACTTGAATGCTTGTGAAGATGTTAGATGAGTAGAGCTCCTCAGATGACATTTGCATGTTAAAGTGCTACCAGAGTGAGGCCAGAAGTTCAAACCCGCTGGTTGATTTTTGTTGTATTACACTGCTAATGTTTAGGGAGAAAATTATAAACCAAACCAGTATCTTAGACCTTATCTGGGCGGGAATAAAAGAGACTATAAGGGATTTTCCTTTGGGATAAATGGTTACTTGTGATTATTTAAAGTTCTGAGTAGCCTCACAGGAGATTATTCTGTTATGCTGCCAATCACATCCATTTTCATCTGAGGGCTTTTTTTTGCCATTATAGGCAAAAATAACCTTCAGTTATCTTTTAACAAAGACTTCACTTGTCTTACTTTACTAAAAAAAGTAAGGATTGAGAAGCCTTAATATTCAAAAAATAGTTAAGTTTGCACTAGGTTTCTACTCACAAAATGCAATTTTTCTTTCAAATGGGAACGTTTTTGAGGGTTAAGTGTTTCAAGCTGACAGACATACTTTGATGTGGTTTAAAATGCTTTTATTTATTTTTATCATCAAATATACCTTCCTGGCCTGTTGCTCTGTGCAATACACTTCATTAAGTCATCGTTCTCCCACGTGTCAAACAGACTTACCTTTTCAAACACAGTCTAATCCCCCTCTGTATTTAAATTACTCTGTTTCTCATCAACATCCGCCTCCACCCAGCCAGTGACTATTTTCCGAGCTAATTCTCTGTTTATTGGACAAGCTCTTTCATGTTTTGCCCCATTATGCTATTAACAACAGGGGAAACATCCTCACAGGCAAGCTTAGTGATGATGCCTGTTTTTCCATCAGCTGCTTTTGCAACCTGTGCCTCTGCTTTGAGACAGAAATCTGTAGCAGAAGTAGTGAGCAGGGACTGCCACTTCTGATGAGTGAAGAGCTGCAAATACAGCTGTGTTCTTCTGTAGGAGCCTGGCTTGGATAAAGCTTTCTTAAAGTGTGATTTTGTTGTGAATAACAAATAGCAATAAATTCTTGGATTGTCCCACATATATATATTCTATAAAATGGAGTTGTTAATGTAAGATACTAAATAATGTGTGACATAGTGGTCAGTCCCACTGCTTGCTATTTGATTGTGCTGTGTTTAGAAACTACTTTGGAAGCTGCTTGTTACTTTTTTGACAGCTGGGAAGGGTGTTGTTTGGATTTTCTTTTTCTGCGTGAACTTTCCACGTTACAGGGGATAAGAACTTGAGCTTCACTAAGGACTCTTGCATTGTTATGTGGAAGGAAGTGATGATCCAAACTTGTTCTCAGCCCCTGAAGGCTGCTGATTCCCACCCACAGTTCTATTAAGTGAAGTCAGTTAAATCAAAGTCTGCAGGCTGAAGCCTTCACTGAAGGAAAAGTCATATTTCCATATATTCAGACTAGTGGTATCAGATATGGCTATTAACTATTAAATATAGATGTTGAGAAACTTATGTGTTTCACTGGGTCATATTATTTTAATGCATCAGATTATTCATCAGTAGCAGTATGATTTTTAATATTCTGTAGTGCATTACTTTATGCAGTTATTCACTTTTATGTGCTCCTCTGTTATTTAGATTTTTTGCTTATATACCTAGCAGTGTGTTACTATACAAACTTGATATCTGTTTAAAATTTTACTTATTTAAATTTAAACAAAAAAGTGTTAATTTAATCCATGATGTAGTGAAAATCAGTTGCTTTGATGCAGTTTTTGAGAAATATATTGTTGTTATAACAAACTGAATCTCATTCTTTTCTTAGTTTTGGAAAGAAAACAAGAAAAGACCACCAAACCCTAACTCGTGCCTTTGCAGATATCCACAGTGAAAACTGAAATGAAATGTGATGTAAATATGCTGGTAGTGGTGGTCAAGGTTAGGACTGATCATTCATTCTTTATATCACACAGCTGATGGCCTCTGAGAGTCACATTTAGTGCTTCCATCCTGTGTGTTCCACAGTGTGGAATCTGGCATCCTCTCAGTGAAATACAAATGTCATCCTTACTGAATCCTGACTGAAGGCTTTTCCTTGTCTAACCTGATTGTAGAGTGTGCAAAAGAGAACCAAAATGTTCTTTGTTCCTCTGAGCTGTATACTGATTTTCCTCTTTGTGCTTCTTACTATTTTCCTGATGTGGTTTGTTTTTTTTCCCCTTGTGTGTGGATTGCAGTGGATCCTCTTAGTACTCATGGAGTTACATTTTTAACAGTTCTCTCTTCTTTCAGAGGAACTGCTGATGGACAGCCTGTCTGCAGAGATTTGTTGGCTCATTTTGAAGAGACCCAGGATGAAGACCAAGAGCAAACAGGTAAGATAAGAAAGGGGATCTTTGGAGGTTGAATTCTTTTTTAGGAGTTTTAGTTGTAATCTTCATATCTATGCTAGCAAACAGACTTCAGGGCTGGGATAAAAGGATGCAGCCAGAGCCTGCTTCTTTGGAAAGTTTGCAGCCCTGAAGGAGCTCCTGTTGCCTTGGTGAGACAGCTACTGCTATCTGAATTTGCTTGTTCAAACAAGCTGTATTTGTACTATAAGACAAGTGGAGTAGCGGCTGTGGCTGGACCCTGAAGAAATGATATGTATGTGGCAAACCACATGCAGATTTCCATGTGTATTAATACATGCTTGTATTCATATGTGTGTGTAGTCTTAAAAAAAAAATCAATTCTTTGGTTCACATTTGTTTTCTTTTGTTGGATTTTTTAAAATTTCCTTTTAGTTGGAGTGTTTGGGTTTTTTTGCTGTGTTTCTTCTCTTTTTTAAACAATTGGACCAATAGGCATTTGCACTTTGTTTTTCAGTAAGCAGGGAAGAAATTTTTATGGATAAAGGTGACAACTACCTTTTATCTTCAGATGTACCAGAGCATTTTATTGAGTTATTTGGCACATATCGAATGTGTAGATTATTACTGAGGCTGTAATTCTACAGAGTGTACTTATTTGCATGCTCATGAAGATTCTGACCTATATTTCTAATAGCATTTATCTGGGACGTTGGTTACTGCCACCAGCATCTACCCTGCTTGTGTCCCAGAGGTTACTATTGGCTGGGGTTTGCAGTAATATGCTGGTCTGTAAACCACAGTGCTCAGGAAGGAATGTGTGTGCTGTTCAGCCACTCCTGCATAGGTTACTATGGACTCTGTAAGAGATGTGAGATGAACAGCTAAGGGTAGAAGCCATTCCAGCTATTCCATCATAATTTTCTTGTGATCACAAGACACTCTCTATTCATTTTAATTAAGCAGTTCCTTTTTTTGATCTTAGATATGTTTTTAAGTTGATGCATCAGGAGCTTACAACTGAAGTTAGTCTTTGTCTTTTATTTGACTTTGAGAATCAGTGGCACTACCTGCTATCCATTTAAATGAGGCTCAGTGTTCTACTTGGAAGCACCTCACAACTACACAGATGATTAGTATGGAGAGGACTAAATGTCAAAAATGTGATATATGTAGCAATGCCCATGCTGTTGGTGGGTCTGCTCTGTATGTAAATGGAAGGGAGATTGCAATGCTTTCTGGTTATGAACTGTCTTGTTTTATGTTCTCTAACTTCAGATGAAAATTTGTCTGATGAAGAGCTCAGGTTGTTTTGGAATTTTTTTCCCCTCTGTTCTTTTCCATAAGATTATAGAAACTCATTCCTATGGAGTCAGACCATGTTTTGGTTATCCTGATAATGTGCATATGAATCTAGAATAGTGTCACTCTGGGCAGCAAGCATTGTATTGGCCTTAAATCAGTGTAAAATTACATGAGAGCTTGTGTGCTGGCTATATACTGATGAAATTGCAGGATAATTTGTTGGAAAAGACATCTGGAGAGAAGCTAGTCTAGCTTTTCACTCAAAGGTGGTAGGCTCATTGCCTTGTTCCAGCTGAGTTTTGAATATGTCTAAAGATGGAGATTCCACATCTTCTCACTTTCTGATCTTGATCTTAGCCACCTCTATTGTGAAATTAATTTTCTTCATCTAGTAAGAGATTCCCTTGTTGCATTTCATGTCTGTTGTCTCTTGTTCTTCTGCTGTGTGCCTCTGAGAAGAGTATCTTCTCTATAATCCCCCTGCCATCTGTGTTAGATTCACCCAACTCCTTCAGAGGCTTCTCTTATGTATTGTGCTCAAGCACTCTGAACAACTGAGTCCTTCCACTGGGCTTCTGTCAGTTTGTTAGGATCTCTTGCACTGGGACTTCCCAAGCTGTATGCTGCTCCAGGTGGTACATCATGAGTACTGAGTAGGGGGACATAATCACTTCCTTAGTAATCACTTCCTTAGATCTGCTGGGCTAATGTAGCCCAGGAATTAGCCTTTCAAGCATGTAATACTGACTCTCATACAGCTTGATTGCCACCAGGAACCACAGGGCTTTTTCTGCTGAGCCAAACAGTGTTCATTCTGTTTGCTGACTTACCATTTATCACTGTTGAGCTTTGAGGCTTGCATCAGCCCATTGCTCCAGTTTGCTTGAGTCCATCAGAAAGGCAGCCTCACCCTTTGGCATATTGACCAATTTCCCGTATTTGGTGTCATTTTTGAAGCTGGTGAGGGTGCATTCCATTGTCCAAGACAGCAATGCAGTCATTAAAACAATATTGTTTCCAGGACTAACCCCTGAAGAATGTCACCTCTAATTGGAAATGTTGACTGCTGTTCTCTGAGACTAGTCATCTTGCCAATTTTTTCATTCACTTGATACTCCATCGCATCCAAACCCTCTGAGTCCAACCTGGGAAGCCAGGTTAAAGACCTTGTTAAAGCAAATGATATGCCACTTCTCTCTTCCTCCCATCTACACAGCCATTGTGGAAGTCAGTTAGGTTGAACAGACTCAAATTGCCCTTGGTAAATCTGTTCTGGTTGGTCTCAGTCACCATTTATGCCCCACAATGATTTCTAGGAGGGTTTATTCTATAGATCTCCCTAACACGTGCCTTATTGCACTGTAATTACTTAAATACTCTTTCTCTCTGTTTTTGCAGATGATTGTGACATTTGCCTTTTTTCTGTCACTAGGAATCTGAACCACATTGCCATATTTTTTCAAAGGTGATGGAGAATAGGCTTGGGATGACATGGGACCTGATCTCTGATTGTGAAGAAATGCATCTGGGGCCACAGACATTTTTGTATATATCCAGTTTGCATTCTTACTTTGGTCTTCCTCTGCTACTGAAGGTAGAAATTCTTACCTATCGCTAGGCACAGAAACTTAGGAAGCCCTTCTGTAAACACAAAGGCAAAGAAGGTACTGAATACATCGTCCCTTTCCAAGTCCCGTGTCAGTAAGCTGCTCATTATATCCTTGGGTCTTCCTTTGTTTTCTGATGTGCTTGTTGAAGCCCTTTTCTCATCCCTCACTTAGCTGTTTTTGAACTTTCTATTTCTGTATGCCTGGGCAGTGTCTCAGTAGTGATCCTTCTCCTGATTACACCCTCCACACACCTCCATTTTGGTGCATCGTAATCAGTTTTAAGAGCATTACTGTTGTTACAAAGCTGATTTTATACCCAGTTGTTTGTTCTGTTGCACCACTCCCTCCATGTCAGTTTGCAGAAGCATTTCTTTTGAAGGGTATTTTATATCTCTGATGCACTGCTGTAGCAACTCACTACATCTACAGTGCAATATATTTTATTGTGGCTGAAAAATATTCCCTTTTCCGCTGAAAAAGGTGAAAGCATCTGTGAACTAGAACATCAATATGGTTTGTTTGATTTTCTAACTTAAAAATAGTCCAACTATTTTATTCAATGCAAATATATATATATATTTTTAGAGAGTTTAAAGCTACAGTTTTATCATGATTGATAATATAACAGACTCCTATCTCCCTCCCCTAACTGTGAGTATAGGCAAGCAGCAAGGAAAGATGTTAGTTTGTTTTTTGGGGAAAAAAAAAATCACTCTGTATGTATTCTGACTCACAGGAAGGTCTGTACCTCTTAGTTTAATCTGTTCATTCACATGAGAGAAGTTTGGTGCAGATGCCAAGTTTTCTTACTCCAACCTGTGTGTAAACACTCATCTCCAGTTTTCACTGAAAAGTTTAGCTTTCAGGGCTGAAGACGTGTTGAAGGGAAAAAGAAAACAACATTAAAAAAACACACACAAGAAAGGTAAGAGAAGGAATGATGTGTTTGTATTGTCAGCAGAATGCAATGGCATCACAGCTGTGGAATCTGGGATGATGACTGTCTGTTAAAAAAATGCCTCTGGCAGAGAGCTGAATGCCTTCACTGGTCATTAGAGCACAGTGATATTTTGCAGGAAGTGGCATGTAATCAAAACAACATTTTGTGAGTTAAAACTGAATGAGTTTCAAGCAGAAATTAAATCATAGCTTTAGTTTCTGCTTTTCAGGGTATAACTATGGCCTATCAATTTGAGCTGAGGTCGAATTACTACTTAGGGGAGCATGGTTAGGTTGTGGTTGGACTTGATGATCTTTGAGGTCTTTTCCAACCAAGCAGTTCTATGATTCTATGCTGCAGGAACAGGAGTGTATGGGACTTAGAGTCATAGAATATCCCAAACTGGAAGGGACCCGTAAGGATCATTGATCCTGGTTCCACACAGCACCACACAAAAATCAGACCATATTTCTGAGAAGGGGCTCAGGGACTCAAAGTTGAATACCTGATTAAAATCTGTGCTTGTTTTTTATTATTATTATTTTAATTTATCTAATAAAATGTGTTGAGTTTTGTTTTTTTTTTTGAAGCTAATACTTTCTCACTATCTCTAAGTGAAGTACTGAGAAGGACATAAGCCAAGGCTGGATATTAGTGATCAAAGAATCATTTGAGGATACCAAGTGTAGTGCAGGTAGAAGGAGTTACTGGAAGGAATAGGAGAGGAATAGTCTGCTCTGCCTGCTTGCTCCTGTGTGTTTGGCTTTTTTCATTATGTTCTCTAAATCTACAGGTGCATAACGTATCAGTGCTCATAGTTTATTTGAAAGATCCTTATTCTGATTTACTCTTAGGTTTCAGATAGTAAGTTCATTCCCAGCTTGGATATTGCAGTTTAGCTTTCAGCTGCTAGTGTGGCAGGACACCTATTTTGCTTTTCCCAAAGTATATAATCAGTTCATTCAGTGTTTAGCCAGGCATTCCTTCCCAGGCTCTTTCTGAAAAGACTGAGCCCTCCACTTCATGTCCTTTTGCACGCTGACAACAACAGAGCATGTTGTTCATTTTCTGCTGTTTTTACAAAATCTGTGGGAGAGAGTTCTTGAGATTTTTTTTTTCTTTTTATCGAAACTTAACAACTATCTTTAGATTTAAGTTTTACCCGTGAATTCATGCGAGTGCAGATGCTGAATGAATGCAGAAATGTGTATTCCATTGCTGCATGTAGTGTGTGTTATGAAGGTAACTTGCTGAGTCTCTGTAACACTTATTCTGTTCATAGTCTGGATACAAATATACCAAATGCCTGCAGTGAAAATACTCTCATTATACAACTTCTGTAATGTGATTTGAGGAGTAATATTAATGTTTTCAGTTCACTTGGAGAGACACTGAAGAGTGTTGATTTTTTTTATTATTTCATTTAATATGCAGACTAGAATGTTGTAATTTAGCTTTGTGGTGTGATTTTTTTTTTCACTTGCCCACTCATGTACACCCACACCTCTGGTCTGTCCCATCTTTGTTGATTTAGAAGCCAGAACATCATACAGAGTTTTTCATCCAGGCTTTGTGATACTGTGGGAAAATAAGCCTTTACATTAGCAATAGCTTCCTTCCCTGACAGGTTTGTTTCATCCTCTTCACACCAGGACTGGGATTACATACAGAAATACCTGCTTTGCCCTCTCCACTTATAAAATGTTTGGTGGGTGCCACTGTTTACACTGAGGAAGTCTGTCTGT
Organism: Coturnix japonica; assembly: GCF_054131305.1. Lineage (NCBI taxonomy): Eukaryota > Metazoa > Chordata > Aves > Galliformes > Phasianidae > Coturnix > Coturnix japonica. The sequence continues at coordinate 15,684,744 of NC_140676.1, read as the reverse complement.
CCATTACTTACCATCTCCTATTACTGCTTGTTGTCTGAAATACCTGGATTTGTGGAGCCTGTTATCCACTGACCTTAATACACACAACAATATTGGGTAAGGTTCCGCACCTGTGTTTTAAAATCATTATATGCAATTTATACACAGGAAAATGAAGGCAAATTGAGATTAAGCCTTAGGATTTGTGTTTATTGCTGTCACTGTTAATTTCTTGTCCATCTTGACAAACAGAACAAACACAAGGCTGTGTGTCAGGAACTTGAATGCAGCATAATATCAATCAGGAACAGTAGTGTCAAATTGATACACATCACAGCTTTGATAGCTCCATTCAATTCAAGCACCAGGGCTTGTATCCTCTTGTCTGGGAAGGGATTAGAACGGTAAATCAGCTGTTTTTTTCAAAATGCTGTCCATATGCTGGGATATAGCGTGAGGGCACTGAAATCTTTGGAGTAGTTTCACGAAATGCTGGCAGCAAAGTAGGCTGGCTGTGGTATTTCCCTCCTTAGTAGTTATACCTTGTTCAGTTGATTAAGAATCTGATTTTCTATGGTCAGGTTACAAGACCTTTTGCTGCAAAGTGAAGCTTTCTAGGTGAATATTTATGAGCTTACAGTAGCTTCATATGCTATATGATTATCTGTGTGGATTGTTAAGCCTAACTTGAGGGAGGCTGCAGGTGTGTCCTAAAGGAGATCCAGGTACGATGGATGTTTATAATGTATATATGATGTGTGTATGCATGTGTGTGTGATACTAGTGATGCACAAGCAGTTCCTTGCCCCCCTGAGCCCAGCTAGCTCCTAAGCAGTGGAAGAAAGCGAGATGAATTCCCACCCCTTCAAAACTCCTTGTGCATGATGTCACATGGTATGGAACATTCCTTTGGCCTGTTTGAGTCAGCTGTCCTAGTTCTGTTCCTTCCCAGCTCCTGGTGCCCTTCCCTGTGAATAGATATGTCTCTATTAAGCACCATTAGCAGCAACTCTCAACACCACTCTGTTATCAGTGTTGTTTTTTCTCATAGATCCAAAGTGTAGCATCATACCAGACACTCTGAAGAAAGTAATTCTGTGCCAACTGAAGCTAAGAAATTTCAAGAAGTCGTATTTTTTTTATTTTAACTTCTTACAAAGCTGAGCTATTTTGTCTGATTTTCTTTTTTTTCATTCCACTTCTTTGTAGAATATATATATACTTTATGTTGAAAAATATTTCTTGTGCTGTTTCTTTCTGAGGGATGGGAATTAGTAGCTTTTTATCAAGGGAATTATGTGGGTTTTGCTTATTTTCTTTTTGTCTTCCTTTTAAGAATTCACCCAAGTTTTGCCTGTTAAGTAGCTCCTAAATTCTCTTAGAAGTGCACTTGTGTTAAGTCTGTTTCCTGCTGGGTTTGCAAGAGCAAAGTTGCAAGCCAAGAACTTTGAGACAGCCATTAGCTGTGAATGCCAGGGACTGCTGCAGTCCTCGACACCTCCGTGAAAGCCAAGTGGCATTAGGTGGTGCTCCCTGCTTGCATCCTGTCCTGCCAAGGAAGCAGGAGAAGGATTAAAAAAGAGAGAATGACTGGGAAGATAATTAGAATGAGAGAGACAAAAGGAGGAGGCAAAATATGAAATAGGGCAAGATGGGCAAAGTGGAGAGGAAGGTCTATATGTAGGTTGCTCCAAAAGTAACGTTCCCATGGAAATAAATAGGAAGCTACAACAGAAACAAAGAGCACAATAACACTATTTGTGGGAGCAAATTCTCAGTTACAAAGCACTCTTTTTCAGCGCAGTCACTTCCATTAGCTGTGCGTTTTCACCAGTGATGAAAATGAACCTGCTTGCCGTGCTTGTGGAAGTCTGCGGCAGGGAGGAGTGACCTGCTGTTGCTGCATTACTTTTCAGTAATGTACCTTCACAATGTTTTCCTTCCCAGAGTCTTTGTGGACTTCCTTTGCTGATGGCAGAGTCAGACTGAGAATAGATAACTCATGTCCGCAGACTCCCATAACGGTTCATCAAATGTTCAAGGAGAGCCTCGAAAAATATGGCTCTCTTAATGCTTTGGCCAGCAGGAAGAATGGAAAGTGGGAGAAGATAACTTTTTCAGAGTATTATTGCCTTTCCAGGAAAGCAGCCAAGAGCTTCTTGAAGGTAGGTACAGAGAACAAAACCAATTCCCTTTTCTCTTTTGTCTCCTTAAAAATACAATTTTCAGAGGTTGCTTTCATCTTTGTTTTTTTTTTTTCCCTCTTTTTCCCTCTACTAACTGAAGATTGGCAGACACATTCTTATTGAAATAATAAAGATAGAAATAGGTTTGGTCTGAGAGATAATAACTGCTGCCACTGCAAGCGAAGAGCTGTTGTTTCACTTAAGCATAGGTACAATGCTTAGCATAGGGCTTTAAGGTTAAGAGAAAGATGGGTGAAAGAAACACTGTTTGTCAAGATAGAGCAATTCAAAAGCACTGCACTCTGAGCAGAGGCTATGGCTAACTCTCATTGTGCCTCTGTCCACATTGAAAAGGTGTGTTTTTCAGGCCTGTCCCAGCAGCAGAGGTTAATCAGGCAGGAGGGGTGGTGGAAAGTTTAGATGATGTTTATTACTGACAGGTTCCAGTTTTGCCATGGATATTGGCATAGAGATGGGGGTGGATGTATCTTGTCAGTGTTGAAATAATGCAACTTTCCATCATTTGTATGTGATCTCATTTTCTGTGCTATGTTTTTATCCAACATGCCTATATTTGTATAACCTTGTGCTTATTATCTTTAAGCTTGGTCTTGAGAGATTCCACAGCGTAGCAATCCTTGGATTTAATTCTCCAGAGTGGTTCATCTCAGCTGTTGGAGCTGTGTTTGCTGGGTAGGGTTATTTACTTTGCTTTTGTGTAGGAAAGTACAGGTTTCTGTTCTGCTGTGTTTAGAAATTTGGGAAATTCGCACTTGGTGCCACATTGTGGAGGTTGTGCTACAGCTGATGAGTGTGTTCAGCAACCTGCTGAAGTCTCATAGCTCTCAGTGTTATCTGGATTTGTCTAGAAACTCATAAATGAAACCTGTGTCTTCTGCCACTAGAATGTGGGAAACAGATAAGACTCCCCTTTTTGTGATACTTGTCTACAATGCAAATATTGCAAGGTAACTTCAAGTGAGCAAAGCAACAGATGAAGTACTCACCAGCCTGATTCCTACTGTCCTGTTATACATTAATACAACTTAGATTTTTACCTCTCAGTTTGTTCCAGTGACAGTGAAATTCAAACTGATAATTACATGCAGCTTGAACAGAAAGAGGACAAGTGTTTTTTTAATCACTTTCTGATTTAACTCCATTGTAGCCTTAATCAGGCAAAAATACTGAATCCAAGCCTACAGCACCTTCTACTGAATTGAGTTTATTTTGCTTGTATTGCCCATGTACGTCTGAAAACTTGAAACCAGCATGACGGCTGTGATAATGTGTACTTCCACATCTTTATACCCTTCTCAGCTTCCATCTGATATCTTATTTACTTTCTGCATATCGAATGCTACATGTTATAGATTACATCTACATGTGTATGCTATGTATTAAATCTACATGTGTGTGCACATATAAATATAAATAATTCTATCTATGCAAAATATACAAATTTTGGATCCAGAGGAATTGTCACAGGAATATATACAACCAATTCTCCAGAAGCCTGCCACTACATCGCTTATGACAGCAAAACCAACATCATGGTTGTGGAAAATCAGAAACAATTGGACAAGATAATGCAGGTATGAGGTGGCTGAACGGTTACTTACAAGCCATATTTTCCATGCTTCTTAATGCTATATTGTTCCCAAATACCATATTTGCTACCTGTATCATGAAACCTTTTGTGGCAGAATAAGTTTGGAAGTAAGTCTGGTGATTGGCATGGGTAACCACAGCAGCAGTGGTCAAATTTCAGCTTGACCTTGCCCGTGCCTTGATATGTACTCTTGATGCAGTAAGAGGGAGCACATTAAAGAGACACTTTTGGTGTAATTAATAGTTAGATCTTCTGGCTGAAAACAGTCTATCTAGAGCAGACTGTGTATCTTAACATCTTTTTAAAATGAGATGGTTATGAATTAGGGGGAAATATTCAGCAGAGGAGGGAGGTGGGAGGTTTCTTCCGTCAACCCAAATACTGTTTTGGCAGAACTTCAGTGGGGAAGAATACAAGATATGAATAACAAATTATAATTATTATTTTATTTAAATCTAATAGATCTGGAATCGTTTGCCACACTTGAAAGCTGTTGTGCTATACAGGGATTCAATTTTGGAGAGACATCCAAATTTGTATACGGTACGTGAATGCTGGAAGAGTTATTATTCTTAAGGTATTAATTAGCTGATGAATTTGTACTCTTTCTGATCTGTGGAACGTCTGGCATTCTGAATGCATTGCTGTCTTCCAGTAAATGTATTCAGAAGCTTCATCAGTGTATTCTGTTTAGCTTACGTGTAACATGATGTTTGTTGTTTCTCATTTACAGTGAGAGCTACCTTGTTTAGCTGTATTTTGTGTTAATGCTGGTTGGTTCGTTGTTGTTTGGTTTTCAGTTTTGATTAACAGAACACCTGTGGGCTTCTCAGGTGAGAAAGTGAGCTCTTACCATTTAAAAAAAGTTGTCCGCCAGCTCTAATCAAATCTGAATTGTGGGTCATTGCACTGGATCCAAGAACATGAAAATGCCTGTACTTTTACAGATGATATCTACATCTTATTTCACCCACAGCTTGATGTTGATAATACACAATGTTACAATACTGTATGCATTGATATGGAGTAGTTTTACATATAGTACAAGAAAAATGGAACACAAAGATATTACTGCTTATATTTCATAGTGAAAGGAGTAAGGGCTAGCAGATAATTCTGAAACAGCACTTGCTGAATCCTCAACGATTAAGAGTTTTGGAAGAGAGAATGAACATGTTTTTTTTCTATTACTGAAAGATGCATTTGAAATCAACCCTGTTCAGGTGTGTTGGACATATTTTCTCCATGGAGAGGGGTAGCTGTGAGGAAGTCTGACAGTTGCTGTAGTTCATATTGCACAAAGGAGAATCCAGAGATCAAATTTCCAAAGGCAGAAATGATTATTTATTATCTTTGATCTAAGTGACCTAAACCACATGTCATATGATAAAAGGGATTGCTGTTTGACAGCTGAGATGTAATGAGCAATTCCTGCAGTAAGGACAGAGTTCTAGTTCTCTTATTAGCATGTGTTTCCAGAATGCAAACACGGTCGGTAGTGTTTGTGGCTGTTTGCACCTTTCGTAGTCCAGAACAGGAGCACTCACTGTTGCAGGTACTGTTCCGTAAACAAAGCCTAGGCAACAGATATACATACAGTGATTAACACGTTCTGGTATGAGAAGACAGTAAGGTCAGGAAAGCAGGAGCAACTGCTAAGTTACGTAGAAACAATGACACCCTTGACAACACCAAACTTTCCAGAAGCTAGTTAAATAGATAGAGCTTTATTCTGTGGGTAGAGATGATTAGCGATGAGTCCTTTACTTGCTGTAGAGCTGTGTTCTGTACTTACTCTCTTCCCAGATAGCTGATTTGGTAGAAGAAAGTGTAAAGCTTGGAAGTGGTGGTTAGCAGTGGACAGTATTGCTACCCAAGAAGTTGTTGTCTAGGTGCCACAGAGATAAGGTCCCCCTCAGGCAGAGGGGGAGATTTTAACTTCTGCTCTCCTACACATCATCCCCTTTACAACTACGTGACCTTGGATACAGCCTGTAAGAAATTGTGAAGAATGGATATGCTGCTCTATCTTGCTCTTGGATAACATGGTTTTGTAGCACTGTTTGAAACACCCTGTCTTGATAGGAAACTGACCTTTGGTTACCAACTTCCTTAATTTCTATTATATTCTAGTTTTCAGTTAGCACAGAGATCAGCAGTATAACTAGCAGGATACTAGGTACACATGGTAGATGTGGCCTAGAACAACCAATGAAGTGTAGAGGATAAAGCTCATCATGCTTCTCGGACCACTTTGTGCTGCACAAAAGTCCAACATCATGAAAGGTTTAGTTCTTTCCAGATTGAAGCAAATTTGAATGGAAGCTGTGATCAGCATCATCTGTTCTGTTTGCTGTTAAACAGCAGGGAATTTGGGTAAGCATTCATACATCTAGATGATGCTTTTTGCCCAGAAGTTTTCATTCTTTTACTGAAAATATTTATGTAGTGGACAGGGAATTAAAATTGGATTGTGGTAAGTGTAATTCTAAAAATGTAGACTCAGATTCCTTTAAGTCATTATCATTCTGGGTGCAAGATAGTAACGTAATTGTATTTTCTATGACTTGCGCATATGCATCTTGGATGAGGAAACAGTAATACTGTTTCTTTTGGAGATGATGAAAAGACTCGCAGCAGCATATTTTCAGATTGTCTGTGTGCAGCTTCCACATAAAGTTATACAATATTCTTATTGAGTTCTTAACACAGGCAGCTTCTGGGGAAACGTGCCTTGGAATTGTGTCCAGAGAAAGACATTGAACTTTTCTGCCATTTTTTCAGACAGATTCAGTAATTTCATGTTTTTGACTTGCAAGGATGACATCCTGTATTCTCTGTTGCATGTTCTAGATGGAAGAGTTTCTGAAGCTGGGAGATGACATATGTGATGCTACTTTAGATGCCATTATTAACTCCCAAAAGCCAAATCAGTGCTGTGTACTAATATATACATCAGGAACAACAGGGAAGCCAAAAGGAGCTATGCTGAGTCATGACAATGTACGTATTTCCAACTTTTTCTTGAGCACAAAAAATAGCAAAGTATGAGGATACGTGTTCTTGTGTTTCGAAAAGAGTGCTACATTACCTGAAGACTTTCAAGGCTCTAGTTTTGCAACACAGACTGTGTATTACAAAGCAACATTGAAAATGCAGTCAGCTGGTTTTGATAAAGCATAAACATGGTGAGAAATGAAACTCCATTCTAAGTAGCACTTCACAAGTTTGATTGTAGTTTGTTATGAATACACACTTTGTTATTCATCGTCACTTCTCTTAAAAGAATGTGGAAGCAATTACAGGTAGTGAGCAATCACTCACGTGTATGTAATCAGCACAGAAATACCTTGAAGGAGGACACAGTAGTCTTGACAGACAAAAAGAGTGACCTGGCATTGCAAATTCTATGTTCTTCTGTCTCAAAAGAGTCTGGTATCACTTCCATGTTAGCTGCCAAACTATTCCTGGCTGATGATCACAGAGAGGCTATTTTTATGTTGACCAACAGTGGAAAACATGCCTTGCCTGTAACCTGTTGCTGCCTTCTTTAGTCAAAAGAAGTATGCCACTGTCCATCTGTAAAAACCAGTGCTGAGTGGGTCACAGGCACTCACACAGATTTGCTACGAGCGTGCCTGCGTGCTGTAAGGCTTTGGAGGATAAAGAGGATGAGCAATCTGTACAGACACGTTTCAAGGACATCCCACTCTGCCTATGGTGTTTAAGTCTCTGATAGCTGCTTGACCAATGCTGCCACCTGAATTTGGAGTGGCCTGTTCTCACAGTATGCTGCTCACTAAAAGCTTTTCCTTGAGAATCTCTATTTTCTTAGGTAAAACATACTTTCAAGTTAGCCTTCATATTTTTTTTGAAGAAAAGGATATACTATGATAGCAAGTATTATATGTGATCTGTATTTTTTCCCTACCAAGTTGAAATAATTTCCTTTGAGCATCCTCACCTAGCTAGTTGAGATTAATTAGACTCCTCTAGGAAAGCTATTTCCTTCTTTCTGTCATGGACATATGTTCTTTTCCTCACATCCACACATATGAGTGGGTCTTGAATTCAGTACATTCTAATAACAAATATATGTATCTGTTGCATCCTTTAACTGCATCTTCTTAGATAAATGAAGAAGAATCAGAAAGGAGGAAACACCATACAGTTTCACTAAGAAGTCAAGCAGGAAATCTTCAGCGTTATTCACACATACACTTCTGCTTGTGTGTGTAGGGGAGGCCTCTGTGAACCATTGCAGCAAATCTTCTGGAGGAGCAGGATACTTGTTTGTGCGTGGCCATGTTATGACAATTAGCTTGCTGCAGTTACTTAACTATCCTGTGAGCTCACTTATCACTGAGTAAATATTGTTATTTTTCAGGTAGGCATTTAGATGCATGCTAGTGAAAAGTGCCAGCGTGGTAGAAAGTGTCCATGGGAGGAAAACTGCAGAAGGTGGCTGATCACTTTTTCTCCTTGTCTATCTAGTCCATGGCTGCCTTCCTAACTGAGACACTGGGGTGAGGGGAGTTGGTAGTGTTCATAAGCCAGTCAAGCACGTTTATTTCTATTATCTGCAAACATTTGGTGCTATTAGATGAATTAACCTTGCTTATGACTGAGTGGCACCAGAGGAATGACAACCTGGTATGCAGTCAAATATTGCAATGTCTTCAGCAAGTTCTGTAAGCAGATTCTTCATAGATGTATTAGCATATCATGCAGATCCTGTTTGCGTTAAAAAAAAAAAAGAAATGTGTTATATATATTTTTTAATTTAAATAGATAACTTGGACATCAGCACATTGCAGCAGAGCAGGAGATATGCAACCTGCAGAGGTCCAGCAGGAGTCCATAGTCAGTTATCTTCCACTCAGCCACATAGCTGCACAAATATATGACCTGTGGACTGGAATCAAATGGGGAGAGCAAGTTTACTTTGCTGAGCCAGATGCTCTGAAGGTAACTGCCTCGCATTGCGCCTGATTAAGATTGCACTTTTCAATCTAGGAAAACATCTGAAGGAGGGAATGTGATCTTAGAAGAGGCACAGAAGATGAAGATCAAGAGCTTGTTATTTTAGGAATTACAGAAAAATAAAATCCATTAGACTCATGATCCAGTGCTCTAAACTCCATTTCCTTCTGTGGTGAAATTGCATAGGAGGAGTCTCTTTCTGTAGTTATGAGCTGATCTCTTGCTTGTCTCCACATAAAACCCATAACTGATACAACAGAACTTGGGAATAAGTCAGTTATGGTATTTTCCATGATTTAGCAGCTAACTTCACAATTCATGCTCACAATATTCTGAACGTATGTGTCAAATTTGTAGTCTAGATCAATAAGCTTCTATTTTAGGCAGATAAATTTGGAAGAAGTGTAAGCAATTTTCAGGGGGAAATGGAGGCAGGTTGCAGACTATATCACCAAACCTCTTCTTCAGTGATGTGGACCTTCTGCAATGTTTTGAAATGGATTTAATGATTTTAACAGGGCAGTTTGATCAACACACTAAAAGAAGTGCAACCAACATCTCACATGGGAGTTCCCCGAGTGTGGGAGAAAATCATGGAGAAATTAAAGGATGCTTCTGCTCAGTCAGGATTTGTGAAGAAGAAAATGCTGTCATGGGCTATGTCAGTCAGCTTAGAGAGAAACCTGAACTGCTCGAGCAGGTATGTATTATAATGAGAAAGGTCTCCAGCATCCTGAATGAAGCTGTCTGCTTGTAATAAGCTCTCAAGCATCAATGATACTCTCTGCATGTAAATAAGTAATATCTGACTTAGCAACAGAGCAAATACAATGCAAGAGGGAAGGTGTAGTTATCAATTACAGGAGGCTAATTGTAAAACCAACCTCCATCTTCCCTGAGAATGTATTGCCTGACTTTCGGCCTTCTGGGAGTTGAAGTGATCTTTCAGCTTGTTGGAAGAGTCTTGCAAATTTCTGATTTTTAGTGGTATTGGTTCTCAGAGATTCTCTTAACTGATGAAGAATCAGGAGTACAAAAGCTTTGTGTCATGCAATATGGTCTTGTAGATGCTTTCTGAATTAGCAGTATTCAGAAGCTATAAGAGTTGGTGTTCACTTGCAATGAAAGACACTGAATAAATTAAAAGAAATGTTACCTGTTATTACTGACGTGGGTCTGTCAACTTCAAAATACTAATGATAAATGCATATCTAAAAAAGCCCTGCTTCTGATTATGTCTTGCTAACTGTATGACTTCATCCAACTTACTGTTTCTTTCCATTTCTTGTATTCTACTCAGCAGTGACTTGAAACAGTTCTGGACAAGGCTAGCAGACTACTTGGTGCTTGCTAAAATACGCAGTGCTCTGGGTTTTTCTAGCTGTCAGAAGCACTTCTGTGGCGCTGCTCCTCTCAATACAGAAACACTGTATTTTTTCTTGGGTCTGAACATCACCTTGTATGAAGCCTATGGCATGAGCGAGACCACAGGCCCACATTGCCTCTCAGGGCCGTATAACTACAGGCAGCACAGGTAACTTTATAGTTATTATTATATGTTGTTATATCTTTGAGAAGCATACTACTGAGTTCAGCAAAGATGGTACTGCTTTGAAGTCAAAAAGTGAACGTGTTGCCTCCATAGCATGCCAAGTCAGGTGCAATGAAAATGATCTACAGCATTTTCTGCAGGTCAGTTACTAAATGGGATGTGTAGTATAGCTCTGACCTATGGTAGGATAACTTTCAAAACAAAACCTCAAAAATACAGAGAGGGGAAAAAGCAAGAAGCATGAGGAAGATACACAGCTAAAAAGTGCCTACATATTCTACTGTGTTAGCTCCAGTAAGCTGTTATTTCATTCCTTTCAAACAGTTAAAGCAGGATGTTACTTACTACTGCTTGTGTCTTGATAGGTTCGGGGAGTTGGTATTGTAGATATCCTATCAACATCAAGTATTTCAGTTCTCCTTATGTGTTTTCCTGCTCTTCCCCAATAGCTGTGGTAAACCAGTACCTGGCTGCAGTGTGAAATTAGTGAATGAAGATACAGAGGGCAATGGAGAAATATGTTTCTGGGGAAGGACTGTTTTCATGGGTTATTTAAACATGGAAGACAAAACAAAAGAAGCCTTTGATGAGGATGGGTGGCTGCATTCTGGAGATTTAGGAAAACTAGACAAGGATGGCTTTCTCTATGTCACTGGAAGAATTAAAGGTAATGAGCAAAATCTTGCATCACATTTATAATGACTATCAAGCACTGTTCAGTCATATATCAGATGTGGCACGTTTCAATTAGTGACTGTCTTCTAATCACAGCTACATTAACCTAGCAGAAAGTAAAATAAGCTTTCTGATGAGGAAACCATGGTGTTCCCCTTTTAGGGAAGGTTTCCTTCTGGTTTTTAATAGGTGGAGATACCTCAGTTCCTATAGTGAGGCTGTCCATCTCCCAGACCTTTATTTGTGATCAATAATATCAAGTAATATAAAATTATCATGCAGGTTTAGTGTGCTTTCTTTTGATTCTAATGATCCTGTCCAGTCTCCCTCTGAATCTTGCTCTTAATTACACACTAGAATGTTTAAATGATAACAGCAGACAACTCTGTTATGTCACAGCTATTGCTGCAGGTCTGAGCTAGTTTCCTCTGCTTTTTGTGATATGTTTACAGAGAATACTATTAAAATTTGAGAGCACGGGACAATAAACTTAGGTGCTATTACAGTGCATAGCTTTAAGTCTCACATGACTAAAACTGGTCATTGGTTACTTGAAGTTCTTTCTCAAAATAAGTGCTTATAGAGTGAGATTTGTCATAGATGTGTAAACTCGAGATCTAGAAACTGAGTAACTGCCATCACAGAATGTATGATGAATCACTAAGGGGATGACATGGGGGAATTAATTTGTCATAGAGTAACATGGTGTCCTATTAGGCACCAGGACTTAACTAAGTACTATTAATAGGCTGCACCAAACACAGTTACCTGAATTTTAATTTGCTTTCTTATCTGATTCAGTTTTGCTTAATTTAGCACCTCCTAGCCTCCTTCTGCCCTAATGTTTGTGTTGCACTCACATCTTCCTTGACTGCTGAACTAACAGCTGTTACTCTACTTCCAGGTTAGGAAGATTGTCTGAGATAAAAGAACCATCTGTCCAGTTTACTGTTAGTTTTAATGTCTAAATAAGGTAAATGCAATAGAAGGTAGTAGAGGAGCTTCTCTTCTAGTAACTGAAGCAGGACTTCTTCCTTTGGTTCTTTATGATTAAGCATGAAACAATAGAAATTGCTTCTTGGTATTTGAGATAGAAAGAAGCTGCGAAACACAGACACTGCCAGAGAAGCCCAGACAGGGAGTATCTGTAGGCAAAAAGTTTTTACAGTGACAAAGCTGACATTTCAGACTGAAAAATGAAGTGTCATGGAGCTTGTGAAAGATCTAAGACTAAAATCTGGGTAAGACAAAAAGAAGAGGAAAATAAAGTAAAACAACCTCCTAGAAGTCCAAACATACCCAAGCATGCAACAACTTTGTTGTATTTTTCTGGTTTGACAGAAGTCTCTTACCCTAGAAACACTATGCGTGCTTCCTCAGATGCATGCACTGCGTTAACCAGGGAAAGAAATAACATTCATAATTGTGAAATGAGTGCCTACTCCATACCAGAATGGTGAGTGTAGGTTGGAAGTTATTTCTCATAGTTGCTCCTTACGGAGCAGTAGATGCTAAGGACTAAATGTGTAAGTGCTGAAAGGGTGCCATATTTCCTTGATTACATCTACATTCTTTTATGCTGACAAGGGAACCAAGAGGATTAAGAGGAACCAGCCCATTCCTTAATGTGTACAGTAAGTTGGATTATTACACACAGGACTGGTCTGCCATTGGTCTGCATTATTTTTGAAGCATACTCAACTGCTGCCAAGATCATTATTTGAGGGCAGTGAGAATCCACCAGTGTAGTGAAAACAGAGTTGGAATTTGCTTAGGTAATTCTCAATTTCACAATGATTTCAATAATTATATATATTCAGAATTAATGCATTTGAAAAGAATTTGAATATTCCCCTATCAGTAAAGTTAGTATCACTATTATTGTTTACAAATCTTAAAAATACTAAGTCATGTCAAAAGTGGGGCAGGAATGACTGCTTCCACCCTGAAATCTGTCTCTAAAATCTCACCTATTCCTCATTATGCTCCTCTTCTATCTCTGTTGCTTCTGTGCAGCTTTCCTCAACTATTAACTTGTTTTTGTCTGACCCCTCTTGGTGGCACTGAGAATTAGCTTTGATCATGATGATAACCACGAACTGCTTTTCAGTGAGTTAATGGCGAATTGGAGCGAGTCTTATGTTAGTCTGGAAGAGATGATTGTTCAAAGAAAAAGTCCACATTATACAACATGTGTATATGCAGTGCAATATCCAGTGTATATATGCAACATCGTTACGTTAACCTGTTAGTGGATTACATGGAAGACATTATGCTATTTAAAACTCACACTGTGTGTGTGTACATGGGGGTAAATGTGTTATATAGAGGGAAAAATGAACATTTTAAGCACATCCTTGGAAAGCATCAATATCTACAACTGTTGTTTTGAAGGCAATCGGACTGATAACCTAAAATAGGCTTGCTTCCCTTTGAAAAGTATTGTTTCCTGCATATAAAAGTAAGAAAGGTAGAGCCATCCAGGAATTAGCCTGCTCTTTGAAATTAGATTTCAAGTAATAGCCTTTCTTTCTCTTTTGGTCTAGATTTGATTATTACAGCTGGAGGTGAAAATGTGCCTCCCATTCCAATTGAAGATGCTGTTAAAAAAGAACTGCCAATTGTTAGTAACGCCATGGTGATTGGAGATAAAAAGAAATTTTTGTCCATGTTGCTGACCCTAAAGGTATACCAGTTTTAATACTGATTTCAGTGAAACTACACACCAGTACCTAACAAAATGAAAAGGGTTCTGAACTGTTAGAAGGAAGACCAAGAATTAAATGCAAAGGCGTTATTTCAAGAAAACAATGTGTGGTAACTACAGGCCAAATTGTGATGGTCTGATCTTATGATTAGGTGATTGGCTAAACATTTTATATTTAAAAGTTCTAACTTCACACAGTGCTTCTGACTCGAGCTATTTACAGTGTCCCCCTACAACAATGGACTAATCTGGGAAAGCTGGTAGGAATTTAAGGTTGCTGAACGGACTTTAATTGATGTGTTGTTGGTCTGTTCACGTTATCTGTGTATAAGTCAGAAGTGTTTGTATTTGATAGCTATGCAGAAAGAAAACTAAGTACTGTCAGCTGTAGAGGTTTCTGCTTTTTCAGGCTTATTAGAATGTTTGGTTGTTGATACTAGGCTGCTTTTATTCTTAACAGCCAGGGAGAACCTTATCAAATAATCATTTAATAATGCCTCGTAGGAGTAAGCATTTGATGATTATCTTCATCTGATATTTTAGAGCGTCCTGGACCCAGATACATCGGATCCCACTGACATCCTCACTGAACAAGCCAGAGATTTCTGCCAGAAGATGGGTAGTAAAGCCACTACAGTATCAGAGATTGTAGCTACAAGGGATCAGGCGATCTACCAGGCCATTCAGGAGGGAATCAACAAAGTCAACATGAATGCCACTAATAGGGTTCATTGCATTCAAAAATGGATAGTGCTGCCAAGAGACTTTTCTATTTCTGGTGGAGAACTAGGTAAGATTTGCTGCTTTTTTTATAAGCAGTCTTTCAGTATCTAAAGAGGGGTTAAAAGAAGGAAGGGGGACAGACTCTTTAGCAGGGGCTGCTGAGACAGGACAATAGGAAATGGTCTCAAACTAAAGGGGGGAGATTTAGGTTGGACATAAGGAAAGTTTTTTACAGTAATTGTGGTGAGGTGCAGGTTGCCCACAGGGGTGGTGGATACTCTGTCCTTGGAGATACCCAGCATCAGGCTGTGGGGCTCTGAGCACCTGATGGAGCTGTGAGTGTCCCTGTTCATTGCAGGGAAGTTGGATTAGATGGCCTTTAAGGGTCCCTTCCAACTCAAGTGATTCTATGATTTATACTTAAGGTGTACACATGGTAGAGGGGCTGCTGATTTGTAAGTATCCAACTACAGTTCTGTTTGTCAAATTCTGTGTATGATCACTGGATTGAAGGAAGGAAAGTTGAGCATTTACAGAATACAGGACCTGAAGTTTCTTCTATCTACACATATGTAGAACTGTGTGGTCATTTAAGTGAATACAACACTGTAGCTAAGTTTGAGATTGCTTTGGGTAATTATGCAATTCTAATTAATTTTTAATGCATTTTTATTAAAGTGTTAATAACTTCTAGTAATAGTACTGAAAAGTGATCATTAACAGCAATTAAAAAAAAGGACTAAATGAATGATTGATGGAAGAGCCCACAGCCATGTTAGCTGCCTCGCTGAGTAAATGGGGAACTGTTTCAAAGACTTGAAAACCACGAGCCTTTTAATAGGAACAAATAAAAATAGTAGTAGTTAATAATCACCTGCTTATTTATAGCTGCTTTTGAAGTGCTAATGATCACAAAAAGGCAACCACGTGCCACAACTGCTTCTCACTTTTAGCAGAGATCTAAACTAACCAAGTAGGTGTTCTTCCAAACAAAGGCTCTTTAGCAGAAAAGCCAAAGCTTAAACAGGGTAGGAATTCTTGTTTCTATTTCTGCTTTTGTGATTAACTTCTTCTCTTAAGGTCCCACCATGAAGTTAAAACGGTTCACTGTGCTTAAGAAATACAAAAATGAAGTGGACTCCTTCTATGAAGAGTAAGAGGCCTTTCATCGGAGCAGTAAGAGATTTGTAAGCTACAGGAAATATTTCCTAATCAAAATCAATAAGGAAGACTTACGCTTGTCTATATTTTGTAGTCTGTTGAATCACGCACTGAAAACTGCTGTTAATTTAGTTAACCCCAGTACTCACCTGATAGTTTGTCCTGTTCTGTACAGCGTGCCCATTTTCTAATAGAGATTTTACATTATGCCCTAAATGGACAAGATTAATGATATCCTCATAGGTTGTGTGAAGTGAATATAAATTCTCTAGACTGAAACAGAAAAAACAGTGATCTGGCTGTATAATTTGTTTGTTCTGCAGGAGGTTGCCTGGAGCTCATGTGGTACTTTGGTAAACGAGTAGTTAGCAGTACTTGTTTAGTAAAATGGTTAAACCTCTCTGGATATAAAGCTGCTTAGTTTTAAAAATAACAATAATAAAAAGTCCAAGGCCTGTTTTACTCCCTCCTAGGGAAAAGTGTATTTCTGTTCACTAGCCCAGCATTTTGAAGCCCTCCTCCACTTCTATACCAGCTACACTTCAGACACTTTTCTGAAAGCAGCAGGTCACTGTTTCTTAAATCCACGTTGAAGTAACCATTACTATTTCTCCTAAAACCAAACATTCAAAGTTGGGAAAACAGTTCCTGAAAATGGAAAGATACAAAGTAGGTATTATGGGAGCTCTCACCTTAAAGCACAGTTTAGAACAGAAACTTCTTAAGTGTTTTTACAGCACGTTTTTAAGCATAAGTATTGCAACTCTACTTGCATGTTTCAATAATAATGTTGTACTACTGCTGACAAAACGGAACATCTCTTCTTTCTCTTAGAAAATATAAGTCTTGTTATATGAAGGGTTAAAAGGGCTGCTGATAGTTAAGACAGTGGTGGCAGTTACAATGGGTAACAACTAGAGAGTCTGCAGCCATCCTTCTTGATTTAAACCAACCAACAATGCAGAGAAGAATATCATTTCAATGAAAGTTTGATGATCCGTCTTAAGCATCCTATAGACTTCAGAATTTGTTGCAAGTATCAGTAATCAGCTGAATGCATCAGACAAAGTAGGAGCCTAGGATTATCAAGACAACAAACAGTAGGGCTTCAAAAAGTTTATTTTTTTCCCCATTTTGTGCGTAATGGTACTGCAGAAGATCTTAAGATTAATCTAGAGGAAACAAGGAAGCAGCAGCTTGTGAAACACACAAGGAAATGATACCCTATTCACTAAAAGCAGAGAGCACAAGAAATAAAGCTTACTGTCCCTCCTCCAACACGTTGTTAGGCTGTACCAAAAAGCTGGGTTGCTTACTTCATAGAGTTCTGCTAGAAGACATAATTCAAAATAGTTTTGATTCTGAAATAACCAGCCCAAACAGCCTCTGTATAAAGCAATGAAGAGGCATAATACCTATAAATACAACTAAGCTTTAAGACACCTGGCTCTGGCAGTAGGTAAAAAGCTGCGTTAGCCATGAGTTTTACAAATGTGCATTTTCTTGAAGGATATACTAACGGGAGCATACCCTTAAGAAATCCAGGTCAAAACAGCTCATGATCACCTGCATGTGATGAAGAAAGGAGAGGAAAAAAAAGAGGTGCTTTGGTGCTTATCAGGCGTAGGAAGCAGGAGAAGAAAGAAGTCTCTGATTCCTTGAATAGGGATGAAATGTATTTCTGGAACATAGGCACCAGAGCCAGACCTTCAATCTGTCTTCATTCCATTAGGGCTACATTACATTCAGACTTTATAGCGCAAAATCAGGGCAGTGAGACACACCGAGCAGGCTTCATAAAAACAAAGTCTAACACAAAAAGCAATCCAGCAGAAGCCATGAAATATTTTGTATAAACTGCTGAAGTTAATAACTTCCCTTCTTAATACAGAGCAGAAATGAGTTTTTTTCCAATTTTCTCTCATTACAACTCGCCTGTAAATTAAGCTGCATTTCAGAGAGGAAAACCTGTAAGAACAATTTTGATAGAGATTTGAAAAATACTTTTGTTAATATCAGTTCTCACATCTAGCTGGTTTGATGTCTTTTTTTTTTCCCCCCATATACATAAATAAATCTCTAAGATTTTGTATTTCTTTTTTCCATGTCCTTTGAAAACAAAGCTGTATTCCATCAGTCAACAGAGCACCTAGAAGTGTTCTTTCATTGCTTTTAACACAAAATTGCTATTTTAAAACAGTTTATACCCGTTTCTTTTTATAAGGTTTATCTTGTGCTCTTGTTAGGCCAAAAGCCTGTCCTTTACATTTCAGTAAGACCAATAACGTAGGCTCTAAGCATTAAGGTGCTGTAGCAATTCACTAGTTCTGGTTACATTATATTCACATAATTTTTCTTTGTGAAAAATAAAAACCATCAGTTGAAACAGCAAACGGTAGACAGTTACAGTGGCAAAAAATACTTCTCTTACATAAAAATGCTTACCAGGTAGAAACAAATAAATAAGACAGAGCACTTAAAGTCCACTGAAAGCAGGCACAAGCATCATCTGTAGCCATGGGGACTAAATTTATTAATGAAGAGGCCTTCCCTATAAATTTTGCTCTCTTAAGAGATGAGCAAAATATAGGCATATGGATACCAGGTTACATACTGTGTTTTTGTGATGCATCTTTCCAGAGTTAATACGAATCAAAAGAGAAGTTTAGTCTGTGTCCCGTACTCTCCTGCAGATCTCTTCTGTGAACTCTGAACACTTGGCATTACCACCCAAGTCTTTTGTCAAGGCCTGAAGGAAGAAAAAATGCAATCACTGAAATGGTTAATGGAACCAGTTATACCACTGTACAGTCCTATGTGTATGTTTTGTATAGGTGTTGGATATAGGTGAGCTGGAATACATCAAGTCTGAGTTTCTTTGCATTCTGCATCGCCTTCATCAACAACAACAATTCAAATGAGGCAGGTAGGGAAAAATGAGTAGGAACATTGAGCTTTGTCACCTGAGTGTTCAGATCTCAGTGAGATTTTATGTCATTTAACTACCCAAAGAAGTGAGTTTGGACAAAGCTATCCAAAGTCTCTTGGCCATATCATAACGTACTTAAGAGTTATGGACTTAAGTTTTCCCTAAGAAGTCTGTCCTTCGGAAGTAAAATTCATACAGGATGACTCAGTACGGTGCCAACTAATTAAGAGAGTGTCATTCAGTAATGCTTTGGGGTATATGTTTTTCAAAGGAAACCCACACAGGAAAAGCACACACACACAGCTCTTGAAACGTTGCATATTAACAGTTTCCAAGTTTGCTTAGTTGAGTTAAGGGATTGAAAAACAGGTAGTTAAACTTTCTTCATTAAGTACAACTCCTTTCTGGCAGTGTGAGGACAGTAAAATGAAAAGAAATGGAAGTAGTCAATGTTGTTTGCCCCAAGCTAGAGGGAGAAAAGCAGTTTCAAGAGGTAATTTTAAAATCATTAGTTTTTCCCCTTATATCACGTCCGTGCAGATCTTAATTAAACAGCTTGGGGCAGGGAAGAAGGAAAGAAAGGGCAAGCATGGAAGGCAACAAAGGTTACAATTTTAGGAACTTGTCATTTTTAAGTGCATTATGCTTTTTTCAATTTAAAAAGATTCTCTCCCTTGAGAGCATGGAATCATAACATGGTAAGCAACTAGTAAACAAGTAGCCATGTCACACAACTTGTGCTGTTATCTTCTGTAGAATTACTAACCTGCAGATGGAAGATTTCATTTCCAGAGCTGTAAATGGGAACTGTACAGAAGCATCTCTCTATTCACTTGTAAGTTTAGTGGTTTGTTTGTTTTTTTTAAACTGGCTCCTACACACAGCAAGATAGCTGTAAGCAGACCACTTGTGAAATAATGACAGCTTTTTGTTTAAGCATGCTTGTTCCTTTCAAATTACAAAGCAGCTTCATATGCCGGCACCCCAGATAATTACAGCAGCTAAATGCTAATCTCCCTTAAGGGCAATAATCAGAATCTTTCCAATTATATTTTGGAAAACTCAAATACTTTAACTTCCACCAATAGCATTACAAGCCGAAATTCAGGTCAGGTTTCAGAGCACAACTCCTTCCCCCCCACCAATACTATCCGAGTCTTGAATCTGCAGGCAGGTACTCCCTAAGGGAAACTGCACACAATGCTAAGGGAAAAAGTAAACGCTGGATCTCATTTTGCCCATAACTGTTATTTGTGATAAAAAAGGAGCCAAGATAAATAGGAGGAAAGAATAAAAGAAGTGACCTGAAAAGCAGGAGCAGAAGTATTAAGAGTCAGAATTGATGTGAGTGATTAAGTCTGCATAAGGCAAATGATTGTCCTTCACTCTAAGGTCTTGATTTTATTGTAAATGCACTATAAACTTCACAAGGGAAATACCACTACTTAGCTCTCTAATCCCTTTCATGGAAAACAGAGATGCAGTTCTAGCTTTTAGAGCTGTGGAAACTGAGACAGGAGGAGAGCTACAGGGTGTTCCTGTTGCTGAAGAGGGCAAACTTAATACCACCAGAGGTAACATTACAACAGAGAACAGCAGTAGTACTGCTCACGTGATTCAGGCCAGCAAAGCAGGGCATCTTTTCTTTTAGCATTAATGTTCTAAGTTAATTTTTGTTACCGTAGGGTATGATTTGAATCAATTTTATGCTCTTATATTACCTTTCCATCTTTAATTGTATTAAAGCAAGCTGTCTCAATTTTTGCGGCATGCTTGTGTAGTCCCATATGGCGCAGCATCATGACAGCACTCAGGAGAAGGGCAGTAGGATTTGCCATGTCTTTTCCTGCAATATCGGGTGCTGTTCCATGAACCTAGAAATAAAAGTGAACCTGTCTGTTACAAAGTTAATATGTTGATTAACAGAGGACATTTGAAACATAATCCTCATGTGCAAGCATGCTGAAATGGAACTTACTTAGCGGTGATATGTTTAATGGAAAGGAGATAGGAAAGTGTGGAACAATTCAGTCCAAAGGCATTAGAAAAGGGGAACTAGTTCAGCTAGTACCTCTCAATTGTGCCTCTTAAATTCCATTTCATGAAGTGTTTAAGAAAAAGGGTGAAAGTGCTAATAAAAGCCCCTGCAAAAACTTACATGTAACACGTGCTTTATTCTCTTTGAGTAAAATTTCAAAGTCTTTGCAGTAAAACATAGCTTTACAGAGAAGCTACTCTTTAATAGCTACGCTGTGCATCTTCGATAAGGTTTTGGATTCCCAAGTGGAGACAAAGTAGTTATTACTACCCCATCTTGAATAAGAAGACTTACCGATTCAAAAATTGCAACTCCGTTAGCACCAATGTTTCCACTTGGTGTTACTCCAAGGCCGCCAATCAATCCAGCACACAAGTCACTGGAAAAAAAAAAATCCTTATGTTTTTCCACGTAGTTGCCCCTCAGCACTGCATTAAGTCATCTTTGTTTCTTCACTTTACTGCAACAGTAACCTACTCTAACTACCAACAGGAATAACACTGAGGAAGAACAGTTGCTGTTAGCCACTTACACTGCTGAGACATCTGAAAATCTGCAGAACTACTAACAGGACACATTTCAATACAGAGAAATGGAGATTCTAAACAGAATACCATAATTAAGACACAGGCACAAGAGAAGGTACCAAAAGCACAGAATACCTCTAGAACTCAAGAACCAGACAAAATTCCGACATGGAGTACCCTATACATATCTAAGTCTTACTTCCCTTGAAAGGGCCACACAACCCTTTATGTATATAAAATCCTTCTAAAAATGATGGGAAAAAATTGCTCAGGTGAAAGAATTCCTGGTAAAGATTATTGTGTATGACTTAAGAGACATTCCAAGTGGCACAACGCTGGCTTTACCCATCTCTTTAGTGAACAGCCCATAAGTCATAATACTGACATCAATAGATGGTCAGACATCAGGAATTTGCATTTGGTTTCCTCAAAAGTAAAAGGGGGAAAGACAAATGAACTGTGCCCATAGTTTTTATACTGTCCTCTCAAAGCTGAAAGAACCGATAAAGCTCTCACATCTACATTTTTAGCCCACCATTTGACTGTCTACGAGTTAGCTAACGGAAGACTAAAAAGCAGAAAGGAGTTACCCAAACAATGGTAGGACACTGAAAGGCTATGCATTTCAGTCTTCAGAATCATTTCACTATACAGCTAGTTCACTCTAAGTGTGGTGGCTCCACAGTCATCTTACCCAATCTACTTCAGTGCTGACAAGTAGCAAGTTTTTTTCCCCGTTATCCATCCAAGCACTCTGTATTACAATTTGAACCATTAACTTCTTCACACTTCTGGAATAATATATCCTCCACCCAGCCCTATTGGAATAACTCTCATAGCCTCCACCAGCAAAAACTCCCTTTTACTAAGAGGAATGCTGTCAGCATAATTCCCCCCCAACAAAATGTGAATGACTGTACTGTGACAACACCATTGCTTCCTATCATTTTGAGAGACTCATTTGTGAAGTTTTATACTCTGGAGGGAGAAAACAGTCATTCATCTGGCCAGCATGTAACCCAAATAACTGTCTGGAAACTAACAGTGTTATACGTGCTGGGCTAGTTAAAATTGAGGTCTTCCTACCTGAGGATGTCACCATACAAGTTAGGCATAACAAGCACATCGAATTGCGAAGGATCCTGAACCATCTAGAAAGAAGTATATTTGCATTAAAGTTAAAATGTAAACTGAACAATAAAATATATCCGCAATGAAAACCAATAGATACTCACATTCAGACACACAGTATCCAGATACATTTCATTAAATTTTATATCTTTACAGTTTTCTGCTGCTTCCCTGCATTTTCTCAAGAAAAGCCCATCAGACATTCTCCTGCAATTAAGTGGAAGAATACCGCAGTTATCATAAAGCGAGTGATGTTCAGATAAACAGAACCACGTGCAACAGGATTAAATAGCAAAAATACAGACTGCCAAAACCCAGTTACAACTATTAATCCTTTTAATCTATTGCAGACAGAAGTTACGCCTTTTTAATCTGCCCCTAAGGTGTTGCAGGAATTAATGCACGATGGTTAAACTACTGCTCCCAACTGACTCGTTTGTTTACTGAAGAAGTAAATGCACTGAGTTGATGTGGTGCTGATGCAAACTATCACACACAGCGTGGATTAGTTGTCAGTGAAGTGCTATGGCAGCTGTAAAGACATCAGCTATTTTTCCAAGGTTAAGATTATTTTTAAAGTAAGAGTTTTTGGGAGATGGTCACAGCACTGCCACAGAGTTAGTAACAGGAGCATTAGCACGCAGTGACTGCAGCCCTGTCAAGACAAGGTCGGTGTTGTCCATGTTACTCCCATTAGCATTCACACATTAGACATCTGAAGAAAATCTAAAAGCAGTTTATCATTAAAAGTACATTACTACTCGTTCTTTAAAAGAAATGTCAACATACATAATGTTTGCCTTGTGCACAGCAGTAACATGGCTTCTCTGATTATTTCTAGCATACTCAAAAGCAAACTCTGCAATGCGCTTGCTAGCTTCCTCTGTGATTAGCTTGATGCTTTGCACAACGCCTTCAACAATCTGAAAGACAACAGCAGCATTACTGGGAGAAGTGGAAGCTTATTGGTGCAAATCAATAGTTTTGAACAATGTTCTGACCAACAAACTCGCAGGATTCTGAGTGAGGCCGTCACCACAACACACGCTACAATACAGGGCCTTTATTATGGGGAATTAACTTAAAAACCAACAAAAACCCCACTGCTCAGCCTCTCGGTGCCAAGCAACCGAGATGAGCAAAGTTCTAGTTAAAAAAACCCAGAAACTCTGCCAGAAACACTCCCAGCAACTTACCACGTGCTCGATTCCACTGTATTCACCTTCTGTGTTCTCCCGTATTGTGACAATATTTACGTCTGTGTAAGGGGTTTTGTACCCTTCAATCGAGACGCAGGGACGGACGTTTGCATAGAGGTCAAAGGTTTTACGCAGCAGCAGATTCATTGATGGGTGCCCTGCAGCAATTGGGGTTTTTAAAGGCCCTGAAGGAAAAAAATATATAAATATATAAAAGATGATAAAAACCACTTTATAAGTATCACAGTTGAAGCACCAGGTGGCGCTGTGAGAGAGGAACTGCAAATTCTTACGTAACCCCAATGATAAATGCCACCCCAATGATAAATGCCACGGGAATTCCACACAGTGATATTCATCAGCTGTTCTAGGGCCAAATCGTGGCCTTCATTTTACATGGAACGGGAGCTTTTAACAAAAGGTTTTCAGCACAAACAGCAAACGAAGATACTGTTCACTGGAACTTAACTATCACACACTGTTATGTATCAACTGCCTTGGACAAGCATACTGTATCAGATCCAACGCTGATATTTAGTAACATATTTCCTAACGTCAGTGACAGTTGCAGCTTTGACACAAATGACAGAGATTGCAGAGATTACAGAAGATTGTCCTCCATAATTAGCCACCTTTTGTGATACTGAGGAAAGACTTCAGATTCAAACCAAAGTCACCCTTAAAAAACCAATATTTAATGTCAATGTATTAACCCACAAAATACCTTTTAATCCCATTTTGTTTTTATCCATGGATTCTTTGGCATCTGGAGGGATCATCCACTTTCCTCCTGGTCCTTGGATAGCTGTAACGTTCCTTTCTTCCCACTGAATAGGAACCTAAACACATTTGCTCTGCGTTAACTTCAGTCTCATGGCTTTTGCTCCCAGTTTTCATTCCCCTTTCATAAAAAGGGATTAGGTTTGAGCCTTCCTAAACATCTTCTGGTGAGTGACAGTAAGTACGAGATGCTTAAATATAAAGATGACTTTTAAAGTGTAAATGATAGAAAATGAAATGGTATGAGCAATATTATATCAGCACAAAGTCAAGCACCACAAGACACCTCCCTGCCATGGCACACAGACAGCATTAGGACTGTGTTTACACACTGCTTTCTTCCACCTGCTACAGCTGTCACATTCCTCCTGACAAGAGACGCAAGACCTTTAGAAACTGAACTCATTGAGAACTGATCTTCCAAACTGCACGGAAGGTTGCACAGCAGATCCACCTGTTATCCAAATGGAAATCTGCACACGGTCTGCAGTGCTTTCTGGATTTGCATTCATTACCCCCTGTCTGTCAGGAAGGGCCACAGTGGAAAAGATTTAAGGTTGTTCATAAGCAACTGAAACAAGTCCAAGCATAATGTAGTAGCAAAACGCCCTACAAACAAACAAATCAGAGTAAGAACTGCAAACGTGCACTTGTATGCAGAGGTTTTACATTACTGAACCCCCAACCTGTCTCCCCGGGGACAGCCAAAGCCATTACAGAACTTCTCTTTGATTCCATAGGAACCAAACCTTTTACAAACCTACCATGGACAGTTGTAAGATAAAGTGTGTGTGCTTTGATACTGTTACTGAAGGGGAACAATTTGACAATATTTCTTCCTGAAGAACTACATTTTCTCCCAAGCAAACTGGACACATTCTTGCAAACTTCCTTGGATACTCAGAAACACAGCCCTCTTTGCACAGATGTAGTTCTCATGTCACAGAGATGAATGTGGTATAACAGAATAATTGCCATTAGTTTTCTAACAATAAGGCAGTCCCCTTCACAAGTGCTTTGATCTGTGCTGAGAAGTTACAGTGGATGAAAGACCATTTTTCTGCTGGTCGCTCAGGACAGCGGTGCCAACAACATGCCTTCACATGATACACTCAGTTGACATTTCCAGCAGTTAAATGCAACATTTGCTCTGGACTCCTCCCTCCCCTCCAATGAACAGTTTCAGACACTGCTGTGATACTGCAGCCCTGTCTTCTGACCCTCTGGATTGCCAAAAAGTATCAGCAGCTTAAACGTGACTCTATCTTGTTAGAGAGAAAACACTTATAACTAGTAAACATTTGTTGCTGTAGTTAAAGCTACAATGCTCACAGCAAAACTAACTGACTTACTTTGGCAGCATCAAAGATCTTCATGACAGCAGCAGAAATCTCAGGTCCTATGCCATCTCCTGGGATTAAAGTCACTGTTTGTACCTGGGTAAGGAAGCATCAGTAGTAAAAGGAATGAATGTTGTGTTCCATGTAGGAAACATTCCCATGTGTTGCAGGAACTACGTTACTACTAGAAAAAGAAAGTTTGAGCTACCAGAAATGACTATGAAGAATAGCAGCAGTGGGCAGAAGCAAGAGTGACTCGCTTGCTTTCACAGGGAGGTGCAAACACTTTGAGAGAACTGTCTAAAATCTGCTTGCTGTTTTTGTTTCAAAGCATGTTGTTTAACCTGAAAAGCAGCTTCCTGCTCAGCACTGCTTGAAATAAGTGATCTCAGAGTGCCTTCTTCATGAAAAATGGGGAGGAGACAACACTACCTACTCATGGCTCTGCATCCACACATCTCCCATACTATCTGCATGCTGTGTAATACTGACCCACACTGCAAAAGATTTCATTTATGAAAACCTTAAAAAAAAAAAACCCCAAAGAACAAAAACACCAGGTCTATCTTAACTTCTCTAAAGGTTCTCAACAAAATCTCAGGCCAATTTTTCATAATGTCAGATTATTTTCTTCCCGTAACATTCTCAATCTTGCTTCTTTTACCATCCTCACATGAACTGAATTGCAGAGCTCAGGGTGACTGAGCAGCAGGGGAAGGAAGCTGCCTGTTGTACACAAACAGGCCTACAGCATTACTTGCCAAACCCCAGTTCAAATCAAGCAACGAGCTGTGTGCCCAGCCTTCTCCTGTGGGAATGCTCAGGATTTCAGTGTATCTGAACTGTTTTGTTTCCACTAATCAGAGCCAAAGAATTTTACTGTGCAAAGCTAAAGAAACAGAGCTTCAGGTAAGAGATCACAGCTACTAAGCAAGCAGGTAACTGGTGGAATGCAGGATTGGTTCCTGCTCCACAGCACAGAACTACACCTGCAGCAGAGAAGGGTTCACCTGATGCAGTAAAATGTGGTACAAGCAGATCAGGAGCCTCGCCTACATCTTATTGTGCTGTATGAGACACAACCTTCACTTCAGTGTCTTTCCACAAGTGGTTTTACAGAACCTAGAATTAAAAGCCACAACTCCTCCTTTAGTCCTGCCTCAGGGTGCACACAGCAGTGCCCAGCTCTGCTTCCACCACTGCAGTTTTCAAGGCCACCTTCACTGAAGAAAGAAAGGCCTGCAGGGACCTCAGGCACCCACAGTGCTAAAGCACGTACAGCAGCACTTGGAATACAGCAAAGAGGGCCATGAAAAGGCAGAACCGTAGCTGCGAGGTGCTATAAAAGCAGCAGGATTTAAAGGAAACCTATTGCTTAGCAGAATGTCTGTGAAAGAGAACGAGAAGCTTCTCAACAATCTCATTTGCCCACATTTGCCCATTTCAGAATGAGCAGAAGTTTCAGAAGCTCACATCCATGTTTTGTGACACATCTGGTTTCTTCTACAGCCTTTTTATTAGCAAAGTCATTAACCGCAGTAAATGCAGCTTGGCATTAAAGGTAGGAACGTTCACTTATTCAGGCCTTATGTTTTTCTTGAGAAACTTCTTAAAAGACGAAAAGATGGCCATCATACTCACAGCACTACTAAAGCTTCTGGTCACCTGTTTGTGGTTTTTGAAAGCACCCAGCAGTCGAGAAACCTGCAGGAACATAAAACAAGAAGATACTGTCTTGTTACACCAATGGATCTTCAAACAGTTCAATGCCACACAAATGGCGCTTCCAAAATGGTATCCCTTTCAGTTTCCTGCTTTAAACTAGGAGCAAATTAAAGTGAAACAGAGTAACTCCGGCTTTGCCAAGCTGCTGGGGAGCTGCTGTGTGATACCACGGGGTATTCTTAGCACAAGGTGAGCTGAGGACAGCCAATTCCGGGCCGGGCAGCACAGTCAGCCCCAGCAGCAGCTCTGGCTGAGGAGACAGCACACACGGGGTGGGAAAGCAAAGGGAGACGTTTGCTTCCATAACAGCTGCATGGACAGCACATCCACAGCTTTCAGGACACGTTTGCAAAGCTGAGTCCCACCAGTGGAAGTTCTCCCATTGGAACTGGCCCTTGCCTTTATTTAAGACTGTTTGTCCGGGGCTGCAGCCCTCTGTATGCTCGGCAGGTTTAAAAACAGCGTTTCAAGGCTGTACGACAGGCAGCACTCAGCGCTGCAGTGATGATCCCAGCCCGCCCAGCAGCGCACACATCGACCCCTGCTGCGCTCGGGGCGTCCCACCGTGCGGGCAGAGCCCTGCACAGGCAGGAGGGCGGTTCGCCCCCAGCACCGAGCTGCCACCTCCGCCTTTCGGTAACAGCGCCCCGGGGCTGCGGGCACTGCCGGCTCGGGGCATTAAGGCCGGTCGGCATTAAGGCATTACGGCATTAAGGCATTACGGCACGCCAAGGGACACGAGCCGCGCGCGGCTCCGGCCCCACAAGGTGCGGCCCCACAAGGTCACCGCCACGGGCGCGGCGGCGCGCAGCCGGTAGCCCCGCGCTCAGGGTGTTGCTGCGGCGGGACGAGGCCGCGGGATGTGACCGCACAGCCCGGAACCGCCGCGGCGGCGCAGCGTGTGAGCGCGGCCTGCCCGAGCCGCTCGCGATCGGCGCGTGGCGGAGGCCCCGCGGCAGGCCCGGGCCGCGACGACCGGCCGCGGCCGATCGGGTCGGGTTTAACCCCAGGAAGCTCCGTAACGGCAAAACGACGGCGGGTTTAACCCGCGGCGAGAAGCAGCGCCACAACGGGAGGCCGCAGCCGCGCCCCGCTCCGAGCGGCCCCGAGCCCCGCACCGCGCCGCCAAGGTCACGCGGCCACCGCCATCCCCGCACCCCGAGCGGGACCGGCACCGCGCGGCACCTACCGCGGGCAGCCACGCGGCTGCGGCCATGGCGGGACCGGCTGCTCAAACCCAGCAACGACCGCGGGCACCGACGGACCGGAACCGGCACCGGGCGGCCGCGCGCTGCACAACAGCCCCGCCCACGGGAACGGCGGCACCGCCCCGCGCTGCGCTATGCTGTGCTGTGTGTGCTGCGCTGTGCTGCGGGGTCCGCACAGTGTGAGCCCCGCACCGCGACGGGCGGGACACGGCAGCGCTGCAGGGCGGAGCGGCACGGAGCAGCGCGGCGTCCGCGTGCAGAACGGGGCCGTGCGGCTGAGAGCAGCGCCGCGTCCGACCGCTCGGCACAGCTGCGCATGCGCCGTGTTCTCCACGGGGGGTGAGCCGAGCATTAGGGCGCATGCGCCGCGCTCCGAGCTGTGCGCGCGCGGTTCGCGCCCAGCCAGTTATTCAGTGAGGAGCGGAGTGCGATGAGCTGAGCGGGGTGCGAGGCGATGGAGCCGGCACCGGTAGCGTGGGGTCAGAGCCGGCCTGTGTACACAGAGACACATCGATCTGCTGCCGGGAGTAAATATTGCTTAATGCTCAGCTGTTGAATTAAAGCAATCGGTGCTAAATGTAAACGGAGCGGGTGAAGAAGCGCAGGTCGGGCGGTGTCGCTCAGCCCGCAGCGTGGTGCCGTGCCTCACCGTGTGGTGCCGTACCTCACTGTATGGTGCCGTACCTCACCGTGTGGTGCCGTACCTCGCCGTGTGGTGCCGTACCTCACCGTATGGTGCCGTACCTCACCGTGTGGTGCCGTACCTCACCGTGTGGTGCCGTACCTCACCGTGTGGTGCCGTACCTCGCTGTATGGTGCCGTACCTCGCTGTATGGTGCCGTACCTCGCTGTATGGTGCCGTACCTCGCCGTGCGGTGCCGTACCTCGCCGTGTGGTGCCGTACCTCACTGTATGGTGCCGTACCTCGCCGTGTGGTGCCGTACCTCACTGTGGCGCTGCCCGCCCTCTGCCGCCCTTTGGCTCCCGTTCTCTCTCTCTGTATATGTGCTCATCACGCTGCGGTGCCGGGCTCTGCAGGGTGGCGGCGGTGTGATGCGTGTGATGCGGAGCAGCTGCGGGGCGGGACGTTCGTAACGCTGGGAGCCGTGAGAGCCCCGCGCGTCCGTGTGGAGCAGCAGCAGCCCCTGACGGAGGATGGCAGCGCTGCCTTCTGCTGCCGCCCGGCCGTGACCGCAGCGCTGCTGCTGAGCGGCTCCCGTCGGAGCGCTGTCCTGGTCCGGCTCGCTGCCTCCTCGGCCGAGCTCAGCCCGCAGCGTTTCAATGCGGGGTCCGGCATTACGGCGGCGCCCGCGGCACGGAGCAGCCCGGCCGCTTCCTATGGGATGCGTCTGCATAAAGGAAGAATCCTTCTAAGATGGGGAACAAGCAGACGATATTCACCGATGAGCAGCTGGACGCCTACCAGGTAAGACGCCTCATGTGCCTTGTGTTCTAAGGGTGGTTAATGCTCTGTAACCGGTCTCGTTCCCTTCGCTGTAGGAGAGCAGTCAGATCCCTCACGTCTGGGCTGGGAAACGTTGCTGAGCAGCTCGGCAGGGCAGTTTGCTGCCGTCATCGTTGTACCCAGCATTTCCTAAAGAAGGGAAAGTGCATCAAGAACCTTTATTTTTAACCCGTAACCCATTCGCTGCCCCGTCTTAATTCCCTGTGTTAGTCACGTTTTAGCACGGTCCAGATGTTACTGTTGTGGTCTGAGAAATGCTGTGCTCACAGTGCACACCTGGAACGAGTTTCTGTTTACAGCAGGCAGGCAGCAGATGATAGAAAGCTGCTGGAGGAGGAGGCAGGTGAATGTCTGCTCCAGGGTGCAGGCAGGGCTCTGCTTGCGTCGCTTTCTGATCCATTATGTGATAAATACAGGCAGAATTAGCAGTTCAAGAAGTCAGCCTTTAATGTCTCCTGATAATCAAGGGATGGATTCAGGGCATGCAGGAGTAAATCCCTTTATGTTCACCTTCATGAACCTCGACTTCTACCCCTGAATTAGGAACTGTGATTTTAAATGCTGATTTGTTTGCAGTTAGTGCTACCATGGGCTTTTCACAGGTGTAGGGATTTATTCACATAGGGTCGGTCTGGGGGTATGTGCTGAGCTGAGCATGATATCAAATGTTATCCAGGGGTGACAATAAGCATACCTTAAATTTGTATTAAATTCCATATTAAGCTCTTATTAAATTCCTAGCCCTGTTGGTAACAGGGATTCATACGTGTGCTGTTCTTGCTGTCATTATATGAAGCATGAATATGGAGCTGCTTTCATTTCCACCGTCACATAGCTCACCCCCACCAGCAGTCTGTCGCTGTAATATGTTACTTCAAGGCGCTGCTTTTAGGCTTGGCTGTCAAAGATCCCCAAAGGCTGTTTTTTACATCCTTGCTGGATAGGCAAAAGGGGAATCACAGACCTGTGAAATACTACTGTCAGTCGTCCTGCTGTCTGCAAAAGTGAACACAGAACAGAACCCAACTGCAGCGAAACAAAACAAAATCTAAATGCAATTAATGTTATCTTCTTGACATAAACTGGCAAATGCAAGAGCCGAAATGTCATCCCTAATTCAGTCCTCTTCATCCAGAAATTGCCTTCCTCTAATGGCTTGTGCAGCCCCTGCCTGGCCTAATGCTGGGTAATTGATCTCAGAGCCTCACAGTGGTGAGGCTGGTGCCTTTCCCTGTCACAGGAGGACTTGCAGCTCACTACGAGGAGTAAAACATGCTTTGCTACAGTCATTGTGCATGCTGGTACCCCAGTGCACAGCCAAGCATATATGGATAAATAAACCTGCACCATTAATGTCTTTTGAACGTGAGTTACTCTGGCTTTATAGCACCTGAATGTTACTTTAGTAGAGAGGTCCTTTTTCCTTATAGGTTATGTTTTAAGAGCTTCTGTCACCAGAGCTGCTTCTAATAGGTAATAGGAGGATGGAAAAGCGAGAAGTTAGTTTGCTTCTCATAGAGTAAGTTCACATGTAAGCAGCTTTATATGTCAGGGGTGAAGGTTAAGCTGTAGCAAGATCACATGCATGAGGAGCAAGCATACATTGATTTCAGGCCAACAGTGTGTTATTGATGAGATAAAAGAACCATATTTCATCTAACATTTTCAGAAATGCCCATTTATAAACTTGCAGCGTAACAGAGACTTTACATTTGCATAAGCTTAGTAAAACTTCAGGGAAATATAAGGAGCTGGGCTTTAGCAATTTAGCATTGGTTTTCTCTTAGAGATTCACCTCATCACCAAGTTAGCCGTGCCAGACGATGGTTTCTGCTTCATGTGCCCATGGAGCACTTGACTGTTCTGGTGTTTTTGTTTCCAACATAAAATGCAAAATCTCCCCGAGGTCTGGGTAGAGAAAAGGTTCATGTTAGCAGGGAAGGCTTCTTGCGATCAAATGACACTTCAAAATGAAGCTTGTGAGAATTGTGCTCAGGACAACTTCTGGGTGCCAAGTTCCATAATGAGAAAAGTGGTGAACCGAGAATTTAAGTGTGAGTGGTGCTGCGTGGGGATGCTTGAAGCAGTGGGAAATGAGGGCATTAGAAGAAAGCAATAGCAGGGCCATAGATTGGCCTCAGTGCACTGCATGAGTAACACGATTAAACTGAACAGGAAATGCCTCCAGGCTGTGCTTGGGTTTCGGCCTGATTGTTCCTGGAGCAGTCTCACTGCTTTCACTGTGCTTGTTTCAATAAGTGCTCTGAATTTGATATGAATTCAGTTCTAATTGTTCCCATAATAGGCAGAACTTAGAGAATATAGGACACAACTATTTTATTTCAGATAATACTCTTTATTCTATAAAGTCCATCATCTTTGCATTTGTTAATTGCCAGGTTGTTTCCTGTCTGCCATTCCATGCAGCACCAGAGCAGGGTGGTGTGTATCCCAGTTATCCCGAGGCAGTAGCACAGTGAGCTGCAGTCAGGAAATAATCGCTGTGCTCGTTGCCACAAGATTTGCCTATCACACAGCCAACCTTTTCCTTCTATTAAAGCACACGTCAGGGTGGGACCAGGCTATGCTTCATGAGGAATGTGCAACACCAGCTGGAGTCGGGTACGTTAGATGTACAGAAGTGTCTTATATAAGTTGAAATTAAGTCACAAAGGTATCTGCTGCTTTGCAGAAAGCTGTGCTTGCCTCAGTCAGGATCTGTGATGAAAACGTGCAATTTAGGGGGCAAGAGTGCAAAAAGCACAGCCAGCACATCCAGGATGCTCTGCTAAAAGCACTTCTCCCTTTGATAAAGTATTGCCGTTAATGTGCAAACTTCCAGCAGCACGGTAATGAAGGAAGGCTTTTGGAAATCATCCTGCAGCCCCATTCTGGTTTCAGGTTACTGTTTGCTGCATCTATGGATTGAGCAAAATTGCATTTGCTGACAGTCTGTTTCTTTGTCAGTACTTTCTGATGTCTGGCAGCTTTCACTCCAGTGCCCCACGCTGCTGCTCACAGTGTTTTCCTGGTGTTTCAATCGAAGTGTTCTCAGACACAGAGTCCTTTTGTGCTAAGGATCATTTGGGATTTTCCAAATGAAACCTCTGCAATATCCCTGTACAGTGTTAATATTTGAAGCACAGCATTCAGCACCCCTCATTTCTTACAAGCTGCTCAGGAGGACAGCTGGAAGGGAGTCATCTGTGTGGGCCTGAGGCTGGTTTCCAAGTGCCTGTTGGTCACTGGTTTGTTTTATCAGTGTTTGTTTGAGCCTGTCAAACTGGGACCGACTTTTGTTTTGCTAGGTCTGTTTAGCTGCACTTATTTGCTTATAAAGCTTTCTGATACAGCTGTTGCCAGATCAGGATAAGCCTGCCCTCATGTAATTATGCATGTAATTGACTTATTATACATGTATTGTTGTAAAGGAGAAAAATGCATTTAATTAGGTGCAAGAAATATCTGTGCACGCTGGAGTATTGCTGTATTCCCATTCAATTCTGTCTTTCAGTTTTTCTTCTCTCCTTTGCTGATGTTCCCCTTCTCTGTAAGAAATGAGCTGTATTTGAATGGCAGTAGATCCAACAGAACAAATCATAATGTGTTCTGATGGTGGCAGCATGCCTTGCCTTACATTATGTACATTATGTACATTACATGAGACTAAAGCTGGTTAGTTAATTGGTGTTCTCAGCATCATTATATCTACTCCTATTTTCTCGCTTGGATTCCTGTCAACCTAAATGTAAAGTAGAACCAGTCTAGAACTTCGTGATTGAGTCCTGAAGGCTGGTAGGAAGGTAGTGCTCCAATGCATCCATTGGAGCTAGATGGCCAAGTGAGGCCATGCAATGACTCCGTGATTCTGTACAACCCAGCTGCACCAGCTGGCTGAGTCTTTTCTCTGCAAAACATTTTAAGAACCCGTTAAGCCACCTAAATGCCAAATAATAAGAGTAGAGTCCCATTATACAAGCTAATGATCTCATTAAAATCAATAGCAAATCTTCTGTTTGCTTTATGATATTCACTGTCTTTATTAGCCATAAGGACATTAAGTGGATAACTGCAGAATTGTTGAAGTATCTTATCTCCAAACAACCATTATCAATCCTTTATATAGGACTTGTAATTAGCTCACTTGCTAAGGGCACAAGGACAGGCCAAGTGGGGGAGCAGATCCTACAAGAGGAGCAGGTTTTTCTCCCAGGCGCTGGAGGAGCTGACCTTTCAAAGAAAGACTGAATAACCTGGAAGCAGCTTGTAGTGTTTCAGGACATTGGAGAGAATTAGAAGGAAAAGCCTAATTTTTCAGGGTGAATTCTTGCCAGAGATCTAGAATTGATACAAGTTATGAAAACTCTGTTCCCATTTGTTTAAGTAGTTAATCTGTGCTCAGGTAGAATAGGCAGGCTGCTGTTTAGGTCTGTGATTAACTATAATACAGTCTACGTGATAACAAATGGGTTCTGTGATACCTGTTAATTGGATATGTTAGTTTACTACTTATTGTCCATTACTGCATATTTTTCTGTATGAATGAAGTAGACAGAAGAAAATTGGATGAATCACCTCCGTGCTTCTCTGGCCGAAGGTCCTTAATTAAATCTGAATTAAATTGCTGTTGTTCCAGCAACTACAAAATGGGATTATGCTTAGACCTGTGTTCCATGGTGGCTCCAGTCCAACCTGGGGCTGTGCTTACAACAGGAAGGGCAGTCCTGTACCTGCCACCAATAGATCCTTGCTTTAACTTTGTCCCTTACATTGGTGCTAGTCTAAGAAAAACTGTGTTGGAGAGTGCAGAAAGGGGATGATTTAGCAAAAAAGATTATGATATTTTGCTAAGTTTCTCAGTGGTGTTTTCACAAGATTCTGAAAGGTGAAGGGTAACTTGTCTTTTGCATCTTTATCTCTATTTGTATATCAATTCCCTGTCAGCTTTCTAGTTAAATAACAGCGCCTGCTGTTTTGTCAAGCCCGTATAATTACGGGATGATTGCTGCGCAGGGCATCACAATCATTTGTGAGATTGAACCTGCCTTTTGCTAGTAAATGATGCATCCTTAAGTGGCAGTTTGATTGTAAGCAGTGAACACGTTGGAATTAATGAAGACTTTCCCAGCTGGCTCTTATTTCACTTTGTGCAGTTCCAGACAATGTGACATCTTTGTTAGCAGCTCACAAGGTGCCTTCCTGCGCTGCCTTGTAACACTATTCTGCTGTGCAATACATGGAGGGGAAAGCTCTTCTGCTGCTGCTTTATACAGAGGAGAACAAGCAAACTCAGTAATTGATACCAGACAGGACTGATACTGTACCTGGACACCTGAGACAAGCTGGTTGATTGCTTCAGCTAGCTGTGATCATTTGCTTTTCCCCTCCTTTGAAGCAGCAAGCATTTATAGCCTGATTAATTCTCACCTTAGGAATGAAATGCATTTTCTGTTCTTGCCTGAAGTGCAGAACAGGAGTGAGGTTATAATAGTTGTATGTACCCTTCAGTAGGGTTGATCAGGCCTGCTGTTCTTATTTTTAATATATATTTTAAATGTTCACATTAAAGGAGAAAAGCTGAATTCTTGAGCAGGTGTCTGCCCCATCCCCTGCGCCTGGGAGAGAAGCAGGTGGTCATCGAGGGTTGTGTGCCTTTGTCACTGGAGCATTTGGTAGCTCCATGAAACCGGTAGCTCCATGACACAGAGCTGCATGTTGTCCAGATCCATCTATGGCCTGGACAGGAAGCTGAACTGGTCACCCAGTATTTCATTGCCATCAGTGTTCCTAGTTTTGGAGGCCAGGCAGAGTATAATGAAATTAGGGACTATTAGGGACATATAGTGAAATTAGGGACTGTTTCTTCCATTGATGACATGTTTTCCCCCCAGGGGTTCCATTCTCAGAATATAGTATTTCCTGACATCCCCGTCCTTAGAATATTTTCACGAATTTATAGCATTTCTTGCTTTCTGAATCAAAACTAAATGGTAAACAAATGGCATCTTTAATGTTTTGGGTTTTGTTTTTTTTCCTGCCATCTCTGACTTTCCTTCCAAAAATATTAAAAAGTAATTATTTGCACTTATTTTTGGTGTTCATATTGCACAGTAACACCTGTTGTGTTTTACAGGATTGCACATTCTTCACTCGGAAAGAAATCCTTCGGTAAGTGAGTTAAATTAAGTTCTTCTCTATAATTCCTGTGGAAAAAGTTGAATCTTTCTTGCTGACTAATGAGGAAGTTTTGGATAACAGGGTGAGTATAGGAGTGGACTCAGGATACATGCAGAATATGTGGATGTATGTAAGGAGAAGGATGTCAGGTCGATGTCCATCCCATGGGTTTTTCTAGGGATCGGTAGAGGCTGTGACTGTACGAGAGGAATGTACTGCTTTTCTGCTCAGGTATTAAGTGAGGGCTCCTGTGGGTGTTGGTATGGGGTAAACTGGTGGAACGTAACATAAACACGGAGATGTGTCCTTTGGTTTGTTTCTGTGGGAACAGTCATTAAGGCTGGGATCGCAGTTAAGCAGTACTGGGTCTCACTGCTTGAAGTACATCACATTGCTTTGTTTCAGTTGTGGTGGGCTGAGTCAAACCAAACTCATTCCTGTCTGTCTGTGCTGACTTCTTGCCCTGGAGCCTGCCATATAATCTTGATCTTCTAACATTCAGATTAGGATCTGTGCAAGTTCCACGTAGGTCTTTTCCTGTCAGTCCACTCGTGTTTTTGTTTTCCCTGAGGATTTTTGCCCTAACAAGGAGGGAGGATACATCTGTGGTTTGTGTCTGGATGTCAGAGCTCACAGTGTTCCAGGACTCTCAGATTTGAACAGTTTTTGAGATGTGAGAGGTATCAGGGAAACAGCTTTTGTTTTCATAAACACTGGGAACTTCTCTCAAGTCAAAAACAGATGTGGTCTCTGTGAGCAATGCTCTCTGCCTCAGTTCTGTTGGCATAAACCTCAGTAAGACACTCAGTAATTCTGTCAAGGCAAAAAGTAACGGTATGGTATTAGATGGGATAATTTATTTTTCAGTGGTATTTGAGCTGACTTCTTGCTCACAAAGAAGCACCCTCTCCTGGTCAGTGGATAATGGCTCTGAGACCAGTGTGCAGTAGGGACATAGCAATGCCAGGACTGAGTTTGGCCCAGGTACCTTTTATCTAATTGTTATGGTTCAAAATTAAGTGCAGTGTTGTTTCACATCAAGTTATAATGTGACTGAACCAGCCAGAGCTTGTGTGGTGGGCCTAAACGTGAGCTTAGTGCAGGCTGGCCTCACTGGAGAGGCTGGTCTTAAAGCAAGTCAAGGCTTCATAAGTGTAGGTAACTGTACCATGGAGGTGGCAGGAATGACAGACAATTGTTAGCTATAAAGAGGTATCATGCTGTGTTTTTGTACCCTACAAAAGGCCTGCAGCTCAAATAACCAGAGTGGCCATTGTATGTTCTGTCAGGGCTGTAATGTTAAGGAACACCGGCTTTGACAACAGCAGAATTTGTCATCGTAGTTGTCTGACAGCAGTTGTCAGTGGTATTCCTGTAGCGTCATTAGATGCAGTAGTTGGATACTGAATAAACAATGTTCACACGTAGCCACCAAATCTCAGATACACACGTTATAGAGCCAGGAAAAAAACCCAACCAAGCAGAAAAGGTTTAGTCTTGCTTTCTGTGCAGACCTTTGGCCACTTTCTAAGTCCTGAAAGAAACCAGAAAATACTCTTCTTGTGCTTCACATGAGCATCCCGTTATACAAGTTGTGAGAGAAGTTAACTGGGACTGAATTGATTTGCATTTCTCTAATTCCCTGTGAAGTCTAAACTGGAAAAAAAAAAAACCCAACAACCAACATAATGTAATAAGCAGTTATTAATACTTGTATTTGTACCCTGTTCCAATGGGGAAAATAATTACAAAATAAGGATTTGATATTAGCAGTTTAGCTTGGATTTGTCACTTTTGTTTGGTCTGTCAGGGCATTTGGACCCTTCCAAGGGAAGCAATTAGTAAAGTGTGATGCTGCGCCATCTTTCGCTTTGGGATTGTTCTCTTTCTCATTTGGGGGAGAAATATTGAAATTAGTACCCTGAAGGAATGATTGATTTCTGCTGCAAGGAGGTAGATCAGTTTTTGGTATTTGTACAGCTAACGTACATCCGGAGAAGAGAAATCTGCACAAATAGAGATCTAGACCATGTATGGCACGGGCCTGATTTAAAGAGTATGACTTAAAATACAAGTAATTTTCTAGCAAGAATGCGACATTGACAGGGTGAGAATGGATGCAGAGCTATAAAATGATAATGATAGAGAGGAAGCAAGGAGTCGAGCATCTCCCCAGTGGATGTAATTAGGAAACTGCTGAATCTGAACAGGCAGACTTTGTCACATCTGGAAAACTGTGCTTCCAAACTGTAAATCTGAACCATCGTGAGCAGCTGAGAAAATACATGACGTGCACTTTGAGAGAGACGCTGTGGATTGCGGGGGAAGTTGTTCAGAAGGTGGGAAAGCAGAACAAGTTGCTGTGTGATGGGCTAACAGGAGTTTATGGCATTGGCCAAAGCTGCCTTTCAACTGAGAAGTCAAAAATATTACTTTGTTTGGTTCTGCTTTTTTTTTCCTCTCTGTTGCAATGGATTAAAAATAATTTGTTTCCATTGCACAGCTCTAACAGACAGGTAAAAGCTGGCAGAAATGAAGAGGTTTGCCCATGGAAACAACATAAGTTTTTTACATGCATGTTGACCTTTGATCTCAAGGCACTCAGTGTTTCAGGACATTGTAAAAACAGCAGGTATAAATGAACTGCATCTGCAAATGTTGATGTCACAGTGTTCTGGTCTGTATCTCCTTCACAACTGCGTGATTTCAAACAGCATTCACAGAGATAGTTCGTGATATTGGTTTTTTAAATCCTTGCCTTGCAAGAGTAGAGGAGGATGCTGATTCATAGGACTTGTGAATGAGGGAAGCAACACAGAACTGTGGAGAAGATTCTCCTGCTACATAAGAACAAGATTATTTCTATCTGAAAAAGCTTGTCTGGGTGAGATAGGGACTAAGGTATTGAAAGTTCTTGTTCACTCTCTTACTCTGCTACCAGTCTATGTGTGCAACCAAGCACCCAGACAAAATGCCCCTTTAATTTGTTTGTTATACCCAGACTTCATGTTTTGGTGCCTTTTAAGCACAAGCAGAATTCTCCCCTTGTTTAGGTTGCAAGCTCTGCCTGGTAAGGATAACTGAAGCGATTTCTCCTTACAGAATGTTAGAATTGATCTCTGTTGTAGGTTTTGCATACTGTAAACATTGGTCTGCATACTTTCTGAGGCTCACCATATCTGAGAGATGCCACTGTCACCTGGTAGACATGGTCATTTAAATTGGCCAGCTAAAATACAGTAATGTGTTGACTGTGGCAAGTGGTGTTTGAGTTAAAATAACCCTGACAGCTTAAAATAACCCTGACAGGCTTTAATGAGCACTGGTGTTCTAAAAAGAAAAGAAATGTAAATAAACAGCCTTGTGTTGAACTTTTTTCTCTACTCACTGATGTCC
Source organism: Coturnix japonica (assembly GCF_054131305.1). NCBI lineage: Eukaryota > Metazoa > Chordata > Aves > Galliformes > Phasianidae > Coturnix > Coturnix japonica. Next base: position 15,645,251 of record NC_140676.1, on the reverse strand, counting down.
AAATTGTGTGAGTGATACAAATGATAACGCCCTCTCATCATTTATTGTGAAATACAAATGCAGCTTCTTCCACTAAGAACATATAATGCTCTTCGGCTTGAGTACCATGAAAGCCTAATAAATTGTATAAGTGATGCTATAAGGGAAACATCTATTTGCTGGAAAGGGAACAAAGCATGCACTTAGGCTCAACTACATGATTTTTGTTAGGCTAAAGGAAACTCTCCTTCTCATGGACTGTGGGTGGGACATAAGGCAGCCTTTGGCTGCATGATTGTGCAATACTGTGCAAAAAAAGTGAAAGACAAATCTGCTTAAGAGAAACTGTGCAACCTCAGAGTATGGTTTGTGAAAAATGGATATCCTTGGGGTAAGAGATGAGGTTAATGGATGGTGGAAAATAGATGTTCTGTTTCCAAAGTACCATATACAAAACTGGGCATTAATGTTTGGCATAGAGTGCTTAGAAGAAATAAGTCACAGGAGTAATTCTATAAAAGCATGAAGTTGTAGGAGGAGGAAGAGCCACTTGGAATCATTATGTTTCCTCTTCTGCCTTATCCTCACAGTGCGCTGCATCTACTTACTGAGAAGCTCTATATGTCATCTGTTTATCATATGGCACATATAACTGTAACTGACTGAATTATTGTGCTAAGTATGAGCTGCTGAGTGCAGCTTGCTGTCTAACGGATGGAGTAGAACCATGAGGTGTTTCAGCACGGGCTAAATGCTCTGGGTGGGAATAAAATGGCTTATAAACCCTCAGTAATTAGCACTTACTGATTTGTCATATCCTGCACTTCAGAAAGCACTTCAGTGCTGCTGTGCCTTTCGTTATGCATTGCAGAATGCTTTCAGATGCAGCATGAAGGAAATGCAGGTCCGAGGTTGTTTAGTCTGAACTGAATTTCTTGTGCAGCTGCTGAGCTCAGTGAGTTGATTCAGCAAGGAGTGACTTTGCCAAAGAAAAGCAAATAGTTTTTTTTGCCTGCAATGGCCCTCCCTGGCTGGCTGGCTCACCACCTATTTCTGTGAGTGTTAGTGATGACCCAAAAGAAGGGACACAGTTCTTTAGATGGGGGTGAAGGAATAAGTACTGCAGCTCCAATTTAGATGAATTTAACCTCATGTGAAACAGCATGACATTGCACTTAGGTGAAATAGGCTAAGTGGTTTTATGCTTCCCTCCCTGGGGAGAAATAGCCTCTGAGAAAACCCAAACAACAATAAATCTCTTTTATTTATTTATTTTTGGGGGGCTGGTTTAATGAGCTGAAACTGCTCTCTGAAGGATGAGTGCTAGAGCAAGAAAATGCAGCTGAAAGTAAGGGAAGGAGAGGAGAGCTGGACTCTGCATTTCAGTGCAAACGAGATGTTAGATGGACTTAGTAGGGCGTAAGACTTTGGTACTGTGGGAATCAAATGTTGTTTCTGCATTTAGAATAAGAATATTTTATTTCAAGGTCTCATTATATAAGTGAAGCAGTTTGTAGTTATTAGGTAGAAGTTATTAGGTACAAAGACTGCAGCTCCTGTCTGTCCAGCTGTCTGAAACAGAACTAACAATATGCCTGTATAAACTAGCAACAATGTATGTTTTCGTGTTGTACACATTGTAAAAATATACAAGTCGTGACATACCTTAGGAGGTGCCTGAAGAGATATCGGGAAGGACTGGAATCACCCCCTCCCCGGGCTCTTTGTTTAACAAAGGCCTCTAGGACAGAATGGAAGAAGCTTTGAAGGCAATCAACATATCAATACGATAAGAGTACCGAGACATCTTGGAGACAGAAACAGCAGGATGGCGACTGACAAGATAGCAAGTGAACTAACAAATTTAACAAATGCAAACCTCGGGTAAAATTGTAATACCCAACCAAAGGGGAGATGGGAGGGGAAAACATCTGGGAGAAAAGGTATAAAAACTGTAACATCATGTCTATAGGTGCGCTTCTGCCATCAGGGCGCCCGCCATTGCAATCGCGAATAAAAACTGCTTTTATCAGAGATACCGTCCTGACCAAAAATTATTGAGGATATTTCCAACAATTTGGGGGCTCGTCCGGGAGTCATTATCGCTTCTTGGGGTGTTCCCCACTGCACTGGACAGGATAAGTGCACTCCGCTGATTTTAGCGGTCCTGTCTGTGTGGTGAGGTGACTTCTCAGGACAGCCGATAGGAAACCGAGATTGTTACATAAAGGACGGACTCTGTGAAAGCCAAGGGGCTAGGCAGGCACAGGTGTTAACCCTTGCAGACCCGGAAAAATTCGTGCACGGATCAAGGTAAGGGAATTTAATTCTTATCTTGGGTTGAGACTCTTGAGTGTGTGTGGCTGAGACGCACTTCTAGTGCGAAGTGAGTGCGGAGTCCCAATCCGCGGTTCCGTTGTCCCGCGAGGGGCACGGCCGGAGACGGACGAAGCGGCTGCGGTGCTGAAAGCGAGAGTCTCGGGAGGGAGCTGTTGGTGTACGGTACCCTGCGCACTTGACGAAGTGCCAGCAGTACACCCCTATTTAATCCCAGAGACGGAGCGGGTGCTCCCGAGGGATTGGGCCCAAAAATCCGAGAATCGGAGTGTGGGAGCCTGTGAGCTGGGTAGTTCACAGTAGCACTCCGGAGGGATGGGTAATAGGAGCTCCGTATAACAGGGTAAAAGGGTCCCTAACACTGTGCCCAAAGATAGCCCCTTGGGAAAGATACTACAGAATTGAAAAAAAAAAAAAAGATCCCAAAACCATGGACAAGGATAGGGAAAAGATGTTTAAAATATTGTGCACAGATGTGGCCTAGAGAGCCACTACAGGGAAAATCAATATTTTGGCCAAAATATGGATCTGATAAAGGTTGGGTCTGTCAGATCTTGAATTTATGTGTAAAGAACAAAAACCCCTTTTCAAAGAAAGAATCAGAATATGCTGCCTGCGGGGCGAGTGCGGAGTCCCGACCCGCGGTTCCGTCCTCCCGCGAGGGAAACGGCCGGGGACGGACGATGCGAAAGGCCTCTATGTTCTACATGTTACGATGTTTTTGTATTTGTTACGTTGTTTTTGTCTTATTAATTGTTGTTAGTATTGTGGCAATTGTAACGCACATATTAGTGAAGTGCATATGGAGTCGGGTGGGGGAAAAAGCCCACAAAAGGCAAACCACAATTAGTATCGAGAACCTGTTGCTTTTGTTGTAGAAAATACCGCGGTTTAAATGTGATAATGATCCAGATTAGAGAAACAATAGGGTTGTGTTACCTCCGCTTTAACATGTTAACCTTACGAAATTTGTTTTTGAACCATTGTTCCCCCTCCTCGTGTGTGTATGAACATAAGGGAAAGAGATACCTTAGAAAATCTCTTAGGATGTATATTGGCATGTTGGAGGGATATTGCTGGGGAACCGGGAGGGACTCTAAGCAAGAACACCCTCATCAAATAATGTAATAATTGGTGGTTAGTGTCTAAGTTGGGGGACGGGTTAAAATGATTCCAAGACCAGGAAAAAGGATAGGGATAAAGATGAAATTGGGAATCAAGAAAAAAATAAATAAATAAATAAATAAATAAATAAATAAATGAAATAAGGCCATAAAGATAAGGGTGGAACAGCCCAAGGAATTGAATGATATGGATTGCTAAGGGAAAGTTATATGGTATTAAGGGTGTTTGTGGAAACTGAAAAATTGTACTGTTTGATATGTGGGGTTTGAAGGGAATGGGACAAACTGCTTTGATGGTGTAAGGAAGTGTAATTGCTATTGGTATACAGAGGTATAATTGAGGGTGTGTCAAAGTGTAACTGACGGTACAAATAGTGAAATCGTGTACAAAGGAAAAAGGGTTAAAGAGAAAGTGAATTTATCTGTGCTGGTATGAGAGCAACCCCCTGTATTGTTTCCCCCCCTTGCAAGAACTCTTGGAGTGAGAGAGAGCCGGGTACGGAGACTGTTGCTGTAAGCAAAAGGGGGGAGGTGGGGAGGAGGGGACAATGGAAGTGAGAATAGCCTTCATATGCAGAGATGTAGGAAACCTGAAATCCCAGTGTTAGCACTGGACACCTGGAGAGAAGGAGGTGAAACTGAAATAGGATGTTAGTAGTTTATGTAATGATGAGAGTTTGAAAAGTGAGAAAGTTTGGGACAGACACAGGCTGGAGGAGGAAGGACTGTCAAGGTATAACAGGGATGTCAGGACTGAAAAGAGGTGAATGATATGAAAACAAAACAAAACTGATTGACAAACAGATAGTAAGGGAATTGGTGATAATAACAACTGTTACTGTTGTGGTGCCAGAATAGGACCGTAGGACCCAGAGATCCCCTCAGAGAGAGGTGGGGGGAGTGGGGGCTTGAAGTGCCCAGGGAGGGCTCCGCCCCACTGGAAGGAAAGCAGTGTGCAACTACAACGGGAAATTGCATCTAGGGAAGCGGGGTAAAGAGGTTTATTTTCTGGTGGATATGGGTGCTTCTTACTACTCATAGATGGTTTTGTAACAGTACAAGAAAAGGTTTATGGGTTTTTTTTTTGGATTAATTAAATATAAACTTTGTACCTGCCAGGTTGCTCTGGCAAGAAATTTAATAAAACTGGAGCTAAGGGTCCAACAATATTGACTGATTAAAAACTGTAAGTCAGACTTTAGCACAAATGGGGAAAAACAGTGTTGTACTCCAGGAGTCACAGCAATATCAAATATGATGCTCTTAGGGGTGTGGGCATCAGGGCCACACATGAAGCCCTGAATAGAAGTTAAAAGCAAGAGATTGCCCAGTCAGGGTAAAGCAGTGCCCTATAAGGATATGTAACTGTAGAAGGATAGAAGAAATAATAGATAACTTTTTGGAGTTTGGACTCCAATTTTGCAAAATTTTTGATAGCAAGTGCAATAGTTTGGTACAAGACTTGAGGGCAAGTAATAGAATTGTTGAATGCATACACTCAGTGGTGGCATATCCATGCACTTTATTAACCCAGTTAAGGAATGAATAGGTGGAGTTTACTTTCTGGATTTGAAGGATGTTTCTTCTGCCTGGTTTGGCCAATACTGGGAGAAGAGACTCAGTTAACCAGGACAGCATTACCCAGGGTTGTGAGAACAGCTTAATGATTTTTGAGAACTGGTCAACTCGTGAGCCTGAGACCTGGGATCCTCCATCCCAGGGTGGAACTTTACTGCAGCACATGAATGCCACGGCAACAAAAGAGAACTGTATAATGGACTGTGAGTTTGCTGAGTTTCTTGGTTTACAGAAAAGCACAAATAACTCTAACAGCAAGTGACATATTTGGGAGATTACAGCTGGACTTTGGAACTTAAGGACTGCCAGGAAAGAAGCCATCTGCCAAAACCCTGAGCCGCAAACTGCCAAGGAACTCCATACGTTCCCAGGAATGACAGGATGATGCTGACTTTGGATACACAGCTATGGACTGATTGTAAAGCTCCGAACAACTTGATAAAGTGAGTAAGGGTTGGCCAGGGTGCCTGAGGGCGGTGCACTGGTGCACCAGGGTGCACTGGTGCTCAATATTCTAGAAGCCTGTAAATCTACATTGGGCCAAAAGATACCAGTTTTAATATCTCAGACAGTGTTTATTGTATTGGATACAAAAGGGGGACATTGGATCTCAGCCCAAAGATTCCCAAAAATACCAGGCCATCCTGATAGAGCAGGATGATGTAGAAATAATTGTAACTAATATTGTCAACCCAGTATCTTTCCTTAGCGGAACTCCTGGAGAATCAGTATCTCCTGACTGCTTTGAAACAACTGAAGCTGCACATTACAGCTGGTCAGTTGGACCTGAAGAACAAGCCCTTAGAAGATGCAAAAGATGCCTGCTTTACCAACAGCTACAAGGAGACTGTAAGGCAGGTTATGCAATAACTGCTACTGACCAGGACCCAGGGACTATTCTTCCAGTTCACCCATTTCAAGCCGGGGACTGGATCCTGATCCAGACGGAGAAGGAGACAAAGCTGCAGCCTGACTGGGAAGGACCACTCCAAGTACTTCTAATGACTGAAACATCTATGAGGACAGACGAGAAAGGATGGACTCACTACACACTGGTAAAGGCATCCACTAGCCCTGAGGTGTGGGAACTGTTGCCACAGAAAAACCTTTAAAAGATAAGAATTAGAAGGAAATCATGAAAAGTTTTTTTTATATGCATATTTTTTTTAATTATTATTTTAACTAACCTTTAACTTTTCCTCAAATAGGTGAATAAATTATATATGTAAGTGGGAGAATATTATAACCTATATAGAACTAATGCTCAGAAAAAGTTTTCCATGTTGTAACAAAAAGTTTTTACTGCTGTAACAGAGTGTATCCCATTCATTATCCTGATATATATTCGTTATCCTGTTCTGGAAAATGTAAAATTTGACAATAATGCAGGGGAGGGACCAACTGGTAGTTTTTGATATGAATAAGGGACTCTCTTGTAGTGTATGGAATGATGTATGGTGGGCAACTACCTATTGAGGCAGGACATATACACCTGGAATATTTGATATTTCATGAGCATGTAAGGGAGTTGTCCAGCCAGACTGCAAACCGTTGCAGTGTAACCCAGTAAAAATAACAATTAACAAGACTGATAGCATTACTAATACCACTTTTGGTCTTGGGGTAGATATGCATGGAAAGGATTCAACAGCAAGATTCCAGATAGCTGTGTGGGATACATTGTGAAAATATCCAAATTGTCCAGGATAGGGAAGAGCTTAAAAAGGGGGTTAGAAAATCTTCCTAAAAACCCTGCAATTGTGACAGCTAAGGAGATAAAAGATCTTAGATAAACATTTGAAATCAAAACAGGATATGGGGACAGTAATGCCTGGGTAGAATGGATTAAGTATACTGTCCAGAGTCTCAACCATAGCAATTGCTATGCTTGTGCATCCGGATGGCTCATAGCTCAGGTGGTACCCATTCTGCTGGGATGGACCAAGGAACCAAAGGGAATGCGATGCATGATTGCCCTGTACCAAGAGAAAACTGCCTGGGGAAACAGAGACTGCAGATGTCTCTCCCTCTTGTCTCCTCCAATGCCTGATACAGATGTCAAGATCCCTCCTGCAATCTCTGCAGCGGTAGGTAACCATACATCTTGCCTCTCATGACAGGGTGTGAAGGCTACCAGGCCTATGGGAAACTTTTCCTTGTGCAGTGAGGTCTTGAATGTTATGGAGGATTCAGCAGGAAATTATTCAAGACTGGGAATCTCCAGGGCAGATCTCTGGTGGTACTGTGGGGGAAAGGTTTTATGGTCCACCCTACCATCTAACTGGGGAGGCACCTGTGCACTTGTTCAATTAGTTATACCATTCACCCTGGCATTTGAAAAAGGAATAAGAAAAATTCTGGAAGAACCAAAAGGAGTTTAGGGGTATCATTTGATGATGCAATGTATATATAGATTCAATTGAGGTACCTAGAGGTGTCCCTGATAAACTTAAGGCAAGAAATCAAAATGCTGCAGGATTTGAGTCACTGTTTTGGTGGGTGACTATCAACAAGAATGTAGACTGGATTAACTACATCTATTATAATTAACCGCGATTTATAAATGATACAAAAGGTGCAATTAAGGGAATTGCAGAACAGCTAGATGCCACGAGTAGGATGGCCTGGGAAAATTGGATTGCTCTAGATATGATGCTAGCTGAAAAGGGGTGTGTGTGTGTAATGTTGGGAACCCACTGTTGTACCTTCATCCCCAATAACACAGATCCAGACAGCACAATAATTAATGCATTGCAGGGACTTACTACCCTTGCGAATGAATTGGCAGAAAAATTCAGGAACAGATACCTCTATCACTAGATGGATGGACTCGTGGTTTGGTAAATGGAAAGGGATGATTGTTTCTATATTTACTTCTTTGATTATAGCAACAGGAGTCCTGGTGGCCATAGGATGCTGTATTATCCCCTGTGTAAGGGGCCTGGTACAGAGATCAATTGAGACAGCATAATTAAAACAAACACCAGTGAAACGACCACCATACTCAGATAAAATGATAATATTGAAGGAGATGGGTAATGAAAATAATGATATTAGAGGAGATGGGGAATGAAGGAAGTGATGAAGAGGAAGAGGTCTATAAGATAATACCTTAAAGAAAAGCTTGCAGAAATCAACAGTGTATAAAGAAGAAAAGGGGGGATTGTGGGAATCAAATGTTGTTTCTGCATTTAGAATAAGATAAGAATATTTTATTTCAAGGTCTCATTATATAAGTGAAGCAGTTTGTAGTTATTAGGTAGAAGTTATTAGGTACAAAGACTGCAGCTCCTGTCTGTCCAGCTGTCTGAAACAGAACTAACAATATGCCTGTATAAACTAGCAACAATGTATGTTTTAGTGTTGTACACATTGTAAAAATATACAAGTCGTGACATACCTTAGGATGTGCCTGAAGAGATATCGGGAAGGACTGGAATCACCCCCTCCCCGGGCTCTTTGTTTAACAAAGGCCTCTAGGACAGAATGGAAGAAGCTTTGAAGGCAATCAACATATCAATACGATAAGAGTACCGAGACATCTTGGAGACAGAAACAGCAGGATGGCGACTGACAAGATAGCAAGTGAACTAACAAATTTAACAAATGCAAACCTCGGGTAAAATTGTAATACCCAACCAAAGGGGAGATGGGAGGGGAAAACATCTGGGAGAAAAGGTATAAAAACTGTAACATCATGTCCATAGGTGCGCTTCTGCCATCAGGGCGCCCGCCATTGCAATCGCGAATAAAAACTGCTTTTATCAGAGATACCGTCCTGACCAAAAATTATTGAGGATATTTCCAACAGTACTCTGATCAACTTCAGACCATCTAAATGCAAGCTGCTTTCAGGGAGGTTCAGGGCTTGTTCTCCTGACTGATAATCTAGGTGTGGAAAGCAAAGCAGTATGTTTATTAACTATCAGCTAATAGAACAGCTCATGAATAAATGGTGAGAAAGAAAAAAGCACAACAGAATGACAGTCAATCTAGGAGGTGAAGAAAACCCTGGTCTGCAGAAGAGGCAAACATGGCTGGTGGAAGAGAAAAGCCATACACTGTTATTGGTGTTTCAGATGACTATTTATCACTGGAAATCTAAATACGCCCCCTGGGAAGTGTTTCACACAACCCATTGGATAGCACTTGTGAGCCCAGGATGAAAGCATGCAAAAGACTGGTGGGTAATGTAGAGACATTTGTATTACTACTGAGAATGTATTATCTAAAATACTTAGAGGACAGCTGAGAAGTGTTCAGAACCTTGCTCATTTTTTGATAGGTACATGTTAGAGCTTTGAAAACATGCTCTTCTGTTACTCAGAATGTGGAAATTAGTCCAGAACTTCAGGGCACAGCTTCAGCATACAGACAGATTCCAGAACACCGGGTCAGCTCCTGGATGCCTAGAATGTAATACAGGCTCAGAAGCAGCCACTGTGAATTTGCTGAAAGCAGATCTCCTTCATGAATGGCTGCTCTTGTGGTTAAGAGGGAACAAACAAATGCAACATACTCTTATTGTGGTGAAGGCTGATTGTATATTCCTGCATGTATTAGTCCTTTCCTGCCTCTGTTATGTAAGTGCGCTAACTTCTTGGCTAAGGTACCTGTGAAGGTATTTTTAAGCAGAAGAACCCTAACCCTAATCACAGACACTGAAGAACAACCTTTACAAAACCATATATATATGCAAAATCAGCAACAAGCTGAACTGACAGCCCTTAGCATTTCACTGCTTGAATATCAGTAGATAGGAGAAGTTGCAAATGTGGAATGCAGTGTAAATGCCAGCTGTACTTAAGGTATGTGACAGCGGGATTAGTTGGTATCAGTAAATTTTAAAAGTAAATACCCCCCACACCCCCCAGAATTTAAAATAAATAAGGAGAGGGGAGAAATTCCATTCCAGCCGGCACTGTTGGGTCCTCAGTAGTTGGCATTACTGTCCCTCAAACAAACCAACCAACCAAAAGCCCACCACACTATATTCACAGCAGCAATTAATCTGTTCGCTTAACATGCTTGTCTTGTGCTTGCAGATGGGAACAAGTGATTAAGTTGTTTTTAAGACTTAAAATTAAGTCTTAAAATTAAGATTAAGTCTCCTACATGGCAGTGCTTCTCCTCACTTTTGTGAACCAGATTTTCTAGCAGCCAAACTTTAACAACTCTAGTATTAATGCTTGCCTGCTAGCCAGCCCATCTGGTTCTCTTTCTCTCTTTAGACTCATACAATTGGGCAAATATCAAAGCATTCAAACCCTGATCTCTTGGATGTCTGTTCTAGTCCAAAAGCACAAATTCTGTCAACTAGAGTTGTTTTATAATTTGAGTCTGACTTAAACCAGCTAGACAGCTGCTGGAGGAATGTGGCACTAAATCACCAAGCTGGGCACCAGCTGGCCAGCTTTTACAGAAGAACATTAGTAATTCTGTTACGTTCCTCTCTCTGCCTGTTCCTTGGTGTGTCTTTGAAGAGAAAATGATAAGGTTCAAAGGAGCCATTCTGGCCCATCCAGATATGCTGGATTTTAAATCTGAAACCTGCCTGAGTTGGGAGGTTGAGTTGGGAAGATAAGCAGAGGTTTCCTCTAAGTGTCTGCAAAGCCCTCCTATTAAGGGAGCAAGTACAGAAAAGTGCTTGAGATGTGTCTCCCCTTTGAAGGAGGCCGCTATGCAGGTGTAGAGGGAGGCTGGAACACAATGCAATCCTAACACATCCTGTCTTTCAAAAAGTTTTGGTTCTACATAAAGAAGGGCAAACTTGTGCTTTTGTCAGCTCTGGGAAAAATGGGGTTTGCCAAGAGGATGAAGAGTGGGGGAGCTTTACACCCTTGGGAATCTTCTAATTTTGTCTAAGAATCTACATACAGGAAGAACACTCATCCTGAAGCTGCTGTTAATCTTGTTAATTATGTTTCTGTTCCTGTTGTTAAGCTTATTTAGCTCCCCCAAATGAGAGACATCTAGGCTATTCTTTATGATCTACACCTTCTGTGTCATAAAGGTTATCCTTTATAATACTTCAGTCACAGTGCACCTGGTTTGCTAGGCACAAGTGAGAACAACTCATTTTCATTACTGGCCTGTATGGAACCTGGAGCACTGTGTCCAGTTCTGGGCTCTCCAGTACAGGAAAGGAGTGAAACAAAATGGGGACAGCTGGCCAAAGTGCCTCCAGCGTAATGGTGGGACTGGAGAGTGCCTCTTATGAGGGAGGTCAGAGCAGGGATGGTGCCAGCTAGCCAAGAGGATGCTTTGGGAAATCTTGTCTGTATTAATTGTACTAATACTTGAAGAGGGGATGGAATGAAAGTAGAACCAGGCTTTTCCCTGTGATGCTCTGGGACAGGACAAGAAGCACTGAGCTTTACCTAGTTATGTGAACACTTTTATGCTTATGTGTATTGAAAGACAAAGTCTTCCTAATGACTACATCTATAAGAATACATTTATTGGTAAAAGCTCTGCACCAAAGACATTTGTCATGGAGAATTGTTTATTTTACTGCAGGTGGTTTTGGAGAATATTTATTTAGTATTGGCTTGAGTTAATCTGTACTGCTTTATTTTGCATTGCAGACATGAAAGAGTACTTGACGTGTTAACTAAAAGCTGGCAGAAGGCTCATCTATCCAACTTGTCTCTTATGCTGCTTTTTTATAGATCTGATTTCTGTGTGCGGTTTTTTTATTCTATACAAATAATGAAAATAACTTTGACAGGAAAGCAAAGGAGGTAGAAAGTGTTTCAGTTTCCCCTTTCAGCTATTCCTACACGTTTCTCACTGTTCTTTGCTCTGTACCCATTTGACAGATGGCCATCTGTTCTGATGTTCCTATCTGCTGCCTTCAGATGCAGCACTATGTTTCCTATTGTTTTATCTCAGTTGTATATAGCCCCTTTCTCTAAGAGAGCACTTTAACCCTTTGCAGTAATTCTCTGAGGAACTGTTGCACCATAGAGATTTGTGTGTTAGTTACTGCACGCAATGTTCAACTGTCATCGGAAAAGCGGCCAGTGAATGTGTGTTGGTGGTGATTTCACCTTGATGGGTGGCTGAACTGTGCCCACCTGGCTCACTCAATCCCTTTCCTCAAAGGAATAGGGGAGAAAATACAATGGGAAAGGTCTCAAGAGTTGAGATAAGGACAGGGACATGGCTCACCAGTTATCATCATGGGCAAAACAGAGTGAGCATAATAGAGATTCATGTAATTTATTGCCGACTACTTGCAGACTGTGGCTGTGAGATAATAAAAGCAAACTGAAAGCACTTTCACCCACTTCCATCCTCCCCTACCTCCCACTGAGCAGTGAAGAGGAACAGGGGCAGCAGCCAGTTCATAACACTTCTCTGCTGCTCCTTCCTCCTTGTTCTCTTCCTCTGCTCCATAGGTTCTTCCCATGGGATGCTATCCTTACCCAGCAGATCCTGTGTGGGCTTCCCACAGGGCACAGCTCTTCAAGTCCTGCTCTAACATGGGTCTGTACCATGGATCACATTCTTCAGGAAATCTGTTCCAGCATAGATCCTCACAGGCAGCAGCTCCCCCAGACCTTGTGCTCCAACATAGGCTCCTCTCCATGGGCTGCAGCTCCAGCCCAGGACCTGCTCCTGCAGAGGCTCCCCATGTTCTGAGTTCTCCTTCAGAGCTCATCCACTGCTGCATGTGGATATCTGCTCTGTGTGGTGCCCATGGGTGCCTGTTCCACCGTGGGCCTCTCGTGGGCTGCAGAGAGCTTCAGCTCCAAGCCTGGAGTACCTCCTGCCTTCCTTCTGCACCGGCCTTGGTGTCTGCAGGGCTGCTTCGCGTTTTCTCACTCATCTCTCCTGACTGCTTCTGTGCAGTAGCTTTTTTCCTTTCTTAAATAAGCGCTCACAGAGATGCAACCAGTGTTTCTTGTTGACTCAACTTGGGCTATTGGTGGATCCTTTTTGGAGCCATCTAGAACTGTCTCTCCTCTTCCATGGGGCTGCTGCTGGGCTCTTCTCATGGAGGTCACACCTCAGCCCTCCCTTGCAACCAAAACTTTGCCACATAAGCCCATAACAGTGGTATAAATCTGAGACACTGAGAAGAATCTTTCCTTATTAGCTGCAGACAGTCCTGAAAGACCTCCCTTCCACAGTTTCTCAGACCCAGATTAAAAAAAACCTCCTTCTCTTTGAACTGTAGTAACTTTTTCCTCTCTGTGTTACAGACTGAAAGGGTATAGAGCTATCTGTACCTCAGCTCTCAGGTCTCACATTGAATTGTCTGCAGTAACAGAACTGTAGGATAAGAGAGTGCATGCATCCTAACAGTTTGCGTCACCAGGGCACTATAGCATCAATTGTAAGTAAGTTCCCATCTCAATCTTTGCATCAGCGTGATTCATTCTTCCCTGCAGTCTGTGCAGTGCTGTCTTAAACGCAGTTGCTTTCACTCATAGCTGCTGTTGTCTCCAGCAGTTCAGAGGGGCTGGCTGCCCCTCTTTTTGGGGCAGATGGAGACCTGTGTCCAGGGTTTTGGACAGGCTCATCAGTGCTGCTCCAGGCTCTGAAACACTAAGTTCCCTTCATATGACCAGGAGCCGTTCTACAACTCTTCTGTGTAACCCTTCTGTATGGGAAACTGGTAATCACAGCCTGAACCTCTGATTAACCATCTGAGGCATGTGTTGAGTCAGCTGTGGGAGCACAGGTGAGAGTAATTTAGCTGTGCTCCCGGAAGGGGTGGAGCTCGACTGCACCTCCTCTAGACCTCATTTAAGGGCTGACCACCACTAAGGCAGCATCTCTTGGAGATTGCTCCTTGGTGGAGATTGCCTCAGTGGTTCCCAGCAGACCAAAGGCTTCCATACAGGTGAGTTTTTCCTGTAAATAACCTCTTGGGTACTTACTACCATCTTTTCGTTATTGTCACCATACACTTTCTATCTGAATGAGAGGCAGTGACTTTGCTGGCACTCTTGGCTCTGTTTCATTGTGCCAATGAAGCTGCGCTACTATTTATTTTCTGTGAACGTGCAAAAGCAATCTGGAAGTTAGTCTTTAGAGTGGTATTGTTAAAACTGAGTGTACGCTGAATACATTTGTGCTGTTTAGCACTAAAATGATAGACATATTGCTGAATAAAATACTTTCCTTGTAAAATAGAACAAGTGACCAGTACTATGGAAGCAGCTCTACATTCACTGAGGTGTTACATTAAACACATTAGGTTCTGAAGGCCACTTTGAAGACTCTACTTACTTCCTTCTAATCAGTGAGCTATTATGAGCTTTTATCTTCTGTTTTCAGCACTCCTTCAGTGCAGAGTTCAGTGCAAGTAGCTTCTCTGTACCTTAATACACCCAGTGGTGACCTTGGGGACAACTAGACTTTCTCTCCAAGATCAGTAGCAAATTAATTTGATGTAAATGCTCAAGTAATATTAGTGTTGCAACTCTGTGAGCTCCTTCAAGGAGCTGTGAAACTTCTGTATTTTAAATCATCTGTTCCTTGAAATTTAGTTTCCTAAGTGTTGGTGCTTATGCTGGGGAGATGGATCAGTGGGAAGACCTGAAATGCCTGCAGGCACAGATTGGTAGTTTGAGTTTGGACTGAATTAATTTGTTAGGAGTTTGTAAGGGAATTGTGGCTTTAACCCCAGGGCATAGTACAGCAAGCTTAAACATACACAAGTATCTGAAGGAACTCATCTGCTTGTTAAAACATTTGTTATTATATCTCTTCTTATCTGCGGGAAGGAAAACACTAGTAAATACTACCAGGTTTTCCTCTGCATCCTCAGTGCAGAATTACCTACCTTGTCAACAGTGGAAGAACACCAAGGAATGGGAAGGTAATGATGCAGGCATCCACAAGAACTCCTAGAAGCAGATAGTGCAGGATTTGTAGTCGCTGCAAGGGAAGTGAGGCTGGTTGCAGACTCTGGGCTTATGAATATATATAATGGTCTGTGTATGGTAAATGGCAGCCTTTCCAAACCTTTATGCATTAAAATAGCATTGCAAAACCTTACATTGCTCCTCAGATAAGACATAACTGTTTCTGTGACTAGGGCAGAGAGCCAAAGCCACTTTGTTTTTATCAGACATGCTTCCTGTTCAGGGTCATGCTGAGTGAAAGGACACAAAGCCTTTCCCAGCCAGTCACATCTATTTATGCATTCAGGTCATCATCTGAAGTGCTTCTTGCTTCTATAAGAACAGAAGAAATGTTAGAGCTTTTGGCACAGGAGTTTACTGACAAACCATTTCCAGTTAGTAATTAATGTTACTGAGAGATGTGTCAGAACAGTAATGCACACAGTGCCCATCAGTGCAGCTCCTGGGAGATGGTTATTGGGGCTGGTTCCCATGTTGCTTGTAGTACTTGCTCCATCCAGGTGTGAGAGCAGCATCACCAATGGGTTGCATGAAGGCTAGAGTATCACTGCTCTAGACGAACACTGTATTTTACTGCATGGTTTATGTCTTTCTCAGAACTCCAGAAGAGGCTGAGGAACTCCTATTGTTTTTCTATCAGTTACCTACATTGAGTTATACTGGTTACTGCATTAAAGCTTTTTGAAAAGGTGGAGATTTGGCAGGTTTAGTCTCATACACTTAAAAATTGCAATTAGCTGGATTTGTGTCTGACTGCTGAGACTGAATGTTAGGAAATGGTTCTTCACAAATAGAGTTGCTGGGCACTGGAGCATGTTTCTTAGGGAAGTAGACACAGCATCAAGCCTGCTGGGGTTCAAGGAGTGTTTGGATGATACTCTCAGAAAGATGGTTGGATTTAGTGTGGTTCTGTGTGAAGCCAGGAGTTGGTGATCCTTGTGGGTCCCTTCCATCTCTATGATTCTATGATTCCATGATTCTATCCCATATGAATTGAATTGGTTATTTAAGTTGGCTGTTTTTTCTACTTGCTTACAGGTTGCATGGCCGGTATCATGAAATGGCACCGAACGTTGTACCCATGGACTATACAAAAGACCCAGATGTTAAACTACCTATGCAGCTTATAATAAACATGCCTGAGCTTAAGGTATGGCTTCTCATTGCTTACAAACTGCACCTCGTTAGCTCTGTAAATTGTCTGCCAGAGGTTTTGCAAGGTAATTTGGTGCCTTGAAGCAGCGTGGTATCCAAGGTCTTTCCTTTGCTGTTATTGATCGAGGGTGTAGCCAGGCACAGAAACTGGAAAATACTTAGGTGGATGTTTCTCTTGCATAGATAGTTGGAATAGAATTTAAAGGAAATAGAAGGAAATAAAACTAAATTTTATACTCTTTCTGCTTCATATATTGTGTCCCTTAGAAGCTTGTGGGTTTTGACAGGGTTGTTTTGCTAGTGACTCCCTGAACAGCATTGCTTAGTTTAGGAATATAATAAGTATGGACATCTCTGTTGTTTAAATAGTTACAAAAATGAAACCTATGATGTGATACAGGCTTTCCCTAGAATCTTTCATCAGCTGGTTGAGAGCTGTGCAGCTTTTGAACACCCAAAGCTGTGTAGCTCCTAAAGCCAAGCAGTTCAGCTCTGGGTTAGTTTCTTACCAGCTGTTTGCATTGACGCACTCTGTGTCCTTGACTGCTGGGGGCTTCAGTGCAATTCTGTCCTCTGTGGCTTACAAAACTGACCATTTCTAGTGAAATGAATGATGTTTAATAAACCGTGTGGGTTCTGGAGTTTAAACAAAAATTACTCTTTGTCCATTATGCTGCTCTGTGTGAAGTAGAAAAAGAATACAAAAGAGGTGTAATTCAAGGTTTGTTTATTAATGAGATGTTAATTGCAGCAACAGCATTCTGTAAACCATTTGTTTTCAGCATTATGTGTGCTAGTGTGTTGAAGTATCTACTAAAGGACCTAAGTTATGTGCCTGTGTAGTTAACGAAGAAAAAAGTGCATCCAGAAAAGTAATTATGGACTTTGAAAATAGATGGAATAAGGATCGTGCTGAAATGTTCTTTTCAGTTCATCAATGGATAAAATACCTTATTGTGCATTAACTGTTCGGACATCACATACATATTTCATGTAAATTTTATATAACAAAAATGGTTGCTTGCTTTTTTTTTTTTCTAATTGTACAAATAAAGAAAACAGGCAAATCTGGAAAAATGCACAGTACTTTGCAAAAGTGCCCTGTATTTTATTTACCTCAAACTGAGTCCCAACTGGAGGTAGCAACACCAAGTTGATTATCTAGAAGTAGCTTGTTTAAGACATAATGAAGCATCTAATCAGTAGCCTGAGGTAACTTCTAACACAAGCAGACTGAATTGGGCCTCTAGGCTTTGTGATGATGCATATTGTTAAATAGGTAATGGAGCTCAAGTCTGGGAATTACAAGGCTTTCTCTAACCCTTCTTTTTCCTCGTGGGTTCAGCTGGATAATAATCACAGGTGAACAGAGAACAATTACGTATTACTTTTTGAAAGGACAAGGAGATATTTCATGAAGTTATCCCATAGATGGCTGACACAGCACAGGCAGGTATTGAGGAACTCATTACCACGGGACATTCTGGAGACATCATGAATGTAGTCACGAATGATTTAAGTGCTCTTATAGAACAGAATTCCACAATTGCTGTTAAGCTTTATGACTTGTATGTGTTCTCCAACTCTGGAAGTCCCCCAAATATTCATTGCACTAATCTTTTTGAAAACACTTTTTCTATCTGCTATGGTTCCCAGTTTGAATTAGGCTGGCAGTCTGGATGAACTGATTATTGTGATAGTTGCTGTGTTCTATTTTTTTTTTCCCCCCTTAGAGGCAATTCATAGACCATATGAATTTATTTTTAACGTCCCTGTGAGATTTGTCTGAGATTATGTAATTAAAAGGACTTACCCTTAGCAATAAGCAAGAGCCAATTTTATGATGCTGATCAGCTAGTACAAAATGAAGATTATTTATGTTGAAATAGGGTTGTTTTCCTAACTTAACTTCCTAACTGAAATGCTGACATGTTGGTTGGGCATATATATATATATATATATATATATATAGACATCACTGTGGGAGTATCTTGACTGTATTAAGCCAGCTACTATTTTTGCTTATATAGTAATATTGCATTTTTTTATCTTTGTGGTTAAAATTCATCATCCGGAAGGGGCTTTGATTCACTCCTCCATTGTTGGAAGTAGTTTTATATCTCTTTAGCATGTCACATCTTATTCATTGCTTTAGTGTCATAGGTGTTTGTACTGGTGCTTCTGGTGTGGAAGATCACTGTTTCTTAAGTCTTACTTTATTATTTAGCCTGAATCTCTAAGATATTGGTAACGCAATATGAAATGCTCTGGCTTGGTTGTGTAGCTCTTATGAAGCCCTTAACTGCCAGATGGCCAGTATTTGCTTTGTGAGAAATTAAGACAGGCTGATTTCAGCCTTCAGATAAGACAGTGAATGGTTATAATCACACATGCAGTTTTATTTGTTTTAATGATGTAGGATCAGACACTTACAAATCTGTTTGTTAACTACCATTTTTCCAGGGCAGCAAGATGTTTAAACTGAGATATAAAATGTAAGTTTCATTTAGAACCATGATTAGATTTTCAGATACAAGAGCATGTCTTGCTGCTGTAGCAAATACAGGTGGTAAAGGGAACAGATTAAAGAAGTGTATTTAGATTGATTCTGATCCAATCTTCTTGGACCCCTTCAAGTCTGTGAATCTTTCTGATCCAGCTTTAGAATACGTCATGAGGGAAACTGAACTTGATTTTATGCCAGCAAAAGAACAAGATTTGGTGTCAGATTTAATAATTCTCTCCCAAATCTTGCAAGAGATTGCTTGTGAAGAATTTTAATGTCCCTATACAGATGGGGAGAAGAAGCCTTTCACGCAGAGTTGGTTTTCCAAGCAATGTGGGTATTTACTGTAGCTAACACAGAAAAAAGAAGTCCTTAACCTTTCTCAGACTGCTCAACAAATCGTTAGTGTTCGTTCTTGAGTAAGTGTTCATCAAGACGAAGGCTAAACTGATATTTGGATCTCAGAATAGAAACAAACAAACTATATGTCTATTGAATTTTAATAGGATTAGTGATAATTTCAATGCACCTGGCTTTTTTCATATGCACATTACACTTCTAGTTACTGGCAATGTTCAGCTCAATACCACTGCAGATTCTGACAAATGGGTAGAATCAATAATGCACTTTTCTAAATTAGATTCTGCTAGCATAAAGAAACATCTTTACTTCACGCATTAATGTTTTGAGCCAGGGTGAATTTAAATATGATACCTGTGTTTCAAAGAAGAACTTACTTAAATTGGTAATGAATTTTTCACTAATTCATGGTTCTTAAGTTGAAAGTCAGGGCAAGCGATAAATAAATAAAGAAGGGGCAGATACTTTAAGTTGATTAGGTCTACCATTACACTGAAGTTAACAGATCTAGTTTACTCCAACTGTTTCATTGTAGTCTCTGTTCTCTACTTTTGACCATTGTGGTTACACAGGCAAAAATGTCAACTAAATTAATGAGAGGATATATAAGTATATCTGAGATTACAGCAATTAATACTGCAAATGTGTGGTAACAGTATGAGCTGCTCAGTGTGAAACCATGTAGAAAGGGAAGCTTGTTTCAAAACAAAACTGATTTATTTGCCTTCAAGCTGGTACATGGCGATGCAGCAGTCTTTGTGTCAGGAGTAGAGCAGGTTATGAAATGGCTTTCTGGAGGGGAACGGGTTTTGCTTCACTCACTTTACAGTCTGTTGGTTCCCATTTTTGTCTCACACGCTCACTTCATTGATCCTCACAGGCCTTGTCATTCACTGCAGTGGTGAGCGAGGTAGTCCATAAATCCACACACCACTGAAACAGAATGAGCAGCAGGCACAGGAATCAGTCAGGAGGAAGAAAGGACACACAGGGAACGGTGAATTGGTCACATTTCAGGATCAAAGTTTGCACCTTATTTTTTATAGGTCTGAAAGTGAATGCATGTGTGGTGCTTCAAAATAAAACCATTTCCTGTGATTTTAAGCAGTGCTTTGCAGAATGCTTTGTGTGTTTGGGCATCTCTGCTAGTGTCACTTGCATGGAAATCCCAAAGTAAAGGCCACTACATTTATGTGGATGTAAAACTGAGTAGCATTTTGTAATGACTGCTCAGCCTCTCTGGCTTAGCTACCTTAACCTAAGGAGAATTGTTTCAGATTTACTTGCAATGTCTTACTTCTAAAACAGGGGCAGCTTGTGCTAAAAGATATTGTGCTTTAAGTAAATTGGTCAAGCTGCAAGATGATTGAAAAATGGGTGAGGCAAGAGGACAACACAGTGCTTTGATGTTTGTTTTTTTTTCCACATTTGATGGAAATGAGAGCAAGGTGTGACTAACAAAATGACTTGGTAAGATTTAACTGCAACCCCTGATAGTATTCATAGAATCACAGAATGACCTGGGTTGAAAAGGACCATAATGATCATCTGATTTTAGCCCCCTGCTATGTGCAGGGTTGCCAACCACCAGCCCAGGCTGCCCAGAACCACATCCTGCCTGGCTTTCTTTTTTCTTAGACAACTAGTCATTATGAGTTATCATATTGTGTTAAGTCCATGTGCCAGAATTGATGTGATGGTGTATTAAAGCTATGTAGAAATACGGCTGTCTGACTAGAAAAGGCAACAGTTAAGTAGATAGCTCTTTTACATGAGTTATCTTAAGTGGCTTCAACATCAACAGTCTGCAAACAGCTGAGTTTTAGCTGTACCAGTTCTTCCTTGCTTCTGTCTCTCACTTTTATTGCAAGAGGATGGAAAAAGCTTTTTAACATCTTAAAAGTAGGTTTCCTGATGTAAAAGGATTCTTCCTTAAGCAATTAGTACTTGAAGGAAAACAATCTATGAAGGAACAGTATCATTTTCCCCACTTCTCCCTCCCCCCATCCCCCATGGCTTTTCCTTTAAATTTGATGGAACCTTAATCTGTGCTCTTTAGAGTAGAGGTAATGAAATTACAGAAAGGATGTGAAAACTATCTGTGAAGGTAAACTAATACTTTCCATTGTGTAAACTACAGATATACTGCCCGAAGACACACAATATGAGAAAGTTAAAGGAAGGGAATCAATATGAGGAAAGATTTTGTTTTTCATTTCGGTTTTAGAGATACATTTAGCAAAGAGTTACTTAAATACACCCAGTTCCTTTTAATTCATTGCTGAGTTACGGGTGTTTTCAAGGCCTCTAACATGTCAAGCAGCTAATTCATCTTATACAACTGCAGTATACTTAGTGAGATCATGGCCAGCACTTGGAACAAGAAAGTCCTGGGTTTGATATTCACTGCTGATAAGGATATTTGCATCTGTGTAGTCCTTGTTTGTTACTCAATGCTGCCTCTAAGATGTCAGTTTATATCATCTGTTGCTATGATGCTTAGTTCTGATGGGGTTGGTTCTGAAGGAAGTGATGTAGCATTATAGAAATCAGACCAATAGCATTTCTAACTTGTTGTTGTTGTACTGAGCATTCCCTAATATTTATACATTTAACAGGTACATTCTTATTTATGTGCTTTGAAGAGGAAAGTGGGATGAATTGAATCCTGCTTTGTCCTGGTGATAAGCTGACCATTGAAAAACAATTGAAACAACAGAATCAGTTATTTTTTTTCTGGAGCAACTGTCTATATCCATATTCACAGGACAGGTGTGTTTCCAAGCTCTCAACTCAGATACTCTTTTCAGTACCCACTGATGTATTTCATTTTTCTTTGGCCTACTTTTTTCTGCCTCTGAGCAGTGAGTTCAGCTTCATGTATGAAGCTCAGAGCACAGTAAGGTCCTTAGTCTTTCCCCTTGGAAATCTCTAGGAATGTTTCTTATTGTGGAGTTAGTTCTCTCTGTAAGTCACGCAGCAGAATTTTAATGTAGTATTGACTAATTTAATGGTCTGTTATTTGGGACCATGACTCCGTGGTTTGTACTTCTAATATCTTTTGAAGCAACCTTGATCTTTGTCATTATCTTAGCCAGAAAGGTTGGAGTTATCTTGATATTTAGGAGTACTAAATTTCATGATTGTTTAAAGAAATTACACTTCTGGATTTGATTTCTGAGAACTCACCCACCCACAAAAGGTTGACAGACACAGCTGTGTGGTTTGCCATTGGGTGGCTGTTTGCCTTTTGGCAGACTCCAGTTTTTACCATACAAATGCACCTGGAGTGCAAACTGTGATGCTCAAGGGCATCTCATTAGGTAGTTAATGTATGCTGAGACCTGTGCTGCAATTAAGTAGCAATCTCCTGATAAATCAGGTATGATCTGAGAATGTGAATAACCCTTTTAGCTTTTGTATGCGAGTACCTCAAAGTTATAGCCAGCAAGGCTGCCAGAATATGCTCTTACATTTCCCAGGTGGTTTGACTTGCTAAGTGTAAGACAGGCTTTTTCAAACCGGGCTTTGCACACAGATGTCTCACCATTTCTCTGTAATTGCATCTTGGAACACGCTGCAAGGAGTCATCCAATAGTGAGTCCACACATGACCAATCACCTGAAGAAGAAAGGAATGCTGCTTTCCAGGAACTAGATGTGCTTTGAAATGTTGTCTGTGTGCACAACCACAACTCACATTTGTTACGCTGGTCTTTTAACGAGAATCCTTAGAAACTGAAATTACCTGTAAACAGTTAAAATGATGCATGTGACACATAACTGACACACAAAGGAGGACACAGAGGGGCATGGTTTCATTACTGCAGCTAAGAAGTCTGTGATGTGACCACTTAGTATGAGCAGGCACATTTACAGCGTTTCTCAAGGAATGGAGATTTTCCTGGAACTCTTCATTAGAATCTTCATTAGGATGCATTTCACAGAATCTAGACATTCTGATTCTCCCAGGCTGTGTCCTCAAACACAATATGCTTGTGCTATTGACTGACGTCTTACATTTAGCATGAAGTACCTTACAAGAATTGGGCTACGTGCTTGCCAGCTCTTGTTTTTATTGTTTTAGGGTTCTGCCTTTTGAGTGTGGCTTTATCACCAACTGCATTGGTAAGGTGCTGGATCTTAGAATCACCACTGGAGAGTTGAGATTTAGTTTAAAATTCTAGAATTCCTATTTGTTTCAACCAGGAGTTGGATATTTTTTTGTAGCGGTGATAATGAAAGCCCTTTCTACAAGATGCTGCCGGGGATACGATTCTGCATCCTTAATAAACAGGCTTGATTTGTTTGATGGTTCATTGGTGCTTCTGTGCTAAGCAGGTAGGTAGCTATGTTTACTTCTTAAAGTGCTCTCATAAGTAGTAATAATTCCTCCAGCCTTGGGTCAGGTGCTGGCAGAGGTATGAGGTCTCCATTTGTTTTATTGACTTTTTATTTACTGTCGTCCGGTCTGCACCTACTAGCTTCATAATGCAGGAATAGTAATTCTTTTGACTTTATCACTATGGCAGCCTGTCAGGAACAAATTTTATGCAAATGATATTCACACACTTAGTATCTTTACTCTAACATTCATAAAGCAGGTCCTACTGCAAGAGAAATGAGGTCAACACCAGCATAGGGTAAATGAGTAGCAATGGAGCTGAGAAAATCTAGGCAAGTAGTTCTGTGCAGCAGCGTGCCTTACTGACACTTAGTGCCTTAACATGCAAATGTAAATTGTTGGATGCATTGTGGAAGAAAAGAGTTATCTTTGAGAAGTGATCTTCAGCCAACCAGCTACCAGTTATTTGCAAGGAGTTTGCATTTTTTGCTGATCTTGTTTTGTTTATTTGTTTGTTTTAAGTAATAAAAAGTCTGTATTTACAGGAGAATCCCTTTAAGGAAAGGATTGTGGAATCTTTCTCGGAAGATGGAGAGGGGAGCCTCAGCTTCAATGATTTTGTGGACATGTTCTCTGTGCTCAGTGAAATGGCTCCCAGAGAGCTCAAAGCTATCTATGCCTTTAAGATCTATGGTAATGTATTGAGATACTTTTGCATGTGTTTTCTATGTGTTTGCTGAAATAAATGAGTGTGAGAGTTGCTGGTGATCTTTTCTTTGCTTCTTTTACTATTCAGATTTTAACACAGACAACTTCATTTGTAAAGCAGACCTGGAAAAAACCCTCAATAAGCTGACCCGAGAAGAACTAACAGCAGAAGAAATCACTCTGGTTTGTGAGAAAGTGATAGAAGAAGCTGACATGGATGGTGATGGCAAATTGGGATTTGCAGATTTTGAAAACATGATTTCCAAAGCACCGGACTTTCTCAGGTATTAAGATGAAAATTGTCACTTTTCCTGTTTTTGGGTGTTCCTTCTGGCTGTTGACCATGTAGCACAGTGTAAGAAATCTCAGGCATAAGACAACTGGGTTTTGCTGAGGAACCTGGAGGGTGACTTTTTACCCTCCCTCAATTTAATTCTCCAGAGCCTATTCCAGTTCTGTCCTGTCTTAAGACTAAGAGCTCCATGACTCAGTGATGATCCCCTCCTTTTTTTTCTGTCTGTATTTGTGTGAATTATTCAGGAAAACATTTTCATCTTTTAGAAGCCCAAATGCTTACAGTTTTCAACCAAGGGTCCCTGTTGTCTGTATAGGAGCCCATCCAGTATGCCAGGATTTTTATGTATTTATTTTAAAAATAAATTACATATGTCAAGAGTTACGGCTGCTTCTGGAGGGGGTTGACAAACTCACAGTCAGATGGGCTGAACAAACTGTGTTTCCATAGGAAATAAGGCTGAATGCTAGAACGGAATCAAAGGAGATAAAAATTTGGATTGATAATCTTAATGCTAATGGAGATGCAGAACTTTGAAGTGTCCTGAAGAATACAGGAGAGGGGTTTTTTTCTATGATAAATTAAATTTCTGAGGAAAAACATTGTGAGACAACAATTCTGCTGTAAAACCTGAAGTCCCTGTGAACCCTAGGAAACATCAGCTTCTGAAGATAAGCTGCATAGTCAATGTGAGTGTATTCTGTGCATCAGAAATATATCAGGCACTCCTTGACTAATCAAACTTACCAGCAGGAACTCCTTTGGAACAAGATATGTCATTGTTATGTTGAGATTTGACTGAGTATACATGCTATTTTGTTCACACATTCATAGCAGGAAAAACCCAGACATTTTCTGCTGACTGTTCTGTGTGGAAGCTGCTGGGATCAGGTAGAATTTCATTTATTCAATGAAAAGGCTGTACTGTACCTACAAAGCTGATAGATAGCACAGATCAAATGTGGAGAATAGAAGGCAGATGTGAAGAGTCAGCGGAAGCTGTAGTTCCAGAGGTTTCCTGGGCTGTGTCTGGTTTTACTGCTGTGTTGTAGAAGCAGTTTGCAAGCTGTGATATGAAAAGATATGAAAACCTTTTTTTCATCTTGGTAAAATTGTCCCTCTTGAATGTCTTTAGCAGATGAATGGGGGAAGTACCAACCCACCCATGTCCACAGACAGCTGTAATTTCATCTGGTTTTGCATATCTCTATTTTTTGTGCCCAGCTGAATACATTCCAAACTTTAATTTCAAGGAAATGGAAGTACTTACTGATACATGCTTTCAGCTGCTCATCAGCTCTGAAAATTAGACACAATGCATTAAAGCAATGGTCACTTTTAAGAACTGATTGCTGCTGAGCAGTGGGAGATGTTGGGTAACTACAGCACTCAGAGACTTTGTTTTGAAGCTGCAGGTGATCAGCATTTCTGAGTACTGTATACTAGAGCACCACATTGCTGCCTGGTATGTGGTTCTTTGGAAAATGTGAAGTAATTTTCCAGATCTCAGATTATTTTTGTTGGCAGTAAAGAAATTCTTACCGTATTCTTTACCTTTTTCCTTACCAAAAGCCAGTTCTTCACATCACAAAGAGCGTGGAGCTTAAGATGCAAGGTAGTCGGGTTTTACCTGTGGATTTGCTGCTGCTTCAGTGTGTGACATCTGCAAAACCATGTCACTCAACTCTGTCTTCTTTAATTTGTTAAATGAGTCCCGTGCTTGCCTGACTTTTGACAAACCTGGAAAGTCTTTATAATATGATCTATTCAAACGTAAAATCTCATTGCTGAGGAAGAACATCTTCTTAACCTTATTGATAGGAATCTTCGCTTCAAAGGTTTTCCTTCGCCTACTCCTTTTTTGAAGCACTTATTTCATGGGGCTCAATATATCCCCTTTTTCTTTGAAAGCTGCAGTACAGTTACACGTACTCAATACGTGCAGCAGACATTAATTTTGACACCATGATCCAGGCTTATACTTGATATAAGCTGAAGTTCTCCCATTTTAGGTTGACTGATTTTTTTTTTTTATTTTTCTTCTGTCATCACTCCTCAAATCTTGATTTATGAGGTTTAATCTCTTACAGACAACCTTTGCAAGCTTTGTGCTGCTGTCAAGCAAATAAAAATGCAGTCAAGTTTTGATTTGTGCTGCTGTGTTGATGACGTTTTCAGAGACTAGAAGAAAAACTGCTCGTTGTTGGCCAGGGAAGAAGGTATATGCAGTTTTTGACTGTTATTCTGGAAGCTTGCGTAAGTTATAAATAATATGATAGTTGCTGGTTCAGAAAACTTGATTTCAGTAGGTTTATTTCACGCAAAACTGTTATCATTTAGAAGCTGCTTGTAGTTTAATGGAAGCATTTGGACTCTGAGCTGGCATTATCTAAGTGTTCTGTTCTACAAGACCGGTTACATTTTCCACAGGAAATTGGCTTATAAATCATCCTGGAAGTTTAAGCTTATTTGAAGGCTGGAGGGTGAAACATACTATAACAAACTGAAATGAAGCTTGAGAAGAATATGGCATTAGTAACACCTGGGAGCTGCCAAACCTAAGCAGAGAAACAACACAGGAAACAAAAATATGTCATTGTATATTTGCTATTCTGTAACCTCTGTGGGCCTTTCCTCCTGTGACAGCTGATGTCCTGACTCTTGTCCTATCCTAAACTGAAGGGACAGCAGCTGTGTCTTAGCTTTTGTGCATTCTGTAAGACCTCCTATAAAGTGCAGATGATCTGGTTCCTGAAGTCTAAAATCAGAGCGAGTGACAAACTGGCAAGAGATCATTAGTGAGAAAACAGTAGCAAGAAATCACTTTAATTGGTGCTTAATTTATAAGTAAAATGCTTAATTTTCAAAGTTCAGAATGACACTCAAATACAAAAATAGTCTTGGACTTAGCAAGAGAAACATCAGATTTGTCTGCCTAGTTTGACCTTCTTAGGAGCCCTAAAGCTGTGCAACAGCCTAAGTGCTATTGGGAGACATTTTGCTTTGCTGTATATCTAATAAGTAAGTCAACTGACACTTGATTTAATCCAGCGCTCTGCTTGGCCCCATAATCAAATAATTTCAGAAGATGGAGGTTTCTCTTCATGTGTGAATCTTCTTGAGAGAAGGTTTGCTGTGCTGGTAACTTGTTAACAGAAATGAGTTGTCCAGCCATGGATTTTAACTGTCCTGGAGAAGGAGACAGTTTACAATGTAAACGATAAACCTGTATTCTGCAGTTGACATGTGAATCAGAAAATAAGCAGCCATTCTTGCTTTATTCTAGTACAGAAAGACGTGAGGTTTCCAGTCTTACTGTCTGGCTTTATCTCATTCTAAAAGCTGAGGACATTCATAGATTTGAGATCTGCACCACCAATTTTTGCCCACACCTTTCCTGCACTAAGTCTGAATTTTTCTGAGGATATTGTCAGTATCTCATTGTATGCATATCTTGTTGTACAGTGAACTCTTTATATAAGAGAAATATTATCAGTACCTCTGAATTTCCATAATTGCTCTCTTACACAGTGAGGGTTATTCTAAACAGCATTTTTTCTTACTGACAGCCTAATTGAGCTTCTCGTGATTCAAGCAAGTATTCTGACTTAACTAAGTTTGCCATCTCAGTCTGCAACCAGAATTCAAGCCCTTTTAATTACAGTATCTAATTCACAGTACAATTCTTTGCACATAAGGACAGCGTGTTTGAGAGGTGCTTGCAGCTCAACTGCAATAAAACATGAGCACAATATAAAATAATGTTGTGAAGTGAGGAGCTGAATCATCTCCATTTTGTGGAATTGTGGATATGAGACTGCGATGCTGAAAGACCAAAAAGCTACTTAAGTTTTGTTTTTAAAGAGGTGCCACCATCCTGTATCCTCATCACTATTGGAAATTCACCAGCAGCTCGGTTTGGCCTTCTGCTTACTGAATGTTAAAGTCAACTCTTTGCTCTGTCAGATTCTGGTTTCCTCTGTTAGATAGAAAGAGACCTTTATTAATGTTGTAATAGGTTGCACCAGAGGCTTTTGGGTCATTGTCAGTTCAATCTCTGTATGAATATTAGCATTCCTTGCACTTGGAGTAGCTTCCAGAGGTAATTTCTTACATTAAGTAAAGAACTGTCCAAAAGCAGATTTTTGCAGATCAAATGGTGTGGCTGCATTTCAAAAGCAATGGGGTTGTTTTATCATCAGTCCATTAATATCTGTATCAACAACTTATGATTGAAAAGTAAAATGTATCTCCCTGCCCAAATGATCACAAGCTTTCTAATAAAGCAAGAGTTGGCGATTATTACATCTGCTTTCAAAATGAGAAATCCTTTAAATGCTGTCACTCCTTGTCTTATAATCCTAATATCTATCCCTTCTTTTCCACTTGATCTTCCTAATGGTTACATATAAAGGATGGTGGTACTTTCAGGAGTAAAATTTAGTATAGGGAATGCATTTTGTCTTGAAATACTTCAGCGTCAATGGAAATGTTTGCTTTCTCAAATGTCCTTACTAGGAGAGAGAACAGGAGAGCAGAGATCTTCATGGAACGCCTTTCTTTGTGTGTTCTAAGGAGAATGTTGCACGTAGTGATAAATATCTACATCTCTCTCCATGTTTTTGTTTCCTTTGCAGTACTTTCCATATAAGAATCTGAAGAGCTGCGTGTGAGCCGGTGTTGTCAGAATGATTTGTCAGTCCAGCCTATCCGAATCTCAGGCGTTTTGGGGGCTTCTGTCCTCTCCTTGTGGCTTCTTAGGACTCAAAAAATACTGGAAGGATTCTGGTCTGCAGAGAGGGAGAGGCATCATTTTTTACAGGATATTTGGAACATTTTTACCTTCACTGCTGGCCAAGCACTCTGGCACAGATGGCTGATTGCTGGGTTGTGCTTACTCTTTTTTTTTTTTTTTTTTTTTTTTAAGCAGACAGAATGAGAATGTTACTAAAGGTATTTCCACAGAGTTTTTATATTTATGGATATTTAACATTGCTCCCACAAGCAAAAAAAAAAAAAAAAAAAAAGAAGGGAAAAAAAAAAAAGCTTGGGTGACTTCTCCAAGAAAAAAAACAAGCATGGGCCTTAAATAATGAGATGCCTCTATCACTGTGTTGTACAGCTGGGGATCTTGCGTGGAAATGATCTTACATGAAGGAACAGCAGTCAAGATCCAGTTCCCAGTGTTGAAGTCAACCACATCCCAGGTTTGCCCTTCAGGCACTGAAATGGCAGTTGCTGGGTTTGGTGCTTTCCTTCAACTGATGTTTTATGGATGGTCACGTCCTCATGAAACTTGAAGTATTTGCATTTTGTATCTGATTGCTGCGTATGTGATTCATTTCTTCCCAAGAGAAACTTTGAAACTGTGTCCTTATTCTCAAAGGGAGCCTTGTCTTTTACTCGTACTGCGGTCTGGTAATGTTTAATAGAGGAATACAACCATCTGTAATCCACAAAGAAGTTAAAGAAGCACAGCACTATTTCTGAGGACATAAAAAGACATTTTCTATCTAAACCAGCTATGCAATCTTCCCTATAAAGTGCATGAATGCAACTCAATATTTCCCTTTCCTCTCCAGCTGGAAATCAGCTAGATTTCTTCTTCTTTTTAATTCCAGTGCTGTTCAGGTACTGGTGCCTGAAGACAATCACACGTGTATCACTGTTCTAACAGTCAATAGAAGGGCTTTGTCACTTACATGGCTTCTGTATCAAAGTCATAACTATTAAAACTTTTGACGCATTTTGTTGTGCTTTGAGAATTTGTGGGCTAAGCTCATTAACTTCCATTCTAATCATCATTCCAGTCACTGTGAGCTTCAGTCTTTCAAGGCTGGAATATGTTACGCTCATGGAAATAACTGATAAAGTATAGAAATTCATCGTTTTCCTATTTCTGTAGGCATGGCAACGCTCTCTACTTTGGAATCTGCAATGGATGGTAAGCTTGAAGCTTGGTTTGCAGGTATGGATGGCATAGCGTGCATCAAGAAACACTTATTGAGCAGTAGGGTGTCCAAGGTATAACAGACCAACTTAACCTAAATGTAACGAAAATGAAGCTTCTATATCTGTAACAACATTTATTCTGGACATTTGTTAGAGTGATCATATTTTCAGTCAGTGGTATTTATAGTGTTTTACTACTTCCTCCTCCTGGTAACTGCTTAGATAAAGGACTCGGAGCCTGAAGTTCCTTCGGTGAGTAACATAAATCAATCCTGATACTCAGTTCTGATTGAGTAAGAAGAGATTGAAGCTTCAATCTTCTTTATTTCAAGTAGATTAAGTTAGATGAATTAGTTGATTCAAGCGGTTGGCAAGTTACGGGCATTGAGAAATTATGTTAAAATTACTGCCTATTCATCAGAACATCAGCCTGATGACTTCCTATTTCTTCCAAGACAAGTTCAATCTATAAATCCTTGCAAGCTGTGTTTTCCTGTCACTATGAATCTATATCATAAAACGACAGGTTGCAAGTTTCTGGGTGGGGTTATTAAAAGGCTCTTGATTGATTTCAGAGCTCAGTTTCCCTTGGCAGCAGTGTTCTTCTGTATCTTAAAATTTACATCAGCCAAAATTTTCTTTCCTTCCTGACACTGTGTATTGTTCCACAATTAGATCCCTGCCTCCACTTAAAGGATCACCTCCATTGCTCTGGAATGTACTTGGTGTATTTCTTAGGTCCTCGCTGACCCAAATGTCGCTCAGTAACAGCTGAAGCAATGCTTTGTCTTGCGTTCAGACGCTTAACTCAGGCATCCGCCCATGTGAACAGAGGCACCGTGAGAAAAACAAGGGAGGATATTGTGAAGGAGTGCACCTATCCACATCTAAAGAGAGATGGTGCAGAACATGGCAGGTACGAAGTCCTAAACCTCGTTTATCTTTTTGGTTCATGGAGTCTGAGTTGGACTTTAAAAGTGAAAGAACACATTTCACGTTGCAAAGAAGCTCTTAGATGTGACTTCAGGGGAAACGACTCGCATGTCTATGAGTGGATCTGCGTTGAGGAAGCAGCCGCTCTTTTGCCGCAGTTCCTGGCCCTCTCTCCTGCCCTTTGCTGTAACCTTACATGGGGCTGGTTGCCTCGTACCGGCCTTTACCGACGGGAACTATCGCGCCTCCCTCCGTTTCCCCGCTGTCCGTCTTTGTTTGCTCGCACTGCGGCTGCACTTGTGCCGCGTCACCGCCAGGCGGCGCCCTCACACTTAGCAGAAATGAGAAACGTACGCGCCTTAGAAACTTTAATAGATAAGGATTATTTTCTGCAATAAGGTAAAAAATGCCAAGTGTAGAGTTTTTGGTACCTGTGTATCTGCAGAGTGGGAAATACTGCAGATAGGAAAGAACTTGTCATGTTATTGCTCGGAGCACCTTAGTCAGGACAGACGGGAAATGAAGTTGGATGTAGGCAGCACTGATGGCAGTTGGGTGGCTGTTGTCCTTAGAAAGATGTGCCTGAGTCAGAAGTGAAGGACATGACAAACAGACACTTTGCTTCTCACTCTGCCTCGTTTTGCAGTTCTGGGTGTCTTGCAGAGGTGTTGGTGATGCAAAGCGACTCTCAGTCTCTCTTTGCTGGGTAATAAGAAGAGACAGGAGGTGGTGGGAATACAGGCACATCAGCGTTGCTGATGAGACTGCCTTTGTTTAACTGGAAGTTCTGCCATTCTTGTCTGTAAAAAGACTTTACAGTCTGAGCTCTAAAATTCCCTGCTGCCCTTTTACTTATGCTGCCTAATTTGCAAGACTGAGGACAATCCAGCAGTACCAGGCTCCTGCATTTTGCTATAGGCTGCAAAGTAGATAACTCATTTCCTCTGTTCTTTTCTCAGTCAGGTTTCCTAAGATGTAAATATATTCCCATTTAAATCCGCGTCTTTTTCTGCTTTGCACACACATGGTGAGTCTTGTAGCACTCTGCTGAGCCTGTGCTCACAAACCCTGCTGTACAAACTCTGATGTATTCCCTCTTTTCCAGTCCTGTGCACCTACGGGTTGAGGCTGTACGTGCCTAAAAATGTAGGCCAGAATGTTTTCATTCTGCTAGAGAATTCTGGGCAGCAGTCCAGCCTCCTCCTCCCTTACTGTAACTTCTCCCAGATGCAATCAGTGGAGGTAGCAGCCTGCCAACAGCGAGGGATTCTGGCTGCTGCTGTGTGAAGGGGCTGGGCAGAACAGCAGCTGATGGAAGGCATTAAGGAAGACCAAAGTCCTTCAGGAAGAGCGCAGTGAGGATGCAGGTACCAAGTGTCTGTTTACATGGCAGGAGATGGTTCTCTGCTCAGTCTCAGAGCCCAGATCCTGCTGAGCCAGGTTTGGTTTCTCATGGAATTCTGGTCCCCAGTCCTTACAAGCTGCTCCTCACACCACTCTGAAGACAGTGCTGGCAGAAGCCCATGTCGATCATTAATTATCTGGCCTTAGTAATTAATATTTTGAGTTACTTCAGTGACGCTTAGAAATGAATTAATTTTCAGCAGATGTCTTTCCCTTGAGAGAAAAGGATTTTCTGCTTTGTAACCTGCTCAGCTTTGTCACTGTGAGACAGCAGACCCTGAGAGAAAAGAACACGTGGGTTTTAACCAGAGCACTCATTTTGGTTATTGAGAAATGGACCTGAAGCTTTTTTGTACAGTAAGATTCCACACAAGAGAAGGAAATGTTTGTAATTAAAAAAATGTAGATTCAGAGGGAATTCCTCCTGCAGGAAAAATGTGAGGCTGCTTGCTCAGCCTCAGCAGAGGATGCAGTAATCTCAGTGTTCTCAGAAATAAACTCAATTCCAGGATGTTCAGTGAAGCTTTCCATGTTTTAAAGTTCCCCTCTGTCCTGTGGTGATCTCAGCGACCATCTTTCTTCCAGTGATAAAACCAGACACGATAAGCAAACGTAAATATTCCACATTGCGATTTCACGCATCCTCGTAATGTCAGCAGCTCCAAGCTTTGCTGCTCCTCTGGTTGTTCTTTAGACTCCGGCTTTCTGCAGAATTTGATAGCAAACTGATGGGATGACTCAGTCCCATGTGACTCACTTTGGGTATTTTTCCACTTCCAGCTGGAAAGAAAAGAAAACAAGCAGAAAACAAAGAAAGAAGAATTGGCACCTAAGAAAGTTGGTGTATCTTAAGGTCTTTTTCTTCTATTGGAAAATCCACAGAACTGTGTACTGGGTTATTAGTGCAGCAAGGCCAGCTTGAATTGGATGTTTCTTTTACTTGCTGTGGTAATTCTGAACTTGAAGGCCTGATCTCAACAACAGGAGGGCTCCTGCTGATTGCAGTATAGACAGGCTTCAGATCACATCTGAGATAGAGACTGTGCTCAACAAATGGTTATTTCTGAAGAAACATGAATAAGCAGGCACAATCCGAGGTGGAAAATACATCTACTGCAGGTATTGCTATCGTCTCTTTTCTTATGAGGCAGTGTGTAAAGTGAGAGAAAATAGTTTCGATTCTTACGAGAGATGATTTAAGCAGAGTGTTTGATAACAGCAGCCAGGAGAGGTAAAGGAAACGTATGTAACAACCTCTATAATGAGCAGTGTGCTCTAAGCTGGATATATTTTACTAATGGATTTAGAAATCTGTTAGCATGCACAAATTAGGCAAAAGCTGAGTGTCCCATGACTCAGATTTCACCTTTGCAGACAGGGGTTTCCAGGTTTGCATAGGGTCTAAATGGTACTCATCAGTTCCTTTGAGGAGCAAGGTACCTCAGTGTTGGAGCTGGAGCAGGGTGTGGGGAGTTAAAGCAAAGTTTGTGAGTGGCAAGACTTTGGCTGCCAAATTAAGAGTGAGGAGAGAAGAATTTCTGAGCAGCTTATGGAAATGGACCTTTGGTCTTGCTGTGTTCCACCGGATCGCTGTACCAGGTATTTCCAGTGTAAAGCAAGTATCATTTTATGCCCACTACAGCTTTAATTGCATTCATTTAAGGAGAAGTTCACCTCCTGTCTAACCATGAATTCCAACATGTTATTATAATACGTTGAGGATTTTTGAATCTTTGTCTTTCTCAAAAGCTCTGAATAGTAGAACACGGTTCTTTCTTCCCATCTGCATTTATATGCTCAGCCAATAAACAGGCAGGAACCACAGAGTACAGGGCAAGGAATGCTTTTTCTCATGCAGGGAATTGGCTCCACTAGCATGTGGCAAGTGAGCAGCACATGGAAGGCACCCTTTGGGATAACAAAGGGATAACAAATAAATGGTCTTGTCAGTTCATCTTCCAAGCACAGCTGTCTCCCAGTCCCTTCATCAGAAAGGAAGTAGAGTCATTCTTCAACGAAGGTATAGTATTTTGGGTTTGTTTTTAAATATATACCTTCACCTTGAATACTCACAAAGGAACAGAAAGAACATTGTGTGCAAGTTTATCAGGACCTATTGAACTGATATGAGGCTGAGGGTGGCAGTTTCTGGGATTGCACCATCACTACTGATGAGATGTGATGTCACCACTACAAGCCAGAGGCAAAATGGCAGCCTATGGTGAGATGTGATTTCCCCATCGAAGAAAAAGTTAAAGACAAAGCCCTCAGCAGGTGAAGTGATGTGCACTGTCTTTTGGGATAGGAAAGGGGGGATCCTTTGGGATTTCCTGGAACCCAGATAAACCATCAGCTCTGACCACTGCATCATGTCAGTGCCTAAGCTGAAGGCTCGAACTTCCAGAGTCAGGCCAGAGAAGACAACCTTTCTCTTGCAACACAGCCACACCAGGCCCCATGCGAGTTTAAAGACCATGAAAAACAATGCCAGTCTTGGCTGGACTGTCCTACCACATCCAGATTTGGCACAAACTCTCTGCAGTAAGTCTGGCTTCGGGTCTTTCAGATCTGCCAAGAAATTTGGAGTTTATTCCAATCCACAGCCTTAGTCATAAAGTCCACTGTGTTCAGTGTGCTTTCTTTGAAAATTATAACTGTGCAAGAGAAGCAGATGAGCTGTGGATCTATTGATGGCGTATTAGAATTTCTAATTTTTGCAGGGAAAAATAAACCTCTTGTGCTAAAAAATCCTAGAAAAATTCTAGGCTTGTCTTAGTAAAGCAAAGCTGAGAGTCTTATGAATCCTATGGTGAAACTCCAAAATCCTGACTCAATGTCCTACAAAACCTCCCTGCTTTCCCTCTCCTATTTACATAAGTTAGATAACACAGATGGCTTTTTTGAGTTGGTAGCTGATCTACCCCTGTCGAACCTAATGATTTACAAAATAAGTGTAAATCTTTGTGATGTTGGTTCTTATTAATCTCCATTTTACGTCCCACTAACAAGGGGAAGATAACAAAGTGTAGGCAGAGGAAAAAGAGTCAAGGACACGTCCCCAGTTATCTACTGATAGATTTATCCCTCCTTGAGGCAGGACCTTCAATCACCTCTGTGACTGCTGAGGTAGCCATTTTCTAAACTCATTTTTCAGCTTGAAAATCCTTTATAAGGTCAGGAGGAAAAGGCGATTCTGGTGGTGGTTTGCATCAAGATTTGTCTGTGATTTGCTTTCTGTCTCCTTTTAATATTCTTGCTAATTGTGATACTGTGGTGATATTGCTGGCTACAAGTTTCCTCTTGAGTTAATTAAATGATGTTGTCTCCTTTTTAATTAAAACTTAATGATTTTTCTTGGCTCACCATGGAAGACTGGATTTTTGTTGCTACCAGCTTTGACTTACAACCACCTGTGATGTGTGGAAGGAGTTTCTGGCTGGCCTGTGAGTCCACATCAAGCAGTCCTTAATTTACACTTTTTAGTGCTCCCAATGAAAGTCTGACAAAAAGGAAAGGTGGTAGTCTACAAGAAACCCCATGAAATCAGAGTGCATCTATTTCATCTTCTTTCACTTCTCAGAAGAAACCGATTGTTCATTAATTCATTCTTAGTGAAATAGCATTTGGAAGAGCAGCTTATATGTCTACATCTCACATTAAGCAAATAATTCATTTATGCCAGTACACAGCCGCATTGTGATGGAGTATCTATCTGATAACTGCTTGCAGTTAACTTGGGTAAACCATCAAAAGATTCCAGATAAAAGTTTGATTGCTAAAGCCATTCACTGCTTCAATAAGTTGCATATTCCACCAACTTTGTGATGAGTTCATATATATCGTAAAGGGTAATAGGAACACATGCTAAGAATGCATTATTGCTAGCTGTAAGCCAGCTGCCCTCAGGCTGATGACATATCAATATGCAGTATGTTCTGTGAAGCATAAGCTTTGTTTTACATCTGGTATTGCTGGCGTTATATAAAGTGATGCTGCAAAGGGTTGTTAGGATTTGAGGTGGACAGAGCGGAAAACATTGGTCTTTGATAAATCTAATTGTTCTTGGAGCAATTCTGAACGTAAAACCATAGCTTAGTCTTTAAGGACTAGCATTCCCCTATCTCAATCATCTATATTTTACATCTTCTAAGATAAAGATCTCTCTTTCTATAAGTAGGCTGAATTTCTATTGATACTAATGTAGCAGGGCCAGAAAACCTGTTTGCCATGGCCTGGTAAACCCAATACAGACAATGTTCTGTTGTAAAGTTTGGCTCACACTGCCAGCAGAAATGGGTACTGGAGACCAGCTGTCTGCATACGATGGGATAATTTTCCCCTTGCATTTTCTCAGATCACATTGTGTTTTGGTAGTCTTGGAAAGGAGCTGAGTTTTGTTTGGGTCCAGATGTGAGTGATGTGACTTACTCTTCATTCTGTATTCCCTTGAATTTTCTCATGCTTCCTGTCTCTTTCCAGAGCCAAAGTTCCAAAACAGAAACCTATAGGAAAAGCTTCCCTGGTGATGTTTGTCTTGAACAGAAACAAACAAATACATATCCTGCAAAATAGTTTTCTTATGGCCAGTGTAGCCTGTGCCCAAGACCAAAGGTTCTGCCTAAGTCTGTGTACTTTTAGATAAGCTTTTCAATTACAGATTCTTATTTAAAGCACATGTAAATGTCTTTCAGTTTCTCATCTTTAATTTCTTTTGATCCCGCTCGGCCTTGAGAAATGTGTTTTCCCTTTGCTAGAACACTCAGTTTCTTTCTTGAAAAGGGGTGGCCCCGTGGTAAGGTAAGAGTGAAAAAGCTTTGAACAACACTGATTAGCAAATAGCTCATGTGACCATCTGCTGTAACTTCTAACTAATATCTGTAAGCCTCACATGGTCCACATCAGAAGAAAATGTCTTTTCTTAAGCATTTGGGATGGAATTCTTACAGCTAACGTTTAAACACTGCAAGATTTGCTCGACATCAACACCTGCTGTTCTGCCAGTACTGCAAGAAGGAAGCTGGAGCAAAGAGACTTCTCAGCTGTGGCATATAATCCATGTGTGGATTAAACTGAGCATGCAGCTACAGCTGAGAGTTCCAGGGAATTCTCCTCCCTCCACTCTGACAGTGCAAAGGTAGGCTGCTGACCCCAGGAATGGGTATGAATTATGAAGTACTCCAGTATGGATTGTACGTTTTGTCTTCTGTTTTCTCTCTCTGCTCCTGTTTTGCAGGATGGCTTTTCAGCATTTCCTTTCTTGTTCTAAGAAAATTGGACTTATGGTCAAAAGTGATTCTGGACGTCCTTCCAGTGTATGTCTGGGCTCATCTTTAAACTCTTCACCCCACTGTGACTTAAGCTGCCTGTACAAAGAAGAAAAGCTCCCTTAAGCAGGCCCCTACTATGTCATTATTCACCCTGTTAGATAGTGCATGTAGAACTTCTACTAATCCTTGTAGCACACGGTGCTTCCATGTAATATGAATAAAATTATAGAAGGATTACATAAAATCTTTTGTTAAAGTCTGCCCTACGATCTACTCTGGTCTTTCTTTTTGCTGGTCACTTATCCACTGGGAAGCAGAGATGAGTTACACATGGAAAGAAGCTCCACAGTAAGTAGCTGAAATAATGAAGCCTCGCTGTTTCTGTGTCTTTTGCCCATTGATCTTTTTTCTTTCTTTCTGTCAGCAGTGCAGTGAATTCATCTGTTCATCATCTACAACATTCCCATCAAACTTTGTCACCGTTCTCTAGCCAGGATGGATCTATGTGGAGCCAACAATTACATGTGTTTGGATTGTCCTGTTCATTGCTACAGTGAGGTACTTCTGGCTTTTATATTCATTAGGGGTCTCTCTCTGTTGATTCTCCTCTACGTGCATACCAATTTCTGTGGGTTACTTTACGGGTCAGGTTACAGATGTGTGGCTACAAATCAACCCTGAAATGTGCAATTATTGCTTCTTCATATTGTTCTTAATAAGATGCGGTGCAACAGAAAGTCAAAGCAATGCATCTGGTACTTTGTGCATTCAGCTGTTTTTATGTGGGACTGCTAAGTTGAAGTAGATCTTTCCAGCTGAATCAGAAAATACAGATAATCTTCCCTGTTTATTCAAGGCTTGTGTCTCTTTTTCCATTTGGAGAAGGAACCACAAAGGTAGAATGTGAAAGAGGAAAGGGGCACCACCTACTGGTCACAGAGTGATCCCGGGGAACGAAAATGGCATGAAATCCTACCATGTTAAAATGTACGGACCCTGCAGCTCTTGGCTGACCTGTTTGTATATAAGGAAAGAATTTGTTCTTGAAATGCAGTAACAGGGTGTTCCTCGTGGGCACTGCAGAGGCAGGGAAACTCTGTGTGATGCAGCTGAAGGAGGATGGTTCTGGCATTACCAGAAGCAGTAGTTGGAGGATCTTTTGCCTGTTTGTCTCCTGTGTTTTTGTTTTTTTTTTAAATAAAAAGCTTAGGAAAGATTTTGGTTCCTGATCTCCAAAGAGTTTAAATATCAGTAGGCCAAAACCATTCACTCTTTAAAATGGTGTAGTGTTGTGTGTGAGTTCTATACACAATCACCCCAAAGGAGACTGAAAATGTTTGTCTTGGCATCAACAGTCACACAGGGCTTGCAAAATATTTTATTAGAATAGAATAAAAGTAACAATTTAACCTGTATCTCAACGTTTGGACTGATACTGTGCAATTCAGGGCTTGAGGGGACTGAGCACCTCTCAACAGGAGGGGAATCCCATCTTTGGGATGTAGCTGTATTTGTTTGCCTGACTTTTGCTAGCAGCAGAATGTTACCTGTCCCACTCGTGCATTCAAACATTAGGACCTGAAAGGAAGAAGAAGGGCAAGTGTTGTTTCCATGCATGTTTCCTGCAGCAGTTTAGAAATGTGCTCCTGTTATTTACCATTCCCCATCTGATCTGTTTCGAAAAAGGTTATATACCAAATAGGGAACCGATGTCCCCAGGAAGGGGAACTTGTTTACATGAATCAGCTGTAAAAAATAGGGGATTCTCCTGCTTTGTGTGTTGTAAGGAAGCTGAGCAGCAAGCTGAAAAAGGAGAAGTACTGAGAGCAAAAGTTTTGTGGGCTTACGAATTAATTCTGTGAGTTGCTGGGAGAGAGGATTATTGATCGGTGGGGATCTGGTGTTTCCCACTTGTAATTTGTGTTCTGGCACAAACCTGCTGAGAAGGAGAATGATGCTATGAGAAGAACATGAATGCTTTGTGTTTGGAGAGGAATACACTGTGCAGAATGTAAGCGAGAAACCCAACTTGTCAGGGTCACTCCTAAGCAGGATCAGCCCTGCTTATTTTCCACGTTTCCAAAAAACCTCCCAGCTTTGAACAGAACAGAATCAGACTTTCTAGTCTGAGAAATAGAAAATAAAAGTGCCTGGCCCTAATTTGCAACATTTAATCTTTTGGTGCGTCACGCTTCTTGTTGTGGGAATTGACTGGGAAGACTTACATGCCTTGAGTTCTGTAATGTAGCAGCTTCATCTGCTGGCAGAACGCTGCCTGTTTCCTCACTTGAAACATTTCTTATCAGTAGGTGAAATCCAGAGACGAGAACTGCAATCCCTTACAGCAACATCCAAGTGGAACCCAAGGACAACCATGCTGAATATTCAGGTTCTTTATACCCTTTATATCCTATAGTAGAGGATGAAAATGTTGTCTGGTATATGACATAGTTATTTTTTACTGGGAAAAAAAAAAAATTAAGGGATTTAAAAAACAGAGTAGGAAACTTCTGAAAATTTAGGACTTCTGGATACTTGGAGAACTTCCAAACTGGCAGAACTCAGTTCATACATAGCACAGTCCTTACAAAAACACCACTGCAAACAGCAGCTCCAGCCACTGCAACACCTACACTGACACCAAACCTTTTGTGGTGTCCTCCCTTCTCAAGCTAAACAAGTCCAGCTCTCTCCACTTTTCTTCATAGGAGAGATGCTCCAACCCCTGGGAGTCCTTGTGACCCCCTCTGAACCTGTTCCAAAAGCTCAGCATCATTTTTCTTTCATTATTTGTTTGATGTTGATGTTTTTATTTGTAAAAATTCAGGCTGTTGATTCCAGCTTTAAGTATTACATGCAATGTGTACTGTGAGCTCTTCACTGTGAGTGTTACAGAGGTTCTTTATTAACAGTGGAAGTCCCCTGCAGTCCAAAATGGGACAAGGGGTTCAGAGAAACAGAACAACAGGCACAGTTCAGCCTGGAATCATCACACACCTAAAACCTGTGAGCTGCAGCTTTTTCCCTATTGCTGCCTGTGTGCTCTGTAGGTTTTTTGCCATAAATAATAGCATCTGGGGTGGAATTCAACAGGCCTGTCAATGGGCAGAGGGGTGAGGGTTCACTGAGTGTGAGGTGTGTTGCACAGAGGTGTGTGCTGCTGGCAGCAGCGTTCCTTCCATTACAGCTGCAGAGCTGGAGAGCCCCGATGTGAGATTGCTCCCCACGCAAGGCGAGAGAAGGGCCGGAGCTGACTGCAGGCCATACACGCTGTGACAAATACTTTCTAATGTGGTCGCACAACTGCCGAGCCCGGTCACAGCACAGTACGAGGCACACAGCGGCCAAAGGGGCGTGGCACGGCAGCGGTGTTGGCGCTCATTTCCCGTCCGGGGGCCGTTCCCCGCTCCGTGCCGTGCCTCAATCCCGGCAGCGCAGCTCGGCCCGGCCGTTCCGTTCCGTTCCGCTCCGCCTGCAGCCGCGGGGCGGGCACTACAAGTCCCGTGAGGCGGCGCGGCTCGGCCGCTCCCTGCGCGGCGGCGGCGGGGCGAGGCGATGCCGGCGGGCTCGGAGGGGGACGAGGGCCCGGCAGTGGAGCAGGCCGGGCCCGGCGCTCCGAAGCTGTGCGGGTACCTGCAGAAGCTGTCGGGGAAGGGGCCCCTGCGCGGCTTCCGCAGCCGCTGGTTCGTCTTCGACCCGCGGCGCTGCTACCTCTACTACTTCAAAGGGCCGCAGGAGGCGCTGCCCCTCGGGCACATCGACATCGCCTCCGCCTGCTTCAGCTACCACCAGCCCGAGGCCGCCGCAGCCGCCGCGGGGGACGAGGCGGCCGCCTTCGAGGTGCACGGGCCGGGCGGCGCCGTGGCCGTGCTGAAGGTAGGCCGGGCTGGGCGGCACAGCGCGGCCCCGCGGCGCTCGGACGGGCCGGGGCTCCCGGAGCCG
Organism: Coturnix japonica; assembly: GCF_054131305.1. Lineage (NCBI taxonomy): Eukaryota > Metazoa > Chordata > Aves > Galliformes > Phasianidae > Coturnix > Coturnix japonica. Next base: position 15,603,486 of record NC_140676.1, on the reverse strand, counting down.
CCCCTCCCGGCCCCAGCCGGGGCTTCCTGCGTGTCTTTCGGCTGCTGGTTTCCGGGAGCAGAAACGATACTTGGCAGACGCGGGGTGGGTGCGCGGTGCCAGGCGGCCCCGGGCGCTGTGTCAGCTGTTCCTTAGCGAGCTGCTCCCCAAGAGCCGTCCTGCACGGAACGGCCCCGCTCTGCCGGCTGCGTTGGGCGGGTTCTGCGGGACAACGAGCCCGAGGGGCGCAGCCGGGCCGGGGCCGGAGCCCTGGGGCTGCCGCTCGCTGCCCGCCGCTTGTTTTGAACAGCCGGTGCGTGGCAATAGCCTTCGTCTGTGCTTTGGGAGGAAGGAACGGGAGGGAGGATGTTTCCTGATAGCGGAGGCCGTTATCGTGTGCATCCCGCCGGCAGCAGACTAAACAGCGGGCGGGATGACTCCTCTGGTTGTGGCTCGGGGACACACACATACACACACACACACAGAGTAAGTGGAGAAATTCTTCCAGTTGACAAGTAGAAACAAGCGCTCCTGTGAATCCATTACTGCTCGTTGCTCTCCATGCACACACTTGGCTCTAGGAGCGAGATCTGTGTGTGCTTTCACATGAACTGCTCTCTTTGCAGCAAGTTCCCCAGGACATGGTTATAAACAATCTGTAACACTGTTAAAATCCAACGGAGGAACTTCCTTTGGGGGCCTGGATGAGATCTTCCTGATACGCTCATATAGCAGCAGAGATTTGAACAACGATCATAGCTGCTGACGCGGCACAATGGGATTGATTGCATAGTTGTTTTTTTCCCCAAATTGTAAGCACTTGTAAGCATTTATCAGAATCAGCAATCATTGACATGCTTTGCTGAGGAGTAAATAAGTTATCCAGCTGGAAAACTAATGTGGTGATCATCAGAAGTATACCTGGTAAAGCCGAGCGATGCACTCAGCAGTTCTGCATGTAATGGCTCATAAAAACAACTTGTTTTTTTGTCCTATAGCCATAATCAAAGTGTTTGTCCCTTTCTGTGAGCCCACACATCACTCTGAGCGTTCATCTTGCAGAAGTAAAAGCAGCAGACTTGGTGTAGGGGTTGGTTGGTTTGTTCTTTAGCTGCTATTGAGTGATTTCTGTTATTTATTTTGCTATGGAAATCTCCAAGAAGGCACATAGTGCCATGAGTAACCCGTGTGCAACAGTGCTGCAGCAGCAGCCCCAGGCACAGGGCTCACATTGGCCTCAGCTGTTGTGCACAAGTGTAAGCAACAGGAGGTTTCCTTTTTAATGTTGTTCTTGTGGTACCTTTTAGTCTGGGACATTACTCTGCCCTTCCTTTCCTTGATGGTTTCTTGCTGTACTCTTTGGGAAAGAACTGCTGTGAGTTGAAGCTCTCTGCGTTTCCCTTATGGAGACAGAGAAAAGCCAAGGTCAGTTGCGTAACATGCAGAAGTAATTTTGCCTCTTCTACCCCTTATATTGTTTCAACACTTGCCTTGAAGGAGCCAAGTGGTTGCCTTTAAAAATGGTATCACATCATAAGCACTTACATAATAAATAAGGAACAAGGATAAAATGTGAGAGATGTTAGGGGCCAACTGGCCTTCAGCAGCTGTGTGGTTCACCAGGGGTGAATCCAAAGCCTTAGCTTTGGGGGCTGGAAGTAATTTTCTTCTACCCAACATGGTAGATCTTGAGGGCCTATAAAAGTACACCGTAGCTAAGTTGGCTAGAAATAGGAATGAATTTGGGATAGGAAAAACAAACCACCGTCTGATCCAGTCCCTGTTGAAAACAAATGTGGTTTCATTTATGAAGAAAACATTGCACACAGAGCACGAGGGAGAAAATCAAATGAAATGTTGCCTTCGCCCTCTAACTCACATGCCTTATTTTCCTCAATTTGCTGCTTGTTCAGAATTTCCAGATCTCATGATCTGCTCTTTCTCATTCAGTGTCTTCTCAGCTGAGAAGAGCAGTAAGAAATAAGCAACTGGAATTCCAGATTGCAGTGATGGTGCTGTTCAGGAATGCATTATTTCTTCATAATGCCTCATTTTTTTGTTAATGCAGTGATTTCATCATCTGGATTGCTCAGTCTTTGTGATTTAGTGGGAACTGAGGACAGTGTGATATGCTTGTGGTTTGTTCCTCAGTTTGATAGCAGTCTGACAAAAAAGCAATCTTGTTCTGTAGCCTGATTGAAGCAAGTTGAATTGAAGCAAGTTTTGTTCCTAACCTCATTTGTAAAGTAGTGTCTGTTGTGGCCACTGGCGTTGTTCACTTGCTCCTGAAGCAATGAAACACTAATGTGGGGTGATGCTCTGTGTCTGCTCACATGGTTGAGTTCTGTGGGGAGAGGGGTGAGTTGGAGGCAACGACACAGACTAATTAAGGAGATAAACCAGCAACCTTCTGGAGATTTAGTGACCAAGTAGTTGATATTCCATGCAGTGCATTTTGTAACCCAAGCCCTTGAAAGGATCAGACACCAAATTCAGTGAAACTAGAGCGAGTTGGGAGCTTCTGCTCCAGTTTATCAGTAATCTTTAAAGCAGTGATTAATAACAGAGCGCTCATGCACCGTTTGTGATGTTACGAGCTATAGTAGCCTGTTGTAGGCTGTTTGTGTTATGTATGCCCTGGAAGAAGGCAGGTCCTGCAGCATCCTTCATGCAATGTGGAGCAGAGGGTTTTAAGTAAATGATAACCATTTTCCATCATTTCTGTTGAAAAACAGCCAGAACTGTGTCTCTCATTAGTTACCTTCCCTTCTGCTGCTGCTACCTGTGAGTTGGCAATAGCAGTTCCTTGTCAGGCCCCAGTTCAGTTGACAGTTCCAGTTCAGATGACAATCTTGTAAGTCTGAGGCCTCGTACATCTCTAAGATGTGAACTCTCTTTACGTTGTTTCAGGACCTGTTCTGTTGTGAGGGTATCACCCTGTCAAAACTAATGGGTGTCATCTTGCAGATACAGATGTGTTATGTTGTACGGAGGTGACGTTTACTGCATCCTTCCTTATATTCTGTTTATGGTGGTTTTCTTCCTGTAAAAGATGCCTCCCTTGAAATGTCACTGCCTGCTGTGGCTCTGTCTCATTGAAGAGCCACACAGTAGTTGAGTACAACTGGAGGTTCCTTGCCAGGGCTGGTCGGTGTGGCTCTTGGTTGCATGTTCTGTCTCAGATGGTGACCAGCAGCCAAATGCTGAGAGAAGCCATGAAAATGAGGCAGGTGTGGGAGAGTTCCCTTCTCTGACAGGTGAAATGGCTGTGTTTAAGTGTTTATGGAATGGCTGTGTTTAAGTGTTTATGGAATGGCTGTGTTTAAGTGTTTATGGAATGGCTGTTTAAGTGTTTATGGAATGGCTGTGTTTAATTGTTTATGGAATGGCTGTGTTTAAGTGTTTATGGAATGGCTGTGTTTAAGTGTTTGCAGGTTTCCCTGTTGTTTGTTTAGGAGGAGGGGAAGAAGGAAACTTGCCTTCCATTTGATGTTTGGAAAGAAAAATATCTTGTCAATTTCAAACAATATGATCTTTAAAGACAATTTTATTGAAACAGGAGGCCATCTTAACAGGAGGATTCTCTTATAATTCTTTAACTTGTAAAGTAAATAATTAAGATATCTGCATAAAACTCAGCCAAAAGTGTTCAAAGGAAGCAGAAATCTCCATAACAAAGAAAAGGAAGGCCGTGTATTTGGAGGAAGGAAGGTCAAGCAACAAGTGGGCTGCAGCAGCAGCAGGGTGACAGAGCCTTGGAGAAGATGACTTAAAACAGAGAGGGTGAGACTCAGGGTGCACTGTGGTCCTGTTTTACACTGCAGGACTGTGCCTGCTGAGCCCCGTGTGTCAGTGCCATCGCTTAATAGGGTTTGTATTTGCTGTCTAACAGAGAACAGGTGTAAATGGGAACTGGAAAGCAACAGCAAGCCCGCAGCTCCAAGGAAATGAATTTGGTTTTACTAAGCAGCATTAGCAAGTGGGTAATGGTACGGGATGTTAGCGGGACTCATTAGGTTGAACTAGTCATGGTCAGGAGTTAATTGTAGGTATACGTTGTGTTGCCTCATTAGCGATGTTGTGGTAGTGGAGAGAACCACCTACGTGTTGCATCCTGTGTTAGTGGAAGCTCTTTGAGGACTCAGTGGTTTGCTTGAGCTCGAGCACGGTAAAGTGGGCAAGGCCTGTGTGCAATTCTAAAGGAAGTATAGGTTCTCAGCTGTACTGGAAATGGACACTTGCTGCTGGGTGAACCTCCAGAGGAAATCCTTTGGTGCTGGAGGTGGAAGGGAAGCACGTATGCTTTGCAGAGTGCAGCTGGGTGTGTGGGTTGTGTAGGTCCTACTGTGCCGGTCACTCCAGAAGTGCCCATGACGTCTGTGTGTGTTGGCTGAGCAGTGTTCTGATTCTCTGACACTTCCTGGCAGGCCTCACAGACACATTTAAACTGGTTTTTTTCCCCTCTCTTCTTTAAGGCAAATACTTTTTCCCCCTGGGTGCCTGTGAGCAGGGAAGACTAAATAGACTGAAGTTCTGTTCTGGAGCAGGTGTGTGTTGCTTACACCTACGTCATACCGAGGGAGGTGAACCTGCAGTGTCCTCTTGTGTCACTGGTTTATTTCACTGCTTGGTTTGTGATATTTGTGCTTACTTGCTCAGATTCCCACATTTTGTGCTGTGTTGTGCCTTTGATCTGCTGAGAAGATCTGCAGCATCAGCTCCAGGAATTACTATTTTGATTTTCTAACCAGCACTTAAGGTATTTCTGTGCAGAGGAAATGGCACCTTCACTCTTTTGCAGCTCTGCCCTACGTAGGCGTCCTTTTCAGTTGTATTGAACAGAATAGGAAGCTTCTAGAAATGAAGTTTGTCTGAAGCTCAAACAGCCATTTGCCCAGGCAGTGGTTTTTTTTATTAGTAATGCCACCAGGCCCTTGGGGAGCAGTTAGGAGAAAGATGAGCTGAAAGCTGAGCCCTGTGTGTGCTTAGGGCCATAGGATCACCAAGGTTAGAAAAGACCTCCAAGACCATCCAGTCCTACCATCTGCCTACCACCAGTGTTTGCTGCTACACTGTGTCCCGTACAGGCCTAAGGACTCAGGCGAGTGTCTGTTCACAGTGTTAACTTTGTACTCCTCAACATGCCATATTACCACTGTGGAGTGTTTGTTCTAGATTGGATGTTGAGTGTATATTTTGTAACAAAAATAACTCTTGAGGGAGGCACCTGCAGTGTCATTTGCCATCATTGAGTCTCTTACTGGTATCTGTAGGCCATGATTTGACACATTTTGACATGACTCCTGCAGATGTGATTCAGGCTGAAGCTTAAAGATGTTTGATCTGTGTCATTATGGTGAATGTAGGCTTGTAGATTAAATGTTTGTATGTATTATTAATACACCCTCCCTATAGAAGGTGATGATGGTACCATCAACTAACGCAGTGAGTAGGTTTAGTTACAAAAGAAGGTGGCATCACAGCACCTTCTTATGTTGTTGCTTTCTGATGGTTGCAAAGAAAACGAAGTAAGGAGAACAGGAATTTTTCTGTGCATGGGGCTTTTTCTGTGATGTGGAATTGTAGTTGTGTCTGAAAGTGCTTTGTATGTGAAATGTAGCACTCTGCTGTGTTACCAACAGTGCTTTATATATGAGATGTAGCACTCTGCTGTGTTACCAACAGTGCTTTATATATGAGATGTAGCACTCTGCTGTGTTACCAACAGTGCTTTATATATGAGATGTAGCACTCTGCTGTGTTCGCTAATGCTTGAGTCTGATACTGGAGGAAAAAAAACCTGCTTGCAACTGCTATGGGAAGGTGGATTTGGTATGGAAGTCAGGGTACGTGCACAGCATGTGTTGAGTCCATTAGTGATTATTTCCTTTAGATCATCCTTGATTGGGATAATCATAATTTGCAGACCAGCTAAGAGATGTTGCTTTCTGTATTGTGCTTGGAATTAGCAGATTCAGAGACCAGAGATGGACTGATCTCATTACTGCTCTGCTTCTCTGTGCTGCAGGCTGCAACCCGTCAGGATATGACCTACTGGCTTCAGGAACTTCAGCAGAAGAGGTGGGAATATTGTAACAACCTTGATGCAGCCAAAAGGGACAGTCGGACGTCTCCTACACCGAGTGACTTTTCCAAAGGTCTTGTTGCCAAAGACAGTCCCGGTAGGTGGAAAATCTGAGTGAAAATGATGTGTGTTTCAGTTTGATATCTGTTAATGGGCAATAAACAGTGTGGAGGAAAGGTGGAGGGGTAGTGTCAGGAAGTTCTTTGTTGTATCTTGTTCTTAAGTAACTATTTAACCTTTGCATGTGTTGGTGCTGCTGAAGTTACTTGGCATAAGTGTAATTTGATGTATGATTTTCTCTCTCTTTTGAAACCCCTTGATTTCTTTAAAAATAGATTTTACAGTGGTGTCAAACACAATAAAATGTAGCAGTGTGCTGTATGAATTGTTCTGTGCTTTGCCTTTACTGCTGTGACATTTCTGAATAGTCTGATTCCTGGATTGTTACACAAATGGCTTGTTTATCTGTTACCAATAAATAAGACTGCATTAAGAAATCCTGTTCTTTGCCAAGTTAAGCATATTAGTTAATCTCCTTGAGGTTTAGATTCTGATTTGAGGTCAGACATACTTCTTCAACAAAGGTTGTGTTTTATTAATTTCAGTTTGCTCAAATAGTCAAAAGAAGGTTAAGATGCCTTTGTCCCCTCCCTTCTGCGCTCTCCCATGTTAGATCCCGTGAGACTCTGTTGTCCTCTAACCCAATTTACTGCTTTCATTTGAGAGCAGTTGCTTGTGACTGCTTGCTCAAGCACAGCTGGCCTGAGGAACTCAGCCTTTTGTTCCCTGTGCTGATCTAATAGCTGCCCACTGCTTGAAAGGCTGCCCAGACAGACAACTTTTTCTCCGGGTTAGCTTTTGGCCTAACATAGCATCCTGATGTACTTTACTTCAGGGACAAATGAGAGCTGGGGTTAGTGTGGAAGAGATGGTGGGAATGTGAAGTGGGATGGTTTGATGGTTTCTGGTGGCAGCCCGTTTGATTATCAGCTTGTCAAGCCATGTGCTGCAAAAATACACATATTGCTGCTGCTGCTGCCAGAAATGGTCACACGGTTTTGTTCTTCTGAGCCTTTCTGGTTGTACCAAAAGCCTCTCACTCTGCTGGGCACTTAGTCAGGCTTTCTTGCATTGTTTGTGGTGTCTGATGCTGTGCTGAGTTGATTCAAGTGGAAGCTTAGCCAAGAGGGAGGGCTGGGTTTTGTTCTGTTCTGTTTCCAGCTGGATTACTGAATGGAATATGTTTACTATACAGTCAGGTGACTTGCAGAGCTGGTCCAGGGGAGGGAGCAAGGTTTAGCAGCTGAAGATGGAAGTCAGAGTAGCAGAAACTGGAGTGCCCTCTTCTGGGAGCAGATCACTGGATCAGATACATTACAATGGTTTGACACCACACCTGTTCCTTCTGCTACTTTCCTCAGCATTCAAGTGGCGTGAAATGCATCTGGTGGCTCTACTGCTTGTGTAGATACTGTGCCCTCAGTCCTGCTTTGCTTGGGGTCAAGGAAAAGCAAGTGAAAAAGGCCCATCACTTTGGATCACTGGCCTAATGTCTCTCTTTCTTCCAAGCTGTTGGTTGGGCTTTGCTGAATCAGGAAGCTAAGCAATTTGTTATAGGACTGCGATGGATGGTGTGTGTTTACAGTTTGTAGGGCTGGGTTTTTTTGGTGGTTTTTCCAGTGTATTAAATCCACTGCAAGAAATGTCTGGGAATACATGGGCTGAGAAGGCACATCCCTTTTAAGGACAGCTGGCAGTTAAGCTGCATTACGTGTAGTTTCTGACTGCATCTGTAGCATCTTATTTTTGAGGACAGATCGCAATGATGACTTTAACATCAGTGGAGCTCTTGAAGTGTTGGGGAGAGTGGAAAAACCTGAATGATTCTTCTTGCTTTTTAAACAGGTGCTGCAAAGGTTTCCTGTAGGTTTTGAGGTCTTTTTAAGGGCCTGATTTCAAGCTGATGGTGAATCTACATGTCTTGTTTAAAAAAAACAAACAAAAAAAACCCCCAAAAAAACAGCAACAACAAAAGCCCTGATTGTGCATTCAGTGACTTTGATCATCGAATCCAGTACTTCATACTGGAGCATACAAGTTGGTTTCATTTGCTTGTGCTTCGGTACAGGTGCTATTGGTAGCATTTTGAATGGGAAGAAGTTCGACTTCAGTCCAAAAATAAAATTGCTTACTGCAGCTTTGTCTATTTTTCTGTTACCTAGTACTGGATTTGTTACCTAGTCTGTAGTCCTTCTTAGCAAAGAGCCTGTAGTAATGTTATTAGTTAGTTCTTCTGTACTTTAAGTAACCTTCCAAAGCACAGGTATCCAAGTGTTAAGATTAGCTGTGACTTGAGTTTTCATCTTTCAGCTACTGTTATTCTTAAAATACCTGTTAAGCCATTCACAAACAGGCATATTGATCTTCCCTTGTTGCTCACTGTAGGAGGTGTGGGCATGGGTAATATCAGTCAATGATTTAAAAACAAAACCCAGTTGCTATGTGTTGTATGTTGGGCTTTTTGGTTGTTTTTCTTTCCTCTTGGCACTGCTCTGCATGTCCTCATAGGCAAGAGATTTTTAGGAAGATGGTTCTTGCTGCATCCCTTCCTGTTATGGCTTAAATAATGGAACAATCTCCTTCCTTTTATTTTTACCTTTTCTTTTTGCCTTGCTCCTTGTGTGCTTTTGACTGTATGAAAAGCAGGTGAACTTTCTCACCCACTTACACTGCTGAACTCCATTCTTAATCCTGGGTCACTTTTATTGACATATTCCTTGGTCACTTTTCTCTACTCCTGTTTAACTGACTTGCTGTGCTGTGATTGGTGAGCTTAGTTGATATTTTTCTAATGTACTTTCTGTTTTTCACCAGCTCGGATTATAGAGCAGACCCTACTGTTTATGTTAGACTAGTTGCAGGTTAATGGTTGTTTGTTGTTTTTTTTTTTTGAAGACAGCTGAAACTAGTCGAATTCCTCCAGTGTTAGCTGTGTTACGTGGCTTTTAAGAAAAGGAGCTGGGCTTAGAGAATGACTTGGATTGGAAGTCACCTTGAGGATGATGCAGTTTGAATCCCATGCCATGGCTGGTTTGCACCCAGTAGATCAGGAACTAGACCAGGATGCTCAGGGCCTTGTCTAAGCTGGCCTTGAACACCTCCAGCAAATAAGATGGCAAATAAGTTAGTTACATGTTCAAGTTAGTTTACATTCATTTCATCTTGTACGCTTCATTATGCTCACGATAGCTTACATTGGTTTTAACTGTTTCAGGAAGGAAACATTACAGACATGTGATGTGGTTTTGGATTTCTTCTCCCCCACCCCTTGTGATTCTGTGCTGATAATTCAGTAATGTATTGCTTCTGCTGTTCTTCTACTTACTAAAAGTTTTCCTTTTTCTTTTTTTCATTTTTTTTTCTTTCTCTTTCTTAATAGATGTGAGTATCCTAAGCCAAAATGCTTCAGCAGAGAGAGCTAGAAATATTCTAGCTGTGGAGACTTCTCCTACAGAACTAGTAGGGGAGCAAGCAGCTTCCCAGCCTGCGCCAGTCCAACCAAGTGCCATCAATTTCTCACTTAAACAATGGAGCACTGAATTCAAGTAAGTCGATGACATGGGAGAGTGATAGTTGCTTGACAGAGGATGTTTCCTTCTGAAATCCTATCAAATTTAAATGAATGTAGTTTGAATTCCTGAGCATGTGGTAGGTTCCTTCTGAACAACAGTAAAACCACATTTTACCTTCTCGCTCTTAAAGAGTTCACTCTTCAGTATCAGTTGTTTTAAGGAAAGCAATCCTGGTGGTTTTCAGCTCTCCTGCTTGTGACTTCCTTGATTGTTTTTACACTTTGTTTTGCCAACATAGGTGAGCCTTCTGCTTCTACTCAAAGGACATTATAGGGTATTACAGAGCAATTCATAAAGCAGAGTTGTGGCTTTGGTAACTAGACCACATCCCTCTTAAGCTGCCAATAACATTTGCTTTATTAGTGTTGTGGAGTTAAGCCCTTTTGAAATTTACCTGTTGAACATGGAGATCTAAAAGGACGTAAAGTGGTGCACTTTTTTATTTATTTATTTTTTTAATTTTAAGTGACTGTGTAAACTACCATTTCAGTCCTACTAAATATGACCTGTCGCCATCTGACCTGCTTCAGTGTTTCAGTTTGTAGTCTTGTGTGGCTGCTTGGGGTTTGCATAGATGTTTTGCTATTTAAAGGTGGTAGACCTTTAAATTTGGTCATAATACAAGGAAAATGCCATGAAGCAATTTCTGCCAGGTAGGATAATTTTAAGACTATGTCTGGTATTTTGAAACTTTCTTCTTGATTTTGTTTTTTCTGAATTGCAGATGTTCTTTGAGGAAGTCTAGCTAGAAGGGCAGTGTCAGGGTAAGCTTTTCAGTGTTGCCTGGTTGGTGTGTTGTGCTGCTTCTTTTTAACACAACAGAAAGGCTGTCAGCAGACATGGGGTTGGGAAGCCCTTTTGTTTGGAGGGAGTTGCTCATCATGGCAGTGGCCCAGCAGATGTTCTAGCACAACATCAAAGAGTTGGCCTTTTTCTGTATGGCTGTGATCATAACAGTTTGGAGCCCACGCTGATCTGTGGAAATAAGACTGTAAGAAAGTGTCATACACTGAAGCTTTTTCACACTGCGTGGTTTGGGTTTGGTTTTTTTTGTCCAGTCCCCTTCAGAAGATTTGTGTATGCTATTGATAGTGACTAGTTTTAACCCCAGTGTTAGAGAATGAATTGAGGCATCTGTGATACAGTCAGTTTTCTACACTGCTAGGAGGATTTATTTAAGTACCCGTTATGTCTTACTGACAGACTTACCTTTGCTCCTGAGTGCATTTATGATGTGTTTGCTTGAGAAGCTATTGCCGTAGCATTTACATCCTAACTAATGGGAAGGAGGTGAACAATATGTCTTTGAGTTAAGCTACATGCATACTTACAGTGCCTAAAGCGGAATGGTTCTTTTCTTCATTTTAGAAATCTTTTTTCAGGTGCTAATTGGCATACACAAACATTCAACTCTGAACTTCTCCATCTTAAAGCTCTCACCTTCTTGCATCTCTTGTTGGTGTAGAATTCAGAACTGAAAGTACTGTACTGTAATTACCTCAAGTTGTATAATCATAAAATATGACTTAGAACCAAACGTTTAGAAATACAGAATCAGTAGATCATATGTTTAAGTTCTAAATAGATTATACCTGTCATACTGTGCACAGGAACATAAATGTGTGTTGTTTTTTATTTTAAATTCAGTTAGCTTTAATCTAATAGAATGCAATGAAGCTGTGCCAGTTTGGTGCAATAACAATTCTGTGCCAGAGCTTTACTAAATTCAGCTTCAGCTGTGATTGTTCTTGGGTGTAACAGCAGTTTTTGAAGGTTTCCTGGAAGTCATATGACTTGTTTCTTGTGATTCCTCAAGCTTCTTTCAAAGGTGGTGTTTGGACACGTTTTATATACAGAAGCTGACCAAGAGCAGAGCAGGCAGCTGGGGCAGAACAGGCACTGTAAGCAGTGTTCAAAGAATAGCTGGAGAGATGCCAGCTGGTTATAATTGAAGGTGCCCTGGGTGATACGCTGATCATCACTTAATTTGATCTATTGTCTGTAAGCAATAAAGTGGGCTTCCTTGCCCCTAGCAGAAATTGTGATCTATTTTGCTAAGAAGGCTGGAAGAAAATTAAAGGTGTTTGTAACTCAATATCTGTCACTTCTTCCAATTTGTTCTTAAAATAATTTTACTAATGACATTGAGAATTAATTTTGACTTGTACTTGATAGTTAATCAGTTAACCAGACTGTAGGAATTGGGCACTGCATAACGATTAGCCTGGAGTTCATTTTCAGCCTGGCAAGATATTTGTCATCTGATCGCAGATGGGACTGGATCACAAACTGATCACAGAGGTGCACTGCAGTTTACTTTCTGCCTATAGCTTGCACAGAAAGAAGAGAGAATGGGGCTGGCGAAATGAAAGCATCTCTGTGGGCTTCTGACTCAAACGGCTGTGTATCAAACGTGGAGATACCAAACATCTCTTCCTGGCTTTTTATCTAAAACACTAGGCTGGTTCATATGGATTGATGTGGAATCCTCTGTAATCAAAGAAAGGTTTGATGATACAGTGCAGTGCTAATTACTAATTAATTATTTTTTACTTACAGTAAAAAAATTCTTCTGTTCTGAAACAGACAGCAGTTGGCAGCAGGTATTGTTTTATAGGACATGCTTTGTTTTCTTTGAGTCTTTATTTGGTTTTGGTTATGTCTTTGGCCTTATTTATCATTGGCATTGTTTCAACAGCAATGATTGTCTTGAAAAACCACTTTATGAAATGAAATACACAGCAGGGAAATCTTTGCCACTTTTTCTGCTGTGTTTTTCATAGGAATTCCATGTCCTCTTTAAGAAAAGGAAATAATGAAAACCGCAGGAGTGTATTTTATACAAGTGAAGAGTGGGAGCTGCTGGATGCAACCCCAAAAGACTTGGAGGACTCCATCGCCCTGGAAGAAAAGAGAAAGCACCTGGCAGAAGGAAATAAAGGTAAACTTGGGAGGAAGGGAGAGGAGCTTATGCTTTTCCTCCTTCCGTCTAGTTCATTGTAATATCTGTATCTCCAGAAAATAAGTGAAAACTTGTCATTTCTTCACAAACCATATCCAGGGCTCTGTGAAGTATTTTATAAATAACTTTGTTATGATGTATCTGGGAGTCTCCAGCCATTCAGATAGAACAGAACACAGAAGAGCTTTTGTTTCCCCTTGTTTCAGGCTCCTTGAACGTTACCTTCTCTGCTTCTGTCACTTGGGGTGGAGAATTGCAGGATGAAGGGAAAAGCTGGGCCTTTTGGCTACTTGTTTCTGTCACCCACTGAAGTAGAATGACTTTCAGACACTAACACACGTTTATGATACTGACCCCATGATGAAGTAGAGAAATGGGGCATAGATGCACTGGTAGTTTATGTATATTGCAACTGGTTCTTGCATGTGACTGGTGTTTGGAGTCATGTTGTGAGGGTGAATATACAGCTCCTCAGGGGCACTTCAGCTCTAAGGGAAATCCAGTTGATTCCATCCATTAGAAAACATATTTCTCTCTAATAATTCTTTGTGGTTCTGTATACGGAGGCAAAACTACACCGAAAGCATCTTAAAAGAACAGTGTGTTGTAATTACTTCTAAGCAGATCATTATTTAAGTTTACTTTGCTTCAGTTGGGAGAGCATTTTATCTTCTGTAATGAAGCAAAGCTCTGTCCATGTTTTATTTCACAAATATACATTTGAGTGAAATTGTTCCGAGGGAGCTGGGAGAGTCTGAGCTATATATTCTTCCTACTGAAGGAAGCAACTCGGAATGCAGTTTAACACTGTTGTATTGAGCTATTGAAATGTTGATAAGAGTCTGATCTCGATGAACATATTTTTAAAAGAAATTTGAATGCTTAGGAATGCCTTTTAATTAAGTGAACTGAACTAGAAGGAATTCTTTGTGCAGGACTGACTAGTTCAGCTTTCCCATTTGATTTTGGCCGCATTCCACAAAAAGCGAGACGCCCGCTGAAAGACATGATTGGATCAAGCAAAAACAGGAACAGCAGCGACTCTTCTCCAACAGAGTGGTATTCTGGTAATGGCAACAAACTAGTTTCTGAGCTGCAACTGAAGTACCAGAGCCAGCAAGAAGAGCTGGAAAAGCTGAAGAAAGATCTTCTGAGCCAAAAGGTAATTAAGCTTTCAGACAAAGTGCTCACATGCAGACAATTCTGGCTGGTAATTGTTAGTTTACCCTTTGTGGCCATCTAAATACATAAAGAGCTAGTTGGTTGTTAGAAAATAATGGTGCTAAATAAACCTTTGTTTACAGAAAGCCCTTAACAAGGATCAGATTTTACATCAGTTGAAGATTAGATCTCTGGACAAATCTGTCATTTGTACCGTGTTCATTAATTTGTTTTATTTATGCCTCTTCCTCTCTGAAGCTAGTTTTCACAGGGTCTAGGAAGATCCTGGCAGATAATTAGATCTAGTGCACAGAAAGCTGTTAGTTTTTGGAAGACTTAACAGGATTTCATGCCAGCAAGGATGCAAGCAGAGTTTTCAGCATAACTGCTTTTATGTGTGTATCCCTGTGGATCTTTGAGCATCTTTCGTGGAAGTGAATAAATGTTGTAATGGTCCTGGACCTGAGTGTTCCCATGGACAGCAATGCTTGAACTTTTTATTTTAAGGACAAGGTGAAAGACAGAGATGGTAGAAATAGTGGATGAATTAAAAAAATAGAAATGAAAAACAAAGCAATAAAACATTAAAAAGTTGCAAGTTGTCGGTGCTGTCCGTTGTGAAGACCACAGAGGCTCCTTTTTGTCCCTTGTGGCAAATGAGTTAATTAGTTGGTTTTGTAGCAGGATATTTCTAAACAAACCTACAAAGACTGTCCATGTAGCCAAGTAGCACATGTTCTTTTCCTCCTTCATATCTTTTCTGCATCATCTGTGGTCGAGAAGCGAGCTTTCAGTTATCTTTCCCATATCTGTACTATAGTTAAACCACCAAGAACCTAAACATCTCAACCTTTTCTCTTGCTTGGTATTACATTTCTGAGTTGTTACAAAATTCTACAGTTTTCTGTTCTTTTTCAATTCAGTTTTTTGTTGTTGCTGCTGTTTTTATTCTCAGGAGCTCGTGCGCCTTCTGCAGCAAACGGTCCGATCTTCCCAGTATGACAAATACTTTGCAAGCCGTCTTTGTGAAGGGGTTCCCAAAGACAAATTAGAGCTGTTGCACCAAAAAGATGACCAGATTTTGGGTCTCAACAATCAGCTTGAAAAGTTAAATTTGGAAAAAGATAGTCTTCAGCAGGAGGTAAAGAATCTGAAATGTAAAGTCGGAGAACTCAATGAGCAGCTGGGTATGTTGATGGAAACGATTCAAGCTAAAGATGAAGTGATCATGAAACTGTCTCGCCAGCTCAGTGAATGTGAGGACAATTCGTCCTCCCCAAGTGGATCAGTAAATTCTCCCATGGCCACTTGTGTTAATAAGGAACTACAGGAACTGGACAGACTAAAAGTAAGAGCAATGTCTCTGTCTTGATGGATAGGGAAATCTCTGCTGCCTGTACAAACTACTTGCTAGTCTGCTGTATGGTTTGGGGAGTTCACTTCAGCATTTCTCCAAGACACTCAGCACCTGAGGCTTTCTCTGCTTGGAATCTACGCTTTGAACTGTTGTCTGGCAACTTCTGTGCTTTGAGCTGGTCTGTACAGCTGTAGTACAATGTCTCATACTTTGGTAATTAATCATTGGTGTGAAGGAGGAGTGATGTGAGAATCAAAAGAGCAGAAAAAGAAGGGTAAGAGGATAATACTAGCATAGAGGAAAACCATCCAAAAGGATCAAAAGTGAGGAAACAGAGAGCATGTGGTGTGGCAGAGGACAGAAGAATAGAGCATAAGGATCTGTACTTCTAATGATGTTACCCATGCACTTTATTCCTCAGCTGACCTCAATGAATATATCAGAGGTTCTTAATGGAGTTACTCAAGTTGCTCATTTTGCTTTAACTTGCTTACTTGCCTTTGGGTAAATGTTCTATTCCCAATAGGTTAAAGTTTCAAGTCATTTGGAATATGAGGCATTTGAAATACACGAAAAGACTTACTTCCTTTATATGAACCTTGGAAATTTTAGAAAACAGAATGGAAACTGTAGAAATCAGTGGTATTAGTAGAAAGCAGAGCTCACAGATATGGCAGTGTTGAGACAGTCCCTCATCCCATAGCCACAAGTTTTATAGGTAATAATTTTAGCCTGGAGCCACGTGGATGAGCTGAGGAATTCTTATTGCTAACATTTTCTGTTTCTATGTGAAGACAGATATGAAACTTGTTCTTTTACTGAGGACCGGTGAGGATAACCAAAACCCAAGGGATATTTGCCCCTATTTCTTCTACTGCATGTGCTTCTGGCTGACACGCAGCACCATGACCCCCCTGGCATGCTCACTGTGCATGTTGCTGTTCTTCTGCCCAGTGGGGCAGCACAGTAGGGCTGCTCCTGCCTCGTGACTGCAAGCAGTCACCAGCTGCCTTCTGTTGTGCAAGGCTGCGTGCTCATATCTGGCCTTGTGTGTTTGACTTCTGTGAAAGCTAAAGATAACACCTGATTTGTTCCTAATGATTTTAGTAGCTATTAGTATACCTATTAGTAGCTGCTTGGTCTTTGTTTTGAGGTATGCTTTCTCTGGCAGGCATTTGTTATCTGTAAGGTGCCTTTATTAAATATCCAGTTTTCTTTCTTTTATCAACAGGACAGCCTTCAGGGTTATAAGACCCAGAATAAATTTTTAAATAAGGAGATTTTGGAACTTTCTGCTCTACGAAGAAATGCAGAAGCAAGAGAGAGAGAATGGCAGGCAAAGGTCAGACTCACAAAGCATGTTCTCATTTTGGTGATGTCTAAAGCAAGTTCTCAAAAATTCAGTTGTAAATCTTCTCCAGGAACATAACCCTGTAACAGAACATAACTATGTAACATAACATAACTGTGTAGCAGAACATAACCGTGTAACAGAAGTGATGCAGTTCAGATGTGTTAAAGTGGCAGAATCACAGTTTTATAGACCAATCTTTCTGAATGATCTTTCTGAATTCTTGAAAAATGTGGTGGACTTGAAAACAGCATTAAGTGCATCATTTAAAGAACTTGTGCCTACAAGCACATGCATTTCTAAAACCAGCAACAGTAACTTCAATTATAGCAGAATGAGAATACATATGAAGGAACAATGCTGTGTTTGATGTGTTTTGTTTTGGTGATACATCACTAAGTAGAGCTTTCTCCTTCAGAGCATGAAGGATCAGTAAGTTACAGTGAGTGTAATTTTGGAAGTCTGTTTCTGTAAAGCAGAAATTGAGTGTAGAGAAGCTGCATGTAAATGACAAAGTTTTCCATTGCCTAGAGCTAAGAAAAGCATGCACACATCCATAGCTAAGGCAGGATACCTGTAGCTAAGGTAGGATGTGCTTCTGTTTCTTGGGAATCAATGACTGTTCTTGACTTAAATGTTTCTAAGCATCATAAACAATCAAAAGAAACCTATTTTAATCGTTATGTAGTGCAAACTGAATTCCTGAAGACATGCCTTAAGTAGTATCTGTTGTTCCCTGCAGTACACTAGCTTGGAAGCCAAACTCTGTCAGATAGAAAGTAAATACTTGATCTTGCTTCAAGAAGTGAAAACTCCTGTTTGCTCTGAGGAGCAGAGCCCTGCTCGTGAAGTTATCACCCAGTTACTAGAAGATGCCCTGAAAGCAGAAACCTGTGAGCAGCCAGAACAAGCATTTTTCAAACCACACCTGGTCAGGTAATTTACTAAAAGAAACGTTTATGAACAAGAATGAAAATTACTTTGTGACCATGTCATTATCATTTGTAGCAATAAAGGAAGTTCTGTCATTGGCAGCTAGAATATCTTGCACTTATATGGATCACATATATAATACCTGAGAAAATGGTTGTATCTTGACTACTGGGCCTGGTTCTGACACTGGGGAACAGACGAGCAGGGTTGTATTTTCAATCACAAATAAAAAGTTAATCATTGAAATCCTTTTGGACACATAAATGAATTCTATTCTTAGTTTGGGATAAGGTATGACATTTAGACTTGACTGTTGTATAGCTGCTGAAGGGATGAACTCATTTGTACTTGACCCTGCTTTTAAATCGCTTAATCTGTGTATTGCTGTATATTGCAATGTGGGAACAAAACTTTTTTACTTTTGGATTTCAAAATATTAAAGAAAAAAACACACCTTGGAAAATATTCAAGTAATAGCTGTTCATTAAAACTTTTGAAAGCTTCTGAGAGTGGTGTGAGAGGTATTACAAGGAAGTAACACTAGGGTAGGAGTCTGGGAGTCTTGGGACTGCTGAACACATCTTTAGGAGCCTGTTTATTTGTTTTTCTTTCCCTCCCTTTCAGTGAATACGATATCTATGGTTTCCAGACGGTCCCAGAAGATGATGAGGAAGAGAAACTAGTAGCAAAATCTCGAGCTTTGGACCTGAGGTCTCTTTCTCTCAGTGAAAATCGGGAGATCTCCACAGGGGTAAAATGGGAAAATTATCTTGCGAGTACAATGAATAGAGAGATGATGCGCTGTGCAGAACTGAAGAATCTTATTCGATCTGGAATTCCACATGAACATCGTTCCAAGGTGTGGAAATGGTGCGTCAATCTCCACGTTAAAAAATTCAAGGACAGCACTGTTCCCGAGTACTTCCAAACCTTGCTTCAAAGCGCCCTAGAAAAACAAAATCCTGCATCTAAACAGATAGAGTTGGATCTACTGAGAACTTTGCCAAACAACAAACATTATTCTTCTCCCACATCTGAAGGGATCCAGAAGCTGCGAAATGTGCTGCTGGCCTTTTCATGGAGAAATCCTGATATAGGGTATTGCCAAGGGCTCAACAGGTAAGGCTTTTGTGAACCTGAAGTTACCAGTGTGTGATCAAAGTTCTCCTTAGCCATGCAATTTCAAATCACATTCATAGCAAGAGGCTTTTGGATGGCACTTTTCTTTGTGGTTTCTGCATTCATAATTTGCAATATTATAATAACTAATTACTGCATTGCTATTTTAACAAAACAAAATAGAAGACTTAGATCACAAAATTTGTGACGTCAGAAAGAGGGGATCAAAAGAATTGGAACTGATATTAACTGTTAGAAAACATGCTGCTTTAGCTGTAGGTTGTCTTCAGTTAAAGTCGCAGTAATCATTTTATGGACAATTCCGGTATTAGAAGGCTAAGAAATATTTGAAGCATAAGTCATCGTAGTTGGTGTTTGCTGAAGTAGTTTCAGTGCTTTGCAATCTGTAATGAGGGAAGGTGTTAATTGAAACAGGTATATTAGTCTAACATGCTGCTATTGTCCCCTTGGTATAACTCCACAGGTGTTAGCTTGTTCCAGAATAGAGTAAGAAACTTTTTATTAGGGCAGCGTTGTTTGAGGTTTGCAGTGAAGAAGGATTCAGACACACGACAGACCCAAAGAAATACATTTAAAAAGCTGCTCTCCCTTCCCTAAGACTCAGTATTTCTTACTCACTTAATTTGGAAGGAACTGTTTTCAAGGTGCATCATGGAACTTTTAAGTCATTTCTCTGTTTGTCGGCTTTGTTACTTTTTGTATAACATTGCCCAAAAGTACTTATGCAAACTGTAGAACAATGGATGCACGTGCTTTGTTTGTTCCTCTCTGCTTGTTTAATTTATGGTTGTTTCACAAAAGAGAAATTAAGAAAAATAATTAAGATTTTGGGTGTATGTAAAGAAGCTGAAAATTAAATATTAACTCCTTACTTGATTCTCTTAAGACTTGGAAGTGTGATGATGTTGTTAAGCTGTGTAACATCAGGAGCTGTATGTACTGCAGTTCCTCTTGTGTGCAGCAGTAACACAAGTTGACTTGGTAAAAGACATTTGAGGTAATGTTTCATATTCAAACAACTATCCATAGCTCAAGGCCTTTCCATGGATTTTTTTCTTTCCTGTTGGTACCAGGATTCCTCAGTCCTTTTGTTCTCATACTTTAGGAAATTCCTAGAAAAAAGTTTAATCTTGGAAAATGAAGTCCTAGATGAAAATATTATTTCAATTTAGCGTGGTGGATATGAAGTAAACTTACCACGAATGATTGTTCTAAATTTTAAATCAATTTTCTGTGTGAAATGTTGGGACTACCTGTCTTCTCTTCTTTGGTAAGGAAATAAAGCCTGAGGATCAAAATAGAAGGTTTGGGACCTCCAGACTTTTAATTACTTTGCATTAGTTCTGTTACTGAAGTTCATCTCACACTACATAAAATCCAGTTAATTTATTTGTGTCTGCTGGACGGAAAGGAAGGTTGTATTGTAATTGCTGCTAATACATTTCCTGGTGTTTATTATGATTTTCTCTAAATAAACTCTATTTTCAGATTGGTAGCAATTGCCCTTCTGTACTTGGAACAGGAGGATGCTTTTTGGTGTCTGGTAACAATAGTGGAAGTCTTTATGCCTCGTGATTATTATACTAAGACACTGCTGGGATCTCAGGTATGTGCTCTACCTAAATAACACCTGATTATAAACTGCTGCCAGTCAGAAGCTGTTCCATAACTATTTGGTGCCCCTTCTAGGTGAGATGCAGTGAGTTGAAACGTGAGCTTGAGGCACTGAGGACGAGAGTTTTGAGTGTAGCATTGAGGTGGCTGCACAGTAACTTGTTTGAAGCTCCTGTTTGTAGCCCATCTTCTAATTGTTAACTAAACTGATTGTTTCTTTCCTTAGATCTATGGGGGAGCTGTGAGCACATTCTGCAGCACTGTGAGCAGCATGTACTGTAGTGCTCCTCTGCTTCCAGTTGGTGCTGAGTGTTCCTCCATCTCTCCTAGCTTGTTCTCTGCTCTTATGCTTATGCACTGACACAGCAGTAGTGCCCTATGGTAGAAAGATTAAGAAGCAAAATGTTACATCATTAAGGGAAGTGTACATTGTGATAGCAGTGTATGGATTGGTGGAAATTGCTTAGACAGTCCTGGGGCTCCTGGTGTGCTCTTGAAAAACTGGCTCTGTATTGAGTCACATGTATGTTGGTAAATACAGCATCCATAACATATATTGTCTACTCTTTTAGGTTGATCAGCGAGTGTTCAAGGATTTAATGAGTGAGAAACTTCCACGTCTGCATGCTCATTTTGAACAGTACAAAGTGGACTATACTCTTATAACTTTCAACTGGTTTCTTGTGGTATTTGTGGACAGTGTGGTTAGTGACATCCTATTCAAGATATGGGACTCATTCCTGTATGAGGGACCAAAGGTGAGCTGAACCAGCTGGGTTTTTCAGTTGCTATCTAGTGACAAGGTGCTCTCCTGTTACCAAGAAGAGGGTGTGAAAGGTTTCACAGGAATCCTGGTTACAATCTCTGATAGGAAGAAGGGAGGAAATGTGCATAAATAGTCAAAACACTTTTATTTTCTAAGTTCAGCAAGTTCAACTTGAGATACACAGAGGGATTCTAAACGCAGAGTTTTCCTTTGCCCACCTACCACTTTTTACCATTGAGGAGCAAAGCTGTAGACAGTACTGGTTATCAGTTTATGGGGATTATGTGAAAATGGGAGTTTCTGTGAAAGCTGAAGTGAAGGAGGAGAAAGTTGGAAGTATTGAAAAAACATAAAAATGAGTTGTAATCAAATGCTAATGATCAGGCTTTCTTTGCAGCAGCTATTTGCTTTATTTCTGCAGACATCTAAATTACTAATGACCAACAATGACTGTCTGAGCTCCTAGCACAAATTGAGTGAGTGAGGTTATTACAAGTTTCATATGTTTCATGCTTGTGAAATTGCACTGAAACAAAATCAGTGCAGGTAGATTGTGGGATTCAAACACAGTAATAGCACCAAAGCAGACACTGGATACAACAGCAGATATATAAAATAAGAAGACAAAAGTTGTGTGTTTCGTACTGTTTCCGTCTGAGTGTTATAATATGCAGTTAGATGCAGGGATTTGGGTTGAATGTTCAAAGAGTTTTGAAGCACCATGTTATTTTGTGAAGGTAGCCTGGCATAGACAGACTAAGTTCCAACTTATGAAGTCTTTCTAGAATGAAGTCGTGCTTTTTCACCTTACACCTAATTTGGCTGACAAACTGGTATCAATTTCTTCCAGCATCAGTCCCTCCACATGCTGGGAAAATGACAGCTGTTAGATAATAGACTTAATTTTAGCTCTGAAGAAACTTTATAGGTGTGTTCAGCAGTCTTTGGTCTACAAGTGAATTAGGAAATCGAAACTTTATAGAGTTTGTATACTGCAAACCCAATGCTGTATTTTGGGTTGAACTCCAGAACAGCCTGTATTGGTAACAGCCTACCAACAGAAGTTCTTTGGCAGCTTTTGGAAATGAGAGATGGAAGTAACAGGGAAGAGACAGGCAAGTATAGATAAAGTATAGATATTTAGTTCAAATGCAGGCTGCAGAAGTAATGCTTTTCTTTTGAGTTTATAAGAGATAGCAATGAGAATGGGTTGTTTCAAGTAACAGAATGCTCTCAAAGTTCTCTTTGTTTTTATCAGGTAATATTCAGATTTGCGCTGGCATTTTTTAAGTACAAAGAAGAAGAAATCTTAAAATTGCAAGACTCGATGTCCATTTTCAAGTACCTTCGATATTTCACTCGTACCGTCGTTGATGCTCGGTGGGTAACTCGTGCTGTGTAACCAAAAGGCTTGTGGTGGGGCATGGAACAAGTTTGCTGTATAATATATTTGTTTAGTCTGTGTCTTAATTTTGATATAGAGAACTGGAGAGACAGCTAATGACTGAGATTTCTCATGAGTAGTTGATCTAGCATCTTACTAAAACAATTTGTGAATAACTGTTTCATCCCTCAAAAATGAGAGGAGGCAAAATTAGAAGTGATGGATAATAGTTTTCTGGGGGGATGACTGTGATTGCTTTGCCAGGTTAGGTGTTGTTTAGGAGGTGTAACATGGTAGAAAAATTAAAGAAGTTCATATATAGGCAAAATGTCTCACATTGCATTATGGACACAAATCAAGTTAGAAAATGTTTTGTAATAAAGAAAAACCTGTCTTTTGTACAAGTATTTAAAAACATGAGCTGGGTTCTACCAGAACTAAATCAATTAAGAAGTATGGATGCGTAGGCTAATACTGTGTAACTTCAGCTAATTTTAAGCACCTGGTTTGAAGCAGAGATGAAATACAAGTTACATGCTCTGCTATATCTCGGTCCTTGCACAGGATCTAAGGTGAATGTCAGTGAGGGTCATTTTTAGTTCCTGGTTTCAAGACTGCAGAGCAGCAGATTGAAGAGTTATACTGGGACTGATTTAATGTCTGAAAGTATATTTGGCAGGTATTGGGAAAGACTGATTCTGAATTCTGTACAAAATTAATATATTAGAATCTGAGCTCTTTGTTTTTTGCAGCAATAAATTCCATACGTAATCAGGCTTATAGTTGAACTCCTATTCCAAGAGTTATTTGCTATTTGCTGGAGCTATTTTCTCAAGACAAATTGAAAAGGAGTAATTCTAGCCTGAAAAAAAGTGATTGCAGGGAAAATGTTCTCCCATTTTTCACCAGGCAGTGGTGAAAGTCTGGATTCAGAACTGCTGCTTTCTCTGCTGAAACACCTGCAAGAAGCAGCACGGTGCTTTCTGTGTTAGCATTCACCCATCATTGTGAAGAATGCTGAGCAGTCACTGTACTCAGCCATCGGTCACTAGCAACGTGTTGACTGTGATTCCAAACCTGGAAATGACAGAGAAATACAAGCTTGGTTTTGGGAGGAGGAGGCACATACTTTTATTTTCTTACTTTATTTTTTCCTTTTTAAAGGCAGTGAATGAAGCTGCTTTATTTATTTATTTATTTATTTTTACACTCTGATATTTTAAGAGCATAACCTGTAGTGTGCACTGCCACCGCACCACGAGAAACTGAAGTTGGAAAAGGTATGAGAAAGAGGAAGCCGTGTAGCTGTGTTTAGATGCTTTATCAGAGCTTCGAATTTGGCTTTCCTTTCCTCTTATGGTTATGTGAAGCACTTAATGATTTCTCTCTCCTGTGCAAAATATGTGGTGTTAAAATATCTTATTTAAAGTATTTTTAATGTTGCTATGAGAGATCTCATTTTGGTATTACCAAGTTGAAGTGGTCCTTCCCTGTTCTAATGGCTGGCAGATTCAGGTAAGCACAGAATTCAGTGCATCAGAAGTGCTTATAGTGGAAATATACTCTATGCCAGTTCGTAAATGTGTAAGTTTTTGGGATTTTAAGTCGTTGATGGAAGGTGCTGTGGTGCCACCTAGGGGACAGAAAGTTGCCTGCCTGAACTGATTTGGATGTTCTTTTTGTAAAATAAAGCATGTCTGGTTTCTTATTCTGCCACTTCTTGTACAAGCTTTACAGAATCAGAATTCAAACAGCATATATGATATACTGCATATGATATGGAAGCATATATGATAGTCTGGTACTGGGATGGACAAAACTCTTACTGCAGCAGTAAGAGAAACTCCTGCGATGTATCACAGTTTGGTTTAAACATGTTCTGTGCTATTATTGTTTTCATCTGCACTGTCCCAGGCTTTGTTAGATCTCCTCTGCTGTTTCTTTATCCTGGATAGCTTGAGAGCTGACTGTCCTGGGACTGAATGAGCTTTCCAGCATACAGCTGAGTGACAGGATGTGCTGTATATTCAGCCCAGACAATGAAGTTCTGATCAGCCAAGCTTCTGTTCAGTGTTATCAAGAGCTGTAACTTCTGTAGCACTACATAGTGTTTGCAGGTGGCGTTTAGAGCTGATGAGCATTTGAAAACACTTTACCACCTGAAGCAGCTTTAAAGCTGAGTGCTTTCCTGAACTTTCTTTCAATACTGACAACATCTGAGATCTGTCAGGTACGTGAAGGAAACCAGAGATGGCAGTTATATGCTCAGGGATGCATAATGGATGCAGTTATATGCATATGGATGCATATGAAGCACAGAACTGATTTTAAAAGATTATAAATGTGAATGATTATCTTCTTATGTTGCATAATCTTGCAGGAAACTGACTGGCATCGCTTTTGGAGACCTGAATCCTTTTCCATTACGTCAGATCAGGAATCGGAGGACCTACCACCTGGAGAAAGTGCGGCTTGAACTCAATGAACTTGAAGCCATTCGTGAGGATTTCCTGCGTGAACGAGAGACCTGCGTAGAAAAGCGGGACCTTATTAGTGACGATGAGGAGGATAGTTGAAACTACTCAACATAAACTTTTCTTTGGGACCCACGACCCAAGTGAGTTAACGTCCAAAACTCTTTATTAGTCCTATCAACCAGAATGTAAACTAGTTGCTTTCGGAAATATGCAGGACAGATTTCCAAGCCCCAGCACTTTCACTAATGTGTTGTTTTATGGAGTCCAAACACTTCTGTTTACGTTTATGTTCATGGAATGGTATGTAGGGCACTTACTATCTTTCTTCATTTAGTCAAATATCTGAATTTGCTGAAACTGTTGACGGTTGTTTTCCTGCAGCACACTTTTAGTTGTCTGTATGTGAAACAATAGTAAGAAAAGTCTGCACGGTGTTTACTATGTTCATTGCCAGGCTTCTGCATTTGTGTGATTGTAATCATGTTTCTTATAGTGCGAGTTACAATGTGGGAAGACATCTTATTTTTCAGTTTCAGGTTGGCTTAATAAATGACTTTCATTGTTTTGTCCTTGGGCAAAAAAAAAGCCTATTTTTGGTCACAACTAGAAAAGAATGGCGTGAAGCATGAGAAGGAATTCTACATTCCTTTATCTTTTCCTGAAGTGACGTGAAATGGATCGTCCAACAGAAGATTTTAAGTACTTAAGTGTAAGATAAGTCCTTATTTGTCATTGAATGTTTAATGTATAGTACTACAGAATGATATCAAATATCATGTATGCTTTTCTGAGCAGGTGTGTTGCTGAAGATTGATGTTACTACAAAAGGTTTAATTGAGCAAATTCTGTTCAGTTTTCTATTTTTTCTCTCAAAAAAACAAAGCCACAACCAAATCCCAGCTATTAGGGAAGAAGAACAGAGCTTTCTGCAGGAGTACTATCTTTTAATACCGAATTAGTATTTTCTTTTTCTTTATTTTGAATTTAATTTGTTCTGTTTAGGTCTGAAAGTAGGACAGAGTTGTCATCTTTAAAAAGTGACACGGCATTCTTTCTGCGTGAACATATAACTGATCTGTAATAGTGGTAAAGATGGGATTCAAAAAACAAGTGTTAATCAAAGAACCCTAAAGGCCACAGCACGCACAACCAATTTTAAGATCCTTTTCCAGCAGAAAAATGCAATGTTTTCTTAATCTGCTCAGGTTCTCTGTGAGCGTTTTGTGCTCATGCTTTAAGACAGCTCTTAGGAAGGATTTGGAGCATCAGTGAAAATGTGACTGGAGGCCATTCTATCTCAATTCAATGCTAGCTGTATTCTTAAACAGTTCTGACAATGAGGAAGAGTTCCTGTGTAAGTGTGTGGATTTTTCTGCTGTGTTTTGTTGTTTGTTTGTTTAATTGGCTTTTCTCTGTACTCCTGCAGTGCTCTTTCTTGAGCAGTTGAATCTTCATGTTAGATTGGCTTAGATGTTGGCTCAGGATAGATCGTGATAAAACTGACATTCAAACACTAGTCAGCAAATTTCTCAGCTCTGGGAAGGAGTGGTTAATTGGCAAAACAAACCAAAAACCAGTGGTCAGGAGCAGTCCAAGTGCGTGAAGCTTCTGCTTCATCTCTTTCAGTTTCCTGAGTGCAGGTGGGATTTCTCTGTCAGGTGTCCTCTTGTAACGATTCAACATGTTTGCGGAGAAATCTTGCATCTCTCACAGCACTTTTTTTTTCCTTGTGGATGTATTTGTAGCCTTCTCTAGACATATTATTAGTCAGTTTATCTGGGAGGGAAATATTTCATCAGCGAGGTGAACGTAACTTGCAGGTTTTACTTTGACAGATAACGTATGCCTACATAACTTCAAATTAGCCAGCAAATCTTTGCCAGCGGGGGCACACAGTAGAATCATCTTGATCTGTATGTTATGTGTCTTCTAAAATGACCCCTAGCTTGTCTTGTCTATTGTTAGGGGTAAGTTTTCTTTTTTCTTAGTTACTCTTGGTTGTTTACTTGAATTTGTTAGGCAGGGTTTTTCATATTATTGCATGTACTGTATTCTTTTTACTTACAATCAGTATTTGAATAGAAAAATGGGACCAGCTTTTCTAATTTTCTACTTATGCTGTTTTTGGAAAGAGCTGGTCTCTAAATGACTCTGTAATGTCCAGTATTTTTGGTTGTTTTCATCTTATTTTCGAGTGTTAAATGAAATTTTTTCTAAGCTGAAGATCTTCCTTCTAGTGGCAGCAGTTGAAATGCAGAGGTGAAGACTTTGGATGTGTGTCTGCAGTAGGAATTGGTTCTGTGGCTTAAGGCATTTTCATGCAGAATTCATTGAAGTCTTTGGGCTGCGGAGCTGAAACTAACTTTAGGGAGCCATTCAGGAGGTTCTGTAGATATCAAAACATGACCTACAGTATTGCAGGGCCACTTCTTTTTTTACATTTATGCTGAAGTGTGAATTGCATTATTGTGATTCATTATACAAATTGTTAATGGATTGTTTGGTGGAACAAAGTAGCTCTGTTTCTTATTCCGTTACGGGAATCTCCTACCTGAATATTAGGAAATTATGCAAATCGTGTTGTCTCTGGGTATTCTGTTATCTATTGAAATGAGTTGCTGTTCATTTACCAAAGTGCCAAGCAAGCTATTGACTTATTTGGTTAAGAATCCTTAGTTAAAAGGTAAAAAATAATAATTGAAAGAGGCATCTGAGCAACGATCGCTAGAAATCCACATGCAACTGAAAAGCGATGCACATGGTAGGAAGCTTGCCTTGCTGTTACAGATGTCTTCAGGCAAATGCTAGTTTTCTAGCAGTTCTTAATCTGGCATCTTTGAGCAGTAACTACATTTGGGGCTACACAAGATACACAACCCGTATTTGAACCAAATGAACAGAGCAGAAGCACAGTGAGACTTGTCATCCTGCAGAAGCTGAACTGTGTAGATATAAAGTGTTCACAATGGAGGGAAATCTTACAAAACAGTCTGAGGGTTTAACATTCCTAGCAGCCACTTAGTAGGAAGTGGACTTGGTAATGCAAATAAAGACCGTAGAGAATGTTTTTGTTTTTTAAACTGAAGATCATGCACTTATGTGCACTGAGTTTCTTATGCATGATGCCCAGTAGGTTATGTAAACCAAACTGCTCATTTACATAGTGTGGAATATTTCTCCATCTTTGTATGCTTATGTGTGACTCTCCGGTGAAACTTCTGGTTTCTTGTTTAAAAATGTTCTGTTATCTTCTGTTAAATAGCCAGAATGTTGGTGCACAATACCTCTAGCCGTTAAGACTACCCAGTATTTCAGCTTTACCTGCACATGTGTCTATCATCACCTGTTACCAGTTTATTTTTTTTACCAGGTATGTAATCAATAGAATATTTGGTAACCCTTTGGGTGTCTTTTGTGACAGATTCTTTTTCCCTCAATCTTTGTAAATGGGGTGAGATTATTTTAGCAGAAAGGGAAATATTTTTGTTCATTTTGACATCAAGAATGAATGAATTGTCCTAAATTTGATTAATCAAGTTGTATGTTCAGTCATATTAAGATGAGAAATGAGTGTTGAGTCACTTTGATGAACTTGCATAGCTGTTTTGGTGAACCTTTCCTTAAGTGCCATGTTGGAAATGAGCAATACGCGGTACAAGACATTTGAATCACAAAACCTGAGCGATGTTATTTTCATAAAGATTGTAAAATGAATAAATAGTTTACTTTGCATTACAGCTTGTTCTAGTTCTTTTTTCTTTCCCCCGACAGATGGAAATAATTGCAGGTGCCATCAGAACAGATCCCAAGCGAGGCTTTTTGTCTGATAACGCGATTTCAGAGAATCTCTATAGAGAAACAAGAAGATATGAAGTATAGACATGTTGCATGCAGGTGATGCTGACGGGGTGCATCTATAACTGGTGCCCTTGGTTTCTTTGGGAGGGAGAGGGGAGATGAAATTCTCATGGTTTCACTTACAGGGAACAGACTTCCTAAGAAACTTGAGCATTTGCTATCTCCTGACACAGCATCTTTAGCAGAATGTCAGTTCCCATCTCAGTAAAGCCTTCGGTTGCTGTGTTTATAATTTTAGCTGTCTTGAAAAATGGGAAATAAGAGTTGGGATATTATTTTCAATTGTATGTTGAGGGAGAACTTCCATATTAGAGGTGAATAGTTCATATAGTTCTCTATCTCTTCTACAGGCAAGTTACAAGTAGATATTGGTGCAGCTGGAAATCTGTTCTAAGGATTTCAAAGAAGGATAGAGAGTGGCAGCTGAGAGAAAACATGACTGTGGCCTCAGGACTTCTTGTCCTCTGTACTGAAGGTTTAAATCTGAGGAATAAATAGAAAATTCTGCATGAGGAACACGGTCTCACTTGGACACTTAATGCAACCTCCTTGTGCTAAATATGTTGTACAGGCAGCTGTTAAAGAACAGCTGAGGCTCCTGTTTCCTCCTTGGAGCTGAGTTAACACATTTGTTCTCAACGGAATTGCAACAAAGATGTGAATCCAGATGATGGATGTAGCTGCTAAATGTTAAATATCTTATTGCTAAGAAATGAATTCATTTAGAAAGGATAAACACAGTCGGTCTGCTCTGAAGTGAGTCCATATATGCAGAATCTCACCTTCTGCTCTGAGCCCCTCAGAGGTGCAGAGAACATGCTGAAGTCTGCTGGTGCTGTATTACAGTCTATCAGGTGTTCACTCTGGGGGAGTTCCAGGAGTGCTAAACATAGCTTCCTTATCTTCAGCTCCTTGACCTCACTGGAAGCAGAATCCAAGTAGCTCTGATGCTTGAAGGTTTCCCACACATGAAGGCAATGAAATATATTCACTCAGATAACGAAAAGGAAGGGTGTGCTCTGCCTTGGAAGTTTTCCCCCTGGAAGAGAAGGCAAAAGGTTCAATCACAAAGAAGTTAGTAGAGTGGTGTTTTCTGTTGTGATATTATGCTGTGGAAGCCATACTCCTCTCCAGTTGTCAGCATGACTAGGTTTTCAAAGAAAGGATTTGACTAGAAAGCAAAACTCAGGACTAAATGATAAGCGTGAAATGAAAATAAAACCCCACAAAAGTGATAAAAAAACAACAACCAGCTATGAAATGACTGGCTTTTCCCTACCCTACGTGATCATTGGGTGTTGTAAAGAAGTGAATAGGTAATTAAACATTCAGTGCTACAATACAGATGGGAAAATCCAGGGACTTTGGCCTTGATTCAGATGCCCCATCTTGAACGACTGCATCCTGCTGGCATGTCTCAAGCAGGGAGTATTGATGTAAGTATAAAGCAGGTGCATGTTTTTTCAGTGAGCTGTCACTAGGACTTCACCTTTAGCTGATAATCTGACTCAGCCATGTCTTCAGGTGCCATGATTTGCATTTAAATTGTGAAGGAGGCTATTGAGCTGTTATTTATAAATGCAGGTGGTAGGTTTTTGTATTTACACATGAAACTTCCCCTTAGAAACTTAAAGTATGGGCTTCCTTTTCTATCACTTGTGGAAGAGGGCAGGCTGGCAGACACTGCAGTGTTTGGTGACTTAGCAGGTGTTGCCTGCTTTGAAAGCTACTTAGCTCTGAATTTTCCTTCTTACTCTTTTGCCTTCATTGCCAGAAACGTTGCAAAGAAAACTGAGTTAAAATGCTCTAAAGGTGTTTGAACAACTGCTGAGAGCAGTTTCTTATTTGTACAGAACATGTGTTTCTGGCTTGTAAACCCCATGGATGTAGTACTGAGAAGGAGATTCAGTCTGCCTTTGTGTTTTTGAAGACTTAGTAGAAACTGTATTGAAATGTGGATTATTCAGGGTCTAGAGGGTTGAAAAGTGATTTTCACCTGTCAGGACGATCTGTGGCCTTTCCTGTGTGCCCCTTTCTGTGAGAAGGTTGTAGGAGTATTGATGTAACTTTAATGTAATCATACCACGCCGTGGAACTGAAGCTATAAGGAATTGAGGTTCTTCTATTTCTGTCTATGAATTCTCCTGGTGGCCTTTGGAACCTTCCATTTCCTGTCCTCCACCCTCTCAGTTATGAGATGCAGCCAGTTCATATTTGGAGTTGGAGAGCTGGGTGGAACTGCTGGACTGGGGAGCACAGTTCAGTCCGGTTCACTTCAAGCCTATCTGAAGCCAAGTTCCTTTCTAACTGTGCCCACCAGGGGGCGCCACACCCCCCGTGTCCGCTCCCGTCCCGTCCCGCTCGCCCAGGGGCGCGGCCCCGCGGCTGCTCCCG
Source organism: Coturnix japonica (assembly GCF_054131305.1). Lineage (NCBI taxonomy): Eukaryota > Metazoa > Chordata > Aves > Galliformes > Phasianidae > Coturnix > Coturnix japonica. The sequence continues at coordinate 15,572,393 of NC_140676.1, read as the reverse complement.
GTGAGTGGCGCCGCCCTCAGCGCCTCGCGGAGCCGCGCGCGGCAGCGGCCGAGGAGCCCGGCGGTAAGTGTGCGCCGCGATGAGCCCGCACCGCGATGTGATGTGCCCGCACCGCGATGTGATGTGCCCGCACCGCGATGTGATGTGTCCGCACCGCGATGTGATGTGCCCGCGATGTGATGTGCCCGCACCGCGATGTGATGTGCCCGCACCGCGATGTGATGTGTCCGCACCGCGATGTGATGTGCCCGCGATGTGATGTGCCCGCACCGCGATGTGATGTGCCCGCACCGCGGTGTGCCCGCACCGCGATGCGATGTGCCCGCACCGCGATGTGCCCGCGCTGCTGGTCTGGGTGCAGCGCGGGGCCGCTCGGCTCTGACCCTCCCTTAGAGGGGTGAGGGGTTGGGGGTGATCCGGTAGTTTCCCAACTTTTCTTTGCCCTTCATCTTTGCGTGCGGAAGAACGGCCCGGGCCGGAGCTCGCTTCGCGGATGCGATGTTCCCCTGTAAAGCCGTTAATCCCACAGGCGCCTGAGGGGCGGGCACGGCGGGATTCCCCCGTCCGGCCATGGCACCGGGTCGGGATCGCTTACACACGGTGCTGCCCGAGCGTGGCCGTCCTGACGGGAAAACGGCCGGTGGAAGGCAGGGGGTGATGGAACCAGCGCTGTGCTTTTGCTGCACTTAGAGTTCCTTCACCTGACAGGTGAGAACAGCGAAGAAAACTCTGTGGAGATGAGAAGGGTGGAAGAGGAAAAGCCTTTAGTGCTGTTAAGAATCTGCTTATTTTTAGCATAAAGCCCCACGTTGGGATACAAAGTCAGTTCGTTTTCCTGATTCGGTCACTGGTTTGGGCAGTTGGGGCAGCAGTCGCTTCTTAATGCTGAGAGCATAAGGAAAGTTGTATCGCAGTGCTCAGCTTTGATGCCTGTTATGGGTTGTGCTTTGCTGTAGCTGTTTGGCAGCACAAATTGCCCCATAGGGATGTGTGGAGTCTGGCCGAGGGTCGGAGGTTCATCTCACACCTCACGGGAGCTGCTCGGCTGGATGAGGCTGCAGAGCTGCTGATGGGACACGGCCTCTGTTATTCCGCCGTGGGCGGGTGTTTATCACACAGACATTGTGTACAAACCAGTCATCGGTTGTCGAACTGTTGCTGGCAGGCTTCAGAATTGACCTGCAGGAGGGAACCTTTATCCCGCTCCTCCTGAGGTGTGTCTGCTGCTTTCTTCACAGGGCCCGTTTCCTTTCCCCACAGGGTACTGCACTGGAGCAGGAACACCTACATATGGGATATGTAGAAAAGGATGTATTTCAATCCATGCTTTGGTCCTCTGGTAAACCATGATTTCCTCATTTAAATAAGCTCTGATATTATCGTATGGTGGAACTTAGGAACTTGTAAGTGCATATCTAATCTTTCATGGTCTTACCCTCCCTGTGCAGTGTACTTGCTAGTGACAATTGTCTCAGGTCATCCAGCATACGATCTATTTTGGACGCCTGTTAACTGCAGCTGCTGGGTGACAGCCAGGGAGAGAAACCTGCAGGAGAGAAGAGGGTGGGAGGCAGTAAGTGTGTCTCCTTGGACAGCAGTACTGGTTGGTTTTTAGATTGTTTTGTTTTCGTACAGGTGTGTTTGAGTGAATGTCATTTTATAGCCACGTACCTTGGATTCTGATGAAGGGAGTAGTCAATCTGAGTCAATCAAATCCCTTTGGGCGAGTCTTAGCAGCATCTCTTAATATATGAGTATTTTCATCTGCTTGGCTTTCTCATGGGTTCAGAACTCAATCTTGCAAATCAGGATGAGCAGAAGGTTTGGGGTTTTTGGCAGGGCTTGGCTTTGTCCTTTGTTTGCTTTTTCTGAAGTCTGAGTGTTGAGATAAGTTCGCTCCAACACTTCAAAAAATGCTGCTCTGAACAACTGCAAACAGGATGATATGAACTGAAGGTGGGGCCAGCAGCTCACAGGTATCCCAATTATCATAAATGCCACTATCACGTTGATTTACTGTGGCTTTAAGGCTAAAGCACAACTGGTCCACAGACTTACTTTGAAGTTATGAAGGATTGCTTCAGGAACACTGCAGTTTTAATTTACAAAGCAGAATCTGGATTATTTATTTTGACCAAGAGGAAAGAGGTATTTTTTATCCCAGGCGTTAACGTGGCTTTGGGAAGAGGAAGGGAAATAATGAGCAAAGCAGCAACACGGTTTGTGTCTTCATCTTACAGCACCGTGAAAATAGAGGAAAAGTCTGGATTGCCTAGAAGATGTCTGAGAAAATATGGGGATCGAAAGTGGTGCTCCTTATTGGTTTGTAAAAGCTTGAATGTTGCTCCCGATGTAGGTAACAGTTGATGCAGTTGCCCTTTCAGTTGAGATGAAGAAATCAAAACATTTTTGTCCTACTGTGTAGGTTTTGCCAACACCAGCCAAAAAAAGTATGTGGAAGAGCAAGGAGAGACTGTCTCTTTCTCTCCCTTTGAAGGAATGCTTTTGGAAATGAAATTGATTGATGCTCAGTCACCCTTCTGCTTCTTAGAAGCCAACAGCTTAAAAGGGAGAGAGAGGGAAAAAAAGTAAGCAGATCTGTTTAGGGACGTGGGTGCATGACAAAAGCTGGGTTCGTTTTGACAAGTCTGTTCAATTTTTACAACACTTTTGCTGCTTATAATATGCGCTGACTGAGATGGGGAAGAAACCTTTCAAAAAAACCAAGTGATTTTGGCAGCTCTGCTATTGCTGTTTGATACTTTGTCCTGTTTTATAGGAAAGCCCTTGGTCTGTCAAAATAGCTGGAGCTTTTTGCAACACTGAATTATGTTTGTTTCTGGATCCAAATAGAGTTTTGGAACCTGGAAGTCCCCAATGCGTCTGCAATGAGCGGCATCTGGGGTTCATATGGAAATAAGCATCAATTGAGGGATATGGATGCGTTGCTGAAGTGCAGAGGTACAACAGCTGCATCGCTCAGTGCAGTTGGATTTGTTACAGTTTGAGAAGTCTGACCTCTACCTTTCACATCCTGATTGAAGTAGTGCTGTTCGTACCATTAGGGGTAATATGAGTATTTATCTACTCTGGGTACATCAAAGTGTTGTGGAGTGTTTGCTTGGTTACTGTGTTACAACGTCATCTGAACCCCTGTGGCTGTGTGTGGGTATCTGCTGAGTAATGGCTCTGATCTCCTTGCCCAAAATCAGCAGCTTCTGGACCACCCACCCAAAAAAGGAGAGGGGACAAGCAAGGTTAAAGCAAACAAAAGACAACAAGCACACCCCAGAACAGATCAGCGTTGCTATGGAGGGAGGCACACCTGGGCAGCACTTTAGAAACCCACTGCTTTGTTCTGTGATCCATCCTTATGTGTCAGACCTGATGACTTTTTCTGCCATCGTGGCAGTCTGTAAGTGGAATATCGTTTGTTGGACTTTGCTTTCTGACCTTCACTGGATGCCTCTTCAGTTCTGTTGTCTTCTATCAGCAGTCTAAACCTGAGGCAGGCTTTGGTTACTTCTGAGAGTTCCTTGTGTCCTTAGCATTGTGGCATATGAGTATCTGAGTAGCACAGTAAATTGAGGTTAAACAGGTCACAGTGAATTCTTTCTCAGTCTTTCTCTGTCCCCATAACTTTAGAGCATCGTTTTCGAAACCAGGACTGATTCTTGCTGTCAGAACACCTGCAGGATTGCAGTCCAGTGACCGGTAGAAATAACAAGTTCTTTCCCCCTTTCCCCAGCTGCCTCATCCTCTGCCATTTTGTATCATGTATTCCCAACAGAGGTCTTCAACTGCACCAGTGAGGCTTGGTAACAGAGCTCATCAACCTCAACAATTATGTTCAGGAAACAAATTGCACTGTTACACAGAGAAACACGTCCAATAAATGGTGCAGCTCTTGTTCTTATTTGAAACATCTGGTGTGTGATGAGAGACATTGCACTGAGCGTTCTGTAGGTAGAATCATGGTGCCTTTCTGTAGCAGTTGTTCAGCTTCTGCTGTTTGCTGCCCTGCCTGTGTGCTGCAGCACCACAGCCTCAGGTGAGAAGACGGAAGCGCTGTCATGCAGTCATCTTGGTTTGTGGTCTGCCTGCTGGCACTTGTAATGAGGAAGCCTTGCAATGCTGATATTCACACTGGCTCTCTTTTGTGCCATGTGAAGACACACGATGCTCACAAGTTTGTCTGACTCAGTTGGATGCCAATGCGCTTGATCATTTCAATGAGGGGTGCTTCCCTTTGCGCTGCTCGCCAGTTTATAAATTTGGACCTTTGTTGTTCAGCTGAGACTAATAAAATCCTTCAACCTGTCTGTGGTAAGTCCAGCCATGATAAGCTGCAGTGGATCCCAACTGACTGTATCAGAAATGTATTTTATCTGTTCTTTGCTTGTTGAAAGGTCATGATGAATGTCATACTTTCTTAACATTCTAGCTGCATCCTCTCTGTGCATCAATGAAGAGTCCAAGTATGGCTTTGTTCAAGCAACAGAAGGTGGAGGACGTTTACGAAATTGGGGAAGAACTAGGAAGGTAAGTCTGTACCACCTCATGGTGGTAAAAGCTGACACATGGGGATATTGGCAGCATTTTTAAATGGTGACTTGATCAATGCACTTCATGGTAGTTTAAATCAACTTACAGCAGGAACACGTTCCTCTAGAGGAAGTACACTCAGGCTTTTATTGTTTGGGTTATTAAATGTGCTAACTTGCTAACTGTTTTTCCTGTTTCCCTTCTTGCAACTAGGACAACAGAAGGTATGTTTGCATTTGTCTTTTGTACGTAGGTGTCATCTGTGTGTGTGCTTTAAACTGGGTTCACCTGTCTGCTATGTGATCAAGCCAGGAAACAGGAAGCCACACCACCATAGTCACAGATGCAGCTCTTTAGTTTGGCGTGCTGTTTTTATACAGTGCTGCACAGCCTCTGGTGGGCTCAGAGCACTGACAGAACATGTTCAGGTCTTCCTGCAAAATACTCTGTATGTATTCCTGAAAAGGTTCAGCAATCAACATCTCATCAGGACTGGTTAAGGCCTTTATACAGCTTTCAGCCTATAAAGAGTTATCTGCAGGTATTAATTATAGATGCAGTTAATAGGCTGCTGCCATGCTTAACCATGATCACCTGCTTAAACACAGTAGTGGATTTGTGGGCCGGATGACGTGGGGCTTCCCCAGTCACTTACCAGCACACAGTGCTCTGAGTGGTTCCCATTCATTGCTGAACCCTCCCATGATTTTAATATGCAGATTGCTAAATTACAGCTATACTTGCTGGCTTCTTTCCCAACATCTGGCAGTTAGATTTGGTAACTGTGTATGTGCAATTACTCCTTTTCAAGGGCCAGTGATTTAGTTACATTAAAACACTTCAGTTGAGGCTATTTTCCTGCCAAATTTTTTGTGGGGGATGTTTATTTCTTTCCCATTCTATTCCATCCCAGGAAGACCTCAGCTTTTAAATTTTCCATAGCTGCTTATATTCGAGTAAGTTCTAGTTCAGAGAGTATCAGCCTGAAAGTGAAAATGTCGCAGAAGTGAGCAATCAAAAAGTTCAGCTCATAAATGCAGTGTGTACAGGTTGTGCTTTTTAAATCAAGGAGCTACTATTATGAGCTGCAACAACCGAGTTAATGAAAATAGGAACTGGAAGCTAAATAGTGTATTTTTACTTTGGTTGCTGAATTGGTTTTGGAAATCTAGCACCATTGGAGATGAGCCTCACTCCCCTCTTTGAGGCGATGACTGTAATTCTTCTTGTAGATCCAAAGTCAACTTGCTACTGAGATTGGAAGGAAAAGACGTTCCCTAAAGGAAAAGGATCAGTTGTGACACCTCTCCTTGTTATATAATGTCACATAGTCTCTGCTGGCTTTATTTTCACTTTCAGATTTTCTGAAGAGCTCTACAGACTCCTTGTTTTAACTGGGTTCTATGTGTAGAGTTACCAGGTTGTGGTGCCTGTCTCTGAGCAGTAACTACTCATTAGAGCCAGTGACAAGTGATACTTTGCTTTTGTTGGAACATATAGACTGGACAGGCTGTGATGGCTGTACCACAAGAGCCTTTTCCAGTGCTGACTGATACATTCAGAGCCTGTAGTTGCCTCTTTTTATGACTTCAGTACAATTGCAACAAGGTGCTGACAGGTATGGGAGTGTAATGATTCTGGCAACAAAAGTGCCTTGTAAAGAAAAGGATTTTAAACCAAGTCTGTAAAATGTCTGTCCTGTTCGTGTCTTCCTAACATAGTTTCTGATTTCCTGAGGACAGAACTTGTCATTAATACAGATTCTAGGTCAGGTTCAATCTGAAGTTAAAAACCAGCATCTTGTCAGCAGAGCCAGGTACTGTATCTGACAGCCGTTGCACAGCAGTTAGGAAAGGGGGCTCCCATTATGTGCTGTAAATGCTCCTTTGCAAGATGTTTAGTGTGTTTGGTCTGGCATGGTGTAACATTCAGGGTAGCTGCAGCAAAGGCTGTTTGGATCCAGCTGTGCAGCACCCTGCAAACAGCACATTTGCAGAGTTCTCAACCAGGACGTTTTCAGGATCATGCTGAGCTAGAGACAGTTTGAAGGATGCTGGAATTGTTGTTTCTTGTGCCAGGGCACAGTGTGAGGGAAAAGTCTGCAGAAGCAGAGAGCAGGCTTTCCATAGCTGCAGCTGTGTGCTGTAACCACCTGCCTAACTGCAGCGCTGCCGCAGGCTTTCAAATATTGATCTTAGGCTTATGTTTCTGTTGCCTAACTTCTCTGAAGTGTACCTACAGGGAACCAGAAATTGGGCACGTGGCATTAGACAAAAGAGGTTGCTAATGGGCTTTTGTAGCTCTAGCAGTGACGTTTGGAAGTTTAGTGTGGCTTATACTGAAGGAGGGCAATACCTTATTGTCATATATATATATCAGAGGAGTGTTTAATAAGTCCTCCATTAGACTAGCTGGTCTGGGAGTCTTAGGGGAGTTAGAGTGCAATGGGGTATAAAGCTTTCAGTATCTGCAGAGGTATTAGAAGATTCTCCTCTTTTTCCTCCTTCCAAAGGCAGTAGGTTTTGCAGTTTGGAGGTGCACTGTACAGAACCCTCAGGTGTTTAATGCTGTTGCTCTTGGAAAGCATTAAACTGTGATTTCTGGCATATTCAGTTTCTTTCTGTATCTGAGTTGATAAAAAATGGATATGTTGAATATTCTTTTGCACAGAATGTTCTCAACATTCATCCCTCCCCAGATGTGATTCTTTGTTGCTAAATGTCACTTTTATGTAGGTAACAGGAAACGATGCCCTTCACCATTCATTTTAATTAACTTCCCTGTCAGAAACCTATTAATGCTGTTATAAATGCCTTGAGGTGGATCCTGGCATAAGCTGTTTGCAGGAATGTTGGTAGCAGGTGACTCTATCTGCATATCTAAATGATGGAAACACTTCTTGGAAAATGTGCAAAAGTGAAGGTGAGCTTGACTTCCTTGGAGACGTGCAGCAAGCCAAGTGACCCTGGGTTCTTTAGGCAAGGAAACAGGCAGGGAAAGGAGATCGAGAGTGGAAGCCCAAAGTGTGTTAAGAGGAAAGAAGAACTGGCCCGCCAATCTCATAGTCTATTTCCCGGGGGAGTGGAGGCAGCAGAGCTCAGCAGTGGGTCTTCTAACAACATGTGTTGTGATTTGGATAGGTTGCTCTGTGTAGCTGTGCAGAGAAACTTGTAAAGGTTGTACCACAGAGTCATTGATCTCAATGTGTCATCAGCTGGCCTGCAGAGGACTGCTGACATTTGTGCCTGCTGGGCAGTGTCACTGCTATGTGTCTGGGCTGAAGCATGATGGGGGCTGCCTGGAGCCTTTCAGGGCTGTGCCCACTGGAAATTGTGTTCCTGCAGGGTGGTGCAGGGCTGGCACTGCTGTGCCCTGAGAGTGTCCTGCTCACCACACAGCTCAGCTCTCCACAGCCTACAAGGATTAGATCACATTTAACTGAGAAACCCAACTGATACGTGGATGAGGAAATCTCCTTTCCTTCATTATTGGCCTGTGGGCGTAGGGAAGGGACTCTGCTTGTTTCTTGCTTGTCTCAATCACTGGGAGCTACACTCACCTATACTCTCCTCTCCCCAGCTTTTGTTTGGTTTTTCCATGTTGTATGTAGAGGTGGGAGATCTTCTATGAATGGAATATGCGTGGTCTGATGTGCTGATCTTTATGGCAGGTCAAAACCGAGTCTTTGAGTAGGCATGACAAAGGGGAAAGGCATGTTGTTCACTTGGTAGTTTGGAATCCTCCCTGCTGGCAATTAAGCTTGGTTTGCTGCAGTTGTAGTGTGCTGGTCTACAAGGAAGGTGGCTGAGCATCTCTTCAAGATTGTAAGAGCTTTTCTTCTGACAAGAGAAAGAAGCAGGCAGGGCTCTCTGGAGTTGTGGAAGCTGAAGTGCAGGGGTGGCAGTTTTTTGTGAAGCTGTCTGCATGAAGAGGCTGTAGATTGCCAAGTTAATGCCTGGTTGGTGCCAGAAGTGAGCTAACTAGGAGTGGATCGAGGCTTTACCTGCGGGAAATGATTTTACAGGAAATCTGTGATGCTTTTCTGCACACTGGGATCATTTGTATTTCACCTTGAGGAGTTTTCTGCTGTAGATTTTCAAATATCAATTCCTACCTGTTTCTTTTTTGTTTGCTTAAGTGATAAAAATCGTTCCTCCCTCATATTTCTGATTAGATATGTTATTGCAAAGGTAACAGTATTCCTTCTGTGCATCTCTATCTAATAAAGATGTTCTGTTCGCTGAGCTGAGTGAAAAAGCACTTCTTGTCATTTGGAGGAAATCGCAGGCTCTTGTTTTTGGACAGCAGTGAATGGCAAATCAAAGAAATGCAGGCAGAAGATACCTTCCAGTGTTGGCAATTCTTTGTTAATAACTTGGACTGTTTCTGTCCTATCTGCCATTCTGTCAAGTTCAGTCGCTAACAAAACTTCATTGTCTGGCAGCTCTGTAAGTAAGTTGAACATACGTTGTTTGATCTTCTGCATTTTATTCCCTGTGGAAATGTTGAAGTAAAACTGCTTAGTGTCCATCTCCCCTATTGCTTTTTGAGCTGGATCTAAGCTCTCAGGGATGTGGGCTGTCTCTGAATGTGTATTTTTAGCACTGTGGTTCTTGGGTCATTGAAATTAATGGTTACTATAAGAAAAGCTATTCATAATATAGAAGAAAGCCCACTTTTCTGTGGCTATTTCTGTGGCGCTGCTTGGATTTATAAGTGTCCGGTGAGCAGTAGGAGAGAAGCAGTGGTACTTTCTATCATGGATGTTAAATGAAGGAGAAATTTGGGGAGCTAGCAGTTACTCCTCTCAATTTTCCCTCCAGCCCTTGAATTGATCCAGTTTGGTTTTACAGGTGGTTTGGATTTGGGGAGCAACAAGTCTTCATTGTAAGGGTTTGGCAGGGCAAGAGGGTTGGAATTTGTGAATCAACTGTAATAGCTGATTTTTATCACACGTATAAGCAAAAATTTATAAATTTTATTGTGTGATTTAATTTATAATTTGTTATTGATATAATAATGTGTATTATATATAATAGAATGCTTTAATTTTTTCATGATAACATTCTTTCTGGCCACTTCTGTACAACTACATATTTTTTTTTCTGCTTCAATATACATTCAGTGATATTTGGGGCATTTGAGTATGTGAAATTCAGTCAGGATTTCAAAGGGATTGCTGGATGTTCTTTTCTTCTTGGATAGAGCACTTCATTTCTTTATATAACCCAATTTCAGTGATGAAAGTCATCTTGTACATAACTACTCTGCTAGAGAACAACAGAACAGGAGCGTGCATCAGGGCGTATTTCAGCTAAGCTGTTTGCTTCTACATTTTAAACAGGCTTGGAAGAAATCCCAGGTGATTTAGTTGCTACTTTAATGCAAAAGGTAACAACTGTGATTTCTATTGATTATTATAGGTATAAACCAGCTCCCAGTTTCTCAGCCTCTGCTGACCTGGGGTGTGGTTAAGCCAAGCCAAGTCTTTCATCAGTGCGCTGTCATCTCTTGTGGTCCTCCATCTGCAGCCACAAGTTCCCTCCCTGCCACCACTCTCCTTGTGTGTGGAGGATCCCTGCAGCTACCCTGGGGCAGGTGTAAACCTGCTTTTTCTTAAGAGGGCAACAGATGTAACCTTCAGCCAGTGGTAATAGAGCCTGGCACATAATCACTGTTCCAACAGCGTAACTAACAAATATTTACTTAGCTAATGAAAACAAAAAGCAGAGATAACTCAGGTATTCTTTGTAGGGGAGGAACTTGGAAATCCGTGATAAAAAGCCATGTCATCTGGCTAGATGGACTCTCCCTGGCAAACAGCAGGGAGTAATTACACGTAGGAAATTTACCCTTCATACACATCACACAGTGTCCACATACCAGGGATTTTATTTCCTGTCTATAGAAATTATACAGTATTAAGCTTTCTCACACATAGCCTTTAACTCTTCTTGGATGCATTTGTATTTTGAATGAGTCCTCTAATTTTTTTTAATAAACTTGGATTATTTTTTTCCTACAGTACATGCAGAGTAAGAATTCACTTTCGATGCACAAGTAACTTTAATTATTGAGCATTAACCAGCATCTATTAGTATTTCTTTGTCACATGCTTGTTTCAACAGAAGACTCAATATACGTTTTAGTATCTGATACTTGAGCGCTGTAACTGTCATTGCCATTATTTTTGGATTCTTTATTCCTTCCAGCAGAGTGATCTTAGGGCTTCCCCCCCGCCCCCCCCCTTCCCCCCCCCCTTTTTAGCTGATTTCATTGCTAGTTTTTAATGCTTTTCCAACCATTTCCAGAATCCTTTATTTCTTACACAAAGTACAGAGAAAAATGGTTTTGTTTTGTAATTAGAGTAATAACTCCCAGTCTTTGAGTTCTGTGGGTCGATAATCCTCACACAGGATTTCTATGGGTAGATCTGTTTCCTGCATAGGGAGTGCTGACATATTATATTACACAGCTTTTTTGCTGCTCTGCTGCTGGAGGAGATTCTGTTTATTTCGTGCAGTTGAGACTGAAGATTCCTGAGATAAGGAATGATTTCCAACACTTGCATATATGTAAGCAAAATTGCTTAACCATTAAATCCAAATATTGGTCCCCTCTTACAATTTGTTATTGCCAGATATTTTATGTCCAGACCACACTTAACTAGATGTGGACCTTTAAGTGCTAGGAGTACAACGCACTAACCTTCTGCGTGCCTGTTATGTACTCACTGGTGTTGCTCCACATAGCAGAAGGAACAGCTTATCAAATCTGCTATTCCTGCTGAGCATGAGTCAGCTTTGACCTTCCCTGGGACTCTGGACTCTGTTCGTTGCCACTCTGAGAGCTGATATTCAATCTGAGACCTTCATGTGTTAAGTGGGAAGTTTTTCTATCCTGCACGTTTTATTCTTCAGCTTCAGATTAAAGAGATGCTTGCCAAGCTGGCAGGAACTTCCAATGCAGATTCTGCTTTTCCAACCTCAGGGCTGATAGGGGTCACATTGCTTGTCACTGCATGATGGGGACGTTTCCAAACAATCATTGAACAGCTTCAGAAGATGCTGGTGATGAGTCAGGAGGTGGCACAGTCTCTTGTGATCTGAGGCTAATGACCCAAAATGGTGTCTAGGCATTAGTTGGCCATTAATCTACCAATTAACTGTAGTTCAGATAATGTTATTTAACTGGTTGTTGATATGACATATGTTAATTGATAATATGGTACTTAATTAGCTGTTTAGCCAGTAACAGATCATTGTTCAGGAACGTAAGATTTATTAAATAGTGTTTTGAATTCAAATGGATGCTTTGCTCCGTACTTACTCTAATAGAGTGGATACTTCTGGCTGAGTCCAGATTCCTCCACTGTTGTGTTTTGATGCTTTTCTGGCAGTGGACACGTTGTCTTTGGCCCAGAACACATTGGTGACAATTGTCTGAGCTGTAATGTGATGTGGGTGAAAGGTGCTGGTGATGTTATCCAACACAGCATCTGTTCAAAGGTGCTCAGTGCTTTCCTGCTGGACACACTGAAACCTGGCCTGTAAAGTCACTGTGTTGTGGGGTGTTATATACAAACTGCTGTGCTCAGAAGGCACCCTGGCACTGCCCAGGCACCAATGAACTTGAAATGAATTGATGTTGGTCATTTCTCATGCCATAACATTTGTATTGCTACCTGGCTCATAGGGCTGTGGTAGGAGCCAGTGACACATCTGTGCTTTTGTGTGAAAGGTCTAAAAGGGAGCAGGAGAGTTACTGTGTTTGCTTGCAAGTCTTCCACACATTGAACCCTTTATCTTATTTTAGTAGTCAAAATTCCTATTAAATGTTCTTCTGAATGGTTTAGAGCATTCTGGCACCATCTGGCATCTGCTCTAGTGCAGCTTCTGTGGAGTTCTAGGAGAGGTAGCTGCATTGTTTGCATTTTAAAATAAGTCAATAAAAGACTTTATTTGCAGCTCAAACACAGGAAGCACAGCGACATCTGTGACAGCTGTCAGCAGGCTATGAAACCCAAAGCTTTGGGTTCTTCTAGGATTTTGTTCCATAAAGTCCTAGGGGAACAAGAAGATGCTTTTCCTTCAGTCATCTTGCTCTGCTTGGATCTCTACTGTAATCTCTTCCTAAATGCTGTCCTGCTGGACATATAATACATGGTCACTAAATAGATTAAATTTCTGCCATTCCAAATGCTGGCTTTGATTGAATTATAATAAAGGCTTTATAAAATAAAGTACACTAAAGATTATTATGGGCTGTTTACAGAGGGCTCCCAGATCTCTGTGGCTGTAACCTCAGGCTTCCTACCAACAGTGCTTTTGTGCATATACTTTGTGAACCTTGCATGGCTTTTGGTTGGGCTGTTTCCTGAGAGCTCCTGATGCGAGTGGCCTGTAGGAGTCACCAACAAATTCCTGCCCTCTTCTCTAAGAAGAGTGAGCCAGTGCAGCCACAACTCACAGAAACTGGCTCTGAAGTTTAAGGAAAGAGGCAGGAGAAAATTCAGCTTGATGTTGTGCAGTAGATTCATTGCTCTCATCATTTAAATTTGGAGGAAGTCTGCTTTAAAGGCTTGTGGCTTTTAAGAAGCACCTGAGGGCTTTGATTTAGAAATTCACAAAAATATAGCTATGAAATTATAGAATTATTAGAACCTATTTTTCCCAGGGGTAGGGGGGAAGGGATGTGTGAAAATAAATGGAGCATATTGAGGTGCAGAATTTCAAAGCATGGAATTGCCAGATGAGGAGCTTACGTAAGGTGAAACTGACTTGGCAAATGACGTACATTGGAAAGCAATGGATTGTTGTTGGCTGTTGCTGTCAGTAAATGTAAATACATTTCAGGGTTAAAGATATCACATTGTGTCATAGCTCAGAGAATGTGCAGTGCTGGGTAAGGTGTCACTTTTTTTTTCTTGCTGCCAAGTGACCAAATGTAATTTATCATCCAATTAGAAAACGAGAGGCAGCAACTGGCAAACACCACAAAGCGTAGTAAACCTAAAATTAGATCTCCAAGCTGTGTTTTGGCTTCCTGCGTGCAATCACATATCTGAATGATGTCATTTGTGCTTGTTTGGGGCAGAGTTTCTAGTAGCAGATAAGCCCTGCATTCCTACAGCTGGATGTCTTGAATATGAAGGCACAAGTACAGGTAGTTGTTCTGTATTTTTATTCAACCTGTGAGCACCATATTGTCTCATGAAAGCTCTTTTTTTGTTTTTTATTTAGACTCCTTTTTATAGCAGAGTGTTTTTATGTTGTGGCACCTTGTGGACACAAGTCAGAGAGGTCCAGCCCTGCTGCATGGATATGGCTGCCATTCTGCTGGATTCCATTCTGTGCCTGAGGCAGCCCCAGCCTTCTGACCAAGCTGAACTCAGCCCCTCGTGTCCCTCTTGTCCACTGTAGGTGGAGAGGAAGCAGTTTAAACAGGATCCCTCACAAGTGTGAAGTTCTCTGGTGTGTCTTTTGCCACACTAACATTGTTCTGCATTGCAATTGTGCTTTCAGTTCTCCATGGCTTGGAAGCTTGCATTGTAAGAAGTTTCCTTTTCAGCTCGTTGTCTGGAATGTAATTGTCCTGTTAAAACCAGCTGGCTGGCATACCAACCACAGTTACTTTACCTCTGCTTAGATCCTGAGAATAGTGCGCATCTGAGCAAGAACTGAAGTGGATCAGGGAGCTTGGTGTAACCTTGCTAAAGCATGAACAACTGCAGCAAAAAAACACGTGAGGAAGGAGAGAGACTGGAAAGCCATCTCAATTGCCTTTAAAGGCGTTCGTGTCCACTGCATTTTAAGAGAATTTTCCATCAGGTGCAGTGATACTAAATGTGTTGGTGTCAGTATTGCCGTGCTCACACTGCTGTAGCCTGTGTGCTTTAGTTGGTGATGTTCTGTTCTTCTCAAACAGAAAAAGGAAGCTTTGCACCTTTCTGACCTGCTGTAGTTCAAAAACAACATCAGAATAGAGTAATAGATATTTATGGCAGCAGGCAAGTAAAATAAATAAATAAGTCCTGCGTGGAAAAATATTGCCATATTTTTTCTCTGTGCAACAGGCTATGGGTAGCGTTCTTCCGGCAGTGTGAGCACGTATGGCTGGCACTGCTGAGCTCGAGTGGCCATTCAGAGAAAACACCTCAAGCAAATGCCTCTCAGACTGGAAACCAAAGGAATTCTTACTAAAGATTGTTGCTGAGCTTGCAGGTCCTCTGTGAGAAGGAGGGTTAAACTGTCTCGTGGTCATGGTAGTCTGTATGCATCTAGGCTGGTAGGTAAGAGATTGAGGTGCTGTATTTTAGTGTCCATCTGGTAGTGTATTTTCGTACAGGAACACCTTCTAGGAAAAAATGTGATTATAGTTGCAATTCTAATGATGTCCAGAGACATGAAATTAAATGTAGAGCCAGCTGAGTGCCTACAGAAAGGGAATGTATGTTTGGTATTTGGGGAAGAAGCGGTTTGCTCTTCTCAAGTGACATGGGGTCGGATTCCTGACTTCTTCCTGCACTGCCCTCCAGTGCCAGCCTGGAGTCAGGTAACCTGTACTGTCATCTCAGGGGTTTGTTTACATTCTTTCAGCATTTCATGACAGCGGCTCAGCAATGCAGTGCTTTTAGCATATCAGAGGTAGACACATAAGCCCATGCATATACATAAAGCTGCTTAAAGTCTCTTCTTATTTTAATGCACTGTGACAGTACCAGTCTTAGCATTGAGGTGATCAAAACTGGCAGGGTGTGCTTCTGTCATTCACTCGAGTCTAATTCTGCCCCAGAGCATTACCTCCAGAAGCACTATTAAAAATAAACATTAAGGAAAAAAAAACCAACAAGAAGTTATGTAGTTATTCTGGATTGTCCACTTTCTTTCCCCCACATCTTCTCCTGAACTGCACAATAACATGAGCTGAACTGGCGCTCATCTAAATCATGCCTCTGAAAATAGACTACAGCCACCCAGTAATGTTGTCTCTTTGTGTTTTTACTCAGTGACAAATCTCCTAGATGATATTAGCAATGCAAATAATGGCTTACCTTCATTGCTAGGATAAATTAATGATGGACAAATTTTATGTGGCATCTAATTATACTGTAACTGACAGGTTGCAGCAGCTATTGTTTATGTTCTTGATCTGCTGTCACAGCTGAGGATATCTTGTGTTGAATTGTGACAGTAAATACCGCTCTACTCTTAGGGTGACTCTGTAGTCATCTTTGTTTTGGTGCTATTCTAAAAACCTGGTGTTTGGGCAAATTTCAGTCAACATTTGGACGCTTGAGCTGTGGAATTTGTTGTAGAGTCTGAGATCTTCCACCAACACCCAGTGTGAAATGAAATAAATTACTTAATTTCTCAGTGCTGTCAACTCTTCTGTCAAAGAAGACCCACTTCCCTTTCTCCCACCTTTCGCCTTAGCTGGATTTCAAGTTTTGGAAGCTGACACTGTCAGATTCTTAACAATGAATGCAAATGCATTAGGTTGCACAGAAATGCTTGGTCCTTGACTCAAGGAGCTCTTTTCTTAACGAGCAATCTGGAGTGTCTCTGACTGATCGTTAAGCACAGGTGAGATATCTTCATAGCTGTACGGGCCTCCTCATGAACTACTCATTTTAGTGCGTGTCTGACAGAGAAGTAGAGCAATGTGCTGCCCTAAAACAGGTTTAAAGACTTTTTCTCCCACTTTGTCCCTTCTCCAGCCTTCAGCTCTTCTCTTAGCATTCCATAATGTATCACTGCCGGGCAAAGCACTGGGCTACTTATGTGGAAGGATGAAGCAGCTGCTGCTTTGTGGTGGTCTGAAAATAGTATTCCCCTGTGATGCTTTAATAAAGACCCTGGGAATTCAGCTGTGAGTGTGGACGAAGCGAACAGCTGTGCAATAAATAGGGAGTAGGGTATGCTTGGTGCTTAATTTCATGGTAACAGCCTTAAATATCCTAGTCTCAGGAATTGTCTATTTATCTTTCTTTTTCCTTGTGGTTTATAACATCTACTTGGCTGCAAAATGGCGCAGTAAAAACTGTCTGCAAAAGCCCTTTGTTCAGAAATAGAGGCAGTGGCGTGAAGACTAGGGCAGGAGGAGGCAGAGTACGTGCTTGTGGCACCAACGGGGAATTACAGATTACAAAGGAGGCATTGGTGTGATGAGCAGCTGTTCCAGGTTATCTGTGTTGAAGGTGAAAATGAGAATTCCTGTTCTGTGTCACAGTTACTTTCATAAGCTTTTAGGTAAACATAAATGTATGACACCTACAGTGTCACTGGGCTTTTAAAATGCAAAAGCAGCTCTATACACTCCCATAATCAGCAGTCATAAGGTAATATTGTTCCATGAGCTTGCTGGCAGAGCTGGTCAAGGAGGTCAGTACAGCAGCACCTGTACTATCTGTGTTTCTTTAGAAAGCCTGGACCAGATGGGGTGTGTGTCTTGTAAAACAAACAGCCAACATGAAATTCCTGATGTTTTACATAAACAGCTTTCAGAGCTACAGATTGAACTCATTTTAGGGTAATGTTTAAGGCTGATTTATTTTGTTGCAGGAATTTCACTCTCATATGTTCTCTAGAGTTTACATTTAATAGCAAAATTAGGAAGCATAAATATTAATTAATGAATTTGACAAATGGAGGCAGTGTAGATGCCACTTGTGTTTGAATCCTAAGGGGGTAAGTACACTTGTCCCATACGTTTCCAACTCTCTCCTGAGAAGTGCTTAGGATATGTCTGCAAATGAAAGCCAGAAAGAAGTACTTCAGGCTGTCTGTCATTGTTTGAACTCTCGGAAAGAGGAGGATGCTTCTGCCATGGAGTGCTGGCTTTTGAGAACAAGTGAGGGCCAAGTGACAGCTTTAATTTTTAATCTTTTTTATTCCGTGGGTTGAAGACAAGCTCCAACCAGCTGTGTTAATGAAGTACTGAGCGCATTGTGTAATTATAAGGTTTGTGAGTGTAATCGCTGAGTGTGCTGCGTAATTTGAGTTCCATCTGTACTTACATCTCTTGTTTACAAAGGCAGTGAAGTGAATAATCATACTGAAACAAATAAGAGCTCAGTGCTTCTACAGTGTAGCTGCGGGAGGTTGTACTTAGGAAGTGTATTTGATTGAAAAAAAAAAATCTTGGCTGATAAAAATCTAAAGGTGAAGGTTATCTGTAAGATGAAGCTTTTCCTTGCAGGCCTTGGGTATAATGCCCTGACTAAGGAAGTGGTGCTACATGGGTATTTGGGGACTAGAGACCTACCATTTATTGCCTTATCAGAGATAGGTACAGTGTATTGTGGCAGGAGAGAATGGAGCTGCAGATGGATATAATGAGGAGCACTCTGCCTTATTTTTCTGCTTGAAAAGTGGTTGGCCATCAGCAGAGGTTTCATGTGAATCTGAGTAGGTGAGGGCTGAGCTCAGATGACTCTTTTGGTATTAGGACCTTGCATACCTATTATGCTTTATACATTCCAGACAAGGGTGGCTATTTGGTTTCCTCATTAATAGACCATGGCTTCCTATAGCAACATAAGAAGTGTTCTATTTCCTCCTCCAACTTGAAAATACTTTTCTGCACCACAGTGGAAAAATGGAGATGTATTTTGCATGTTTCTAGCAAAAGACTGAATCTATCAAATATTAATTGATAAAGCCCAAGCCTTTTCTGACTGAGGAATTTCTGGTAGGATATGAGGTATTTGTGGCAGACGTGGCATTTCTTTAGTTTTTGCTCTAATTATTGTGAAAATGGCAAAGGTTTTTAGCTGGGGTTCCTTTAAGTGACTTGATTCTGCAGGTATTGGCCAACTGGCTCTTCTTCCTGCCCCTTTCCTGTTGCCAAAATGAAACACAACTTCCATGAAGCAGCAGTTTTATCAAAAGCTGATGTAACCAAAGCCCTGCTCTGTCTTCACAGCTTGCTGGATTTTTACCTCTGTTACTACATGATGTATTTTGCAGTTAAGCAAAGCGTATGCTCAGTCTGCTAGATATTCGGTGTGTTACCACCACAGTAAAGTTTGTAACAGTACAGTCATGGCCCTGTGCAAGGTGGATACAGTGGTCTTTTCCTTTCCTTTCCCAATGTCAAAAGGAAGTTTTAATAATGGAAAAATAAATAACAAGAACTAACCTTCAGCTTAGGTTTTCTGCAGTCCTCAGGTTAAAATCCTTTTGGCTGCTTGAAATCACAGATTTATGAAGGTGAACTGGGAGATTATTTAACTGGTATCCAAATGGAAGAGGTAGACAACTTCCATTCAGACTCTTGTAGGCTGTATTGCAGAGATACTGCTACAGCACTTGTCCTGTCAGCAGCAGCTTGCCATTAGCTTATCAAATGCAATCAACAAACACTGTTATTAGAGTAATTTTCCTTGACAGCTCACCATTATAACACTTCCCCACCAGCTCTGTGTTTTCCAGCTGCTCCAATTTAACCTCCTGTTGTTTTTTTTAATTTACTTTATACATCATTATGTCCAGGTCTACACTCCTGAGTTGGTGGTTGGAAAAAGGCAGAGTAATGAATAATCCTGGAGTACCATTAGATCCAAGAAGGCTCAATAGAAACTAGTCACAATTGTTTGAAAATAAGTGTAGTTTATTTAGTTCATTGAAGCCTCCGTATCAGTGAAAATGCTGGGCTTCCTATTGAGCAGAGAGAGCAGTAAGTGGATGAAACTCATTCCCAGTGGAAGAGCTGACTTCATTTGTTTCAACCGACTGAAGCTGATGTCAAGACCAGATATTTATTTCTTTTTCTTACCTGAGCTGAACACTAGGTTGTTGGCTGTTTTTTTCTTATAAATATGTCAGGTTTTGTGTTTAATTTTTTTAAGCCCTAAGAAAAACTTAAGAATTGGAGTTTGTGTCCAGATGAAGCAATCTAGCTTGAATTATGTGGAAAATATTTACCTTGATTTTAATAAGGACTACTGGTTGTTTGAAGATTGTGATGAAACCTTGAGCTGTAGGAGTTTCACATAATTTCAGACTGATGAGTATTTTAATATCTTCATTAACCAGCCTAAGGAGTCAGCTGATATTTGAATCTTTACATGCATTGCTCTTTGCATAATTTCAGTATCATAAATTTAAATGAAGCATAAAAGATGTGTTTAATTTAGGTTTACAAATGAACCATCACAAGAAGAAATGCATTACTGTTTTAAATGAGATTTTTGTCTGCTTTCCAGAATCAGCTGGGACAGGAGCCTGTTACACTGAGTGGCACAGTACTAGTTGTCCTACATGTGTCTCTTATTGTAGCTGCAAAATAAGACAGACCTTTGTGCCAAGGGGTGTACAAGAATCCATAGGCATGTTGTGTGTTAGAAAGGAAAGCCATTTCCTCTTTTGTTGATGGAATGGAAGTAGGTTGCTAAAGAGTATACACAATATGTTCACGGCAGAAATCAGATCTATGAAATTCCTCCATTACTTTAGCTATAGACCATCTTTTTCCCCTAATTTTAAAGTAGGAGTGGCTTTCTTACATGTCCTGGTCTGACTAAATGCAAACAAAAGGTAACAGCTTATGATTTTTTTCATTGTTTGTATGTCTGTGAATTTATTAACATCATTAAACATTCCGCAGGCACAGCACAGTTGTCCTTGTCTAGAAGTTATTGACTTCAAGAGGGTGAGCAAGAAGGATCCTCTGAACAGTCACTGTTTCCTGCCATACTCTTGCCTTACACAGAACTGATCTCGTTTTAACCTTTAGCTACAAACAATCTGTCTTTCTTAATTTTGAGAAGACATGTCTTGGCTTTTGTTTACAGTTACTTTCAGAAGGACAAATGAGAAGGAGGGAACGTCAGCTCTGTGGAAGCTTTGCTCCTCTGAGTTCCAACAGTGCACTCAAGGGCACGATGAAGGAAGAGTAGTTCACGGAAATGAGAGCAAAGTGGAGTCCCCTATTTACTATTGAGGAGTCGGTAACAATTGCCTCCTCTTGAGAAGTTCACATCACTGACATAAGGCTGCAACCTGCAGGGTTACTATTGTTTGAGTTTGTCATCTGACCTCCAGGTGTTTCCCTTTCAGGACACAGAGGGGAAATATTACAGTTGAAGTGAAATATTGTACTTTAGGAGACAAAGTTGGGAAAATGGTATTAACAAATGGCAGCTATGTGCTTTTGGGCTTTTTTTATCTTTAACACAACTGCTTTCTGCTCAATATGATGGGAAGTTCTCAGTCCTTGGAAGTGCTGTGAGATACCTGTACTTGTTGTAGTTAAATTTAAAGCTAAATTATCAAGTGAAGTACAGAAACATGAATAAACTATTCTTTTCCTTGAAAACTGATTACTTGGACCCAATTCTGCATTTCCAAAGCCTCATCAATCCCTTAAGTTCTTTTCTGAGAGATTATTCTTAAGGGAAATACTTTCGTGCACTCATATATTTTCAGAACATCCAGTGTTGTGGTGCAGGCTTGAATGCCTTGAGCATTACCCAGCAAAGGGCTGGTAATTTGAACCTTTTGAGCCATGACTTAATCACTAAAACACAAACAGGTTGTGTGACTTTAACAGTGTATCTCAGAAGGGGTTGTAGTATCAAGCTTTGCATAATCAGGAAGCTGTTGCATATTACCAGAGGTTTGTATGAAGCTTGTAAGGGAATGTTTTATTCTTGTTCTTGCAGTGGCCAATTTGCTATTGTGAAGAAATGTAGAGAAATAAGCACCGGTTTGGAGTACGCTGCTAAGTTCATTAAGAAGCGGCAGAGTCGGGCCAGTCGTCGTGGGGTGAGGCGTGAGGAAATAGAACGGGAGGTGGACATTCTGCAGCAGACCCTACATGCCAACATCATCAAGCTTCACGACATCTATGAGAACAAGACGGATGTGGTTCTCATCCTTGAACTGTGAGTAAGGGGACTTGCTTTCCTCTGGGGCTGGGTGAGGTTGCCAGAGCACAGGGGTGCTGTTAAAATGGAGCTGTTGTGTTTTCAGGCCTCACAGGTCTTGGCTGGAGAACTGAATGAGGATGCTGATAAACTGCCTTGTGGTCGATTCATGTGTTCCTCATGTGAGGAAGTAGGGAAAGAATTTTTGAGATCCCCACACTTTCCTGATGAAGAGTGAATAGCAGCAGAGTGGGAATAAAGAACTGGTTGTCCCTCTTTTCTTGCCATGCAGTGGGGGAGAGCTCTTGCCATTTAGGACTTGCTGGCAAGTGTTCTTTCTGATTTCTGTGGGCCGCTATAGCCTCACTCTTGCTTTGTGGCCCACCGGGTGGCCAGACTGCTGGTTTGGGATGGTTGTTATTCATGTTTGGCTGTGAAACATAGTCAGCTTTGTGCTGTTTAAGAGATTCAGAAGCAGCTAGCAGCTGTTCTCTCTCTGGACTGGGAGAACAGTGGCTTTTTCTGTAGAACCTGTGCACATCCCTGCCTGGGAGAACAGATGCCCATCCCAGGGAAGCTGGAGATGTGGTCAGGCATCATTTTAACATGGACTTCGTGAAGGAGCCTTTGCTTGGCTGGGATGTGATGTGAGTTTTGCATTTCAGGGAGTCAGTTTTGGTTCTTTTGTCTATACGTACTCTCACTGGCTGTAAGGAAGCGAGAAAACCTGGCTAGTAGGTTTTCTCAATGCAGAGAAACCAGATGATTAGAATCTGAAGTAGTATCAGAATTGTCAGTCCCTCCAATAGCTGTGGAATCCATTGTGTGAATTCTTTTCAATGTTTATTCCATCAGCCTAGAAAATAGTACATCCCAAAGACATTAGCACTGTCTTACACTCCATTGCTCTTCCCTTGCATTCAGTGATGGCAAACTGAGATGAAACATTTTAGACAGGTGCAGAGCACAGACTAATAATGTAATATCTTGTAACCCAACTTTTTTTACATATGTCCTGTTTGTTTCTGCTGCCTCACTTGAGATTCTGAAAGTCCCTGGCTCAGACAGGCTGGCCTGGCCATATTTTGAAAAGCAGTCCTATCATTTTTAACAGTGCTTCAGGGACATTATCTGTTGGGGATTACATGCAGAAGTTTGTTGAGGGATGTTAATCACAAGTGTGGGGGGGATAGAGTTTATGCGATCACTTTTTGTATGTGACCTCAACTCATATTGATGAAGCTGAAGTAGAGCTTTTCTGAGAAGGGACTAATTGCCAAAGAATGAAGAGTTTCTTTTACAGAGCTAGAACAGCCAGACCCATAAGCTTCTCAGGATAAAGCTGAACACTGCCACACAAAGCAGACCAGAACTGTATGCTCATACTCATCAGAACCAGCAATGGAAATGGCTGTTGTAACAGAGCTTTCTGCTCAGGGAGTGTGGTCTCAGCCAGCAGGATGAATAGTTGCCATGTAGTGAAAGAAAAAAAAAAAACAAACCACAGCAGTTACAGCATTTTTGGTCTATATTTTGTTCTTTTGTGGAGTTGGTATCACCTAGTTTACAGATCCCTGAGTTTTAGAGGAGCTGTGTTCCTCCATGGCACTGAAGTAAAGCTGTAGTAAGCAAGGAGGCACCCGGAGGTCTTCTACTTACAGCAGTTTTTAGATTCTTAGTAAATCTTGCAGTTTGTCTGTGTATGAAGCAGGAATTATAGGAACGCCATAACTGACATTATGCAGATTGTTCGTTCCCCATAGCACCTGCCATGGCCTTGTGTAAGGAATCCAGACAACGAGGCTGTGTGAATAACCACTATCTTTCCAAGAGAGTCAATGTTCAGGCCAGGGAGCATGCCTGGAGACTGATGTGACTGCTGGCAGATGGCATGTGAGTGGTGGTGAGCATCTGTTAAGTATGTGTGTGTGGCCAAATGTTAGTCTCTGTAACTAGAAATCTCTGCTTTAGAAGACAGGAAAGAAGCTTGCTCTCTTTGTTAGCTACTAAGCAACCTCCCATTTCATTAACTTCTACTTCTTCCTGTCCTTATGGCCTGGCACATTTTATATGCATTTTGGTCAGGCAGTAGCTTATTTCATTTTTAGAGGGCTGAGTGCAAGAGAGCTTTGAACTTATTAAAGCCACTGCATTCTGCTGCTGCACACAAACTGAGGATGATGATAATTGCTAATAAAGCTACGTTAGTTCTCTCCTTAAGCAGATGATTTATACTCCTGACACACTGTTATCAGTCTCATACTCATTGCAGTTTATTCAGATAAGCATTTTCAGCGCCTGGCCAGTTAATCTTATCACAAGCTGCAGTGGACTTTAGCTTCAAAAGAATGTTCTCAGTATTCCTATTAATTGAAGAAGCTGCCTGTATGTTTAAAACCGGCTTTGGCTTAAATGTTGATACCCTCTACAAATCAGATTGTGCTGGCACTGACAGTGGCATCTTCCCTTTATGTGGGGACAGATTTTACAGATGCTGTTTGTTCTGCTTAGGGGCAGAAAGAGCACTGCCTAGTTCACTGTGTAATGTGCACCTAGGCAGGCCCAGAATTTGCCCTTTCATGTGTACACTGCCCAGGATTATGCTCCCCACAGCTTCTGGTGACCTTGCCCTGAGGCTGCTTTGCCTAAACAAAAGCAGCTTAAAGGCAGCTCTGATCGATATGTCAGACTCCTCTTCTAGTAGGTGTTCCCAAGAAATAAGGCAGCTTTATCATTTAGTGGACTTTGAAGGAAGAGCAAAGTGTCATCCACTTGCTTCTTTCTTTGCCTTGGAAATAAAGGTGAAGAGTTAAGAGAGAAAGAGATGAGACCAGAGGAAGGGATTTTTTGTAAGCTGAAGTTCCCCAAGAAGGGAACATTCCCTCTTCTATCTGTGGCGTTGATTTGGAAAATACACTTGTCTGGATGCTCAAATGTTGTAACTTGCAATGGAGTTTTTTTACTGCTTTTGTTTTACTCTGTACATTTCAGGAGCCAGAGAACATTGTCTGCTTTCCAAGTGGTAGTAGGGTTAGCTAAAAATGATTGCAGCTGCGACAAGTTATTAGAGGAATCTTTGAGTGAGATCTGCTAGTCTCTGCTGAAATCTGTGTACAAAGAGCAGGCAAGTCTCGTTTCCTTAATTATTTCTATTCAAAATACAGACCAGCGGTCACCTCCCGCAGCAATCTGGCCCTGCCTGCAGGAAGCCAGCTGCCCTGGGATACTTTCTGTTACCCTTCTGGAATGTAACCATGCAGGCAGGCACTTTACTCTCTCCCCTTTTGCTCTATAGAAGCTTCTCATGGCGGGCTCTTTACTCAGAACTAATAATGAGTTCTGTCTGAACTGGCCTGACAGCCCAAGTTTCAGCTCAGCCTTCTCTCCTCCGTCACTTGTAAAAGATGATACTGCTTAAGGAGAGCACAGATCCCAAGGCACTTTATGAAAGGCATTCCCTTCATGTTCCCTTGGCACAGAGGACTGTACTAAGGATGTCAGAGAATATATGTACAAAGGAATGCCAGAAAATTTAGCAGAGGGAAATGCCACGTTACAAAACACAACAGAAAAATAAGGAAAATAAAAATAAAAATTTATAGAGTCCGAATTCCCCGTGCTACTCTACCAGCAAAAGGCTATTTCTTAAAACAAACACATGAGCATTTTGTTTTCTGAAGGTCAGAGCTCAGCATACATCTCCAGTGTCTTGTGGTAAAGGCTGAGACATTAGCCTGAGTGGCAGAGATCTTAAGAGACCAATCTAAAGGAAAACTCAGTATATGTGATGATTTCTTATTAACATGAGGTTTGAGAACCATGCACAAAGAGTTAGTAAGGATAAGTGTGGAGATCACTCTGGAAAGAATGCTGGAATATTTGGGGGGTGAAGGTTCAGACTCTACTGCCGTGCTACAAACATCCACCTCTAAAGCTGTGGGCCAACATAACAAAACAGGAGGTGTTACTTTTGGAGCAGCTTTGTACCACATTCCCAAGTCCTTTATTTTTGTTTGCCAGCCATTGAGTAGTAACAATTACAGAAGAAGGGACTTCTGCAGGTGAAATGTCCCGCCTCCCATTGCATGGAAAGTTTCTTGCCTGTGTGGAAACTGGAAAAATGTCCCATAATTGACAGGTCGGTCAATGGGTGCAGTGTAAATCAGTGCCTTTTGGTCACAACAACCCCAGGCAATCCTACAGGCTTGGGGAGGTGTGGCTGGAAAGCTGCCTGACGGAAAGGGACCTTGGTGTGCTGATGGACAGTCAGCTGAATATGAGCCAGCAGTGTGCCCAGGTGGCCAAGAGGGCCAATGGCATCCTGGCTTGTATCAGGGATGGTGTGGTGAGCAGGACTAGGGAAGTCATCCTGCCCCTGTACTCGGCATCGGTGAGGCCTCACCTCAAGTACTATGTTCAGGTTTGGGCACCTCAGCACAGGAAAGACATGGAGGTACTGGAGCAGGTCCAGAGAAGGGCAATGAGGCTCGTGAAGGGCTTGGAGAATCAACCCTATGAGGAGAGGCTAAGGCAGCTGGGGCTGGTTAGTCTGGGGAAGAGGAGGCTGAGGGGAGACCTTATCACTCTCTTCCAGTACCTGAAAGGTTCTTACAGTGAGAGTGGGGCAGGTCTCTTCTCACTAGTGACAAGTGACAGGACGAAGGGAAATGGCCTCAAGTTGCGCCAGGGCAAGTTTAGGTTGGATATTAGGAAGAACTTCTTTACAGAAAGGGTAGTTAGGTAGTGGAATAGGCTCCCCAGGGAGGTGGTTGGATTGCCATCCCTGGATGTGTTTAAGAGCCATTTGGATGTGCTCAGGGATATGATTTAGCAGAGGGTTGTTAGTGTTAGGGTACTATGGTTTAGGCTGCGGTTGGACTTGATGATCTTCAAGGTCTTTTCCAACCTGGGTGATTCTATGATTCTGTGATTCAGCAGTTGTTGGCTACTGCAATTTTCTATTTCCTGTGTGAAAGTGAAAATGTTGGAAAACTGCAGTTGGAATAGTTAACATTGAAGCCTGCCTATTGCAATATGTCTGTAGGTGCATCAGGGAGTGCACCTCTTTTTGGTCCTTCACAACCCTTGATGAAACAAATCTTGCAGCATCAATGCATTAGGGAAAGATAATCCTTCATTTGGAGGGGAGGGAGCTAAAGGCAAACAGCAGTTCTGACACACCTTAGACCCCAGCACAAAGCTCCAAACAGTCTGTAAAGGTGGCCTTTTCTAACTATACGGAAGTGTTTTGCTACTTCAGTTTTCTGTGATTGCATTTACTTTATGTCCTAGAACGCATTTGATAAGGAAAAGTTTCCTGGTGTGTTTTGCAGAGTGTCTGGGGGAGAACTTTTTGACTTCCTGGCACAGAAGGAATCTTTGAGTGAAGAGGAAGCAACCAGATTCATCAAGCAGATTTTGGATGGTGTGAATTACCTTCACTCTAAGAAGATTGCTCACTTTGACTTAAAGGTGAAGAGGCTGATATAGACTTAGTGTTACTGTTAATTCTTGATGACTGACTGTACCTTATTGGGGATGAGCAGGGCCAGGTCCAGCTACAGACAACTGTTACTGCTTGTAGATTCCAGTGTGTTCAGAATAGTGTGGAGTATGTTTTGTCCAATGCAATTTGGTTAAATAAAAAGACTTTAGTAATGTAAGGCTTTGAAAGAACATCACACAGAGCCCTCTGTGTGCTGTGTCAAGTGGCGTCCATAGCCTTGGTCCTGGCCTAGGGGAAGTACACTTGATTTTGGAATTGCTGCATGAACCTAGAAGCCAAAGAATGAAGGTTTTCACTGTTCATCCTGGAGAACAGCTGAATATCCAGTGGTGTGAAATGACATGAATATAAATGTAACTTTTTCCATACAGATCTCTAGCAACTCATTTGATATGTAACGCCAGTGATGTCAGGCAGCCAATGGAGATGTTACAGGAAAAAAAACAAAATAGAAATGAGAAGGGATAAGTGGAGAATCATTTCACTGATGGAGGATGTCAAGTTATCTAAAACATATTCACAGTTTAAGTCTCTCAGATTTAATAGGACTGTTTCTTGGGGTTTTACTAGTGTTAAATTAGACATGTATTTTTTTTAAGCAGTGATCTGATCAGGTAGAAGAAAATTGATATTTATCTCATCACTGATCAAGGCTCCATCAATTACAGTGGAGCTACAGTGTCTTACACACCTTAAGGAATAAAACAGTGCAGGGCTGTGGCTGTGACTTCTTGCCATTTCAGCCTGTTCCATGTGCTCCAAACAGGCTTATATCACGTATCTGCAGGAAACACGTATGCCCTAGATCCATGGAAGAAAACCAGACTCGTTAGCCAGAGGCTAAAATAGGCTATGACAATGAATTATTCATATGCTTTCTTTCCCAGTGCAGCTCTGAGTATGTGTGTGTTAGCTGGAGACACTTCCACATAAGGATCTGCTTTGAAAAGGCCAGGCAGCTGCCAGCAGTGAATCAAATTGTCTCACCATTTCTCTTGAGCTTATGATTAAGTTATGAAAAATTAATGCATTGAAGCTCTTCATCAGAGATAATTGAATCCGCAGTTTATTCTGAAACCTGTGAAATAGGTGCTGGCAAGGGGCAACTGAGGCGGAGAAACCTAATTGGAAAAGAAAATGAAATATCCATTGCATTTGGCAAAGAGTAAGGAGTCAAAGTTTACGTCTGAAGTAAAGATAGCTCTAATATCAAAGTTATTCTAGCTTTGGCTTAGGGCTTTGTTCTGTGAATCTGTAAGAAACGCTGCATGTTCTTCTAATAGCTTGCTGTCATATGTTATGTAGGACCTCTAATTGCTACACTTCCTATTTTCAGGATTGTTCAGGTAGCAAATCCTTTAGATCTTTCTGGGTCTTCTTGTTGCAGGTGTGCATTTAGTTCCAGAAAAAAAGAGTATTTACCTTCCCTAAGTAGGTTCAGATGTGTTAAGAGCCATATACTAAGACTCTGTCCAGTAGGTTGTGGTACAGTAGGAACAACTGGGCAGAAATAATGAGATTTCTCAGTGTACATTCCAAGAACAGTTCAGCAGAATGCTCAGTTCTGCAGCTCTCCTTCAGGATTGAGCAAGTGCATGCTGTCTTTGTACTAGTTGTTGCACTGCTTCAGCTGCCCTCTAGCTGTTAAGTGGGCACTGCTGTTAGAATGGAGGCAAATCCATGGCATCAGGGCCTGGCATCTTCCTAGGGGGCCTTTCAGGACAAGGACATATTTTCTGATTTAACAGAGGACAAGCTGCACCACAGTTCCACTTCATGTTATATCACAGCGGTGCTGGGATAATAATATAGTTACATATCAGATTAGGGAACTAAATACAGTAGTGTGGAAATCAGAGGATATGTTTCTTCTACCCTGGCAACAGTCATCATTAAAGATAGGCTTGATGGGTGCCTGAGGTGAGAATAAAGACTGCAAGAGGAAGAATGTGTTATGTTTGTCAGTTTTGTTTTCCTATTGCAAAATTCTGGTCTGTTCATTGATGTCAGATGGTATGGGTTGTCATCCCTTTACCAAAAGAATGAATTGTGTATGATGAAGCGAAGGCGTGTTCTTCTTGTTCTATGGTGCTGTATATGGGAAGGAAAAAAGAAATTTGAGAACTGTAGGTGTAGATCTGTTTTTTTCTAGGATAATGTAATGACAAATATCTATCTTTTGTTATTTTTAGCCTGAAAACATTATGCTTTTAGACAAGAATATCCCTATTCCACACATCAAACTCATTGACTTTGGCCTGGCTCACAAAATAGAAGATGGAGTTGAATTTAAAAACATTTTTGGAACTCCAGAATTCGTAGGTGAGTGACCAGTTTGTACAAGGTGACCTACATCTAGAGATCTGCTTTATTTTTCTGTGTTAGGCTTTCTGTATGGGCTACTCCTGTGGGAGTCAGTTGTTGCCAAACAGATTGTTTAGAGGCACAAATTCAAGGCTGAGGTTGTGAAACACTGCAGTATGAGTTATAATTTTCTACCTGTTGCTTGGGACATGTGCGTGTCCACACAATCACACAGGTTCCTCTGTTATTTCCTTCTAGACAAACTGCCTCCCATTGCTTTTCTCCCTTCCATTTTCCCCCTTGATTTTATAGTTATTGCTTACTGATCATCATTCTAATTGTCTCTCTACATTCTATTTATTTCATTTCGGGGGTTGTGGTGGGGAAGATAGAGAGTTGTAATTCATATTCCATTTAAGCACACCTGTTCCGTGACCTGAGATGATTTCAGTGCTGTCAGAGACAGCTTTTATTTTTCTCTCAGTACCTTTACAATGGCCTTTTCCCTTGTGTGCTGTCTTACATGGGGATGCTTTGCAAAAAGAATTTTTTTCTTATAAAGATAATAGGATTTCACACGGATAGCAGTCATCTGTTTTTTGGTCTTTTTCTGTTCCCACCTACTTATTTATATATTCATTTATTTTCTAATATCTTCTGCAGCTCCAGAAATAGTGAACTATGAACCATTGGGGCTGGCTGCAGATATGTGGTAAGCTTCTAACTTCTTTTCCAGGTTGCTCGCCTGACAATTTTTCCCACTCTTCTCTGAAGGGAATCTTTTTCTACTGCAACAAATTAAGCAAGACAAAATTAAGTGTAATGATGATGTGTTCTTTGTTCTGTCATTCCATTTTTATGGATTGCTTTTACTGAAAAGATAAGTGGTTAACTTCTTCAGTGGCCGTTATAGAGTTAACAGTTTGCCGCTGTCCACTGCAGTGGAGCACTCTCAAAAGAAAACATGTTCCTACAGTGTCTGTGACAGCTTTATTTATTAGAGCACTGCATGCAGAGGAGACCTGCGTACTAATCTGATCTGCTGAGAATGCAGCCAAAAGAAGTCACCCCAAACAAAATCCCCTTCCTACTGTGTCTGTGTATTTCTGGTTGGTACTGTGGCAAATATCCTCCACCATAGAAGTAAACGATTTCAGATATCCACAAAACATGAATATTGGTGTAAAATTCACATTTTCACATTATCTTTTAGATAATGGCAGTTATCTAAAATAGTGAGAGCTCTCCTGCCTGTACTGCAGTACTGCAGCCATTTCTCTATTGTGTATGTTGAAAAGAACACAGATAATACGGAAGCTTTGCAATTAATCTCTTTTCTTTTTCAGGAGCATAGGAGTCATCACCTACATACTGTGAGTACAAACAATACATTCATTAGTGTAGAAGTGTTCCTAAAGCTCTAATGCACTGCTACAAAACAGCTTTTCCCTTCAGTCAAGCAAGAGAGGAGCTGCACACACACCCTCTAATGGAAAAACTTATTTCTCAGCTTTTTCAAATTTTAAAATAAGGCATAAAAGAGATTAAGAGGGACATTATGACCAGATGAAGAACAAATGGCTCTGAAGTCATTGGGCATTTCTGCTTCCTATGAGATCTCATCAGTACAATGTGATAGAGCATAGGAAAGCCCAAGCATATTGGTTGGGCATAGAATAGCTGAGTTACCCGTGTGTGGAGGGAATAGAAACATGAAGAGAAATAGCATTTACTAGCAGAGTTATTTCTGGTGAAAACAGGGAAGTTTGAAACTGCTTGTAAAGGCAGCAGTCTAGTTTATATGAATATGGTCACCCATATTCAAAAAGGTGAATTTAAGCAGAGATGGTTGATCCAGGAAACAGAGAACTCATCTTGCAGGATTAAAAAGGGCTTGTTAAAGGTAGAAGGGCAAAGGCTGGCTGGGAATATCACCAGTCAGTAAGCACAAGAAAAAAATGCTTATGAGAAAAGCATGTAAACTCTAATAAATAAGAATCTATTGACATACTGGAATCAAGCAGTTGAGATGTTGGTTTTTTTTAAGGTGGAACTTAGCAATTAGTGGAACTGCTTCTTTCACAAAGTGTCTGTGGTTTATGAATGCTG
Source organism: Coturnix japonica (assembly GCF_054131305.1). Lineage (NCBI taxonomy): Eukaryota > Metazoa > Chordata > Aves > Galliformes > Phasianidae > Coturnix > Coturnix japonica. The sequence continues at coordinate 15,541,059 of NC_140676.1, read as the reverse complement.
TCTTTTTATCGCCTTCTTATTGACTAACTAAAACGGGAGCAGCAGCTTAAGATGGAGTGTGGAGAAGTGTTAAGAAATGAGACTGACTGTGCTTATGGGGCAGACTTTACTGCATCAAAAACAGCTGGAGAACTTCATTTGTGTTGCCTTACTGTGACAGCAACGTCAGTGTCATATGATTAAGAGAGGAAACTGTTTCTGTGCTCAAATGCTTATTCTGTGAGTGAAGCTGTGGTAGCTGAGGACTGGACTGAATGACACACGTGGTCCTATGTCCTTTTCTGCTTACTTCTGAATTGCTGGTCATCTTGATAGTGAATGTAAAGACAAAGTAAAAGGTCTGTATAGCAGTTTTTTATTCAAACCCTCACTTTGGAGCACAGGAGTTTGATGCAGTCCTGTTTTGAGCCGGCTGCATCCTGAAGCATTGCTATCAAAGCGAGACACGGGAGATGAGCATAATAGCCGAGACAACTTTAAACAGGAATGAAATAAATTGCCTCAGTATAAATAACATTTACTGTAAACCAGGCTTGCAAGTCAGCATCCTTCATGTTGAGGGGAGTGGAGGGCAGGGTAGGAGGAGTCTGCAGTGAACCTGCTCTGACATTGTTTATTATGATACCTCCATCATATCCATATGGTTGGAGGAAAGTGTCAAGGGAATGCAATCTTGCATTGATCAGAAATGGTTGGGTTCTATCTCAATCAAGTCCCATAGTGAATTCCTTTTAATGAGCTGTGTGCCCATTTCTCCCTGCAGGGCTGGCATCTAGCAAGGCCACACCTGGTTTCTGGTCACACACTGTATTGTGATTCCATCTGAGAAACATATCCTGGCTGAACTTACTGCATGGGGAGCTTGTCAGTAGCTTTGCAGACAGAAAATTGCAGGCAGGATTTTTCCTACCTGATGAAAATGAATGGAAATACAAATTTATCTGCTTGAGCTGACAGAAGCTTCTGACAGGTAGTGTTTGTGGAGTCACAGCGACAGATGCTCTTCTCAGCTTTTTCTATTTTGACAAACTGTGACTTCAGTGAGATACTCAGGATGGGAGAATATGTACATGTCTATCTGAGCACTCAGTGCTGCCCTGGAAACTTTCAAAGTGAGTCTGATTCAGAACCACAGATGCTGAACCTGTTATTTCCTAAGTGGCATGGCTGCTCAATACAGAGATGTCCTCAGAGTATAGAACACAGCCACTGTAAAGGGGACCTCTGGTGCATGTTTTCTCTTATTGATTCTTCTTTATGGCTTATCTAGGCTTAGTGGTGCATCACCATTCCTTGGAGAAACTAAACAAGAAACGCTTGCTAACATCACAGCTGTGAATTATGAATTTGATGAAGAATTTTTCAGCAATACCAGTGACCTGGCAAAAGATTTTATTCGGAAGCTCCTGGTGAAAGATCCACGGTAAGTAAAACTTCAGAATTGTTCATGGATGTGTTAGATAAATCTGGTGAAACAGCCTGCTGAGCAGTCTGCAAAGCCTTCCCTGCAGTGTGTATTGCCATTCAAGAGCAAGACAGTAGGCAGAATTCTGCTGCTGTGCCTGCAATGAATCACAGCATCCACAAACTCCAACAAAAGGAACCAAAATCTCCTTTCTTAAATTTCAATTTCATGACTGCATTTTCTCCAAAGTCAAAATGGTACAACAATGTGTATGTAAAGGGCTGAAAATTGTGTGCAAAATCTTGAGCTCTAGGTAACTGCTACTGCAGTATTTCAGTCTACTGTGAACTACCTGCAAGGACATGACACAATCCTTTAGTATGTTCCCTGTGGTGCAAGAACACTTTGTTTGTACATCTGCTCCTACTGGAATTGTTCTTTATGTCTCTGTGCATCCACTACAATCACACAGGATTTGCATGACAGCTACACAGAGCTTTATTCTCAGTCCGAGGGAATTACAGTCTTTTAAATGTATTTCTTTTAGTAAAGTGCACACAGAAGTAGCATCTCCTTCCCCTTAACCTCATTCATCACAGAGGGAAGTCAGGCTGTTGCAATTCTTTCTAGTGTCTTCATTAGAAGAGAAGAATGATATTAGAAAAAAGCAAGCTGTTGGGTCAAGCCCTGAGGAATTGCAGCAGTTTTAGAATAGGTTGGAGTAGATGGGTTTTGATGAGGCTAGCACAGGTCTAGCAACCTCCTTGTGAAAAAGACAAGTCGGGGACATTGATATTTGTCACATGTCCAGACGCAGCCATGGAGCAGTACGGTGGTTCTGCCTTGATTCTGAATGGTGATAGGGTGCTGTTCACTGAGCTGCCACACTGTGGGAAGAAGTTAGGATTGATCACATTGGATAAAATTTGAAGTATTCCTCTCAAATTCTGTTTCAGGAAATGGAAGGAATGATGTCCTGTTGTACTCTAGAGGATGCTTTTGATATAATTAACACTGCATACCGTGATTTAGACACAGTTGTATTAAAGGTGTATAGAAATAGTTTATTCTCTAAGCCTGTAGGATGAATAATGTTTTATCACTTTTTATAAGAGGGTACACAAAAATACACATTTTGGTCAAGACGAAATTAGAATTGTCTGGAATAGGGACAATTTCTTACTGAAGCTGAGAACATTTGCTGGTAAGCACACAAACAGCACAGCACGCCTTGTGGAAAAACACAGTCCTCAGATTTCAGCATTAGGCCTGGAGTTACCTTGGTAAATGCTTCACTGCTTATGCAAAGGCAAAGAGAAGACTAATGGACTTGTATGCAAGGTATTGCTCACTCAAATCCGTACTTTTTATATTTCTTTTTTCTTTATTTTTTTTAGGAAACGGCTTACAATTCAGGAAGCTCTGTCTCATCCATGGATAACGGTAAGACCAAATAAAAAGGCAGATCTTGCTTTTTGCTGTGAGCTGAGCAGAGTTAATGTTCTCACTCTTATTGATGTGTTAATTGGAAATCTGACCTCTGTGTAGTTAGAGACCATTGACATCTGAAAGAGATTCACTGGGAGGAAATTGGTCGGGTCTGGCTGAATCTTGGCATTTCTGCAAGCCATTTTATTATCGTAGTTTTCAAAAAGAGGAGAACAAAGCTTTGATGTTTGTTGCATGTACAGTGTCCTACATCAGACTGTGCTTTGCATTTTTTCATCCTTCTCTGTTTGCATGATACGCACTATATCCCAGATTTAGTGCTTTCTTGAGTCGGGAGTTGATCACAGCCAGTGTGGAAATATAATTTGCCTCAGAATATAACTGCGTGTGCCACGTGTGCTCGTTAGCTGGCATTTATGTCTGAAAGGATTTTTTTCATCGTAAACGTTGCTTGCGTTTGTGGATACATAAATCTCATCTAGAAAATACCTTTGGATAATCTCAGCATGCACAGTGATCCAGTTTTTGCTCTTCACTGGAAAAAGCACTGAGCGGACTGTTTTCAGGACTGTTGTTTTTCCTCTTACAAATACTGATATTTTTGAGAATGACTGATTTAAAAATTAACAAGAAAAGAAATTAAGGCCCAGGTACTTCAACTCACTGCACTGGAATGCATGCACATTGCTTATTACATTCATTTTCTCCTGCTGGTTTTTGTTTTAATTGGATGTGTGAAGGAAAATCTGTGGGAGAAAAGAATCTCCCACAGATTGGAAATTCAGGTTGCATCCTTTGTGTGGAGTTTGAATTACTGCACTGTCTTGTAAATGTCCAGTAATATTGGTTCCTCTGTCTGAAGACTCACCAGCTGAAGGAAGAAACAAAAGTCGAAGAAAACAAGAAGGCTGAGAACACGCAGCTCAAGACAAAACGACTGAGGGAGTACACCATAAAATGCCATTCAAGTATGCCTCCTAATAACACCTACATCAACTTTGAGCGCTTTGCCCGGGTAGTAGAAGACATTTCATTTATGGAACGAGAGGTCAGCACTTTGGCTGCATCCCACGATTCTTTGCAGGAGGACATTGATGCTCTGGTTTCCATTTATAATGAGAAAGAAGCTTGGTATAAAGAAGAAAACGAAAGTGTGAGGCACAAACTGTCTCAGCTCAAGTATGAATTCCGTAAAACTGAATCCCTGAAAAGGCATCTACAGGATGATATCAAGGCTGTAGGTGCCAGTCTTACAGTCATAACTGGGAAATATGCTGCTCTGCAGAGTCAGTATGAATCTCTCAGTCAAGAAATTTCCGAGGATCTTAAGTGGATACAGGATTTGATGAGTAATTTTCAACTGGAAAATGGAAATGAAGCCTGTGTGAATGGAAACTTTGACTCTGTTTTCAACAAAGATATCAACGAATCCCTAACGGACCTATTAAACAGATCGTGCTGTGAGGAATTCCTTGCAGGGCTGAATCTCAGTGTAGCAGAATCAAATCAGTAATGTTCTACATCATGTTACATGCAGGCTTTGATGCCTCTCTCAATGTACAACAGTAAAAAAAATAATGTTTCAGTGCATAATCTCTACACACAGAAACATTACCTAGAACTGAAACAGTAATTCTGACGCGTTGCGCAAGTTGCTGACCAAAACCATAAATTCCCAGTGCTAAAGTCTGTAGTGTTTAAGTTCTTTCCCATGCTTGGTGTCTGAACTTACAGGAACTGGGTTATCACTGTAGTATGGACCACAGCTAACCCTGCGTCTTTTTGCATTTCCTATGTCATACTTGATCATATATTGCAGTTCCTGAAGTTCACTAAGTAATGAGTGCAGAAAAGAGAGTTCAGTCTGTATTTATTGGGCTGGGTGCCTAGAAACCAAGAAAGAATTAATGATAGCATCTCCATTTGGATAAAAGAAATAGTCACGTAGAGCTGCTTTGGGCAGTTCTACAGAGCAGATGGGAGAAATATTTGCAAAGGTTAAATCTGTGCTGTAACACAAAGTAAGTGAAGTAGTACTTTAGTATGTGGGAATTCTCTGTGAGAATGGCTGCTGCTGAAGAACCGTTAAGATCAGGCTTTTCAAGAGGAGGTTTTTAGGCCTGTAATTCAGTTTGGGATCTTCTGCCATCAGGTGTTAGCTGATGGTTAATTCAGTAGTTTAATATTCAGTGAAGTTTCCTGTCCCGTACCAAAGAAACTTACTCCAAAGACAGAGCTATGAGTTTGTAATGAACTGATTGAATTACTGTGTATGTCATTGTGCCGTGCCAATATTAAAATGTGAGTGATGATAAGCAGTAACATACATGTCTGATTTGCTTTCTGCAGTAAATGAGACAGAGCTTCAACTAATTTAATATGCCATGTGGGACTAAGGACTGACGTTCTTGCTGTGAAGTTGTTTGTTTTTCTTATATAAGTTTTAGAAAGTAAGAGAAAATTTGGCCCAAACTTGAATCCTGTCTTGTGTTTCAAAGATTTCAGTTGTTTATATTGTATATTCACAGATGTACTTGAATCATTTTTCAGACGCAGTAAGTTCTTCTTCATGTAGATGGCAGTTCTTCCTTGATTATGTAGTCAGTGACAAAAAAAGAATTGTGAGGCTTTTTTTGTACTGTACAGCTGCTTTATGCCCTCTTTGCTTAGCTAAATGAATTTCCTTCAAGGTAACTGTTACACAGGTACAGGAATTACAGAGGTAGTAGCCAGGCTTCCCTGTGTCCGTGTTCAGGTCCATCCAGAGTTGATCTGGAAATGTATTAGAAGGGGAGAAGTTAATGATCTCACTGAACTGAACTGCTGTTGTTCCTAACATTAAAAACAAACAAGTTCCCTACCTTGAGATAAAAATGATAAAAGCAAACCTTGATCCAGTTTGTGTAAGGCGCAATGGATCTGTCACTGTCATTGTGAGAACATACAGAGGCTGATGGAAATGAAAAGTCCTGGAAAAAGTTGCTCAGCAGGGTTGATGTTAACACTGTTATGGTACATGGAGGATGGAAACTGGCAGTGTGCTCTGAGGCATCTTGCTTTACACAAGAGGTAAAATTTAAGATAGCCAGGAGATGTCCCTCATATGCTGATGCTGTTGGCCAGGGACTATGGGACTCCAGGGTGCCCAGCAGTATTGAAAATGTTAACTCTCAGCTTTTGGTTGGCCCTGAAGGCTTCAGTCATTTCTGCGGGTTCCTTGGAGCTACTGGATCCAGGAGATGCTGTCCAGGCAAACTGGAACATCAGACATTTTTTTTACCACTATGAAGGAGAGAGTTTCAATTCTTAAGAAGCAACTTAAGGATTATTGAGAGTCAGTATCTACAGAAAAGACCCTCAGTGAAGAAAGGGAGTCTGCCTGCCTTCCCTCAGCTGTCATCTCACGTCCTCTGATTTGTGTAGATTTTCTTGAGGAAATGCACTGACAAGATGAGAAGGAACATGAAATGAGGCCACTCTGTTCCCAACTGCTTGGGTGAGGTCAATATTTTTGTGACGCAGTCCTTGAGGTCAGTGCTCTCTGAGCTGAAGGAGGTAAATAACACACTGTTTTTGAGACGGTGTTCTGATGATTGAGAAGATGACGAGGTCATTGTTTGCAGGCTGCTTAGCAATTGAGAGATAGTTATTAGCAGTTGGGGGCACTGTGAAGCGAGCTATTTTGATTGGTGATGGCTCTGCTGCCAAAAGGGCACTCAGGAATTTTTCATAACCATTATATAGCTGACATTTAGACTGTGACATTTTTTCCACTTCAAACTGATTCTACCAGGTTTTGTTGTACCACTATTTGCAGTGTGGGGAAATGTACTTAGTGCTTATATGTCCCAGAGATGGGGGGACACCCAGGAGTGGTGTGTACATGTAAATGGGAAAGGAGCGTAGCTGATTACTTGGCTCTGGCTTGCACAGATGCTATACCCATTGCATCTGAGGAGAGAAGTGAATTTGTTGTCTCATAAGCACTTCTTTGTTGGAAAATCCTCGGTGGTGCACTTTCCATTCTCCTTTGGTACACCTTCTCTTTCAGCTGTCTGCCTTGATTGCATTCTGTCCAGTTCAGTGTAAGTATTTCTGGATTGTCTGCTCCCTACATGAGCAAATCAAATCTGCTGAGATGGCGGTCACTCTCCAAACTCCCTACCAGTTGAAGAACTGTCTCCCATCCTCTTTTCTTTTACCAGATCTAGTATTGATCGTTGTTTTTTTCATTCCTGGATACAATTGTCTGGTCTATGCATTTGTTGATTTGCTTTTGGATTTCAAAGGTACTTCATTTTTAGCATGTGTAGAATATCTATCCCAAAATATTGGACACGTGTCTGATTTCTTGTCTATATACATTTTTAATTGCTTCCCTCCTCCTTTCCTACACCTGCCATATAATTAGATATTGCAGCTTTTTCCTTATGCATTTACTGCTGAGGCGCCGGGGACTTGTGCTCTCATATTCTGAGGATGGTTAAAGGGCAAAGGCTAAGCTGTCTTCAGATATGCTGGAGTGTATGTCTCGGTAACTAAATACTAAGTGACAGATAAACTTTTTCTGTTTAGTTTCTATATTTTCAGCAAAACATCTTGGAATGAGGTTGATGGAAGGGATTGGAGCTGACAAAGAGAGAGCTGGGATAGTTTGATATCAAGAGGAGGCCTGGGGAGTGCTTATCAGTGTGTGTAAATACCTGGTGGAAGGGAGAAAAGAGGCTGAGCCAGGCTTCCTCTGGTGGTATCCAGTGACAGGACAAAGGACACAAGCTGAAATAAAGAAATTCCATATAAGTACTGAAAAATCAAACAAACTTGTTTACTGTAAGAGAAGTCAGATGCTGGAATATGTTGCCCAGAGTGGCTGTGAATCCCCATCTTTTGACACTGGAGTGAGATGTGGTTCAGGGCAAGCGTCATCTGGGAAAGTGGCTCTAGAATAAAATGGAATATCCAGCCCTGGACATTAGGAGAAGGCCCTAATATATCTTTGGTTCTGCAGCATCCTTGTAAGGGGACAAAAGTGAGGGGGAAAAAAAAGTGTGAAAATTCCAAAAGTAGCGTGGGACCCAATAGTGTGATGGTGCTGGGTTTAGTCCTGCTCTTCCATACCCCTGAGAAAGCAGTGGGCAGCAGTGCTGTACCTGTGCTCTTAGTAGCTCCATCTCCTTTCCATTAGGCACTTGTGAGCCTTTTTATGCCCTCCCAGAGCCCTTCCGAATGATGTGAATAAAGGCCAGCTGAGGTGAGCTCCAATCAGAGGAAATGGAGGTGCTGCAATGAGATGTGCTTCAGTGGCTTTGCAAAGCGAAGGCATTGCTTAGCACCCTCTAGTCACTGTAGCTATCTCCCTCTGCTGCTTGGCTGTCCCGCATCCTATCCTTGTGCTGCTAAAGCTGTTCCAGGCTTTTTGCTTGTGTTATTCTGGGGATCATAATGAAGCAGCAGGCAGAAGTGGAGGCTGGAGCAAAGCTTGTGCCCTGCACCCTTTGTGTCAGGCTGAGGGGCTAGAAGTGGGCACAGCACTCAGGGCAGCTGCAGACTACTGACTGAAGGAGTTCTAGGGTTTTGTTTGAAATCAAGGGTATGGACCCCTTGACTGGAAAGGGGTGGGCAGGGTGGATCAGGGTTTTAACTCTTTCTTCTGCTTTTACCTGTACAAATCCACAGCTTTCCCAACCTTATTTGCAGCCAACTTCAAGGAGTGAGGAAAATCTTATGCGCTTCATGTATCAAAGGGAGCTATGCAATAAAATTGCCATCTCTTATCTTCCAGCCATTGGACAAGCAGCAAGCTTTGGTACGGCGAGAATCTGTTGTTAACATGGAAAACTTCAAAAGGCAGTATGCCAGAAGACGGTGGAAGGTATGGCAAGCAGCTTTTCATCCTGCTTGTGTAGGGCTGATGGGGATCTGCGGGCAAGGCAGAGCTTACACATGTAAAATTGTAAGACGCCTTAGATGAACAAAATGTATTTTGATGTGTGTCTGTTGGTGTTTTCATATTCTCATTCTTCCTTCTATTTGTAGCTTTCTTACAGCATTGTCTCCTTGTGCAACCACTTATCTCGTTCGCTGGTGAAAAAGGTCCTAATTCAGGATGAATGTTTGGTAGGTACATTCTTCAAAGGGGAAGAAGGGAATGAAATTTTACTGTGGATTGAAATTTGCAACACATTAATGTTTTGGTGTGGGAAAGCGGGCAAAAATTGTGGCATCCTTTGCATGCTTGTTAATGCTACTTCAAGTTGTATTATGCCAGAAATGCTGAGCAAGGAAAAATCGTGACTGCAGACCTTATGGGTGCTGGTCACATTTGTTTTACATGTGCATGGAGGCTGCACATTGTGTGGATGTGACAGCAGTGACTGTCCTGTCCAACTGAGAAATGAGCAGGTATGGAGAAAGTCTGCACAGCCCCTCATGACCAGCTGTGTGAAGGGGGACCTTTCAGTGGGCATAATCTGGAATGAAACTCCGGCATTTCTCGTACCTCTGCTTTTCTCTGTAAATGATACACTGATTATATCAGACTATTTAGCAGCATGGTATCTCATTTATGTGACTGGAACACCATTGACTTTTTATTTCAGAGAAACTGTGAAAGTGAAAGTGACAGTGAGGATCTTCTGCAAAGAAAAGCTGCTCTTCAGAAGAGAGGCAGCATATCCTAGTGTGATGAGAATCCCACAGGCAAGAAACAGGAAACTTTCATCCCTGCTGGAAAAAACAGCCCTGACAGCCTTACTGTCTGGATCCTCGGAATGATGCTTCTTACTTCTGAAGTGACACCAACAACTGGATAACGTTATTAATTATCTTCTGAGCATTTTAGAACACTGTTGATCCAGATTTCCAGGGAAGTGCCACAGCACAGGCTCCACTGGAGTGCTATTATATTTTGAGCTCTTTGTTGATATTTCAGTCTTTGTGATATCAACTTTACTCAGGATGCGGGCTTTCTACTTGATGTACTTTTACTGCAGAATCGTTCATATTCCACACAGGGATTAAACCTGTGTGTATTATTTCAGTCAGGGAAATTATTATCAAGCCTTAAGGAATTTTCTTATGATTTTTGTACTTGTTAATAGCGTAAATATTTGATAGCAGGTATTGATTGCTGTGGGCAGTTCTCACTCTGCTATTGCTGTTGTTGAAGAGAGAACCACAGTGCCACTGCACTCCATAACTTTGCCTTCACAAACCTGGCAGTCAGCAGTTCTCTATTCCAGTAAGGACTGTGCTGTAGCCATCATCTGGCTGATTGCAAGAGGACTAACACAGCTGCCGTGGATAATGAGCACAGCCAAAAAGAAATCTGTACTGGCTTGGAGGTTGTTTTGCACCAAGTAAAACATTTTTACAGAGTGATGGTGGGGTGCTTCACCAGCACAGGGCACTTGGAGAAGCCCTAAGGAATGGCCAAAATAGTCATTATTAGACTTGATTGTTTTAATTTATTAGCAAATTGGAAATTCATTAACACCTAGTTACATAGGTGTCGTTTACACGTCAACCCAAACTGCATACTTTTGGGTTTTATTCAAAGGGTTTATATTGAAGATTGAGTGAAGAAGCACTTTAATTTAGCGCCTTTCTGCTAGTAAGTTGCATAATTTTATCTACATTAGTTTATATGGAACATGCTAGTATTATCCAGTTGGTACAAAAAATGTGCACTGACGAGGCTATTTTTTGGTGGAATACACTAGTTGTTAAAAATCCACATTTACTTTGCCTTTAATATGTAAACTAAAAATTGCAAAGCAAGCTTTCTAGAAAAAGCTGAAGATTGATAGGAAAAACCAATTTTGTTTGGCTCTATGGTGGTCACATCCAGGTAAACCAGTGCTGAAAACTGGTATTAGGTTAATTTTGCTTGTCTTCCAGTTTCTTAGGAAGAAGGAAAATTATGCTGCTTGTATTTATATTTTTTGTATACTTGCTTAGGTAGAGGCTGAAATGCAGTTGACAAGAAAGCACTTCTGTGAAAGGATGGAAGTGTGCAAGAAGCATTGCAGAAGAGAGGTGGAAGGTAGGATCTGAGGGAAGAATAGTGATGTAAATTGAAGGAAGTAGTGAAGGGGCAAAAGCAGTGGGAAGGAGATATGTGAAGGAGGAGGTGAGGTGTGCAGGGAATTGGTGTGCAGGGAATTGGTGTGCAGGGAGGTGTGAAGGATTGAGAAGGTTGAAGGAAGGGAAAGAGAATGTAGGTAGAGGAGTTTGGGTGTTTTCGTTTGATTGGTATCTGTTTGTTTCCCCCATCTCCAATGAAGATGGGGTCATTTTGGTGAACAAAGGGAGTGTTAGAACTGTGCAGCTCCACAATCTTTGGCTGTCTTTTTCTCTTTTTTTTCCCAATAGTTTGGTTGTTCTAATAAACTGTACCTGTACAGTAGGCAGCTGGATGCTAGAAGTTTCAGATAAATCATCAGCCAGCCTGACATTTTTAAGAACTCTCTTAATTGAGTTAATTGAGTGCTGTGGCAATTTAACACCAGTTGAGGACCAGCTCTGTTGCTGCTACCATGTTTTTTCTTCCCCTTCTTTTACCAAATTGGAGTGGCACTTTGCACCCCAGGTAAGACTGAATCCACCCTTTTTTGTCCCCAGTCCTGGAGGTGTGACGTCTGCTAGTGGCTGTATTAGCACTTTGTCAAACTGGGGTTATCTCAGTAGTTGTCTCCACCAACCCATACCCCAGATTGAGCATTAGAAAATGCATTAAACAAACAAGGAGAAGTCATAGGACATTGAGCTGTTGTATGCCTGTTGTTTTTCATTTGTTTTCTTTTCCTTCCAAATTAATTCTCTTTGATCAGTTGAGCTTTGAGACATTTTTCAGTGAAGTCAACACACTGCAGCATGGCCTGGTTTGTTGGCAGCCACTCCTGTCTGTGCAAAGAGCGCTGGGTTTGGATTATGCAGCAACATTAAATTGGGACAGTGTTCCTACCATTTTTTTTTTGTTTGTTTTCTTGCTTTCAGCACACTTCTACAATGCTGGATGATCTTTCAAGTAGGCTAATAATTTGTTTTTCAATTTAGGTCACCTGTTGTTTGTTTCTGATTTGGGAATCTGCTCTTGTATTCATTTCTGTGAAGCACTTGGTGATATGTTCTTGAAATTGCTCTGCGCTGCCTGTGCTGTTTGCAGAGCTCTCAGAGTTCCAGGACACTTCATGCCTGCTGAAATCCTGGCCTGAATTCCTTTTTCTGCTGAGGTGATTGGACATGGATTGCTGGACATAAAGTTCTTTCACACTGTGAAACAGTATCACAGGGACCAGGCGGAGCATCTGTGGGGCTTCCATGTAGTATGTTGTACTTTGGTAGACTGAGGAGGACAAGATTCTTCATCAGTGGAGCATTTCCAATGTTTAAACCTTGGTTTTCATAAATTACATGTGGTCTTGTTAAATGTTTTACATGCTCCCCTTGACACTGTGTGATTTTTTTTAATGGAACAGGCTCCATATTTGTTGTATTCATACTTTGCTGGTTTTTATGTTGTTTTTTTTTTTTTTTTAATTGTGACAATTACACTCATCATAATTTGAGCTCAACTCGTTTATATCATTAATTGTCCTGTAGGAATTGAGAACAAATTCTCACTATATTGTTCACTTAGCTGCTTTGGGTATATATATTAAAAAATAGTAGCGGAAAAGGAAAAACATGTTCAATGCATGCAGAGTGCTGTAGTAACATTATGTGGGAGCAGTGATGGGAAGAGCTGTCTGGGGGAATCTGTCCCAAACAGAATGACAACGTGTCTTCAGTGAGGGGCCACCCAGCTCACCTGCTGGCTTCCCCTTGCTGCCCCAGAGCATTCCCTGGGCTATGGAAAACCAAATAAACTCAGAGCCAGAGATCTTTTTCAGAGTTCCCCATGTTTCACAGCATCTTTGGGTTACAAATGAGAGACTGTGGGGCACATGGCCCTGAGGGGATTGGCCTGGCCAGGCTGGGCCCCTCACACCTGCTCCCCTCAGCAGCAGGGGGCCCTGCCTGACTCACATCAACAGCTGTTTGCATAAACATACTGCTCCCATCAAGTCTGTATGTGGGTTGGAAATGCTGCTTAAATGTGAGCACGTGGCAGCAAGTACATCTCTGACAGTGTTCTGTGGAGAGCACTGCAAGATGGGTGAGAACGCAGAGGGTTTTTTGTTTTCTGTATCTCAGCTTTCCACGTGATCAATGTGACTTGGCTGATGTTCTCCATGTTTTTCATTTCAACACTCATCTTCACATAAACCTCAGAATTTGTGCAAGGCAGCACCATACCCTGCAGCAAGGAGCTGAGCCTGGTGGGGTGGTGAGTACAGCCAGCTGGGGGTGGCCATGGGGCGGGGGAGGTGGGTAGAGCCAGCTGGGGGTGGCTGAACCAGTGCTCATGGCATAGCTGTGCCCCATGAGCTAGCTAGGCTAGGGAAGCAGAGGTTGCGTCCATATGCAGAGCTGTGAGGAGCTGGAGGTGCAAAGAGCTATGGAGTCTTCAAAGAGAGGTAAGTGTTTCGTGGCTCTTGTGAGCAGCTTGGCTGGGAGAAGGGTGGTTGGAGGAAAGGCCTGGGGGAGACTGGATGGGGTGGAGAGCGAGCTCTGGCTCTAGGATGAGATGGAGGAGTGGGAGAGCTGCCCATGGCTCAGATTGTTTCTTGGTGTGAGTGCTGGGTTAGTTTGCTGTTAGTGCTGGTGCTGAGGCTATCACTGAGCGTTGTTTTTTTATAGCAGTTTGTCACAATGTGTGACTATCAGCCTCAGAGGTGCAACATTTTCCTGTCATACGCGGAACTGTGCTCAGTCACAGGGTGGGAAGCATCTAGTCAAGAAAATTAGATAAGAAATACTGTGTCACATCAGTAGCTCCAAAAATACTTCCTAACCTCCCCCCCAGCAATAAGCTGCATAAACTGCATTGGATGTTTTGTTAAAGACAACTGACTGAGGTATCCTGTAATGTTGTATATATAAATTGTGATAATATGATAATTAATTGGGGGTGAGGAGGAGCTTGTAATTCTGGTGGTTTAAAAAATGTTCTTACTCTCTATCTGCTGAAAATGGGCTGTAAAGTATTGATTTGGAATCTTAATTTCATTAGTTTGATTGCTTGCAGACATGGGAAGGTCTTTTTAAAGATATTTAGCTTAAAGCCTCTCGTTCAGTTGACAGAGGATGGGAAATGATATGTTTAGTCCCAGTTATACAATTCAAATGGCAGACAGCAGTGTAAGGATGGAGTTTGGGCTGTAGCACTGAGCCTGCCCTCAGGTCCTCACAGACCTTGGAAACCTGCAGCAGGGAAAAGTGAGTTCTAAAGTGTTTGCAACAAGTCTTCTTTTGAAATGGGATTGATTCTAAGCTCTTGAATATAAAACACCTGGAAAGGTGTGGAGCAGGCAGATGTGTGGTTGTAATAGTCTTTATCTGACTAAATTAATGCAGCTTTTCCATGCATTGTGTGTGATGCTGAAAGGGAGGTATCACACAAAAGAACATTTGATTTTTTTGGAGTTTAATTACATTTTAAGTGGGACCGTGGTGATCAGTGAGCAGGGCAGGCTGTGTGAAATGCCTGCTCCTACAGGATGGGGATCAGAGTTCCGTGCATGCAGACACATCACAGACACGTGCAGTGTGGTTGAGCCCGTCCTGCCTCCGGCTGCTCCCTCTGGAGGGCGCGTGCTTCTCCCTTTGCTGTTTCTTTCCCTGCTGCAGCTGTACCTGCATCACAGCTGGTTTCCCAGTCTCGATGGTTTGAAGCAGTTGGGACCTTTTGTTGCTTTAAAAGCAGAAACCATTTGGCCTATCATGGCGTGTGCCATTACACAGGAGCATTTTAAGCTATTACACATAAATCATTCTTGTAGCAGCCAGGGTCCTTACCTTTTTCCAGTGGAGAGCCCCAGTTGTGGGATATAACAGCTGCCCTCTTTGGTCCAGGGAACTTCTAAGTCCTGTATACAACATAGATACCATTGCATAGCGCTTCTGGAGGGATCTGCCTCAGTTTCCACATCCTTAAGTACCTTCCTCTGGAGCCAGCCATGGGGTTAGAGCTTTTTCTAATGAGTGCATGTGCAAGTGTGTCCAAGCCCAGTGCCACGCTGCTAAAGGGTCTGTTCTGTTTAACCACAGAGCTGTGTTCTGGGGGAGGTTTGTCCTTGTGCTGGAGCAGAGGAGAGAATGTCTGGGAGAGAAGGGAGTTGTGTTGCTTGCTGATTTTTGGTATAAAGAGTTAATGTAAAAGTAATCAGAGATATGCACTGGCCAGCTGTTGCCGTGGTCACTGCACTTCAGTCTGAAGTCCCCTTAGGAAAGTGCTGTCAGCTGTAATCTTCTAATCTGTGCTTTTCCTCTTTGTCTGGTAGCTGTGACCTTCTACCAGTCTTGGACAATTGGAAGGATGGGGGTGGTGGTCATTTGTCACCATTCTGAGGGTCGTCCAGGAGCAGTGAGGAATTATGTAAATGCTTCTGTGTAGTGGTTAGAATGATCTGAAACTCTGGATGTGGTGCTCAAAAGCACGTGAGAAGTGTTCCTTTTTTATTTTCTTTCTTTATCTGTGTTGTATGGGATCAAAAAGCACCTTCCAAAACCAGGTGATTGGTACTTGCTGGCGTCTCCTCATTTAATCTAAAATGAGCTTAACGAGGCTTTCCTGGAAAGCTGAGGGAACATGGGCCCCTAAATGACTGCGTATCAGTCTGATTCTGCTTCACTCCACTGCTCACGAGTAACACAGATGGTACCAGCTTGAGTAAATATACCTCATATGGCAACACTTGTCGTGCTTTGTG
Source organism: Coturnix japonica (assembly GCF_054131305.1). Lineage (NCBI taxonomy): Eukaryota > Metazoa > Chordata > Aves > Galliformes > Phasianidae > Coturnix > Coturnix japonica. The sequence continues at coordinate 15,525,390 of NC_140676.1, read as the reverse complement.
TTATACCTGTATGAAGATGATGTGATAGTAGTAGATTATAAGGGGTACTCAGATGCTTTCCCTATTGGGCCTTTAACATCTCACTTTAATAAGGATAAAGCAGGGCAGTAGTTGGCAATTTTCATTTTGTTTTTCAGAAGTGGGGGGAGGCATAGTGTTAAGAGACTGATTAATAAATATTACAAAGAGGTAGCTTAAAATGTTGAAGGGTTGGGCTTTCATTTGGCCTCATATATCAGTGTCTATCTCCATACATCTTTTAGGACCATGGTGTCCCAAATGACAGCAGATCTACTTTGGTCCTTTTTTTTCCCTGATACAAAGCCTGGTAAAACTGCATTGCCTACAGTGTTCTTCACAGCACTGGTGGATGGTGTGGTGCTGGTTGTGCTTGGTGACTTGTCCTGACTTTGGTGTCAGTTGATTGCTGTCTTTGTGCAAAATGAGCACAAGTGCTCCCAGACTGGTATTCCCTCTTTGTACTGATGGAATTTTATAATCATAGAACAAGGGCTACATAAAAATCAAGGCAATGGGAAGCTGGTCTGTTACAGATCTCCAAGCAGAGTGAGGACAATAGCCTCATTTAGGTTTATGGCAAGGTTTTGTTATTAGTCTTCCTATTCCTCCAATGCTGTGTGTGCGTTTGCATGCATTTGAATTATCTTCATCTGGAAGAAGATGCAGCTTTGTGCACTTCTGGCTTGTTATTATAACAGGAGGGATGTGACCAGAAAAAGTGGTTTTAGTCTTTGTGTAATGCACAATATTAGGAAAAACCCTTTCTCTGAGCTGTGCCTGAGGTTCAGAGCCAATATCGATAGGTGAGTTCTGGTCCTCTTGGCCCATCTGATCTAGAAGATTTTGTTTCAAATGTTTTTTAATTCTCCAGATAATTTGTTTTGCAGTGTCCTTAACGTTAGAAGAAGCTTCTGATATTCCCAGCATCTCTTCTGCGTGGGAATCAGTGTGTGTACGTTGCTCACTCTGAAGGAAGAAAATAAGATTAGCAGCAATTAGTCTCATGCTGTGTATGTACGCACTTTTTCTTATGCTGAATGCTAAGTTACCTATTTCTCGAGTGTGATGTTGCACTGAGGCTCTGCGTGGTCTGTGGGCACCACATCTTTTAAACACGCTCTGATTCTTCAGGATGTAGAGTAAAAAATCTCCAAAGAAATGGAAGCTGTTTTGAAATGGAGCAAAACAGGTTTTCAGCGTTCCCACGGGAAGCTTAGAATCAGATGAAGAGCCAATTTCCCCTGTTATATCTATGTCAGTGCTCATTCAGCATCAACTTAAATCGTTATATTTGTTAACCAAGAGGAGTTGGAAAGAACATTTCCATATATTCTTAACATACTTCCCTGGCCTTCAGTGTGTTTGATGTATAATGTTGGGGTACAGTAGACATCCTGTACTTAATAGCGCCGTACAACTGCTGTCAGCCAAAGGAAAGGTTCTGTCACCGTTGTTGTGTCCCTATAAGTACGTTAGGAAGTGGTGCTGTCTCCTCAGCTCTGTTTCTCTCTGGTAATTGCTGGGATTGCCATGTGCCAGGTTGAATCTGTTGGTTATTTAAACTCTTCTTATGCCAGGTGTGTGGTTTGCACCCAATTATGTGCTAATCTCCCAGTACCTGAGAAGTGACACAACATTTACTTTGGAGTTTTGTTCAGTAAAAAATGTAAACAGGACTGTGATCTTAAGGGCAGTTGTTTCAGAGCGTGCAGCACTGACAAAACGTTAATGGTGATCTGCCCGAGTGCTAAAGATCAGCCGAATGTGGGTAGAAGTTAACAACAATTTGCCTGGTCTCCCGGTGCCTTGGGGAGCTGCTGTATGGGGGAGTGCACAGCTCTATCTCAGCGTGCTATTTACGATCCCATGCTGCGCCTGTAACCATGGCATCTGAGCACCTTGTAGTCACGGACACGTTTTGTAACAGCGTGAAATGCCCTCTAAGGATTAGCAAGAAACCGCTCGACATTTATCACTTAAATTCTTGCTCATAAAGAGGAAAAGATTTGCATTCCCGCATTGCCTGCAAGGAACTGAGAGCATTTTCCATCCGTGTCTCCTGAGTTGCCGTCCTGCAAAACTGCTGCAACAAATGTGACTGCTGAAGCACCTTCCTGCAGGGCTGGTTCCTAATTTTCACACTATGTCAGCTTCCTTGTGATGTGAGGAGGACACCCTGCAGCAAAGCATGCAAATTGCTTTGGCTTAGCTGGGTCGTGACTTCTGTGTCCTTTCTAAGCTGCAACCAAGATAAGTGCTTGTTGGTTTCTTCTTGAAGTCATGAGCAGTTATCCTTCCAGTGTCATGTGAGCAATAGTATTACATTTGTATGGTTTAATTTAACTGCTGTGTGAGGGTGATGGCTTGAATTCCTTCAGTCCTCAGGGCATGTTCCTCAGGGCAGCTGTTCTGCAGAAGGTGGCTATGGGTGCATTGCATGCATTTCCTCAGTTGCAGCCTACAGTGACAGCAGTGGGATGCCTGCTGTCATTGCCACGTCACCCTGCTTATACTTCGAGCGCTGGCACTTGTTGGTACGCTTTATTCCATGCTTTGAACTTTGACCCTGTCACCTGTATTGTTTCATTCCAGGCTGCACTATCATGTGCTGTAAGACAGACTGTTCTTCCCATCGTGTAGAAACTATTTGCTTCTTCCTTGGAGTCCGTGTTTAACTCTGTCAGCATTTTCCTGTTGTTATGGAGGTAGCATGTGTTTCATCGTGGGCTTCCTTCTCTTCCTGCACTGTGCCATGACAGAATGGTTTGTCCTTGCTGCTAAGCTGTGTTGATTGAACCCTCTCAAATTTTGCAGTACATTATGTTCTTTTTTACTTCCCTGTGTTGCGTGTTTATGAAAAAATCTTAACATTTTATCAATGCATTTTCCTAATGTTGGCCATTGCATCCACATCTGGTGTTGCTGTATTTCCTCTTGCAGTATTTTTCTCTTTCAGTGCTGGCACACCTCTCCTATTTTGTCCCTGGTGGTGTATTTATTTTACTTGGGCATCTGTTTATCTTTACTAGTGACCATGAAGGTTTGTACTTATTTTTGGAGCACGTCCCTTATCTAAATCCTAACATTCCTTCTCCCAAATCAAAGCTGTCCTTTTATTTTCCTTCTCCTACCTGCTTGGAATTCGTCCTTCTGTGGGCATCTGTGGCTATGGAAAAAAAAAACAAGGTCATGTATTCAATTCCAGCTGAGCTACTTGTTTATCCACTGTCCTTATAGCAATGTGGTACCTTATAGTTAGCTACAAGTACCTCAAACACCCCTGGATTATTTTTCTACGTATACAAAGTGTTCATCTAATCCTGCATTTTGATTAAATATGCATTTCAAAGCAAGCAAGTATATCTATGGGCCTCGGGCTGTAACTGTTTGACTCTTGTTGTAGTAGTTCTGATTTCCAGCTGCTCAGCAGACAATTGTCACACACTGTGGACAAGAGCTGTAGTTTTTGCTTCTGGTAGCTGTGAACAGCCCAATTGAAGTCAGTGGAATCGCAGATAGAGAATAAGTCAAGTAAGATTTTCGCAAGCTGACTAATATTCCTTAATATATACTTTGAGCTCAGCATCCCACCTCAGCTCACATAGAGCACCTTCAGTCAGTATGACATTGTTGTGTTGTCTTTGATTTGTCAGCTTTGCACTAAGCAAGTAATAATTCCTGTGATGGGTTATGTGCCATATGAACAGGGCTCTGTTTTAAAAATGGTGCATCTTTAATAAAATGAAGCCATTTAATGCTGGAAGCTTTTATAAGGAGCACAAGCAAAAGGAATGACTTGCAACTTTTTCTGAACAAATTACATTGCGCCGTCAGCTACTTTGTTTGGAAGGAATAAAGGAAAAGATAAATCTGAGTACTGCCCAGGTTGCTGGCTGTAACTGGAAGCCATAGATTCTCTCATGCTCTTTGCCCGAGTTGTTTTTTTTCCTCTTCTGTTGTCTATAGTTGACAACACAAGTTACAAGAGGTGTATCTAATCTAGGTCAAAACCTGCCTCTCCTGCTACTAAGCTGTTTTCTTAAGTGCTGTGCTGGTTAGTTTTATAAGGGGAAAAAAAAAACAAAACACAAAAACCAAACAAAACCACAAAATCCCAGCTGTATTTAATTATAGCACCAAAAGTTCTAAATCTGGTGTAGCTCATTGGGATTTTCATGGATGGAAGATAGCGTGCTGTGGTCACTTGTTAACAGTGAAGGATGATAGCCAGTATTATGTATCTTCCTGAGGAGCTCATTTGTATCTTGGGCAGTTGGTCAGCGATGGATCTTCTTTAAAGCTCCAGGAGTTAATATGCTCTAATAACATTTCCTTACTGAAGTTGGAAGGATGCTGCATAGTACAGAATGGATTCTCAGGTATTTAGGGAAATCTGGTACTTGACAGCATGAAACTAAACTAGTCCATGGGAATTACAGACTGTTCTTTGCTTGGCGCTGAATGATTGAGAATTCATGTGTTTGCCTAATGTTCATTGAAGCTATTTGAGGAGAAGGAGTTTAAAAAAAAAAAGGAAAATATCCAGAGAACTAAAGGAGGGGAAACTGTTGATGACTGTCTTGTTAGTTTAGGAACAGTCTCGTGTCATGTGCACATACTCCAAGGTAATGGTATTCAGTGCTCTCCAGTAGGTGGCAGAGATTGCAACTCCTGTTGAGTTTCATGGCAGCATGGTCTTCTGGTACAACTTCAGGTTTGTTCTCAAGTTTGGGATCTTATGAATGTTTTTGTTGTATTTGTTATCACAGGCTGATCAGAACTGCAGTTTCAGCCTGCAGAACTCGACTCTCCTAGTCCGAGTAGAAACTGTACAACATCTGGTACTGATGTCTTGAGGGTGAGGGCTTGAGAATGCTGAACCATTTCTACATATTCATATAGGCTGTGCAGGAAGGCTGGGCCTTCTGGCCTGCCTATCTCAGAGCCTGCTGCCTGGCCTGGCTGCCCTGGAGTAGTGTCTGTGGGTGGGCACTGCCTTGTGCTGTGCCTTGCCCTGTGATGGGATGGCACCTTCAGGAGCTGTGTCCCAGCCAGCAGCATTCAGCAGCTACTTAAGACCTTTCAGGAGCTAAACAACTCCTACTGTTTGGAGCGGGAAAGAAATAGGCAGCTTGAGGGAATTAAAAATAACACCAAGGAAAACCTGTTTGGTAATCAGCTGAATGCTGGTGGCAGGGAGGTGAGGAGGAGGACCACGTGGAACTCAGCCAGCCCTGTGCCCCTTAGTGTGGTGTTTGGGCATGGGGATTAGTTATACCAAATCCTTGCTAGTGAAGAAGCTATGAAAACTGGGAGAAAATGTCTCAGCCATCAAGTAGACAGCCTAGAGAAATTTCACACTGCATTTTGTTGCCTTTTCTCCTCTTACTCATTGCTACTTTCTGCTCTCTTATGGACTGGCAGGCAGTGTCTCCTTTCTGGTCATATGCTTCAGAAAGTGCTGCTCATCACTGCACGTATTGCAATCCAGCAGCCCAGCTAAGTGGTCAGAATCCATCTTGCAGAGCACATATTCTTCTCTTCCAAGTCATATCCACAGAAAACTGGCTTTTTCTATCCCAAACCTATCAATATATGCCATCCAAGTGTGCATTTGTTGTTCAACTGTAATGCACAGGAGACCAGAAATCCTTTACTGAAATAAATGAACAGACGCTGTTCATCTCATTTTTGAGGAGCAATAGACAGGTACCCAGCTCAGTTCCCAATCTTTCTCAGCTGGAAGATCATTCCATTAATTCTTTAATTCACATTGTTGAGACTAATTTGAAACAGCTGCAGGTAGGCATGTAACTGATTGCAGAAGACCAGAGAGAGGTTTGTTGTGGTTTCTTTCCTTCCATGTTTAAGTGGTCTAAGTGAACTACTCAGTGAGCTCAGATGGGATATTTGGAAACACTTCTCTGAAAGCATGGCCAGGCACTGGAACGTGCTGCTGGGGTCACTGTCCCTGAAGGTGCTTAAGAAACGCTTAATGTGGTAGTAAGGGACATGGTTTAGCAGGGAAATGTTGCTGGACGGTTGAATGATTGGGGTTGGACTAGAAAATCTTGGAGGTCTTTTCTAATCCTGGTGATACTATGTTTCTGTGCTGTGCTCAGGTTGTACATGCCAAGGTTTGTGTTGATTTTGGATTGTTGCTTCTCTGATTCTGGTGTTTGGATTCTGGGTGTTTCTAATTTCTGAGGGGTGGGGGTTACAGGAGTGTTGTAAGTAAATGCAGTTATCAAGAGAACAGCGTGCCTCTAGCCAGTAGTACAAGAACAAATGATAGGAAGAAGCGCCTCTTTATTAGTGTAAATTGCATCAACCCTTGTCATTTAACAGCATACATAGGTTCTGATAGACAAGGTTACCCCTAATCAGCATGTCCACATTGATCTCTTACTGAGTTGTTTATTGGCTGAGCTATTTATTAGTATTTTACAGTAAAACTGTTTTGCCTCATCTGTTTTCTGGATGACTTAGGGCCCAGTCAGCCATGGCAGGAGGAAAATGCCTGCATGCTGCTCTGTGATTGAAGGTAAAGCCCAAGGCTTCACAGCACGTACAAATTCAGCTAGGTGGGAAGCACCTCTGAGCTCTTGGGTTAAATCTGATATTGAGTTGTGGAGACAGGAATTAAAGCAGACCCAGGAGTAGCCTTGGGAAAGTTTTCATCTGCCTGGCTCTCACTATTTCATTATCTGAACTGAAAATATTGGCAACGTTCCATGTGAAAGATTTCTTCTCACTGCTCCTTTTGAAGGTGACCTTTAAGTTTCCATACCATTTTCTGTGAGCAGGAACTTTATTTGCCCGGCAGCAGTGTGATATGGCAGTGGTAACAGCCCAGGACGTGCCATGGAAGAGAAACAAAAACTCTGCTTGAACTTCTTCACCCATCTCCTTCTGGACTGACCAGTGTAAGCAAGAATTTTCTTGTGAAAGCACAGGATTGGGTAACATGCTGCAGTGTGGCCTGTGCTAAATATACTGGGGTAAGATGGATCTCTTTGCACCTTGTATTTTCCCCATCTATGGGAAAGATGCTCCCTGATGGAAAATCATAGGGTAGAACTGCTCAGGTTGGAAAAGACCTTAAAGATCTTTGAGTCCAGCCATAACCTAACCATACTACCCTAACTCTAACAACCTGCTGCTAAATCCTGTCCCTGAGCACTGCATCCAGAACATTTTGACACCTTGAAGTGAAGGTGGGGAGGGTATTACATGTGTCTGTGGTGCTTCGTGGAGAAAAGAAGGAAAGCAAGAACAATGGAATGGAAGGAAATGTGAGAACAATGGGAAGAGAAAAGCTGCTTTTAGCCTTACACAGCGGCCATTGATTCCTGAAAGCAGAAGGATAATAATTCCTCATTGTGCAGCTTCCAGACAACAGTTAGAACAGAATATTTACTTTCTTTTAGAGACTGCAGGAATACAAATGAATTGAGAAGACTGGCAGAAGCCAAAGAAGGGTCAAAAAGAATTTAGAGACTAGGGAAGTAGCTTAGGCAAAGAGGAAAATGAAAGGAGCATAAGTGAAGGTGTGACTCGGCTCTTAGAGTTCTCAAAATTGATGTACTCAGATATAAATGAATCGCTTTTGTACTTTGCGTTCAAAAGGGATTTCAGGGATGAAAGATATAAATAGGGGAATATCATGGGCAAATGTTTTTTATGAGGAATGACCTCCTAGTGAAAAATGAGATGCCATAACTTTTAATGCTGCTAAGCAGTGTGTTGTAGCGTGCTGCACAGATGTGTTACAATCACTTCTGGGCCTTCACGTTTCATGTGGTTCCCTGGCTCTTGGCAAAACGGTGATGTTTGAACACTGCTACTCATAGGGGTGGCTTTACTGCTTTTACGATTACTCTTTAGCAACGAACAGCAGCAATCACAAGTGAAGGGAAATGCTTACTTTTCCTGGGCTTAATGATAACATTTATTAAAAGTAATGTTCTGACTTGAAAAACTAAATGACCTCCTGCCAAAAGAAATCGTGCACAGTGCTTTGCATGAAAGAATTATGTTAAAACATGAAATTTGCATTTGTTAGTTTTTTTCTGATGTCAAGTCCAGTTTCATGTGATGCAATTCTCTGTAAATATTAGCTTTATGAAATGCTGTGGCTATTCCTTTTTTGACCAGCAGTGAGTTTACTGTGCATTCAGTTAATGTGTACAGGCACATGTCTCTTGCGTACTACAGTTGGCATTCTTCCCGTTCATCCCCCCGATGTCCTGCCAAAGCTAACGAGCCTGTTTGCTTCTGTTGCTCCAGGGCCGTGGAAGCTGGATAACCTCTTTGGGCTTTGAAAGCAGAGGGGCAGATGGGCTCGGTCTGTTCACATCCATGTGACACCGGAGCTGGGTGATTTAGAGCTCAGTTTTGCATCTTCCCTTATTTCCATCCAGAGATTCTCTTTGCCTTCACTCACCGAGTAGGAGAGAATACATGGTGGGGGGCAGGGGGGATCAAAACAGTTAAACAAATGCTGTTTTCTTTTGTAACTGTGTTGCTAAAGGGATGTGAAGTTGAGACACAACTACAGTGTTGTGCAATGATGGTGCTTAACAGTGGAGAACCAAATCTTGCTCCTAAGGCCTCATAGATGTTGAGCTGATAAGAGTGCAGCTGGGGAGAGGCAATCCCACGAGTGGTGCTTTGACTCTTTCTAGTGTCTTTATGCACAGAATTTTGAGCACAAATCATGTCAGGTACATTTTGGCTGTGCACTGAACGCTGTCATGTTGAGCTTACTTCAGTTACTAATTTGAGGTTTTAATAATACATACACTGAGTGCTACGTATCCATGCATACATTAGCTTGGAATTAGTACTGCAAATGAATTTCATTGTTGTTCAGATATAGATGCTGTCCCTTTTACATCCTCATTCATCACCTTCCAGTGCAAACTCCTGTTTTCTGTGTGTTTTTCCCATTTGTTCTCTGATTTGATCATTTTGGCCTGAGGCACAGAATAGCATCTTCACAGAAACTGACTTTTAACCACGTGAAAAAGTTCCCAACCAAGATAAAGAAAGGAAGAGATGGTGATGGACAGATGGTACGTGTGAGTTACTTCAGAGCGGCTCCTACTCTGAATTTCAGTGCATTGGGATCCCTGGGAGGACAAGGGAAGTGAGACAGCCAGCTGCGACCTCCAGCTCTGAGAAGTGCTGACAGTGTGGCAGTGCTGGGTTTGTGCTGCACTGAGGCCAGCTGGCTGTGTGGATGTGGCTGGAGATTACTTTCTGATAAATAGCAGTTAGCACAGCTCTGCTTGGTAGGAACAGGAAGTGCCACGCGGAAGGACTGACAATCCAAAATATGAGTCAGAAAATGAAATTACTGAGTGACACAGATGCATATATATCAGTGCCTCCACTCCTGGCAGGACTGCACAGGCAAAATGTTCTCATAACAGCTTCCTTCATATACCTTAGATGCACAGTAAAAGAGCAAGTGTTGTGATGAGTAACGTACAGAAGACATGGGTGTCTGGTATTTTTAGTTTAGCAGTCAGATTTTCTGTACGTTTCACAGTGATGTAGGCTGGCTTTAGGCGTGTTTCTTAATGGTCACAGCTGCTTCTTGCACACCTGAACAGTGGCTGACTCCTTCCTTTGTCTGCCATCAGTAAACTTGACCCTCTAAAATATGTTTCTCTTTCTCTTCCCTTGTGTGAATTGTGAATTCATTGGACGTGTCTTGTCTGTGAATGAGCCCTTACAGAGAAGTGATTGTGGCATGACCTTTCTTTATTGAGACGAGTATATAATAAGACTCTCCTCATGCATTTCTGAACAATAAGAGCAGCATTTATTCCAACAAATCTGGACCCTGGTTTGGTTATGTAATTGCATAAGCAAATCGCTGTGATTTCAGTATTGCTTCCAACTGACAAAATTCTACCCACGCAGACCTAATTGCAAGATGGGGTCATGAACAGCAGTTTGATGTGCTCCTTGATTAGATAGAAGATATGTTCAGCCTCACACACTTCAGGTGCTCTCCTTTTTTCTCCCCTTTAAGCCAGTTGCTTCTGTGCTACCAGTGAAAATCCAGTACCTGTTCTTCTAATTGTTGGCCCATTTCTATACAAAATGATTTCTGAGTTACATCCAAAAGCATATAGACCCCCCTTTCATTGCCATGACAACAGCAATACATGCCAATGTTAGCAATGTCTGCTGGAAAAAAGTCAGGAAAAGCAAAACACAGTTAACTGGGAGATTTCAGATGTAAATCCATTTTTATGTAACAATCCATAGTTAACCTTGTACTGTGAAGAAGTGGTTATGAGCGAGCCCTGTATAAATAGCTCAGTTTAATGAGTCCTAGACATCGCATTACCAAAGAAAAGTACAAGAATAATGAGAGTGGTCATAGTCCTGGTATCATGTCTGTGTTGGAAGAGAAAATAAGGAGTGAAACGTGGCTGCTAAACAAAGGGTCATTAGTTGTAGAAAAAAATAACTGTTATAGTGTACATAGTTCTGCCATTATCATTCTGTTCTCATGATCGTCTGGGATTAAATTACTATTGATAGGATTACAAAATGATGCATTTAAGATTTATTTTAAAATAAATGAAGTAATAATAGGAAATGATAGGTGGAAAAAAACAGGTCCCGTGGACCTGAGCACTAGAAGAAGACCAAATAAAGCTGGGAAGGAAGACAGCTGGGGGGCTTAGACTTGAGAGGCTTAATCTTGCTGTGAGGGAGGGGGAGAGGACAAATGCTGTTTCCCAGGGAGGAGTTGTGGTTCTGTTCTCCTTGGTCTCTATCTGGAGTTCTCCCATAGAATAATCTTTTCCCCCTGCAAATCTGAAGCTGCAGATGGCTGCAGGGCTCATCTTCCCTCTGGTGTGCTCAAAAGAGTTTCAGGAACCTCTTCAGTTTCTAAAGGATAGAAATGCTATATATCTTAGTTGAGGTAGCAGATACCTAGTGGCAACTGTAGGCAAAGTCAGGGAGAACATAGAGCTTGTTACCATTATTTTATACCCTTATTTTTAGACCTGTGGATCCTGGTGGCTTCAGCTGGTTTCTCAGGAGTTCTGCTTTATTACAAGGAGGTTGATTTAGGCCTCCTCATCCTGTATCATTTGCCATCCTGGGATTTCTGTGGGTCAGAGAAGTCCTGAGTGCCAGCTGGCTGGAAGTGCAGGCAGTATCTCAGGCGGTGTTTCAGTGGGTGGGTGCTAAAAGAGTCCTCCTGAATTCCCAGAGAAACCGTGTAAGTCGCTTCTAGATGCTGTCTGAGACTTTGAAAATACTGTTATCATTTCACAGTGTCACTGCGCTCACTGCTGTGGCTTTTAAATTGGGTATCAGAACTTTCTGGCAGGTGGGGAGTGGGCAGTGAGGGGCTTGTATGCAGCCTTCCTTAAAGGTGAGGCAATGCTTACAATCCTAAAGAACATAACTTAAATCTGAGATGGTTCTTGATCAACCTGCCCATCTGTTTTTCTCTCTAGCCATAGACTATTTCATATTTGTGAGCCTGTACATTCAGCAGCCTGTGTCGCACAGGAAGGTAAAGCTTAAAAGCCTATGGAGGTTCATAGACTTCTCAGTATGCAAAAAGAAAATGATGACTGGAAATAAACCACGTCTTCTAGAGCAGTGAGACATGCGAGGTGTTTTTAGTTTGGATGATGGCATTGCTTTCAAGATAATTTTAATAGTTGCCACCTAATAAAACTAGCTTTATATGAGGATTCCAAAGGAGAAATTGCAGTTGTCCTTGGGACGCAGCACTTGAGGGGATGAAGCCTTTATCAATGCTAAGCTGGAAATCCTTTATTTTTGTTGCTCCTCTTACTCCTCCCCTCTTTATTTGGCAGCATATTGTTTATTTCTAAACAATAATGATCACAAACTACACAGCAAATGGTTATTCAAGGTATTTTAGAGAATTAGGTACTTTGAATACTGTTAGAGTCATCCTACACACTTAAAAATACACTCTGAAATGATGGGAAGATGGTCAATTTAGAACACACTGCTGTTAATTTGTTCCCTTGGCTCTTGTATTCTCAGCACTTCAGGTCCCAGGCTGGAGACTGGCTGCAATCATATCTGCACTGTAACTCTGTAGATTCCAATAACATGCCAAGACACCATTTGCATGTGGCCAAATTTCAAGACCAAAGCCGTAGGCTCTCAGTGCTGTGAGATGGCTGAAGGGCTCTGGCAGAACTTAACAACAGCAAAAAGAAAAACCTCATGTGGACGTATGCGTGATTTGACAGTATTTTAAGGTCTGCAAACTGGAGGAGCTCCTTGAGCTCTGTACAGCGCTTGGCTGGTGATAGAGCCTGCGAGCCATAAAAGCTGCAGTTAGCGATAAGGTTCGTGTCCATGCTGTGGGTCCTGTCAGCATGTGGGTGTGGGGCACATTGAGGAGCACTGCTCAGCGGCTGCTCCCTTCCACTGCTGCTGTGACGGGCGGCAGAGCTGCATGGAGATAGTTAAAGGAAGCTGCTGAGTATTTTGATGTATCTGATGAACTTATTTCTCACAAAGCATCCACATTTTAAACATTTAAAGTGAGCTTTACAATGTTCTGATAGCTCACGCTGCCTTCTGGTGCTGTTTGCTTGTGAAGTGGCCTTAGCAATGAGTTAATGCTGATTCACAGCGCGCTGCCCGTGGTGTCAGGCAGGACGTTACACTCACAGCCATAGAACTGAACTGCGGGCTGTGCCTGAGCAACGACACACCTTCTGCACCACGTCTCAGCGCAGTGACGCTGCACAGAGCAGTTGCTAACAGAGCTGTTTTTGGTCTGAGTTTAACATGGGTGTTTGAGGCTGGATTTTCCAAGCGAGACATTTGTGTTTCCTGCAGTAAATACAACTGAATCCTGAGGCAGCTGTTGAAGCTCAGGCCGCGTCCCTCATCCCGCAGGTGCCGGGCGGGCGGAGCGGCCCTGCGCGTGGAGGCGGGGAGCGGCCGGCATCTCGCGAGAGCCGCGCTCGGGCCCCGCGAGATCTCGGCGCCGCCTTCCCCCTCGGTGCCCGCGTCATGTTTTCTCTTTGACAAGCCGCTCCCGCACGCCGGACGCTGCCGCCCGCGGTGGGCTCGGCTCATGCCCCCGCCCCGAGCTGTGCCGCCCGCCCCGAGCTGTGCCGCCCGCACGCCGCTGCCCGGTGAGCGTTCGGCCGCGGGGCGCCGGGGGCTGCTGGGGACGGGCGGCCCTGAGGAGCGCGACAAGGGGGGAGGGGGGGGGGGTGTCCGCAGCGCCGCCCGGCGGGTGCGGCCGGGGAGAGCCACAGCCTCGGGGAGACCCGGCACCGCCACGGGAGGTCGGGGGGATCGAGGAGGTCGGTGGGTGCGAGGAGGCCGCGGCTCCGGGGCCGGGCGTGGAGCGGAGCGATGGGCGGACGGGCGGCAGGTGGGGCCGGGCGGGTGGAACCGCGCCGCTGTGAGCGGGATGGAGCGGGATGGAGATACTGCGTCCTGAGGGGGACACGGACGGGCCGGCTCCGCACGGAACACGCGTTCCGCTCCCAGCCGGGTCTCTCCCCTCAGCGTTACGGGCGGATCTGCCCGAAATTGCGGAGCGGCCTGCACGGGGCCGTAGGTGTGCGGGCATCTCCTGATCGCAGCGCCAACCCCGTCGTCTCCCCGTGCCTCACACGCTGGCTCCTATTGGCAGCAGTGGAAAATCGCTGTGTGTGACGGCTGACATGTTTTGTAGCCGAACGTGGCGGTTTTGTTTATAACACGGAGTGCTGCGATTTGCTTTTAGGGCAGGCAGGCAGCTCTCCATGTTTGTCAGGGGCAGAACCCCTTTGTTAATCTCTCTCCTTCACAATCTGCAGTGGATACGTGCATATGTTGCCTCAGCGAACGCATCTTTATGTTCATTTTCAGACCTGTTTGTGTCACATCTCTGCTGCTTTTTGCTTCATAGGCTTCTTCCTTTGCAGTAGCTGGGACTGTTTGATATATATGCACACATATATTATGTGGTGATGCTGATCATATTGGTTGCGTAGCTGAGTGTTCTGTACTGTTAGAGCCTTGAGTTTTGATAGAAACTAAGTTTACACATCCCAAATGAACGCTGCTCTTTGGAGGTACCATACAAACCTCATCTTCATTGCTCAGGAATGTGGGACTGCAGAGGATGTGGATCTCAGGGCTGAGTCTCACATAATTATGGGAAAAATATAATAGACATTTAATCTGGCAAGGTAGGCTGTGAACCTGGTCAGCATGGTACAGCTTCCCAGTATCCGAAGAGGAATCTATTAATTTCGTATGGAAGATTAAAGGCTGTACAATGTTAAAATGCCGTGGGACAGGTGAAGGACATGGCCAGTCTCCTGCCCTGTTGTCTTTCCTTTAGAATGAAACATCTGGGCTCCTTCTGTCCAACTATAAACAAACCCGTGCATGGTTGAGACTTCCCTCTTTGCTCATACATTCTTGTTCAGCCATATTATGTATATCTTGTTCATTGCCTTAATATTAAGGGTTCCCATGTTTCTTTGCGCAGTCACTGAGAGGTCTGCCTAGTTGTTAATTAAGAATAATAGTGATATAAAGCCTTTTGGCTTACTTTTGGTGGGCGGTTGTTGTCTTTTTAATTTCATTTAGTCCTCGAATTGAACAATAGCTCACCAGTGAAAGCTGTTCCTTCTCTTATTTCAAAACTGAAAGAAATGGGTATTAGTTAATTAGGAAAGGCTTTTAAGTGGCCTAAAAAGTCAGTTGGATGTTATTTCAGATAGGCAGCTGGTTTTTAAAGGAAGCCTGCAGCCACGGCTTGCATGATTTGAAGCATCAGGAATAGCGGGAGTGGAGGTGCAGATGGGATAAACTCTATGTGAAATTAGTCATGATACACAGGGTGCTAAAATAAAAGGAATATACACTTAATACTTTAGTTAGGGTTCACTTTCAGTATTCTTTTTTCCTTGCAGTTTCTCATGTATTTTTTTTAATGATTGTGGTGTAGAAAAGCGCTTTTATCCCTCTTTACTTAAAAGGGACGGAGGTGTGTAAGCATTATATGGATTGCCAGAAGAACTTGGTAGAACAGACATTTGAGATCTGATCATGGGTTGTTATGAAGCCATTATCTGCTCAATAAAACAAGCTTCATTTAGATCCTGTAGTGATGCTCAGTCGTCTATTGTTTATTTGACTTTTTAATCTTCACAAATATATATTGGTTATATATAGGGCACCTTTGTATCTTGCTGGTTTAACTTCCTGTTGCCAGAGTGATCTTACAAACACAAGCAACATGGTGCTCACCATTTGCTTTCTTGTGATTATTTCTCAGAAGTTCTCAAGCCCTGCTACTGCCAGCAGGTTTTGTTCTCTTCTGTCTTCATAGTGGTGACACTCATAATATGGCCTTCAAATGCAGGAGGTGTTTTCTCCTTTGAAACATCTAAACCTTGTAAAATGAAACTCGCCTTTCCAACGGCTGCTGAAGAAGCTGCAGATGCTTGTTTTGCAGCACAGTAACTTCACAGTAAGCCATGTAATGTCCAAGGATTGAGAAAAAGAGCCTGGGACCCAGCGGCTGTGGAATTTGCCAGTCCACAGCAGGTGTAATTGTGGCCTGGGAACTGGCCAGGTATATTTTCTGGCCTTGACCGCGTGTTGTGATTGACCTGATGACATCAAGCTGATTGGGACTGTATTGGGGTGGCTAAAGCAATTGTGTTCTCTGCTGGAAGCTGGAATTAATTTGCCGCGTAGAGAACAGCCTCCAGTTGGAGTCTTCGTTACTGGTGATAACTTTGAGAAATATTTTGACTTTCTTTTGCTTTCAGCAGGATTTAACGTGGGGATGTTCTCCTCAAACATTTCCCTACAAATGCATGACTTTATGTAACATAACTTTATCTTTGAGTACTGGTTATACTCTGAGTCAAGGAATGGAACTACTAATGCTAAGTGAATAACTTGTTAGTTTGCATTAAGTTCCAATCTAGCTTTTGAGTCCATTTTATTGCTCTTTGTTTAATATTGAATAAAAAATGGGCTCCGTTGTACTTAGGTTGCTCTGAAAGTTGTGCCTCTTATTTATAAATTTCTATGGGAACTACAGCAGATCCAAAGAGCTCGATAACACTACTAGATGATTTCAGTTTAAATTATTGTGGGTGGTGTACAACAGAAATAGAAGTGTTTATGTTGTGTTGGTTTTTAAGTGTAAGTGATTAGATTGAGACTATTGATTGAAGGGTTGGAGCACCTCTCCTATGAAGAAAGCTAGCTCACTTAGCCTTTGGTTAGCTTGGAGAAGAGAAAGTTTTGGGGAGTCCTCATTGTGGCCTTCCAGTCCTTGAAGGAAGCTTGTAAGCAGAAGGGAGGCAGACTTCTTACATGGTCTTGTAGTGATAAGACAAAGGGGAATGGCTTTAAACTGAAAGGAGGAGTTCAGTTTAGATGTTAGGAAGCAATTTGTTGCTCAGAGGGTGGTGAGGCAGTGGCACAGGCTGCCTGGAGAAGCTGTGGGTGCCCCATTCCTGCAGGCATTCAAGTCCAGGTTAGATGGGGCCCTGGGCAGCCTGATCTGATGGGCATCAGCCCTGTCTGTGACAGGGGGTTGGAGCTCAGTAATCTGTATGGTCCCTTCCAACCTAAGCCATTTTATGATTGTACTTTGGCTGGGCACTAGAACAGGATCCCCAGGGCAGTGGTCTCGAGTTTCTGGAGTGTAAGGAGCTTTTAGACAACACCCTCAGACATAAGGTTTGAATTTTGGATGGGCCTGTGTGAAGCCAAGAGTTGGACTTCATCATCTTTATGGGTCCCTTCCAACTCAGGATATTCTGTGATTAGCTGTGCATTTTGGCCAGTGATGAACAAGGGCCTGCATGCCGCTCTAGACATGGGGCTCTAGGCAGCTGGTTTGAGCAGAGGTGTCCCTGCCTGCAGCAAACATAGGAACTAGATAATCTTTAAGGGCCCTTCCAACCCAAACCATCCTGTGATTCTGAAATACTGAACAAATAACTAGGTGTCATTATGTTCTGTTAGGATTAATTTTAAGTGTCACAGTTTGCCCTGGCCATGAGCAACATGGAGGATCTTCTATGTTTTGTGTTGTTCATAGGTTTTACATTGCTGGCCTGTGAGAAGACTTGGGTGAACTCTGTCCTTACGGTATTTGTGAGGGATCTGCAGGTTGTTCATAAAGTGTCTCTGCTTAAAGCCCATCTAATGGTATTGAAGAAAGTCCTGGTCTTCATTTTGGAGCTGTGTAATGCCATTGATTGATGCTTCTGACTGTTTGAGTGGTTTGAGAGAACCCAGGTGTGGCGGTTCACAGAGCTCTGAAACACTCCTATGGGGTAACTTAGCATCTCTGGTAGTAGTGATAGTTGTAGTTATGTCCTGGTAAGCAGAAATCTTCAGAAGTTTCCATGGCTGTCTGCAAACAGCACCAGAGTGAAACTGGCCTGTGTTAATTTCATTGCTGTCCTCTGAATGGGTAGACTGGGAAATATCCAATAGCTCTATTGGTTTAGAGTTTCAAAAAGCAGTTTATATTATTGATGTTTTTTTTGTCTGGGTTGTTTCAGAACTGGAAAATCTCGGAGCTTCAAGGGAAGGTCAGCACTCGTTAGGAGTTGTAGGAGTTGAGTTGATTTAGTTAAATTCATGCTGCTTTTTGATTACAAGTGCACACATGCCTGGGAATGATTCCTGCTTGATGTTGTACTTTTAGTTCATTTCTGAAGGCAGGATTTTAATGAATTTTGTTTATATGTTTCTAAATAAACCTTTTAAGAAAAAGTACGTAAATGCTGTTTGGAGCCCTGCTATCTGCTGCTAAGTCAGATGGGATTAAAACAATAACATGCAAACAATAACGTATGTAAGTCACTCTGAAAGTAATGCCTCCTTTGTATTTCATGGGGCCTACAACAGGCGCAAAGAACACAGTTACACTGTTTGATACAACATATTCTCGGCTGCAGGTACATCATTCTGTCCATATAAAGAGACATATAGCAATAGAGGAAGCAGGAGGAGGGAAGTTGGTGGCAGAGCTTAGAGGTGTGCATTGCTTCTGCTGATATTACAGGGGAGAAATAACCACATTGTTTGATGTCTCATAGTCTTGATGGAATATTGAACTAATAACTAATATTGAACTTAGATAACGACTTAGGTTTTGTGGTAAGAATGTTATGTTTCTTCGCGTTAATGAAATGGTTTATAGGGATTCTAAGTGCTTATGCTACAAACTAATCTGTTCCAGGTCTGAAGAGATTCCACTTCTGTAGTGGAGTTGCATTGTCATCACAGGGAGGCAGGAAAGAGAAGCATATTGTGTATTTTTTTTCAGTCGTATTTAGAAGAATTCATATGTTCCAGCCTTCTCAAGAGCTGAACTAAAATAACATTGGAAAAAAAGTGTTTTTGAACAACACCTAAATCTCTTACCATTGAATAGCTGTTGGAGAATGAGCTGAGTTACTCTCCTGATGAGCTGGTAGAATTACCTGATTATTCTGATTGTGAAATCCTTCCTGAGCTTTGTGCAGAACACACAAAAGCTTGATTTTTCCAGGCCATGCCCAGGAATTATTTCTCACTGTTTCAAACATGGGTTGCACTTCTCTTACCAGTACAGAAAATGGTGGTACACCCTGGCTGCTGTCTGTTTAAGTACTAAATTTTCTAATCCATTTCAGAAACCATCCAGGTGACACAGTGCTCAAAGGACCTGTGGCAGTTTCCTCCAGAAGTGCTCACATTGACAATAGTAAATGGAATGGTTGTGAACTGCGGATGTAAAGATTGTGGCAGTGAACACGTGCTGGAGAGAGCCATCCTTCAGATAGATACAGATCTGCTTATCTGTTAAAGCTCCGCTTTTCTTTGTGCTCAGTTTAGAAATGACTTTCCCTGTCCGCTGGGGAAAGGCGCTGTGTTGATACAGCCAGGCAGTAAATAGAATTCAGGCATGTGGGTGTCACAGGCACTTCTTTGCACATCCTTTAGTTTTGAAACTTGCTGCCTTTGATTCAACTGCATAGACTTCCAGCTTCTTGTCTTACAAGCTTTTGTAATGAGGCTCCTGTAAAATTAAGTTCAATGTTGTCAGCACCTTACAGAGGTTGCTGGAATTGCTAATTGCAGAAAGGGAACCAAGTGCTTCTGAAACTGAAAAATTTGTGACCTTTAGGAGGTTTCAAACCTTCCGGGTACAGGAGGTCTTTCAGGAGGTTTTGCAGACAGTCAGGGCTCTCAGCTTCTGTAGTTGTAGGAGTCTGAGCATTTCTGCCAGAGTGATTTGTTTTGTCTGTGCTTTATTCCTACTGTAATCAGCCTGAGTTAACAACAGATAGTAGGCAATATTAGACTGCACTGAATTCAGGCCATATTAATAATTTTCGTGTGCCTGCTGCTGTCAGTGGGTTAAGAAAAGTGTATTTCTTTGTACTGAATGAAGATGCTGCATATTACACATCCTAGTTCTCAGGCTGTGGTTGGTCAAGTGGCACTCAGTCTTTCCAGAATGTTGCAGCCTGTGGTTTGTAGTTAAACATTTTTTCATTACCTTTCTAATACATCTTTTCATGTTTCCACTCTATTTGCTACAGGATATTATGGCTTACTCCTTCATAAACGCCAAAATAATTCCCAGTTGAGCTTATCCTGTAGCTGTTGGGGAGTAGGCTGTTGAAACTGGTTTTGATTGCTTTATACATAATGCATTATTTATGCAGAAAATGAATAATAATACATTTTGCTCAGTTGACAGTGCAGAAAGAAACCTAATTAGCTGAAATAGAATTTGGATAGAATGTTGAATTTCTTTCTCCTGTTCAAAGGGTGCTCAGGTCCTTTTATAAGTGATAGTATGCAGCTTTATTTTCTCTCCAGCAGCACTGCACTAAGTTACTGGTGAATCATTGCTTCCTAGAAGACAGGAGTCTTTTATTTCTCTAGCTGGATTGCTGTGATATTTCTGAGCAGAAGAATCTGGTGTTTTGCACATCTTCAAACAAGAAGCTTTTCTGTTTTGCGTGCATTCATAATTGTAGGAGTATGTGGTGGTGACCAGATAGTTAAACCTGCCTTCAGTCTTACTGTGAGATAGTAGTGGAAATGAGGTTGACCTTGTACAAGCCTTGATGTTTCTGATATTTTTGATTGGCCAGGAAACATTTGCAAAAGCTCTTAAAATCTGAGTGGAATTTTGAAGGAAACAATGATCAAAATAAATCAGGCTCTGATTTGTGTTTGAATATAGGCTTGCAAAAGTGCAGTCAGGTGTGCTTACTGGGACGTCTTAGTGCTAGTTAAAAGAAAGGTAATGGAGGGATGGACTTGGAGCTGTAGAAACTATTGAAACTTGGGACTGTGTTGGCTGAAGAACCATTTTTGCAGGTTCAAAACTCTCTGGGCTGTGACAAGTGATATCTAAAGACAATGTCCAGGCGTGTTCCTGAGGTTTACCATCTGCATTTGACTACACTTTATGTAAGGATGGCGTTGCTTTTTATCCCTGCCTTGCAGGGCCTGTTTGGTACTTGTACACAGGGAGAAGAAAGCACTGAGCTGTGCAGTGATAACTGAGCGTGAAGGATACACAGCCATCAGAGAATCACTGTTCTTGAGGGTGTAGTTCCACTTCTGAGTTGGTTGTGTATAGTTTCAGTTTTTCCTTTTAGTGCCCTGGGTGGCAGTTTATACCTTCCTTCAGATATCTGTAGGCTTCTCTTGTGATGAAAATTCCTGGTAGAATACCAGTAACTACTTGCATTTGGCAGTGAGCTTGAAGCACTGTGTTGGAGAGCATAATTGAAGAAGAAAAGCAAACCCCCTACAATTAATTGCTCCATGCATTAAGGTGGTTTCTATCCATTGGTAAGCTGGATGTCTGTTGACTTGTATTAGCTTGGCTGAATTTGCTCAGCTGTGTAGAGGCAGTTCTTGGATGACAAATTCGAGTATCCCCTATAATTTCCGAGTTGAAATGGAAAACTGAGGCTACTGAAATTCCTTTGGAGAAGCTGTGTGTGTGCTCATGGTCCATGGGCCCAGGGAGTCTTTCAGCTTTGCCCTTCAGCCCCATACTGAATTATTGTTTTCCCCTCACCCCATTCCTCTATAGAAATGAAGGGATATTTACTGGGTTGGGGTTGTTTTTTTGCAAATTCCAAAGTCCTTTGTCTGTGTTGAAGTTGAGATTGTCTATTATTAAAGCGTTTTAGATTATTTTTGCCTTTAGTAAGTAGTTCTTTGTATTTGTGGTTGATCAAAGCTGTCCCACTTACCTCAAAATGAAAAGACATAAGACCTGCTGTAGTAAAAACCTGGAAAAGGGATCTGTAGAGATTCGACAGTCCTTACACCAACCAATGCAGCTGGTGGCATGGGGTTGTATATCTAAAATAAGCTGGGATTAACTGCAAAGTTGGGTTCCACTTTGAGTGTTTAAACTGCTGCAGTGGCGAGGAGAAGAAACAAACAGTATTTATAGCTTATCACTTCATGGTCTAGTTCCGTTTAGCTTATGCTCATGTGCACATCTGGTGCCTTTTTTTCATTTCTTATTGAAGATGGAAGGATGGTCCTTATTTCCTTAGGAAATGTGGTCTGTGTTCGTAGTGATAGGAAATGTATTCTTAATAGAAAGCAAATTTGGTGGGTCTTTTGTTGTACTTAATGATTGCCTGCAATAAGCCTTTCACATCTTCACCTATGTGAACTATTGGTTAATTCAGGGATGCTTAGATCTCAAAAATGAACGTGTTAGAGATGGCTGATTGCAGGCTGAATTCATTCCTGGTTAAGGAAAGGAGGCCCTTCAGTGACACTGAATATTTCAAATTCAGCTCCCGGGTGGCTGACACGTCATTTTCTTTTCTCCCAAGAAATGTGGTGCCTTTCCTTTATATTTCAGCTCAGAAGGGAAGATCTTAAATATGTTTATTATTAGCACTTTTATCTTCCTTTTATGCTTACTAATTATTGCAAGTGGTCAAAGCTTCATCCTAAGTGTAAAATTTGAGTGGTAATAGTGTGTGGTAATTCTTATATTTGGTTTTAGTTAATACCTTGCTTATATAGAATCAGAGAACGGCTTAAGTTTAAAGGGACCTTAGAGAACATCTTCCAGTCCTTCTGCCATCAAGCTGCCCAAAGTCCATCCACCTGAACACCTCCAGGCCTGGGGCATCCACAGCTTCCCTGGGAGCCTGTGCCAGTGCCTCACCACCCTCTGGGTTTTGCTTTATGATGGCTAATCTGAATCTACCCTCTTTTGCTTTGAAGCTGTTATCCCTTGTCCTGTCACTGCAACTTCCCAGCTCTCCTGTAGGCCTCTGCAGGTACTGGCAGGCCACTAGAAGGTCCCCCAGAGCCTTCTCTTCTCCAGGCTGAACAGCCCCAGCTCTCTCAGCCTCTCAATTCAGGAGAGGTTCTCCAGCCCTCTCACATCCCTGTGTCCCCTTTGTGCTCCATCCAGCAAGTCCTTGCCCTCTTTGTGCTGGGGGCCCAGAGCTGGGCTCAGTGCTCCAGGTGGGGGATCTTACGAGATGTGATGGGGAAAGCTGTTCACCTGGAAGATGTGAACATTTGCTACACATGACATGTGGTTGGTCAGTGATTTGAGAGAACTTTTTTTTTTTCAGCTTGCTGAAAGGGGTGTTTTCTCTATTTGAAGTCTCAAGATTAAAAAAAAAATAAAAATAAAACAAATGTACTGAAATGCAGATGGGATGTTTTTGAGGATTGTTTGTTGCAATTTCAGATATATCTTTTGGTTGCATTCAAAAGAAACACTCAGACAGCTTTGGCACCTGGGAATTACGAGCATTTTATGTGTTCCAGCGTTGGAATACCTGAATGAAGCTCTTTGATGTAGAACTAAGCCATTTTTGCTTGTACTGCTACTGATGAAAGAGAAGTACTTATTTTCTCTACTTCTTATCTCGTACCTCTGCCTTCCCTTATGGCCAGGCAGCAGCTTGTTTAAAAAGCTGTCCTAATCTTGTTTAGGAAGTCGGTAGTGCTACATGCTGCCCTGCACTGCAGAATTGGTGCCTCCCACACTGTTAGCTGACCTCGTAGTCATCAGGAGTAAAGCATTTGAGTCCGTTCACATGGGCTTTCAAAGTCAAAAGTTTTCTTTTTGCCTGCACTTATAAGATGCCTTTGTCTACACTTGGAAGCAAATGTAAACCTTACATGTGTAGTCCTCAGGCATGAGCTGGAGAAAATAAAGCGTATTGATTAGCTGTGCTAACCCTTGTTACTAGTGATATGTAAATACTGCACTTCCTCATCAACAGTGGCAGAGAGAGCTTTGGTACTCAGAGAGCATTTTCAGGATGGTATCCAATCAGTTCTCTGCTGTCAGTGTATCTGGCTGTATGTCACATGTTATTTCCAAGATGAACCAAATACTGGTCTCACAATGGACCGGCATCTTTTGAAGGTTGCTGTGGGAAAGCAGGTTACTACAGAGAGCTGAGATTCAAGAGTCAGTCTTCATTTGCAGAGTAAATTCAGTACTCAGGAAAAAGAACAGTTATTTTCACTTCTGAGTTATGTGAACGCGTTTTGGAATTTCTGAATGAAGACTAAGTGCTGAATAAACATGATGTAAAGCAAATGCCTGAGTTGATTCAGGGAACTCCTTTCATAGCTGAGCTGCTCTGTGTAACGCATTGCACTGCGAGCATTACAGCCGTAGTAAGCAGGTCCTCTCACTAGGTGGCAGAGGGTTTTCCCCATCCACCTAAAATCTAGTTAGAAATTAGCTATCAAGAAGAGTTCAGGCTACTGAAGAGCATAAACCTCTCCTTAATTCAGAGTATTGTATTGTTTTGTGTTGGAGTTTTAACATGTTAGAGCTTAGCTGTAGTAAGTGCTGTCATGATGCAAGCTTTGTGTGTTTCACACAGGGCAGCACTTCCACATAGTACAGACACTGGTCCCTGCAGCACCTTGTGCTTGGGTACCTGTGACATTTGGGTGTGGGTTTGGTTAAAATCAGACTTAGTTCATTTGTGATTGTTTCAGACCCATTTGCCTGCGGTCCCCTTTTGTGATTTACTTAGCTGTTTCCATTGCTTTCTTTTCTATGCTGTATTTCTAGACCAGGTTTTTCTTTGTTTTTGTAGGGTTTTTGTTATTTTGTTTTTAATTAGCTGTGCTAAAAGGCAGAATCCTGGTCTTCTGTTCAGGTTAGGTCCTATGCAAAGGTGGACTAAAGGAATAGTCTTTGTGTGTTCCTGTGTCAGCCTTTATTGCATTCAAGATCTCATTGAGAGAAATGATTTCCATAATTTCCAGCTGGCATCCAATTAATTGGCATTTTAAAATTGCATAAGAATGGTTCCCTTTCCCTGACCTTGTCCAACCATTCGAGGATTGCTCATTAATTCTGCTCAGGTGTGTATCTGATCTCTCTGATGACTCACAATCCTTTTGTGAGTCACTACATTCTTCTTCATTTTGGGTCTCCCAGTGATAGGTTCTCTACATACAGAAGAGATGTTTATTTTTTAATTCTATAAGCTTTCATGTCTTGCTATTCAATGTCAAGTTAGCAATCTTATTACTTCTCACTACTTTAGTTTGAAGGTTGATAAACTTGGATGAAAGTTCAAAAAGGTCTGAGGTTCTGTGATTGGCTAACGTGTATTTTTTCCATTTGATCATTTGTTTTAGGATTTGAATTTTTAAACACTGAACAAGAAAATGCATTCCCTTCTAACTAACTGTTAACCTTGAGCCTGTGAGTGCGTTGATACTAAAGCATTTGAGTTTCACATATGGGTTTTGTAACAGAAGTTTTGACCATTAATGTAGAACTCAGTTCCTCCTGTGTCATTCAAGGGAATAAAAAGGAAAATAAGGATTTTTTTGTTCAGGTCTATGTGTTGATTTGGACTCAGGTAATGTGAAAGACAACAGAGGTTTATTCTAAGGACCGGTGCTAGCCAAAAAAAAAAGCTTTGTGGTACAATGCAGAGGATTGCTTTGTAACCACAGGGTTTCCAGAAATTTTGTAGCAATTTCATTATAATGTTTAATTGAGTTTGGATCCACGTAAGTGCATTATTTGTTTTTCTTTCTTAGCCATAAAATAGCCATTAGAAAAACCATCACTTAAATTCATTGATGTCTTTGATTTGAAAAACTTATGAAAGCTGTCAGGTTGGTTTGGCAGCCAGCTTGAGCTGCCCTGATAAAGCAGTGCACACTTCTGAGTTTGCTTTCTACCTCCTTATTGTTAGCAATTCCTTTCTTAAAGTCTATACTAAAAGTTTTAAATACAATTGAAGTCATACATGATGAAATACTTTAATATAACGTAATATGTAATATTCAATAGAGTAAATTTATTTGGAATAGTAATGGATATTTGGCTCTGAAGATCCTATTCACAGAATGGAGTTACTCAGTGGCCCACCATAATGTAACTTACAACCATTTAATATGTTGTCTTTGAATCTAAGATATCTACTTTACTTAAGAAAGGAGAGAGAGTGAGAGAGAGTCCACGTACTTGTTTAAAATGAAGATCAGAATTATCTGCAAAATGTCTTTTTATACGACCCTTATGCTGCTGGGATGGATCTGAATTCCAGATTTGTGCACACTTGTATTTGTAAAATGGTGGAACTTTGGTAAAAAGGGGGATTAAAGTTTTGCTGCTTGTTTTGCTGAAGAATTGGTCTACTGTGAATAGTACATTCAGTAGATACTGTTGTACATCTGCTTACATTTTATTTTTTTTTCATCTTTAGGACTAATGGCAAAAGAGTAAACCAACATGGCAGCGATGGTCCCACCCGTGAAGCTGAAATGGCTTGAACATCTGAACAGCTCCTGGATCACAGAAGACAGTGAATCTATTGCAACAAGGGAGGGAGTTTCTATCTTATATGCTAAGTTAGTTAGCAATAAAGAAGTAGTGCCATTGCCTCAGCAGGTTCTGTGCCTCAAAGGACCTCAGTTACCAGATTTTGAGCGGGAATCTCTAAGTAGTGATGAACAGGACCACTATTTGGATGCCCTTCTTAGCAGCCAGCTGGCACTGGCTAAGATGGTATGCTCAGACTCTCCATTTGCTGGAGCACTTCGAAAACGTCTCCTTGTATTGCAGCGTGTCTTCTATGCACTTTCTAATAAATATCATGATAAGGGTAAGGTGAAGCAACAGCAGCATTCTCCGGAAAGCAGTTCTGGGTCGACTGATGTGCATTCTGTCAGTGAACGTCCCAGGTCGAGCACAGATGCGCTCATAGAAATGGGTGTTCGGACTGGATTAAGCTTGTTGTTTGCACTGCTGAGACAAAGTTGGATGATGCCGGCATCGGGACCTGGCCTCAGTCTTTGCAATGATGTCATCCATACTGCAATAGAAGTTGTGAGCTCTTTACCACCTTTATCTTTAGCAAACGAAAGCAAGATTCCACCAATGGGGCTGGACTGTTTATCACAAGTAACAACATTTCTTAAGGGAGTAACAATTCCGAACTCTGGGGCAGACACTTTAGGTCGTAGATTAGCTTCTGAATTGCTTCTTGGCTTGGCTGCACAGCGAGGTTCCCTGCGATACCTTCTTGAGTGGATAGAAATGGCATTAAATGCTTCAGCTGTCGTGAACGCCATGGAGAAAACCAAGTTGCTACAAAGTCCAGAAGGAATGATCAGCTTTGATTGCTTTATGAGTATATTAATGCAGATGCGACGATCTTTGGTAGGTATACTAGCCTCGGGTTTTCTACATAGCAAATGTAGCTGCATTCTTAACTTTAAATACAGTTACTCAACACTGAATGCCATGTATGGTAGTTGTTAGCTGAATAATTTTCTTCAATGTGTAAAAAAAAATAATAAGACATAATAATAATTAATGCCCTAAGAAAATGGGCTGAATTGTTTGTGAGTAAGGCACATGAATAGCTTTGTCTGTTGAATGATTACTTCTGATCCTCGGTGAATGTTCTTTTTAAAACCATGGCATTATTGCTTAACATGCAATCAGAAGCTGTAGAATGTTTCTGCCTGGTAAGCACAGACTGTAACAAGGGAGGACTTTTTCTCCAAATTGGTGATTTCCTACTCTTCCCCTCAGGTTTGTATTACTTAGTAATGAACATAAATCCAAAAATCTTAAGATTTCTTGGGAAATTCAGCATTTAGAGTACTGATGATGCAGAATGCATAAGTTGTTAGAAAATCAGTTGCTTTGCACAGACTATTGAAATCCAATTTGAAAACAATAGAAAAAAATCTAGGCACACAGTAATGGAAGTTAGAAGTAATCCTTTGTTTCAGTTTATATTCAGTTTCATATTTATATTCAGTTTATATAAAGTAGTTTTTGTGCTGTGTTAGGTTTCATTCTTTTGACTGAAGAAAGACAGATCACAAACTCAGTGCGTGCTGTGCCTATGCTATGCATAGCCTGTGTGCCTTTTGTGAGATGGAAAGAAGGGAGCGAGCTGCCACATCAAATTATTTATTCAGACCAGGATTTTCCCAGCCTGATGGATGGTAGCAGGATCTACATTGGATTAAATGTCCTGATGGGCAACTTCAGCTGTTGCTTTTGTGGTTTTTTTGTGGTTTTTTTTTTTTTTTTTCCACTGGATATAAAGTTATGGACCAAAATGCAGAGTCTATGTAAAAAGAAGAGTAATAGTGGTTAGTAATTTATGATTTAGCATAAACAAATTAAATGTGTTTTAGAACAAAACATTATCAGGATAAATTAACTGTAAACCCAGATATTTTCCCAAAAAACTAAAAATAGGAATGTTTTAACTGGTCTTTGACACGCTTTTGTTTCCCTGAAATGCATGCAGCTGACACAGGTACTCTAATAACAAATCACTACTGTAATTTGTATGATTGCACTGTTGCTCTATGGAAATATTTTTCTCACAGTAACATTTAAAAATTGCAGGGAGCATCTGCTGATCGAAGTCAATGGAGGGAGCCAACTAGAACATCTGATGGCTTATGTTCTCTTTATGAGGCAGCTCTGTGTTTATTTGAAGAGGTATGTCATGAAATGAATCGGGAAATGACACATTACATCTGGCTGTCGTGTGCATGTGTATGGTGCAGTCTGCTGAGTTATTCTGGAACGGAAGAGGGGGGGCAAGGGAAGGGTGAAAAGCAAGAATGCAGAGGGACAAAGTTATTTGAACATGTTAGCAACATATGGTGATAACTTGTGTTTTAGGGAATGTCACAGTGAGAGGGAATTTGACTTGGATCAGTCATTAGTATTACAGGAAAATAAATGAAAATACTGCTGAGTAATAGTTCTCTTTTTAACAGGTTTGTCGCATGGCATCAGACTATTCAAGAACGTGTGCCAGCCCTGACAGCATTCAGACGGGTGATGCTCCCATTGTTTCTGAAACCTGTGAAGTTTATGTTTGGGGTAGCAACAGCAGTCACCAACTGGTAGAAGGAACTCAAGAGAAAATACTGCAACCCAAACTTGCTCCAAGTTTTTCTGATGCACAGACGGTGGGTGATATCTATAGCATTGAAATTATGTAAGACTCAACAGCTTCATAGTTACTGTACAAAGCTGGATAATGTTGCTTTATTGCTAAGTGTGCAAGTTGTAATGGGGATGTGATTTCCAGAACTGATTACACAACTGACTTTGCTGAAGTATTTCACTACTTCTTTGTTGTCTGGAAAAAGGATTGTTTCTTCTTTTAATGATACAAATGGATTGATATCCATGTAGCAGTAGTGACTGAATTATCTATCTAACTTGCAATGAAATGCATTTGTGGAGAGGAATTTGCTTGCCTGTAGGTTTTTCTTTTTTTCCCCTTGGATACCTTAAATACTCAATTGTCTTTTCCATTGGTGTTTTTCACATCAAGTGTGTCTAGTTTAAAAGTCCAAACAGGGCTAGCTGCAGGCACAGAAGCCTTAATTAGCTTTTTGAAGATCAATATACAGTATGCTTTTTCTGCTCTCAGATTCTGCGGTTGCAGCTTAGCACTTCTGTTGATGCGTGACACAGGATAGTTTGCTTTTCTGTTGCTGTGTTGACTTTGCAGTGTTGACTTAAGTAAAAGCATTTTGGGGGATCACCAGACAATTTAGATACATTTTCTGAAATTGTTTTCATGGGCTTCACTTGCACAGTTCTATGCCAGTTAAGTGCAGGATTGGGCATCATAAAGCAAACTTGTGCCTTTAAAATGCTGCCTAAACAGTACGCTAATACACAGAAGGGAAATGAGTGACATCAAGCAGATACTTCTGTCTTTTTCATCTTCAGAAGATATACCCTCAAAGCTGTCAAGTATCATTAATGAGTTTTAGAGATCTGAAAGCAGCCTGAGTTCTATAGTCTGTAAAAGAGATGCAATTAAAAAAGATGACTTAAGGACTGTTTACATCCTTTATGTAAAGAGAAAAAATTCTGCGTAAAATTTTTTTCAGTTATTTTGATTTTATTGCTTGCTGAACTTCACAAATTCGCCTTAATTTTTTACATTGCACTATAGGAAAGGGTTATGGAAAGAAAAATGATATCCTGTTTGAAAATACATACTTTTCGACCTACAGATGGATGATTTACCTTTTATTTTTCCTAAATACTCTTTTATCCTTTTTGTTTATAGATTGAAGCTGGACAGTATTGCACTTTTGTAATTTCTACAGATGGCTCTGTCAGAGCCTGTGGTAAAGGCAGCTATGGGAGGCTGGGACTGGGGGATTCCAATAACCAGTCCACTTTGAAAAAACTGACTTTTGAGCCTCATAGATCTATTAAAAAAGTGTCATCTTCAAAAGGCTCTGATGGGCACACTCTGGCGTTTACAACAGAAGGGGAAGTCTTCAGCTGGGGTGATGGTGACTATGGAAAACTGGGACACGGAAACAGTTCAACTCAGAAATATCCCAAACTCATTCAGGGCCCGCTGCAAGGAAAGGTATGACTTTCATAGATGCACATCTCTTTTTGGTCTGCTCAGTTAAGATGTTGTGTGACATTTGAGATATGTAAGACCTTAAGATTCTGTGTTTTATTTAACTTTTCTTTGAAGTTCTTTCAGCCAAGCACTTAAATTTGTTGATTGCCTTTGGGCTTGTGATTTCAGCAGTGGCATTGTTGGTAAAGTTTCTCACATTCTTAAATCTTGTGTACTCATTGAACTGAGCTGAACTGCAGCGACATTCCAGAAGAACGCTGATGTTGTTAGCTGTAACATCACGACAATCTCATATGCAGATTTTTAGTGGTTTCAGTTGTGCTGTCCTAAAAGGCCTTATTTTCCCTTTCTGTGCATGTTTTGGCCAGTGTTTTTAACATCTGCTTTTGCTTCTCTCTGCTGCTGTTGTTTTTATGTTAAATTTTTTTTTATAAATAAGTCATGACTATTTTACAGATAATTTGCCTCTATTGTTTTCTGCTTATAAAGTGCTAAATGATAAAGCCAGTGAAGATAACTTTAAATGTGTACTTGCTCTACAGAAGTGAAGAGATAGATGTTCACACATTCCTTCTTAGAGAAGATGTGCATAAGCTTTCAAAATTCTTATACAATTTGTATGAAAATATTTTTCTTTTTGTATGTAACATAGGTTGTTGTATGTGTGTCAGCTGGATACAGACATAGTGCTGCTGTTACAGAAGATGGAGAGCTGTATACATGGGGAGAAGGAGACTTTGGGAGATTAGGTAATTCTGAAATACCATGAAGTGCTTTTGGGAGAATTCCTGCATCTAGTCATGATACTGTACATATCTTTCCCCTTTTTTCTTAGCATCACCTCTAAACACACTTATATATGCACGTGTGGATGTGTGAATGTATGGCAAAAATTGATGCAGATAATTTCATAAATCTTCTGTTATTCTTTTTCCAGGAAGGGTTACCTTTCATTTATGAGACTGTATACGATGGTTATTGCCTCTTAAGTGTATACAGTAGACATGTAAAATAAACCATAATTCTAGATCAAGGTGGTTTAGTGATAGTAGAATGGTTCTTTGGACAGTGTTGAGTAACTGGCAAAAGATATTAAGTCTTCGATTATGATGTGATACCAATAGGTAAAACTGACATTCAGTTTACCAAAATGGCTTTATGTCCTTTTACCTTAATACACTTAAGTTAAATTTAACTGAAGCAATAAAGTCAATATTTCTTCTTTTTTTCCTTAAGTTCGCTCCCATCTATTTCATTATCTTTGCTATACAGCTTGCATGCCTAGTATAAAACCACCCTTCTCAAACTGGTTCTGTTAAACCAGATGATTTTGTGCAGAAAATTGCTTTCAAGTAAGATTCCTTACACTATTTAGGCTGCTTGCTGCCCAGTGTTAGGAAGTATAATTACCCAATGAACTAACATTAAAGGCAGTTATACTAGTAATTCTTTTTATTTCTTTCAAAGTAAGTTCTAAATCACAGTTCTGTGATTTCGTGGTGGTACGGTATGAACAAGTACTCTGCCATTTATCTTATAAAAATGAAATGTTTGCTAACCTAATTGCAGATCTCTTTCCAAGAAGTGGGCAAAAATTGTCTTCTCTGGGTACTACAGTTTATGTGGGTTTTGCAAAACTTTGCTGGAATTACTGACCAGAATAGGAATTTTCACAAAAAGAAAATGAATTTTTCTGCTTTCTTCAGGTCATGGTGACAGCAACAGCCGCAACATTCCAACTTTAGTAAAAGATATTAGCAATGTAGGAGAGGTTTCCTGTGGCAGTTCACACACAATAGCTCTGTCCAAAGACGGCAGAACAGTATGGTCATTTGGAGGAGGAGATAATGGTAGGTATAAGTACACCATAATAAAGACATATTTCCTAAAGTCTGTAACTGTTGGATTTGAAAGAAAACAAGTTTTATAAGAATGGTTTTATATGTTGATTTTAAAAATGCACCTTGACATTTTTAGAAATCTAAATAATTCTTTTTTCCAGTTGTCACCATTTATATCTTAAAAATTCTTTCCACGTAAAAATTCTTTCCACGTGTAATTTTTCCTTTTTTTTTTTTTAGGCAAACTCGGTCATGGTGATACAAACAGGGTATATAAACCTAAAGTTATAGAAGCCTTGCAAGGAATGTTTATTCGAAAAGTTTGTGCTGGAAGCCAGTCTTCACTTGCCTTAACATCAACAGGACAGGTAGGCAAAAATAAGTTTTCACTCAAACAATGGCACTTGATATTTGAGAGGTTGGGTTTATTTCAAGCATTTTGGCTGTTGAGAAAATGTACAGCTAGTTCATGAATGCTGGTGTAAGGCTACTGATGCGAGACTGACTAAAAGTACATTTAAGGTTCTAAGAGGCCAGAGTTATTTAGTTCTGCAGATTCAAGCAAAAGTACACATCCCAAGAGTCTTCATTAGCCACAGAAAATAATTATTTTAGATCAAGAAATGTGACCAGTTCAAAACCAAATTAGATTCAGGAAGCAAAAAGCAGCAAAATGCTTTTAATTTTTAATGTACTAACCAACTAATTAAATAGTGTAGTAGTATCTTAAAATGTGTGTTTTAGGATACACGTGTTGACTTTTGTATTTATAATCCAGTAAATTGCAGGAGAGTCTGGAGATAAATGTTGGGTGGTAAATGGAATCCTGGATGTATATGCATGTGATACAATAAACCTTTCTGCACTTGTAACCTAACTGAACTCCCACCTCACCATGATTCAAAGATAATGTGTTCTCAAAGCGTGGACCAAGAATGCTGAAGTTTATTGTTGTAGTTTCTGCAACAGCCTTCCCAGCTGATCTGCTTTGTAGCCAGAAATCTGAGTG
The DNA here is from genome assembly GCF_054131305.1 of Coturnix japonica. NCBI lineage: Eukaryota > Metazoa > Chordata > Aves > Galliformes > Phasianidae > Coturnix > Coturnix japonica. Next base: position 15,492,571 of record NC_140676.1, on the reverse strand, counting down.
TTTGGGGACAGTGAATGTAGATTATATTAAATGTATGTAAGTGATGAAAGTACTCTGTGTTTTTTTGAAAACATAATTTGAGTTATTGTGAAAGTGCACTGTACAGTACATTGCTGATGATCACCAATAGTACAAATTTGTTACTAATATTTTGTGGTTTGTTTGCTCTAGGTTTACGCATGGGGCTGTGGTGCATGCCTTGGCTGTGGCTCTTCTGAGGCGACTGCTCTCAGACCCAAACTTATTGAGGAACTGGCCTCTACAAGAATAGTTGATATTTCAATTGGTGACAGTCACTGTTTGGCACTTTCTCATGGTAAAAATAAACTAAGTGTGAAGATATGTAATCTTTTTTTTTTTAAATCAGAAACGGGTGTATCTCAGATTCTGTTTTCTTCTCTATTTACAATTATAGATAATGAAGTTTATGCTTGGGGTAACAATTCGATGGGGCAGTGTGGTCAGGGAAACTCTACTGGTCCCATTACCAAACCGAAGAAAGTCAGTGGTTTAGATGGAGTTTCAATTCAGCAAATTTCAGCAGGAACCTCTCATAGTCTTGCCTGGACAGCTCTTCCAAGAGACAGGTAATGGTGATACTTGGGTGTATATATATTTAAATATATAGTACCCCTTTGGATACATGTAATACTTTCCTGAAGGCATTAATGCGTTTTAAGTGTTCTGCTTGTAATGTTTTGGGCTGAAGAATCTCTTTGATTTCTCTTTCTTTTTCCTATTGTTATTTTCAAACTGTTGAAGTTCATAAGAAGTAATAGCTTAGCTATTACTTAGCTATATATTACTATATTATATATATTATATATATATATATTATAATATATAGTTATAATTATATATTATTATATATTACTTAGCTGTAATATGAATATTAGTGCATTTAAATTAAGATTTGTTGTCTGCTGTTAGACAAAAGTAAGACCAGTTTACAGAAAATCATCAAGTCAGACAGTGAGAAGACTACTACCTCCTTTAATTCTCCCTGTATTTCATCAAAACCTCTTTATAATCTAGAGTTTGTACTAAAACAGTTTTGTGAGAATGTATCAGCTCTTGCATCAGTTTGATGGTTTTATATTCATGATGCGGTAAATGTTTATGAATGAAAAATGTTTAATTTGTGAAGATATCTACAGGAAAAAAAAAAAGAACGTACATTGCCTGCAACAATCAGGTTTGTCATATTAGTTTGTTTTAAGAAAAAAAAAAAAGCCACAAAAAAACAAGTCAATAAGCTCAAGTGCTCACTTCAATCTGCTTAAATTGGAATATTGGAATATTTTACTAATCACCTTACTTTGATTTTTGATTCCAGGCAAGTTGTGGCATGGCACAGACCCTATTGCGTAGACCTTGAAGAAAGTACCTTTTCACATCTTCGTTCTTTTCTTGAACACTATTGTGACAAAATTAACAGTGAAGTTCCCCCTCTTCCTTTTCCTTCATCAAGGTATATATAACACCTGCACATTTTTGTAACTCTTAAATCAGAATTAGCATATTTTTCTACAAGCATTTTTTGCATGTGAGGTTGGGCTGTTTCTTCCTACTTTTGGAGCACAAGGTCTCTGATCACCTCTAGAGAAGTAGGAGTCATTTAGAATGATTGAAAGACCTCTTAAAGGTCACGTGCGACTTTCTTTGTTCACATTATTTAGAGAAACATAATTGATTGTTTTCCATCTGAATAAACAAAATGTAGAAGGTTGGTTCCATCTTTTTCAGGAACAAATTTGTCTGTGGGACTTGGCAATAAATTATAGTAGCACAGTTTCAGCAGTTTGCTTCAGATATACAGACAGTGGTTATCTGTGGGCAGGTTGAGGTGTTTCATCATCACCACAACATGGGTTGTTAGATGTTGTTGAAGCTACTTATCACAAACAGTAGCCAGGTCATGTCGCTTTGGAGTATGCAAGAAGTACGTATTCATTCGTTCCTTTTCTTCTGGAAGGCGGGACAGAAAATCAAGTGTAACAAGCTAAGCCCATCTCAGTAATACCATGTTGACTGGAACAATCTCTTGACAAATCACTAGCAATCGTTGTTACAGCTTTCCAGATTTGAAGCTTTTACACAAAAATTGATGTTTTAATTGCTGTACTCTAAAGTACAAAAGTATGAATGCTTCCTCACAGACACCTGCAAGTATCAAAGATTCTTAAGAATTTTTTCTTCCTGCAAAATATAAGGATGACCAGAAATTAATACCTTGACTTTTTGTTTTTAATCTGGTGGTCTCCTATAATGAGAGAAGATTACATTTATTACCTCCTAAACAGTTTAAATACAATCAATGAAAATCATAGTGTGCAATTCAGCGAGGATGAGTAGGGCTAACTGCAGAAAATATGAATGCTGCTGTGTTTCTTACAGAGAGCATCACAGTTTTCTTAAATTGTGCCTGAAGCTGCTGTCAAACCATCTTGCACTTGCACTGGCTGGAGGTGTAGCTACCAGTATTCTTGGCCGGCAGGCGGGGCCTCTTCGAAATTTATTGTTTAGACTGATGGACTCCTCTGTCCCTGATGAAATTCAAGAAGTAAGTAATACTTTGTTCACATTAAAAAGAAAAAAAAATCTACTTTTTACTTCATAGCTTTTTTTTTTTTCTTTAAGTGTGTAATTAGAAATTTCTCACTCTAACTTTGTAGACGTGACACTCTGGTGGATACTCTTCTATTCATTACAGTGAAGAAATTAATCACTATCACTGTTTCATAATCTGAAAACCGTTGGAAGATGTTTACTTAAGAATTTCTATATGCTGTTTTTTTTTTTCTTCCTAATGTTTGAGTTATTGCTGATTGTAATGGTAGGGCTTAAGCTTTCAGTTAATAGGATAATTAACATGAGGAAGGAATATAGATAATGGAAACTGGTTGTAAATACAGATACTTGAGCTTTACAGGATCAGGCTCTAGTTTCTCTGTGCATTTTTTACCAGCTGTGAAGAATTTATGCTGATAGTTAATTAGTTACTTTCGTTTACTAGTAGTCAAATACCTTTTGCATTGTGCTTAAATGAAATAGAACAGTGCGCTGTATTGGATTATATGCCCAATTCAGTCAAATGAAATCCAGTATATGTTCTGGATGTATTACGTGTGTCACGTACTGTGTGAATTTTTTTAAAGCTGCAGTCACATTGATTGTTTTTTTTTTCCCTATCCAAGAAGTATTTTCTGCTACTTTACTTTCAGGTCGTAATTGAGACTCTCTCAGTAGGAGCAACTATGCTACTTCCTCCTCTGCGTGAGAGAATGGAATTGCTACACTCTCTTCTCCCCCAGGGTCCTGATAGATGGGAAAGCTTGTCAAAAGGACAGGTATGGTCAAGGGGATAACATGCTGTATTTTGAAAGCAGTGCTGTCTATTCTTCCACTAGAGCAGCATGGAATTTTGAATGGTGAAGTTAGCACGTTACTGATGAAATGCATTGAAGAGCCCTACTTTAACTCTGTAGTCTGTCCAAATGAGATTCTAGATTGTGGAAACAGGAAATCAACTGTTTTCTATGAAGTATAATGTTTGACCTACGTGGATTTCATTCTACTTTGCAAATATTAGTGGGTTGTAACTTTTCCCCTTTTTTGATGAATGTAAAGACCAGGAATTTTCACAGATAAGGAGACTTGCCAAGTACCCTCCAAGTGGAAGGAAATCTGTTCTTGTTCTTTGTGGCATTAGGAGCTGAAGCTTCTGCAGCAGTCTCAAGTTAAAAAATAAAGAGTACCAGTTATTCAGTTCTGTAGATAACATCAATTTTATTGTGGAATAAACTGATTAATGCTGATACTGAAACTATGAAGAGGAATCTTCTGATTGTAATTTTCTGAACATTTCTGATTTTGTACTAAAAGCCCCAAAGAAGTAGAACAGGTTGGGTTTTACAGTGTGCTGTTAGTCCTTTTTTTCAGTGAATGCTACTGAAATGAAAGGCCATCACTCTGTATCTGCTGCCACTTTTGGTCTAATTTGTACCTGTCATGCTTCTTATCCCTTCTTCCTAGAATTGGAATAATAAATTTGTTAAAAAAAAAAAAAAAAAAGACAGACCATAAAACATACATAATTCTCAATAAGTAAAGAATGCATTGGTCTGGTGTATCATTTCATTCTGTCCATCTCAGATTTTTACTGGGTATAGTTATCTAATTGAAAGGCTTAATCTATTTTCTGGCGTTGAAGGCATGCAGAAAAAAACCACAACAAACAGCATTTAGATTTCATTGGTACAATCCTCCAGATTAACAGTTTTACCATAAGACACAAAAATAGTGTTCTATCTCCAATGCCTTTTTAGTATTATTTCATTATTTTGACTTAATGAACAAAACACTTATTTTTTCTGAACTCTTCTTTCTTTTCCTTTTCCCCAGAGAATGCAGTTGGATATTATTTTGACAAGCTTGCAGGATCACACCCATGTAGCCTCTTTACTTGGCTATAGCTCACCATCTGATACCACAGAAACTTCCTCATTATGCATCAGCTATGGAAATCTCTCTGATCAAACATACAGTGTCCAGAGCAGTCATCCAGATACTCATCTAGCTGAAATCTTAATGAAGACTCTTCTAAGAAATTTGGGATTTTATACAGTATGTTGTGGCTTTGTAGTTAATTTTTGTTACGGTGGTAATGAATTTAGAATATTAAGAATGTTTAGAAGTTCTTTCCCACTTCCAGAAAACAGTATTCTTTTGGTTTATCTAAAGCAGCAGTGCCATATATGTATATCTGGAAGAGGGCTAAAAGTAATTGGCTTCTTCTAACATCATCAGTCTCATGATCTTGTAGTGGTATTTTTTGTTTAACCTGGCTTAGATAAATGTAGTTGATTTCATATCAGAGAGAAGTACCTATTCGTGTTACTTGTGGCTGCAAAACTTTTTGGAAGATACAAGGTAGCACATCAAGTATAGGTAGATTGCTTTATGGAATCCTTTTATATCAGTACAATGCCAGCAATCAGAGAAAGAAGCTGAGAATGTAAGTCTGTTTGATTAACTTGACGCCGAGCAATCTGCCTTACAGTAGTTCATCAAGTACAGGTCAGCCATCTTATTGTAGTGTATCAAATACGTTATTGTTCTTAGCAGTAGAATAGTGTTGGCTGATGAACAGTTAAGGGGAGCATAAGTGTAATTGATGACTCTCTCACCTTTTTATTCAACTAGCCAGTAAAATGTAATGGAGAAAAGAAATCAGAGCTGTTTACTTCTCCAGCATAATACCATTGTATGCTGAGGGTTAGGGCTGGTAACTTTTAGTTCTGTTCTGTGGATGTTCAGCAGTCGTATACATCCAGCTACTTTCAGTTTTCTACTTGAAACTGACTCCATTTTTACCATAGAATTTGCAAGGAGGTTAAGCAGCCACCTACCTTCTGTTCCTCATACTGCCATCCTAGATGATGCTAGGAAGGTTTCTGATCTAAAATATTTTGGTATCTTAAGAAATATTACTTATTTGAACACAGTGTGATTTGGGGGTCAGAGTTGGGAGTGAGTTATTTTATCCAGTTTTTACTTGTTAGTAATAATAATTCTCAATAGTTGAAAGTAAAAAAAAGCTTCTTGAAGAGAGTGAGTTTTTTGTTTTTTTTTTCCTTTTGTCTAATAGGATCAAGCCTTTGGAGAACTGGAGAAAAACAGTGATAAATTTTTACTGGGTGCATCATCATCAGAAAACAGCCAACCTGCTCATCTTCATGAGCTTTTATGTTCACTGCAGAAACAGTTGCTGGCTTTTTGTCACATCAACAGTGTTAGTGAAGTATGTATCTTGTCTGTATTTTAAAGGGAGAAAAAGTGCCTCAATGAGCACGACTATCAGAATGTTAAAAATTGCTATGCAACATTTTCTGAGTATTTGAAAACAAAACTGATAGAAATAATGAACTCCTTAAATATTTGCATATTATTATGTATATCTGTATATTACGTATATTTGTATATTTATATTTGATGGTTATTTCCTTCTAGAATTCCAGCAGTGTGGCACTGCTTCATAAACACCTTCAGCTTCTGTTACCTCATGCTACAGACATCTATTCACGTTCTGCAACGCTGCTTAAGGAAAGCTCTTGGAATGGTAGTGTTGGGGAAAAACTGAGAGGTAAATGTTCATGAAAAAAATGAGCAATGGCAGGATTGGCGGCTTAGGACAGTTCTTGTTTGTTTAGATTAGAATAATAAAAACCTTATTTTCCTCACACCTGCACAATATAAGCATCTCAAGTTTCTTCAAAGATAGAAGTTATTTGCATTACTCAAGCATAGCATCAAGTTCATGTTTTGTTAAGACATTTTGCATATAGGGAAACAAAAAAAAATTATCTATATTATAATTTCAGTAATATTTGGTTTAGATTACTGTTTTTTAACATACAGTTTTTTAATTGCTGAAAAGTGCAAAAGGAAAATATGGAATGTGTTTATGGTTATTAAATAAACTCTCCAATTCAGAATTTGCTTTTGAGACTTACTGAGATATCTGAGGTATTTTTGTGCCATCCTTGTTTTATTGTGCCTGTAATACAATTCAATTCCAGATTCTAATTAGGGGTTGGTTTTTTTTTTTCTCTCTAGATGTAATTTATGTGTCTGCAGCTGGTAGTATGCTGTCTCAGATTGTCAACTCTTTATTGTTACTGCCTGTGTCAGTAGCTCGGCCTTTGCTGAGTTATCTGCTAGATCTGTTGCCACCTCTGGATCGTCTTAATAGACTCTTACCTGCTGCAGCACTTCTTGAAGATCAAGAGTTACAGTGGCCGCTTCATGGTAAGTGTAATAAGTAACACACTTCTAATAAGAAAGATAAAGAATAGCATATCCTAGGTTGATGGGAAGGTGTTTCTGTTGTTTGTTGATCAGCTGGAGGCCTGTAAGGCAGATGAACGTGTCCTTAGTATGTCCTCAGGGCTGCATTTGGAGGAGGCAGCCCTGTTTTCTGCTGGCTCTGAGCTGTGAGTGGCAGCAGATGGGAAGCGGCATGGCCTTGTCCTGCTGTCTGTTGTCCCTATGATTCATCCTGCAGCCCAAGCAGATGTCAGTCCTGCTGGGAGCTGAGCAGTGCCACAGGGGTGCTGGACTTCACCTTATCCAAATAAAACCATGGTGCAGAATTTGTAATCCTGCCCCAAATTAGGTCTTGTGCTTCTGGCAACCTCATGCCTACAGCCATACCAAGTGCTTTAAAATATGGACTAGATGATCTAAGTGGTCTTTTCCAATCTTAATGATTCTATGAAATTTGGAAATATAACACTTAGGGATATGATTTAGTGGGCATGGTGGGGATGAGTTGCTGAACTCAGAGGTCTTTTCCAAACTTAACGGTTTGATGATGACTTTGTGATATCACTTTTTATAGTGGAAAACTTAATTTCTATTAAAAACTGCTTTTTTAAGCATAGTGTCTTTCTGCATCTCAGTTTTAAATTCTGAAGTGTTTTATCTTGCTGTGAAATATTTTGAGCTGTGGGCAGATCTCTTTACTGTGCAGCCTGGGACATATGCTGATGTCTTTGGGAATGCAAGAGCAATATAGGAGATATTGACTGAGTGGATGTGGTGGGCACAAGACATGGAGTTAGCACCACACTGTGCCCTTCCCTTGTCCTGGTTTCAGCTGAGACAGTGCTAGTAGCACACTGATGGTTTGGTTGTTGCTGAGTTGTGGATGTGTGCCTGGGGCTGCTTGGCAGGGAAGAGCCACCACCATGGTGTTGTCAAAGCAGGCTGCATTATTAGCTGTCTCATGCTGCATGTGATCCATGTGTTGAACATGCCTAATTTAAGCTTTGAGAATGAGCGTCTGTGTCGTGGATGGTTATGTCTTCTGCTGCTGATAAGATTGAAATGTGAAGTGATCAGTTTGTCCTATCTGCTTTTCCTTCAGTTTACAAGTTGTTGATAAAGAGGGGCAAATCAATTGTTATTAACTGGGAAATGTTACAAGACCTGCAATTAATTTTACTAATTGTGGAGTTGGCTTTAACATCGGGGCAACAGTGATGGATTTAGTGATTCATTGCTAATGCTTTTAGGTGGACCTGAATTAATTGATCCTGCTGGAGTGTCCTTACCACAGCCTGCCCAGTCCTGGGTATGGCTTGTAGATCTAGAGAGAACTGTGGCTTTACTTATTGGGCGGTGTCTTGGTGGCATGCTTCAAGGACCTCCAGTGTCCGCTGAGGAGCAAGATACAGCCTATTGGTTGAAAACTCCACTTTTCAGCGATGGAGTTGAAATGGATATTCCTCATTTGGGTAAGCTGTTAAATACAGAAACCTAACTGTCACTGTGAATATTTGTGTTCTCTTTTGAAGTTTCTTGATCATATTTGAGTAAGTCTCTGTACATAGAGTTTGTATTTCAGCTCTTTTGTTTGCTTAGCTTAATACCAGAAGTTGGAAAATGACTATTTAAGTATTTGCTATAGTTTACAAAGAGTATTGGAAATCCACAGAGATAATTAAAGTATTCAACAGTTTCTCAGTGAAAGAAGTAATGTAAACTTCACTAAATTAATTTGCTTTATTCTTAGGTATTTGGCATTTAACAGAAAAATCAGGGGCTCCATTGTTTCATATACAATTAATTGTTCATATTCTTCATTAAAAATATTATGTTAAATTGTATTCTGCTTAGCAAGTGAAATCTTTATTAATTGAAAACATGATTAAAACCAAATTCTTCTCATTTACTAGAAGCATTGAAAGCATTCAGCACTGCTGTTTCTAGTCATACCTTCCAAGCATGTGTAGTCATCCCAGCCAGGCATGTTAGAGGTGGTTGTACATCGGAGAGAATTAATGATGCAAGATTGTGATATTAAAGCAGAGGATAATGCTTCTAGATCTTCATGAACTTTATATAAATTGTAACTAAATATCTAGTGAGAGTCTGTAGTCAGACAATAAGGTATGGTAATTGGTTGATTAATTTATTTATTCTGGAATAGTGTGGAGAGTGAAATATGTTTGTATGCCTTTCAAAATGGATGCATGTAATCCTCAAAATTTATGGAGTTTAATCTTTAAATGTTTCCCTTCTGTTAGACAAATGCATGAGCTCCTTATTAGAAGTGGCCCTGTCTGGAAACGAGGAACAGAAGCCGTTTGATTATAAGCTGAGACCTGAGATTACTGTCTATGTTGATTTGGCCTTGGGTTGTACAAAAGAGCCTGCAAGGAGCCTGTGGATCAGTATGCAAGACTATGCTGTTAGTAAAGGTAAGATGTGGAATGTATGTGTAAGTAAAATATATATTGCACGTTTCAGCTGTGCTCTTAGTGAAGTCTTGTATTGTCTTGGGCAACAACTTCTAGTTCTGTGACATTAATAATATATTTTATTTTCATGTTCCACTGTTTTCTTTTCCTTTCTCTTAGTTTTGACACTGATTCCAGTATTTGACAAACATGCAGTTCAGTGTTCTTTTCCCCTCCAAAGATTGAGAAAAGGAGTCTCTTGTTTCCTTACTGAGATGTTTGTATTTCTGTTTTCATAGTAGAGTGGGGTGAAACTTGCAATTATTTTAAAAATAAATAAATAAATAAAGGGGAAGAGGGAGGTGGAGGAAGGTGAAGTAACTTGGAAAATACACTGAGGATGGGATGAAGGAATAAGTCCTTTTTAGTTTTTGAAGTCCCTGAGAGGCTGGCATTACAGTTTCAGAGGTTCTTCCTCCCTATTGCCTATAGGCTTGGCTCCTGCTAAGTCTTTCTAGGCCCTCTTTATATAAAACCACCGAACACTGCCATTGTACTGAAATTCTGAGAGACCCAGAGGTTACTTTCTGTAGCTCTGGCCAAACGAGGCCAGATCAAGAAGGCAGAAAATGGTTTTGTTTGCCTATTGAGAGCAGTGCAGATAATTCTGTTTCAGACCCCATGGAGTTAGGAATTCCAGTAAAAACACAAAAAAAAAACAAGAAAAAAGCTTGTTGTCTAGTTGAAAAATCTGAGATGAACGGGCTAACTGATGTTATTGTGGTTATGGAGTTGAGTGTTCTAGAAGTTTGTGTGGTCCTGCTTAGTTTACAATGTAAGATGATTGAGAGTTGTGTGTTAAGAGCAAACTCAAAGTCACGGAACTCAGGGGAGCAGATATGTTAAACTTCATATTCACATAGACAGATTTTTGTGATTTCTAAAGCAGCTTTCAAGGATTCATAAATAATATTCATAAGAGAAATACTATTATGAAAGTACAAGTGTGGAAGTGAGGGAGATAATTCTATTTCTGCCTGGAGTGTAGATGGAGCTTTGAGGACATTATCTTGGGAGTTTATTTATTTTACAGTGCAATGGCATTATTTTCATAATGCTCCTTTTTTAAAGTGGGGGGGAAAATCATTTTGTAATGAAAATGTAAGTTTCTGGAATTACTCAAGGAACCTTAATGTTGAGACCTCAAAATATCTCTAGTTATTATTAGCAGTGAAGCATATGCTTAGGCTGTGTTAAGGTACTGGTTCTCCTAATGGAGATACAGCTGTTCCATTGTGAATGAGTCTGCAAAGTAATTTTTAAATCTGGATTCAACAACATGAAAGAGAGCAGAAGGCCTCAAATATGACAAGTTTCCATGTAAATCAGTGGCTGGATAAAGCAAAGAGCTCCAGTTATGTATCCTTGCCGAAAGCAGTTGCAACCTAACTCAGCTCTTTGAGTTTCTGATCAGTTCATGTGCCTTCCTTGGCCGAGTATTAGACATGAGTATCCTGAGCAGCCCAAAATGTGTTTGTCTCTGAAGCCACATTAGTTATTGATGTTTAATTTATTTCTTTAATGTTGAATGTACTTAGAAACTGGAAGATTTAAAAGGATGAAGATTTTTATGTCATGGAGAACGTTTTTCTTGCAAACAGTAGCTGGTTTTGATGAGTCTTCTCTGTTTTCAGATTGGGATACTGCAACTTTAACTAATGAATCACTCCTGGATACTGTATCCAGATTTGTTCTTGCTGCTCTTCTGAAACATACAAGTCTGCTTAGTCAAGCCTGTGGTGAGAGCAGGTGAGTAACTCAAAGCTGTCTTTAAAAGCTCAATTCTAATTTTTAAAAGAAAATTTGTATGATTCTCTTTTCTTTTGTTTGGGATCTCTTTTATAGATATCAGCCTGGCAAAGCCTTGGCAGAAGTATACCGTTGTGTTTATAAGGTTCGGAGTCGCTTGCTTGCCTGCAAGAACATGGAACTTATTCAGACTAGATCATCGTCAAGAGACAGATGGGTAAGACAGGAAATATTTTTGAGTTCTTAAGGTTTAATGGCATGTTAAGGGAATACTGCGTAACACCTAAATAACAGGTGAATTCAGTTTAGAGCTGAAGACATTCAGACTTTAGTTTCATTTGTTACAGGTCTTTTTGTTCTGCCTTGTTGAAAAGAGTTCGGGATTTTTCAAATGCAAATATGCAACACATTAATGTGCATTAATGTGCAGCAGATGTGCTGTTAAGTCACTAGAAGCAAATGATTTGCAGTATTTGAAGAGAGCGCAGCCTGAAGCCTGGTTTTATCAGTATATGTAGCTGTACCTCAGAGTTGTACAACTTGGATGTAGATTTAGATTGATTAGCTTTGTTAACCACAATGTAGTTTGGTTGCCATTCCAGAACCACTGAATTCAGCAAGTTTTTTAATCTCTGTCCCTTTCTTTCCCTTCCCTGCATTTTAACATCTCATCCTGCCCAGATTCTCATCTTAGACTGAATGTAACCTTATTGCTACTTCTGAATCACTATTCTGAACCAAGTCAGAACTGATGCTCGGGTGCTCATTGAATTATTTAGGGTTGAGGACTGTTAAGCATTACAACACAGTCCTTGAACTAGGTCTAGGTTTCTTTGTTAGGGATTGCTGTTTATACAATCTAAAAGTTTGATGGTTTTGATCAAGGAAACTCTTTATGTGACACCTGGATCATGAGGCTTTTTAGCTGTTTTAAAAATGCTACTGTTGCTTTTAAAAATAACGTAGGTCTCTTTCCTGACTTTTATTCTGAGGCAGATATGTGTCTTTTTTTTTTTTATGGTTGAGGTCCTACACATGCAATAAATTTAGCACTTAGAGCAGTAGGCATAGTCTGGGTTCACAGGACTGTACATATACATTAAGTCTGGTGGTTCTCTGGCTTACTAAGCATTTTGCACACATGCAATAAATCTGTTGCTTCAAGTTTATGTTGTAGCTGTTGTGTATGCTCACAGTAAGTTATTGTGCATGTGTGGTAAGTTCCATTCCTCCTAGAAATCCTCAAAGTAAATCTAAATGTATGTTGTGGGTCGGTGGCATTGGGGATATCTCAGATTTAATACTTCTGGGAAAAATAGCTGTTCTGCATTTGCTTGATATGCACATAATTCTGAGTGTCAGAAGCAAATAACAGGCCCCAGGAGAGTGGGGAAATGATCTGCTGCTACCAAGATCTTCTGTTCTTCAGAAAAGGGAAACTGCTGTGGGGGGGCAGATGGGTTATACTGGTAAGGATGTGTGTGGTCCATGATTCGTGGGCTAAATTGCCTTCTGAAATATTGTAAAGCTTCTAATGTAATTGTATGTTTTATACTTCAAACTTCACTGCTTTCAGATTTTCTGAATTTGTTTTCCACACTGGAAAACTGTGTATCAAGTCATCAGTTGGCACTTATATCATCAGGTATCAGGGTTTTTGTAGGAAAGTATTCCAAAGCTGTTCTTGCTGAGCTGCTTGTCTGTTATGTGTAGGTTGCTCTCTTTATTTCTATGGAAACTGCAACAGTTATAAAGAACACCATAACACTATTTGATAGAGCAAATTCTTAGCTACAAAACACTTTTCTTCAGCTAAGTCACCACCATTAGCTATGCACTTTCACCAGCAATGAATGACAGCCTATATGATGTGCTTATAAGAATCTGCATCAGCAGGGATGACCCACTGTTGCCAGTCTTGAAATGTACCACTTGTCCTTCACTGCTGACATCCACTCTTTGGTGTCCATAAATATTCAGCACTGTTCAATTAATGAATGTCAGTAGGTGCTATTTTTTCTGCATAGAGGAATACAGTTCCGCACCTTTGCTTCATCTATACTTCCATGTCAGATGTCATTTTGTCAGACTGCCCCTCTGCTGCCATTTGTTTCATGGGAACAAATATAATGGAAAAACTGCAGGAAGGTTCAACCTCTGCTGCTTCTCTTACCACAACTATCTGCTTCTGATGTCGTGGGCCAACATAAAAAGATAGGAGGCATTACTTTTGGATTAGCCTCTGTATATAGGAAGGTTGTCAGGGTTTTAAAACTTTATTAACGTACTTTGTATGCTGAAGTATCAAAGTTCAACAGTTGTGTCTAAGAAAGCCTTTTAAAGAGACATTTCTCTGAAAATAATTCGAGTAAATTTAAGGAAAATTTAATTTCCCAACTTAGGTATTTGAAGCTTTGAAAGTAAACAGCTGCCTGAGTTTTCTTTCATATGGCATCACGAATACCTTTTAGATGGGAAAAAAATTCTTAAAATGCTTATGTCCCTTTACCTTCATTTTACCTTTTATTATGGTGAGAATTATTTCATTTTAGATTTCTGTTTTTTTATCAAGATGCTGGATAACCAAGAATCAGCTGATGTGGATACTCAGGAGCATCCTTTTACTCGTACAATTGATGAAGAAGCAGAAATGGAGGAGCAGGCAGAACGGGACAGAGAAGAAGGACACATAGAACAGGAAGATGAAGAAGAGGAAAGAGAACACGAAGTTATGACAGCTGGTAGTAAGTACTGGTTGTGTAGGTGAATAGTGTAATGTGCTTTGGAAAGTCAGTTTGTTTTTCTCTCAAAAGTGGAGTGAGAGAAAGATTGAAAAGGTTTTGATAGACTTTTCTATGTTAACATTGTTGGAAGTTTTTATGAGATGATGCAGTGCTTTTATTGAGTCAGAAAATTCTTTTAATGCAAAGGAATGTGAGTGCTAAGCAAATGGATGGCCTTTATTCATCCGACATCTGTGTTAACACTTGTATAAACTGCATGCAGCAGTAATAGATTTCATAATGTTTTCTCTTCATTTCTGTTCAACCAATGTGAGTTTATATTAGTGCATATATGGAATTTATTGCTGCACTTGTGTGTTTAGTTTTGTATGTCAGAAACTTTGAGGTTTTAGTCAAAATTTTTTACCTGTAGCACAGTTTGCAATACTTTCTCATGGTTTTTCTAAGAAAAATAAAATAAAAAAATAGTTGCTTAATTCTTCAAAAAAGAGCCTGAAAAAGGTGAACTTCACTATTGATGGACTTGGGCTTTACAGAGTCAATGGGGTAATTAATTCTTCAAGTTTTAGCGAAGCAACACTCAGCCACTCTTTTCCAACTACTTTTCTCTTGTTACTGCTAGGAAGTTTGCCTCTTTTGCTGGCAGTGTTTCCATTCCCATTAGGACTCCCATATTCTTATTTGGGCTCTTGTGTACCAAAACGTACGTTACACTTTTAGCTTCCATATTACAGGTTGTCATACCCTCAGTGCAGTAGACTTCCCTGAAAGGGAATGTGCACCATATGATTTATGATTTAATCTAAAGCTGACATGAGTGTTACATGCACACAGGAGAAGTGAGAAGATGACATTTCTACTGGAGATGCTAAAGGAAGCTAATCCTTACACGTGGAGTTCAGTTTCTGTCCTTGATGTACTGCTGCTTTTAATTACTAACATTAATGGAGAAAGTGTTCAAATTTACCTTTCCAAAGGGAAGCCAAGCATTTAAAATCTGAAGAATTTTAGGTCTTTGGACAGAAACGATGCAGTAGCTCACACAACTCGTGTGGAAGAATCTGGCATTTACAACAACAGCAAAATTGAGCAAAGTGAAGACTAAAATTTTTGGTGATGTCTTCGTAACACTAAAATAAAGAAGCTACTTAAAGTGTAATACTGTCAGCGTTGAATTATAGATGCGTTGTTCTCTGAAATACTGTTTTACAGATGCATTTCTTTATAAGTCTGCTAAAAGGCCAGCATGAAATAGTCTCTCTGATGCTGTCCACATAGCAGCTGGGTAGCAGTAAGTCTGAAATAGGTTTAGTGTTCTGTCGAATAATGGTGTCCTTCCTTTTAAACTTAGCACTTTGTAAATTCTTGACTTCATCTGTTTCTGTGACATTCTTTATGACTTTGTATAACTGTATTATTTTACCACTGGAAAAATATTTCTTGTTTTTTGTAATACATTTTTTAGCTTGAGCTGTAGATGAATATTTTGTTCTGTGTAACTTTGCTTAGAAGTAAAGACCTTTTTTTTGTGTTGCATCTTACAGAAATATTTCAATGTTTCCTATCAGCCCGTGAAGTAGCTCGCAGTCGGGATCGAGATAGGATGAACACTGGGACAGGGACTAGACTTGATGATCAACCTCCTCAGTCTCAGCAGGAACGAAGAATCAGCACTGATCTGACAGAAGGCCAAGATGTCTATACTGCTGCATGCAACTCTGTAATCCACAGATCTGCCTTGTTGATCCTGGGAGTGAGCCCAGTTATTGAGGATTTCCAGAAGCGAAGGGAGGATGGGCAGTTACAGCAACCTCCCTCTACTGCTCCTGAGGGGATTGGACTAATGACAAGGTGAGGTCTGATGATTACTTACATAGTTAACTTTTCTATCTTTACATTTAATTACATAATATCAGTTTTGTTCTGTGGATTCTTAGAAGTTTTTAAAAAACATTTTTGTCCAGAGCAATGTTTATAGTGTTGACTTGGGTTTTTTTTTTTTGAGGTCAGTGATATTTTCTCAGTTTTCTTAATCCACACTGATGAATCTCTGATAAGACCCTTTTCTGTGTGGACCTCATTTCTTTTTCAAGGTTGAACTTACCAATTAATAGTAATAGAGTCTAGACCATCCACTGTTCAGGTAAATTAACGTAGCTGGAAAAATAATCAGTGTGTCATGCTACTTGCTGAATTGGCCTGTTAGCTCCTACTATTGGCTAATAAAGAACTTTTCTTTGTGTGGTGGTTGTTTGTACATCTGATACAGGAGTGAAAGTCTTACTGCAGAGAGTCGTTCAATCCATACCAGCTCAAACTATAGACTGATGAAGTCAAGAAGCGAATCAGATTTATCTCAGCCAGAATCAGACGAGGAAGGTTATTCTCTGGTAAGTAAGCTAGTATTATGTGCCTTGAAGACTGTCAGTTTATTTTCTGGGCAAGTGGGATACCTTATGTATTTGTCACTTGTTTAGGCTTATGTTTCAGTATAGGGATCTTTGCTAATAACCACCACTGTTAAAGGAAAATAATGGTGCTAAGACAGGAATTGAAATTATTATAGTTCTGTTAGTTTTTTTAATTTGTAAGGGAATAATGTGTTTTAAACATTCAAATATTATGCACCACTTATTTCCACTTAAAGAAATGCACTTTTTGTTAATCTTTTACTCTAGAGTGGAAGACGAAACGTTGATTTGGATTTAGCATCATCGCATAGAAAAAGGGGTAAGTTTTATTGATACTCATTTATGTAACTACATAAAATGATACATTTATGTAACATTTATGAATATTGATCAACATAAATATGTTAATGTGTCTTAAGTTAAAATGCGTAGTTAATGACAATCAGAGAGTTTAAAATTTTAAATGGCATTGTAATTATCTTTTACTTGTTATGCTAACATTGATTAATCTCGCATTACAAGAGATGCAGACACAAGTAACTGCTCAAATTGCAGTTAACATAAAGTAAAATGTAGTCTTTTTCTTGCCTCTATTTCTACAAAACAGATGTAACCATTGTTACTCTAAGCAACTTAAGGCTGAAGTTTTCACCCCAACATTATTATGGGTTGCCTACTGCATCCTGTTCATAAGGGGACTATCCCAAGTCTAGGTGTATTGTTTTGGGTAAGCAGGAAGAAGATCATTAAATTTCCAAGGTCTAACCTCTTTCACTCTCAAGATTCATCAACATGTTTTGGAGTCCCTTATATCTGAGTACTGGCCACCAGTCACTTTTAACCCTGCAAACTGTGACAGGAGCTGTAGATGCCCATGTTGTAACAGCTCCTGGTTCGGAAAGCACTGTCCTGCCCTCTTGTTGTTTTTGATACCCATTTAATGTCAAACAATGTACTATTTTCAGGAAAAATTTCCTATCTGTAACAAGAAGCCATGAAAAATAGTTGAACGATGAAACAACTTTTAGTTGAAATGCTAGAGGATTGTTCACATCAATAGGAATCACAGATTACTTTTGCAGATTCAGTTGTATCATGTCTCAAATACATTCGGGTCAGTCAAATCTAATAGGAGAGTCATGACCTCCATTTTCCTCCAGAAGCAAGTCAATTACATACACAATTACCAAAGAATGCATCATTGCTATCAACCAACTCTGACACCCTCATGTTATTAGAATATGTGGTGATGTTAGTCAGTTACTAAAATAATGGTGGACTCATTAGATTCTTCACCTCAGAAAAGCTGTGTGTGAATGCAGATGTTTCTGTGTCCTACCCCCTGTACTTTTCCCCAATTCAATCGGTAGTTCTCTATGGAGTATTCAATCCTTGCAAAGCCCACAAAAGCTGCATCATGTGTAGAGTTTTGCTAAGTTGGTTTTTATTTTTTTTGCAATGGGTGAGGAAGTGGGTTGACTTATTTTAGAATTTCTCTTTATTGAAATCAGCAAATAATCATTCAAAATTCAGATCACTTCTCCTTAAAATTTAAATCTCACTATTGGTGATAGTCTTATTTTTATGGTACAAAGGCGGTTCCTATTCATGAATTGCAATGTAGGATACCAGTAGTACAAAAATTACTCTTGAGTTGTTCCTGTGGTCTTGCAGCTCAGTCTTGGAGGAGAGTTGCCACTTTGTACATACTTTAATCTAGTTGTTTTCTCCATTTATTGTATCTGCTCAGAAGTAAGGCAATGGTATTCCTGCTTTTGGGGTGTCCTGTTCCTTGCTATTATTCGCTTGGTTCTGAATTACTAAACTTTCAGTACTTGTAGAAGCAAAAAAAAGTTGTTTTCAAAGCTTTTTCCACATGGGGAGATAAAATAATGAAGATTTTCCCCCTGATTCATATGTCCGTTGGGTTTTGGTTATTTCCTTGCTTAGATTCAACATTTTCAGTCCTGCAGATCCAGAGAGTGTGCCTCAAGATTTTGTATTTGACGCACTAAATAAAGTTACTTA
Organism: Coturnix japonica; assembly: GCF_054131305.1. Taxonomy (NCBI): domain Eukaryota; kingdom Metazoa; phylum Chordata; class Aves; order Galliformes; family Phasianidae; genus Coturnix; species Coturnix japonica. The sequence continues at coordinate 15,474,334 of NC_140676.1, read as the reverse complement.
CTGCATTAAATACTTAGAAATAAAGAACGCATGTTTATCAGTGCAATCACAAATGTTTTGCAGGTCCTCCAGTCTTCCTGTAAATCTTAATTCAGTGAATGCTGTTGTGTCTGTACTTCAGTATTTTAGTAACACATTTGGGTAACTGGAAAAAAAAAACGAGCAGCTCAAAAGATGCTGAAATTAACTTGAAATAAAATAGTGCACTTGTATTGACTTTTTGAAATTCAGGGATCTGTCAGAGTAGGAGGTGTAAATGTTCTCATGCATGTATGCAACTGTATTGAAGGGAATGGTATTTTTCCCTGGGAAGACGGTAGAAAATTCATAAAGTCTGTTACTTGTTCATGCTAATTCAGAACAAAAATAGCTATGTCCATATTTTTTTTCTAAAACTTCCCTGTGTGATGTATTGAGGTATTGGTTGGGATGAATGGGATCATTTAAGACTAAAGTAATATGAGGAAGAGATTTTATGAATATGTTGTCTTCTGTTTCAAATGTCTGCTTTTGTCTTCTGATTCTTGTGTGGTGTGTAGTGTATTTACTGCTTTTTGGCCAGTTGAGCCCCAGAAAAAAGAAGAGCTTCAAGCAAGTACCTGATGGCATGTTTATTTTTTTCCTCTATAGCTTCCCTACATGTTTTATGTTCTATGGAGTGTGTATTGCAGCTGTGCACATTCATGTAGAAAACTCATTTTTAAAAGCTGGCTTTCAAGGACAAGTAAACTTGTTTTCTTTTTATTGTAAGCTTAAAGATTACTCTTACGTGCAGTTCTATTTGTGTGATTGTAGAGGCTTATACAAACATACTGTGAATCTATTCTTGATACTTAACATCTTCAAGAAACAAATGCAAGTTTTAGATTGCTCCTAATTTTGAAATATTTTGAGGTATGAGCATATACTTTGACTTCTGAGATTGCCTCAATCTTTATAATTTCAGTTACAATTTCAGTTGTTTTGCATTCAGTCTCTGACTCATAATCCTTGGACATCTCTCCTAACTTGAGACAGTTTAAAATAGTTTTACATATAAATGTTCTTACATTTAATACTAAAACCTTTAGTATTGCATGACCTTTACTTTTTCAGATATGAGATAGTTTAATTGTCTGTTAGTATATAAGGGATGATCTTATTTAGAAGTTCTTTTAATATCAAAACAAGATTTTCTTCTGATGCTCAATTAATATGTGAGACAGTGTCTCCCAAAGTTTGATTTAAGGCACTGGAATTGCTTTTTGTTTTATTACAAATCCTTTCCTTCTCTGCTGTGTTTCAAAGTGGCATGGCACAGGACAGGTAGAAGACAGGGAAACTAATGTTGATTTGGAATGTTTTAACCTCTGCTACTGTGGAAAGATTGCAGAGCTTAAGGAGTCTTGAAACAGTTGATATATAGGCAACATTTTTATATGTCAAAGTAATTAGGCTTGTGCATACTGTAGGAAATCTCAGGTTTCAATTTGCCTCCTCCAGGGCCTTGTTCACAGGTCATATGCTAGGAAACTCTTAGATGAAAACTGTATTTCAGTCTTCATTTATGCTGTCCATTATATCTCAAGTTCCTCACTCAACTCTTCAGCATATAACTTAGTTTTTAATAGACAACTTTAAAACGAGTACAGGAGTGAGTATTAAAAGTAGGGTAAGATAATAATTGTCTTTACTTGTGTTTTTTAATGTAGCGACCAGATACAAGTTATAAAATAGAGTAAGAGAGTTTCCTTAAAATTCTCTGATATTAAACATGGCAAAGCAGGTAGTTCTCTGGAAGCCAGGTAATATTACTGCATTGTCTTAATCAACAGAAATTAGGAAATTAAATTCCACTTTGAAAAGTCACGTTTAAAATAAATGTTTTACTTTGTGTGTATTATTGTTTGTGCACATATGTTTGCAAAATACCCTATTAGGTCGTATTTTTCCTAAGTACTCTGATGGTTCTTTCTGAGGCCATTGCAGTCTGCTTAGTAGCTGCTGTCTGGAGTACTGTATAAATGCTCATGAAGACTGTTTGCAGAAAAGGTAATGGGACATGGAAAGGTTTTCATAATTCGTATGTTAAATTTTTTTTGCCAACTGATAGGAGATTAACTCCCTAATTTATAAAGGGAGAGCAGACTTTCACAGTATTTTGGATTTGTGGTTTGTTGTTGATGATGTTCAGGTGCAGAAAAATGGCCATTTGCCTTGCCTCGTGAAAAGTCATGGAGAGTGGTTGGTGGCAGCACTGTCCTAAGTACAAAAAGCTGTGTGTCTCTTCACATAGTTCCTGTGAGCAGCTGCTCACAGAGCTACTGTGAGTAAAAATGGTTTAATAGGAGGTTTTGACACAAGTATCCAGCTTTTAACATTGGAACTCATTCTAACTGAGGAAAGAGGGCTTTCATCAGATGAGTTTTGTGAATTTGTGTGACTTTTTCCTGAAAATGGTTATGTTTAAGAATGTTCGAGCCTTGTACCTTGCAGACAGATTTTTAAAAAACAAAGCATCTAATGTAGGTTTGTGTGAGTACTGTGAATGGGTTGTCTTTCTCCTAACGATATCTGAAATACACTGTGCACAGGAGTCGTTAATATTGCAAAACTCTGTGTAGGTTATTTAAGGTAATTCAAACTGGGTGTTCAAAGTCAATTTAGACGTACTTTGGTTTACATATAGATGTCAAGACATTACCTGTCTATGCAGATGGAAAGCTTTTTTGATGAGTCTGGTCTCTTGTAATACTTAGCTCCAACTCAGCTAACAACATTTACAGAAGTAATAAAATACCAACATACATGTTGATATAAGTAGTATATATATATGTATATATATTTAATATATGTATAATATTTAAACTGACATACACAGTTAATTGCTGATGAAGGTATGACTTCATTGGCATTACATTAATTTGTGCTGGGATGCAGTCTAGCAAAAGGCTTAGATCACATATATGATGATAAATAAATTCCAGTGCTGCAGGTAACTGACAGGCATTTGGAGGAATATATTAATTAGTGAAGGTAAATTTTTTGATAGTGTAATGACATACTGGTGTAATATGAAATCTTAAAAACAAATTTATGAAATTGTCAGATGAAGAAGATAGAATTTTAATACATGCTGTAGATAGGAATTTGATATATGTGTTTATGAAATAATCAGAAAAAAAGTAAATGTTCTCTGTGAATTTTCCTTGGTTTACTTGCCCTTCTGCACTCGAATTCCTCAGATATTTCATTCAAAAAATAACATTTTGCTTTTTCAAATCTATGAAACGTACGACTTGATTAAAATGAAGAATAAATATGCTTTTATTTTACAATTAGACCTTAAATGTACAGAGCGCACTATTTCTTTTGTAGCAGATCTTTTCTTTCCTATTTTCTCATTTAGCTGCAAATCATTTCTTTTTCCCAGTGTTCTAGCTTTAACTTGAGCAGTTCAAGTGGCTTCTGTCTTTTTGTTCTCTCACTTGGCAATTTGTTGCACTACTGCTTGACATAATTAAAAGAAATACAGCCTTTCCTCTAGGGCAGTTGCTGTAAATTTAAACCAAGTGTTTTGCTCTACGTTGCTTAATGCATGGTATAATTAATCATGGATATCCATTTTCCACCTGTATGAATAGCAGCGGTTTAGTCTTTAGCTACCACCAAAATGTGTTAACTAGTGAATTGGAATTTATGAGCTTTTATTATGTGTATGTTTAGGAGCAATACACAGTCAAGTGGAACCTTTAACTGACTCGTGGGCTCGACTGAAGCACAGCAGAGATTGGTTGTACACTTCCTCCTACTCATTTGTTGAGTCCGATTTTGATCTCTCAAGATCTCTTGGAGTTCATACTTTGATTGAAAATGTCGTCAGCTTTGTAAGTGGAGATGTAGGAAACTCTCCGGGATTTAAGGAGCCAGAGGAAAGTATGTCCACCAGTCCACAGGCGTCAATAATTGCAATGGAGCAGCAGCAGTTGAGGGCTGAGGTAAGTTCCAATTTAAAATCTTTCTATATTCATCATATATTTGAATTGTATGGATTTTTAAGAACATTTTCCAAATTCTGACTTAGAGGTTTTTTCCTGTTTTTCTTTTAAAATATCTTAACTGGAACTGGGAACTTAATATTAAGCTCTGAAACAGGAAGTAAAGAATCCACTTAAACCTTTCTTTACATGTTGTTCTTTAAATCTCAGACTTGAATTTCAGAAGAGCAGGGAGATTATCCTATATGTGCTGCATGCAGCACCGATACAGTTAGATCTTACAGTGTAGCTTTGAAATTAAACTGACTGTGTAAATGCATGTAACCTGCTTCCCTTATCTGAAGCTTTCCATGTAGCTTATTTGTGCTGACTAGATTGGGCTAATTGCTTGATTACACAGAAATTAAAAGGGATGCTGACAAGGAGAATTTTTATTGAAAATGTAAAAATGTACTTTCTTGTGATTTGTCAGAAATATGGATACTGTCAGAATGGGTCCATTAGAAAGCAGTTGCATCATTTGTGCTTGCTCATGGCTGAAGGTGATCTGATTTCTAGGGATGCTTACTGTTTAATTTCATCTTTTGGTTGTGTTTACTTCTAGCTTCGTCTGGAAGCTCTTCATCAAATCTTAGTGCTTCTGTCAGGGATGGAGGAAAAAGGCAGTGTGGCACTGATGGGAAGTCATCAGGGGCCAGGATTTCAGTCATCTTCATTGCTTACTTCTGTTAGACTGCAGTTTCTTGCTGGATGCTTTGGGTTGGGCACTGTAGGACATGCAGGTGCCAAAGGAGAGAGTGTAAGACTGCATCACTACCAGGTATGTATTTTAATTGTGGGGTTTTCTTGTTTCAGTAACTAGGTGATAAAAGTGTTATCAGTTCTTACAGCATTTTTTGTTTGGACCAGGATGGTATCAGAGCAGCTAAGAGAAGTATTCAGATTGAAATTCAGGTGGCTGTGCACAAAATTTACCAGCAATTGTCTGCTACCTTGGAAAGAGCTCTGCAAGCTAATAAGCATCACATAGGTAAGTGAAAGCAAGATTTGTAAAATGTGTCCTCTGATAGGTAGTACAACATATTCTAAGTGTAACAAAGCATACTTCAATATTGATGTCCAGAATTCACAGATGGGCTGACAACTTCTCTGAAGAGAGAGAATCTTTTTAACCTTTTTCTGTCCTAACTTTCTTCAAGTGTCAGCCCTGTTTTAAGGCTTTTAAGTGCTGTAAGCCTTCCATTTCCTGTAAGCCGCATACTAATGTTCCCATTTCTTTGTCATTTCAAGTAATTTGTTTAGGTTTTCCAGACATGAGTTTTCAGAAGTGATTAAGAATCTCCAAATTTTTATTCTTCATTCAGCTGTGATTTTTTTAAACCCAAACTCAAACAACAGGACATACTGTTTGAAATCCCCTCTTTTGTCCTTTACCAACATACTCCTGTGTGCTTCTGTCCTTAAGGGATAGCTGGAATTCTGCAACTCTTCATGCCTTTGTGCTTGTACTTATTGAGAGCTTCAGTACAGAAAAGAGTCATATAATTTGGTTTGTTGGTGGAGCCCAGTGAGCATACATACTTGAATTATTTCATTGGCATCACTTACAGTTAAATGCAACTGAAAGAGATTTCTCAAGAGTCAATTTGAAGTACAAGCAGCAAATTGGGCGTTTCATGTGCTTATCCTTACCTTAGAGAGGTGTCTGGTCTCTTTTGAGATTTTGTGTCAGAAACTTTACATCACAAACTAGATCTGTTCTTTGGACGCCCTTGACATAGAGAATGAATAAAAGAGGCTGTGATGGTACACAATAAAGTCTACCTCAAAGCATGTGTTAACATCAGGTCTTTACTCTGTAATTTCATTTGCTACATTTTCTTAAAACTAATCTACTATTATTTGTCTTAGTATTCTTTCTATAAACAGATTACTAATTAAAAACTATATTTTAATCTTAGAAGCACAGCAGCGTCTTCTGTTGGTAACAGTCTTTGCTCTAAGCGTGCACTATCAGCCTGTTGATGTCTCCTTGGCTATTTCTACTGGTTTGCTAAATGTGCTATCACAGCTGTGTGGCACAGACACCATGTTAGGACAACCACTACAGTTGCTGCCCAAAACTGGTATTTCTCAGCTCAGCACAGCTTTGAAAGTAGCCAGTACAAGATTACTTCAGATCCTTGCTATCACCACAGGGTAAGTATTGACTGTTAAGGTAATACGATGAGGCTTTACTTGTTGCAATGTAATACTGCATGTTGCATGTGATATTCATTTGTGCAAAAGCAATACCAGTAATAATATGGCAGGAGTTCTTCAGAGCTGTGCATAATGCTTCTACCAGTTGTCTGGGGAATACTGGTCTCTGCTAGACAAGGGAACAACATCCAAAAATCTGTCAGCACTTAAATGTTTGCAGTTTAACTCTGAAAAGGAAAAAAAAACAAAACAGTGGAGCAAGTATTGTCTGCTTAGAGTAGAAGTATTATTTAGTATAGGAGATGTGCACCTTCGGTGTTCATATAATGCAGTACGTTTTCCTGCTAATTCTGTTGGGTAAGAAAAAAAAAAGCCTTCATATTTAGGAAGTTTCAGTGGGATTACATTTAATGAACTAAGTTGCTTTATTCCCCTGAAAATACTGAAAAAATATGTAAAGAATGGACAATTTTAAAGTGCCTTAAAAGTAATGTAAGAGTCATGTAAGAGTAACCTGTCAGACTTGTGGAGGATGGAGCAAAGTAACCTGCTGCAATGGAGTGGATTAGAATTAGTGCAGTGTTAGCCCCTGTGTTCACTTTCACTGAGCTTATAGTTGTCTTTGTTATAGTTCTTTTCATCAGCTCTTAAATATTCTTTATTTCTACTTTATTGTGTGTTTATAGAACCTATGCAGACAAATTGAGCCCAAAGGTGGTCCAGTCATTGCTGGATCTATTATGCAGTCAGCTAAAGAACTTGTTATCACAAGCTGGTGTGATGCTTATGGCTTCATTTGGAGAAGAGGAAGTTGAGGAGCATGAAGGAGAATCAAAAAAGGCAGATTCAAATGGGGAGAATGAGAAGAGAGACTTCAGAGGTAATTATCTTGTATAATTCAATGTTATTTGCAGATACTGTTTAATAATGGGTGTAAATGAAAACTTTTAATTTAACTTTATAGCTGCCCTCCGAAAGCAACACGCAGCAGAACTGCACTTGGGAGACTTCCTTGTTTTCTTGCGTAGAGTTGTCTCTTCAAAAGCAATTCAGTCAAAAATGGCATCTCCAAAGTGGACTGAAGTACTTCTTAACATTGCTTCTCAGAAGTGTTGCTCAGGTAAGAGTTTTTCTAAATGTGATTAATGGTTATACTTGCATTCCTGTAATGCAGTTCCTGAAAACAGGTCCTACTTGATCATATATTGCACACTGATTTTAGCTCTTCAGCCTCAGTAGATGTACTCAAGTCATGCTTAGGAAAATTGTGTGTTGAATCATATCATAGGATCATAGAATGGCCTGGATTGAAAAGGACCATAATGATCATCTAGTTTCAACCCTCCTGCTATGTGCAGGGTAGCCTTAGGAGGCATGCAAGTCATATCTGTCATAGGTGCGTGTCTGATGCAGAAGTCATTTGTAGATTATTAACATACTCTTCCATCTTCAGGAGTTCCCTTGGTTGGAAATTTGAGGACTAGACTTCTTGCACTTCATGTACTAGAAGCTGTATTACCTGCTTGTGAATCTGGCGTTGAAGATGATCAAATGGCTCAGGTCTTTATATTTTGCTATAAGCTTTTTAACTTGTTTCTTCAGAAAGCCTCATGAGAGTTGTAAATGCTTCATAGATTTGCTCAGAATCCAAATCAGATGAGGCTCATTGTAGATATTTACTTATCCAGGAGTTGTAAATATTTTTGACATTTATACTTACGAAGCAAAATAAAATGCTATTTGTTGACCTCATCTTGGATTTAGGATGATCTGAATTACTTTCTGATGTGCCAGGTTGTTGAACGATTATTCTCGCTTCTGTCTGACTGCATGTGGGAGACTCCTATAGCTCAAGCTAAACATGCAATTCAAATAAAGGAGAAAGAACAAGAAATGAAGTTGCAGGTAATTATGGTTTAATTCCTCTTCTGTTTGAATGCAACTAAGTTACGTTTATTACAGACATTTTGTCCTGTTTCTGATAGAAGCAAGGAGAGTCTGAAGATGAAGATGAAAATCTTCCCATACAGGAAGTGTCCTTTGACCCTGAGAAAGCACAGTGTTGCATAGTGGAGAATGGGCAGATTCTGACTCATGGAAGTGGGGGTAAAGGATATGGATTAGCATCAACTGGAGTCACTTCAGGGTGTTACCAGTGGAAGGTAGGTTGAATGAAAGCGCATTTCTTTTCTTACCTTGTTACAGAAATATACTGTAATTTACAAATAGTAGCTAACTATGATCTTTAGGTTATGACGGTATCGTTGCATAAATTACATTTTCAATCCAAAGAGAAGAATTTGTGGCTGGTCTTGAGTACTACTGTTCAGAGTAGATTTTCAGCTGATGTTTCAGTACTCAGGTTGGGGGCTGTGATAACATATTGTCTTTAAGCATAAGGCTTCTACGTCATTTTTACTTGAATCTACATAAATCACTTGCTGCGAACGTGAAGAGTAAAGCTTGTTTCTTTCAGTAATGTGTTTAATGCTTACATGACAGCTTCAGTGATTCCTGAGTCAGAAAAAAAAATCTTGAATTTTTTTCAGACAGTTCTTTTCATTAGTAGGAGGTCAGATTTAAATGACTTGTTAATGACTACTCCTATACACCAAGACATCCTTTTAGAAATAGAATATTATTTTAGATTATTAAATGTTTTTTTTAATTAAATGCTTGTGAGTAATATGGTTATCAGTACTCGTGAATATGTATAAGGCAAATTTGCACTGCCTTGTTCTGTTAGAATTGTGTATTCTGACTTCTATTTGCCTTTTAGTTCTACATTGTGAAGGAGAATCGAGGCAATGAAGGCACATGTGTTGGTGTTTCTCGCTGGCCAGTACACGATTTTAACCACCGCACTACCTCAGATATGTGGCTGTATAGAGCCTACAGTGGTAACCTTTATCACAATGGAGAGCAGACTTTGACTCTGTCCAGCTTTACCCAAGGAGATTTCATCACATGTGTATTAGATATGGAAGCAAGAACTATTTCCTTTGGTAAAAATGGAGAGGTATTTGTTTCTTTTTGGTTGTATTTGGTTTGATTTCTGACAATTGCTTTTTTTAATACTAATTTGGCATAAATATTATATTTGGAGCTATTTTATATAAAGCTAAGCATAATGTTTAAGACAAGCATATAACTTTGTCATGTTTTCACTGGTTAAGTTGTTCTAAGTGTCTGGTTTTGTTTCTGTTTGTTTTACGTAGGAGCCAAAACTAGCTTTTGAAGATGTGGATGCAGCAGAATTATATCCTTGTGTTATGTTCTATAGCAGTAATCCAGGAGAAAAGGTAACAGAAACGTTCATCTGCATTGGTTCCAAGTCTGTGCTTTCTGTAGTCTGTGTCAGTGGATGCAGAAGGGATTATTTAGGGAGTGAAGATTGTTGGCAGTTGGCAAGTACTGAGGGTGTCAGTGTTGATGCATTTTGCTTGAAGACAAGAACAGCACTACATTATTTGCACACTATCTAGACTTTCCCTACATGTGCAATCTACCATAAAAATAAAATGTATTTCACTACTTGGGATTGATTTACCCACCATTAAATCTACGCGTAAAATCTCAATTCACAGAAACACAGATAATACAGTGTTAGGAATTCCAGATATTCTGAGATGTGAGAGGGAAAGCAATAACTGTTGGAATTTCAGTAGCTTTGAGTTCATAGGAATGTGTTGCTAAAATGTAATTCCTGTGTACCTCAGCAAAAACAAAAAAAGAAAAAAATAAAGTTATTCATTTTCTTATATTCATAAAGAGTTTCTTGTTTTAAAATAAGCTTCTGTGTAGATTAAGAAGATAACTTAAACTGCTCTCTTTTAACACGTAGGTGAAAATCTGTGATATGCAGATGCGTGGTACACCAAGAGATTTGCTACCTGGTGACCCCATCTGTAGTCCTGTTGCTGCAGTGCTGGCAGAAGCCACCATCCAACTCATTCGTATCCTTCATCGCACAGACCGTTGGACACACTGCATCAATAAAAAAATGATGGAAAGACTGAATAAGATCAAAACATGTCTTAAAGAAGCAGGTCAAAAGCTGAAGAAAAGTCGCTCAATTCAAAGTCGAGAAGAGAATGAAGTGAGAGAGGAGAAAGAAAATAAGGAGGAGGAGAAGGGCAAGCATAATAGACACGGTCTGGCAGACCTTTCAGAATTGCAGCTGAAAATGCTGTGTGTGGAAGTGTGGCCTGTTTTAGCAGTAATTGGTGGAGTTGATGCTGGACTTAGAGTTGGAGGTCGATGTGTACACAAGCAAACTGGACGTCATGCCACTTTACTTGGAGTAGTGAAGGAAGGTAGTACATCTGCTAAGGTCCAATGGGATGAAGCAGAGATTACTATCAGGTACAGTATGCTCATTTCCTACACTTTTCAAAATCTAGTGGTATTTTGTGTTCAGGAATCTTCAGAAGTAACGTGCATCTTACATTAGAGTCACGTTGAAAAGTTGTTTTCAGCTTAAAATTTAAAATAATGCAGCCAAAATTGCATTTTCAGAACAAACAAATATGGGTTAAATTTTGACTTTTTCCTCTATCTACTGGGTGCATAGGAAATTGTAATGGAAAATAGAAAATATAAGGAAAATACAGACTAGTGAATTTTTGTCCTGCTCGTGGTGAAAAGTAGTCAATTATGGCTCCTAAATATAACAAAGGTTTCATTGAATACGGGTGAACAGATAAGTGGTCATCTTTATTGGTCTGTTGTGTTCCTGCCCTATGTTTAGAAAGTCACTGTTCTCTCTAGGGAGTCTGTCTTGACATAAACAGAGTCGGAATGGTCACAAGCTATCAGTTGTCTTCTCCTTCCAATAATTGGAACAGGAATGTGTAATCAGTGTGCAGTCGATCAAAAACTTCTACTTAGTGCTTATGAAAAAATCAGTTTTTTATATCTAAGCTTTTATTCCTGTTCGCAAGTTCAGCTTAGATGTGACAATAAACTTTGACTTAGGGTAAGTTATCTTATAGGAGGTCTGTTGTATTATTTCAAAAAAAAGAATTGTCAGCACTAATTGATAGCTTCTGTGATGCTTCTGCATTTTAATGGCTGTTGTTGAAAACCTGTGCATGCTTTTGCTCTGATATCATATCTCCCCATTTTCTGATCATAACCTCATTTCCCCCTGTTTACATTTAATTTTTAGAATTGGTTCATTTATTTCATTAAGTATTTTACATCTTACTTTGCCTACATTATTTCCTGTACTTTCCTCCTGTCTCTCCCTCACTTGCTTTTTCCTATGTCATTCTGATCTTTATTAAAGCTTCCCAACTTTTTGGTCGCCTAGTGATACTCCATTGTATAATCTGGAGCCCTGTGAACCACTGCCTTTTGATGTTGCAAGATTTCGTGGGCTGACAGCTACTGTGTTGCTGGACCTTACCTACCTGACTGGTATCCATGAAGATATGGGAAAACAAAGCACCAAGAGACACGAGAAAAAACACAGACATGAATCTGAAGATAAAGGAGAAATGGACCAGAAAATGGAGGGTGATGCTGGAGCAGATACACGATCAGCGCTAAGTGCCGAAGATAACAAAGGACACAGCACTGCAAGCTCTAAGTCAGAAAATGAAATTGCTTCCTTTTCCCTAGAACCATCAACATTAGGGATGGAATCCCAACACCAGCCTGCTGAAGGAAGAAAAAAGAATCATGAACATTCTCCAAGAAATCATGATATAGTTCAGTCAGAAATCAGAGCCGTACAGCTGTCTTATCTTTATCTTGGTGCTATGAAGTCACTTAGTGTTCTTCTTAGTTGTAGTAAATATGCTGAACTACTGTTAATACCGAAAGTCCTGGCAGAAAATGGTCACAACTCTGATTGTGCTAGTTCTCCGGTTGTTCATGAAGATGTGGAAATGCGTGCTGCCCTGCAGTTCCTGATGCGACACATGGTGAAGCGAGCAGTCATGCGCTCACCTATTAAAAGAGCGTTAGGACTGGCAGATTTGGAGCGAGCTCAAGCCATGATCTACAAATTAGTGGTTCATGGATTGCTGGAGGATCAGTTTGGTGGCAAACTGAAACAAGGTACATTTTCAAAATTATTCTAGTATAGTGCTAAACTGTTGTGTGTTTGTATTTAGGTGGTTAGAAACTATAACAATACAAATGACACAATCTTATAGTTTTATAGCAGCTATAATTTGGAGGGATCTTAAAGAGAGATTTCGCAGGGACTTCTTAAATGCTTTCTAGATATAGCACTGGTTGGTGTGGTTTTTTTTGCATTTCTCCAGGTCTTTGTTTTATTAAAAGTAAATGCAGATCAGTAAATCAGAAATGTAGGTCTTCCAAATTTTTCTTAATGCTTGTGAAAAATGAGCAGTTCTGTTTATGTTTGTTGGAAGAGTTCATTTATCACACAAAGATTGCAAAGTTCACTGCTGTAAAAAAAAAAAAAAAAAAAAAAAAAGACTGTATACAGTCATGTTAACCGATGATGTTGAGAGTTCATTCACTTCGTATCTCTATGTGAGAATTCGTGGATCAGTTTTGGGTTTTGTTTGTTTATTTTCCTGAGATACTTGGCACTGAAACAGCAGAACTTGAAGAGAGAACACATCTTATTCCTGTTTGTCTTCTAAAGAAAATGTATATTACAGGCTTAGTCTTTGGGGGGAATGATTTAAATCAATTAAAACAGAAAATATCTGAAGTATTTTTTAGTACTTATCTGAAGTATTTTTTTTTAATTATCTAAGATATTAAAGGTAATCCCTGTACTGTTTACTTCTTTTACTGCCTTATTTATTTCTTAGAAATAAACTCAGAACCTTTCAAAAATCTGTTACTTAAGCTGGTAAGTTAAAAACAGCTTTATGATTGATCAGCCCTTTTGCCTAACATAACAATCCCAAATGTAACAACAGTAATTGTCATAAGGTCTAACCTCTGACCAAGTAAATGGTTTCTCTGAAGATCTAGAAAGTTTTACTTATTCTCTACCTTGTTATCAGCATGATAACAAGAGGCCAACTTGCTTACTTAAATCCATGAGTTATTGGCAGAGGTTTTGTGTTAGAGTTTCTGCACACCTCTTTATTAGGGGAGATTTATTTTTTTTTCAAAGTTTAGCCGCAACAACTGCTTTACTGTATTAAGTTTCTCTCCTGTACTGTCTGTTTTCCATTGCAGAAGTAGACCAGCAAGTGGAAGAAGGTGATCAGTCTCAGCAAGCCCAAACACCAGTTACAACCAGCCCTTCTGCTTCCAGCACAACCTCTTTCATGAGCAGCTCTCTGGAGGATACTACCACTGCTACTACTCCAGTAACTGATACTGAAACTGTTCCTGCTTCTGAATCTCCCGGTGTTATGCCTCTCAGTCTTCTTAGGTAAAATATTTTCTTACTTACATATCATGTATGTCTTTAGCTCTCTGGGGTTTTGAAAACATTAATGCTGTTAAGAGCTGCCTACACAAAATATGAAGTTCAGTTTGTTACTTTACTTTGAGGACAAGCATTTATAAAACTAGAGAGCTGCTAAGATTTTTATAGTGCTTAAAATATAGGAATGAGTAATTCCTACAGAGTTCCTCTCCTACTCCCCTAAGTATATGTAGTACTACTCCTTACCCTTGCAAAATTCAGTTGCTGTGAGGTGCATTTGGCAAGTTGTGATCTAATTTGATGAATTTCTTGTGTCAGATCTTTTTCAGGATTGCTCTTTTTCATATAAGTGTATGTATTTATTTTTTTTTTAGGCAAATGTTCTCCAGTTATCCAACTACAACTGTACTGCCAGCACGACGTGCTCAGACTCCTCCAATATCTTCTTTACCAACATCTCCTTCAGATGAAGTTGGGAGAAGACAAAGTTTGACTTCTCCTGATTCCCAGTCTGCAAGGCCTACAAATCGTACAGGTATGCTGTCAATATAGACAGAATCGTGGTTCTGTTTTCTGGTTTTAAGACATTTTTGATACTGTCTGGAACTGTAAAGGAAATGGCTTCTTTTCATACTGTACTACTGCTTGCACTTTGCTACTTAAAACAGGAATCTGTTCCATTCCAGTATGCATACAGAATGGGGTAACAAGGGAATTGAGCAAATTGTTGAGTGAGAATCTCAGACCTCTAAAGATCTGTCTTGTGATCCAAAGCGTATGTATGTGTTTTACAACGGCTACTCCAAAAGTAGTGCCTTCTATTTTATTATGTTTGTCTGTGATGTCTGAGGTGGAAGTTGGTGGAATGGCAATAGAGATTAAACCTTTCCACCAGTATTCCACTTCACTTTGTTGTGATGCAGTCTGACATAGTGGAGTCTGACTTGGAAGTGGGTATGAAGCAAAGGCGTGGAATTGAATTTTTCCACAAAGAAAAAATTGTCCTCCATTGACAGTTCATCAACACTTGCTAAAGCTTTATGGAGACCAAACAGGGGATGTGAGCGCAGTGAGGCAGTGGGTGGTGCATTTCAGCAGTGGTGACAGTGGCAGGGAAGAAAACCATGTTCCAGATGGCCATGCAGATTTTATTGTGCTCTTTGTGTCTGTCGTAAGTTTCCATGGAAATAAATAACTATTACTTTTGGAGTAACCTACATATATTTAAATGAATACAATAGAATGAGTTAAAGTATATCCTTCAGATTTCTTACTTAGTGCTGAAAAAGTCTATTCTCTTGTTCCTTCTCTTACATCCATGCTTTAGTTTGTCTCTTCCTGCTGTTTCACCTGTAGCATAGCAACATGTCTGTTCAGTTCTCATCTCTCATTTTTTCATGAGGTGACTTGCTTCTGGATCATCATACAGTGTTTACAGCAGTGTTTGTCAGTATGGTTAGTGTCTTTGTTGATCAGAGGAAATTGTGTTTTCAGTGAAACTTTTTGAATGGTAACTAATATTTTTAGAGACTCTTGCGTCACTTTGGACAGAAGTGGCTCAAGAAGTGACTCATAATCTTTTTTGGTGATCTCAAAACATTTTGGAATCTTGATATCTCAGGAAAAGGTAACTTTCATCTAGTCTACCTACATATAAATCAGATAGATAATTTGAGAGAATGTGAAACAGAACCAAACTGCTTAGAAACACTTCAAAAGAAATCGTTCCTTAAATATTATGAGTGTCCTATTTGATTGAAGAGAGGCCAAAATAATGTAAATGTAACTAAATAGAATAAACGCTGTATGATTTCATTGCATCATACCTTATGTTGAAAAGTAATAGCGAGGAAAGTTGGTAAGGCCATTACTCCCTTTTCTGAAGCTAATGAATCTTTGCCAAATCAGAATGAGATTTGCTAAAGTCAAAATAACTAAAGATTTTTTTTTTGTCTTTTAAGCTTTGTCTGATCCAAGCAGCCGACTTTCAACATCTCCCCCTCCTCCTGCCATTGCTGTTCCATTGCTAGAAATGGGATTCTCCCTCAGGCAGATAGCAAAAGCCATGGAAGCCACAGGTAATCAATAATGGTATCAATTTAAACTGAAAAAGTAGATAAGTATTACATACATACAATTAATATATATGCTATATATATTATATACACAGTATAATGCAATTTTAAGGAGTGATTCGAATGCTTTCAGGTGCCAGAGGAGAAGCAGATGCTCAGAACATCACAGTGCTTGCAATGTGGATGATAGAGCACCCTGGAAATGAAGATGATGAAGAACCCCAGCCAGATGTGACTGCAGATACACGACATGGGGCAATAGTCTCAGGAAGTGGTGGAAAATCTGGTGATCATTGTTATTTGCAGTCGCCAGGTGATATCCCTTCAGCTGATTCTGCTGAATTGGAGGAAGGCTTTAGTGAAAGGTAAAACATAGTTTTCCTCTTAATACCTTGAAATCTCTTGCTGAAATTGGAAGTCTGGTTTGTTCATTGTTACTAATGGGTAACACCGTGATGCAATGAAATTAGGTCCACACACTGTGATTACTTTCCTGCGCTTCATTTGCACAGCTAGAGAGGAATGTAATTGAGCATCCTTCCTTCAAAAAAAGAGAAAGAGCAAACAAAGAAAATGAAGACATTTACATTTTTACCAGTGAGATAAATGGTAATAAAGCAGATATTCATTAGAGAGTGTTTTTTTTTTGTTGTTGTTGTTTTTTTTTGTTTGTTCATTTGTTTGGTGGTTTGTTTCTTTTCTTCAGTATATTCATGAACACTTACCTTCCTACATTTTTTCTTTAAAATAAATTCTTGTTTTGTCCGGAGAATTGAACTGAGATTTACATTCTCAGCCATATTTGCAACTTTAGATCTAAACATATTAATCTAGTAAGAAAGGTTTTACTTTATATGTTAATCCTAAAAGTAGTTACATTAAGTGACACTTGCTGCAGATTGTACCAGGTTTTTTCTAACAAGGGAGGAGAGAACTGCAGTGTGTATTTTGAGAATGCTTCTGTTCAGGTTCCTTTATCTTAATGAGCTATTATTCATTTATAGGTTTTCTTCATTGTCCTGGCTAAAGTGCAACTTCACAGAGAACTCAAAAATTAAAATTGGGAAAAATATACAAATTAACATTACACACTTGTTGAGGGAATTACTGATGCAGGGGCAGAAGTGTTGGGTTTATTTATTTAACAAGGAAATAAAGGAATGTAGGTTGAGCTGTACTTAAAGTGAATTTCATGGCTAAAAGGACAGTAGGTATGTGCTGTAGAGAAAAAGAAAATTCTTGAATTCCAAAATCTCACTTGTTTTTTTATTTTATTCTGTGAATGAATTGAGTCCTCCCCAGAATATAACCCCAACATATTTTCCCTAGCTACTGTAGGCAGCTGTTTAAAACTGTTTTTGATTTACCTATTGATTACAAATTCTTGTAGCCTTGATAATATGGATCACGTGGATAATGCAGCTTCTGCAAGTGGACCTCCTTCTAGAAGTCGGTCGTCTGTAACAAGAAGACACAAATTTGATTTGGCTGCCCGCACACTGCTAGCACGTGCTGGTAAGTGTTCTAAAAGACTTCCAGGTCTTTGTTTGTCCAGTGAATGAAAAGGATGGGTATTGGTACCTAGCATGAAAGGTACACAAGTCTCCTTTGCATATGTATATCGGTATATCTTTGGATTGTGTTTTACATGGTAAATGAGAAAATCGTGCTTATCTGAATTTAAAGACAAGGAAAAATGTGGCTGAAAGTGGATTTATGTTTATTATGTGTAAAATAAAAGTACTGTTTTCTTTTTCACTTGAGCCGGATTATACCGCTCTGTACAGGCCCACAGAAATCAGAGTCGAAGAGAAGGGATATCTTTGCAGCAAGATCCAGGGGCTCTTTATGACTTCAACTTGGATGAGGAGTTGGAAATCGACCTTGATGATGAAGCAATGGAAGCAATGTTTGGTCAAGACCTGTCTAGTGATAATGATATTCTGGGAATGTGGATCCCAGAGGTATTGGATTGGCCTACCTGGGTGTGTGTGACTGCAGCAGGGGCTGCTTTAACTTACTGCTTTTTGCATGTTTGCAGTTCTTAATTTAAATTAACATGCATAAGTTTGTATCTCTATCTAAAATATCTTACTAAAAACCAACAGTGTTAAAATCTAGAGTTCTGTAGCTTCGCTTTAACTTAAGAATAGTGCTTTCTCATGTTTCTTAATCTATGCTTCACGTACATAGTTTTCCTGCCCTCTTCCCTGAAAGATGACATCAGAACTAATGTATTTGTTTTGATGATAGTACTTAAAAACAAGTTAGGCCTGATTGTTTGGCAGTGAAATACTGTTTTATTTAAAATAATAACAATAGTAATAATAATAGTAATTATATAATAATAATAATAATCTCATCTGTAGAAACATCATCTGCACTGAAATCAGTTTTGCTCTCTTAATTTAGTCATGTCATGTGTATGTCAGCATCTGAAAAGGGTTTATAGATGGTCCTCATTCAATTGTTATATAGTCCACTCAAAGTACTTTTGAGATGGAAGAGAAGTATATTAACTGTAGTTTGTTAGTCTTTGGATTATCCATCTCAAGTTGATGACCAACATACAAGACTAAACATTCATCTCTTAATTATGACATTACTTGATTCTGATGTGGAAGCCAGATGCATGTGTAATCTTCAGAGAGTTTGCTTCACTGGAGCATCTTGATGGAAGTACTTAGGACATAAGAGTAATTCTAGAAGAATGAACTCTAAATTCAGATAGAATCATGGAATGTATTGACACAGCTTATTCTTTTGCACAGTAAATGTAAAGGGTGATTGTCAGGAAACAGTGAATTCTTTCTTTAACAATCTAGTCCATTCATGTTCTGAGAAACACAGTGTTAAATGTAAACGGGCAAAGTTTGTGTGAAAATGCTACTGTAAAGATTTTTTTTAGTCAAATCTGGAATGAGATAGGGAAATTTAAAATTTATGTCCTGATGTTTTTTCTCTTCTCAGATGATCTGGTTGTCTATTTCTGCTCTGTCCATGAGCAAGTTTAGCATATACATTCTACTTGTTGTGGTAGAAATGGGCAGAAACATCCACTTAATAATATTGGCATATTTTTTTATGTCTAGTATGAAGATGATGTTTTTCTCTGTAAGTAACGTGAGAATCTTATTACACAGCATGTTTGTGAATCTGAAGACAGAGAAGAAGTAGTGGTTTGTGAACTGTGTGAATCAAGTGTTGTCAGCTTCAATCAACACATGAAAAGAAACCATCCAGGCTGTGGGCGTAGTGCCAACCGTCAGGGCTACCGTAGCAATGGTTCCTATGTGGATGGATGGTTTGGTGGTGAATGTGGAAGTGGAAATCCGTACTATTTATTGTGTGGCGTCTGCAGAGAGAAATACTTAGCCCTGAAGAGTAAATCCAAAGCATCAACTTCAGAAAGGTACAGAAATAAAAGACAGCAGAACACTGTATGTGGAGGAAAGAAAGAACTTGAAAGTGTCAACTAGCATATGAATTTCAAGAAATTGAATGAGGAAATACAAATTTATAGTAGAACTATTGTCTTTATTTTAACTGAGGCTTGAAATCTTTGTTTGTCTTCATTAATTTTTTTAATGGAAAAGGGAATTATTTCTTGGCAACTTGCTTCCTGTTGCTGATCTTGAAAAACTTTTTTTTTCTGAATATACCAGTATTTTTATGGACCTTTTCCACATTCATACTGCAAAATAAGTTATGAATTTCTGTTACTGTTTCCAGAAGTCATATATAGATATTGAAAAAACAGTAAAGTAACTTTACAGTAATCCAAGTTTAAAATCGGTGTGCATATATACCAGTGACTGAAGCCATTTAATTGTTTTTTTCATTCTGTTTCTCTTATAGGTACAAAGGCCAGGCTCCTGACTTAATAGGTAAACAAGACAGTGTCTATGAAGGTAGGTTTTCAAATTTTTGAAAATTCTGAATACTTCTGAAGTGATTTTCTTTCTCCATAAATGCAAATAAATGTGTAATGAAGCTCTACTTAAAGATACCTTCAGACTAGATTTAGTGCTTTCACTGTTTTTAGGTTCAGATGGAAATAAATCAGTGACATTTTTCCCTCATATTTCATCTGCTGTCTTGTAATTAAGTGAATAAGCTGTTGTAGGTTGAACTACATACGAACTCTAACATTCAAATATGTTTCTTCAGCTGCCTTTTTAGGAGAGGTTAGTTAGCATAAGTTACCCTCTGGGAATTTTGGCCTTAGGCTGACTCTTCTACTTTATATTAGCTGAGAATGTCTCAAAGATGTCTTTCATCTTGTATCTAATGAATGTAAGAAAATCTTTCTCAGATGATACTCTGAATCTGGGCCTTTCTGTACCTTGTACAATCACAGTCATGAGTTGCCACATGTGTAGATTTAAGTGTGAGTGTTCCCAAGCAAGATGGAGAGAGAAGTTAATGTCTGTGTAAATGTCTGGGAAGTCAATGGAGTAATGGAGTACGTAATTTAATTACAGTTATGGGATGGGGGTGCAAACTGGGATATGGGAAGAAAAAACAAAGGCCTGGATGGTACAATAATGAGCTAAGAACTTGCATACGCTATTTGATAAATATGAACATGAGAAGACTCCAGTATCTATCTTTACTGTTTGCTCATTTAGAATATATATCTGCTGTCATGATTTAATGCATTACTGTATGTCCACAGTTCTTAATGTATTCCAGGTCTTAGAGTTGTCTTTTTGTTAGGTACAGTGACCTCTTGTTTCTGTGTTTTAAAAAACAGCTAGATTGGTGCCTCAGAGACTCTTCCATGAAATAAAGGCCAGATTTAATGAGGAGGGGCAAAAGGAGAGTTTTGTTTTTCTAATTCACTTAATGTTGCCATTGGCACAAACTGAAAATGAGAGTCAAGGCTACTAAGTTGCAGATTGCAATTCATATTTTATTCCCTATGTTGATATTTCTTTTAAATTAGATTATGTTATTTACTATTTTCAGATTTTGTAGCTACATTTTATTGTGTTTCTCCAATTCTAGAAGACTGGGATATGTTAGATGTAGATGAAGATGAAAAGCTGACAGGAGAAGAGGAGTTTGAATTACTGGCTGGGCCTCTTGGGTTAAATGATCGACGTATTGTACCTGAACCTGTGCAGTTTCCTGACAGTGACCCTCTGGGTGCATCAGTTGCAATGGTGACAGCCACCAACAGCATGGAAGAAACATTGATGCAAATAGGTAAATTGGATACAAATTTAATTCACAGAACAAATACATCCCCACTGGGGTGATTTAATACGAGTGATGCAGAAATATTTTGACAGTCTTTCCTGCTTTCCTGTTTCATAAGGAAACAGATGCAAATTCTTAATTTTCCTTTTATTACAAAAGTCAGTGAGGTATGCGTAGCATTTTTGTTGACAGACTTGAAGCTTTGGTTTACCAATAAAACTGTGACCAAAGTTTTACAGTGAATGGTAGTAGTGTGTTTTATCACAACTCAAAGATTCATGGGTTTAATTGGAGATTTACTGATCATCATGCTGAGATGCAGGATCTGTATTTAACTTTGTAGACCCCTTTAAGTGGATAAGGGAAGCAGAGAAATGAGCATTGACGTCAGTATTTTTGAATTGTTACCAATCAAGCTTTGAAAATAAGAAATATTTAAATCATGTAGAATTTTAGATGTGTATTTTCCATTCAGTCATTATCACCTTCTGTATTTCTGATGTGCTGAAAACTGAAGCTTTTTTAGAAAAGCCTATGCCAGATTTGGTTCTGTGCTTATTACTGTATGATGGTTTTTGCTCTTTAAACATTAACACACATTGTTATTTCCAAGGTTGTCATGGCTCTATAGAAAAAAGCTCTTCTGGCAGGATAACTTTAGGAGAGCAAGCAGCTGCCCTAGGAAATCCACATGACCGTGTAATGGCCTTAAGAAGAGTGACAGCTGCTGCACAAGTCCTCCTTGCAAGAACTATGGTTATGAGAGCACTCTCACTTTTGTCCGTCAGGTTTGTGACATTCATAGCAACACTATATTTCATTTGAATCCAGTTATGTAGTAATGTTTGGCATACATACACTTTTACAATTCATTTGGGAAAATGATGCTCATTTTATATACTTTAATTCATATTATTAAGAGATAAACTTTTATTGATTTTGTTCCTTTGAACCCTTTCTTCAAACTTCATGAAAGAGACTTCTGCATCTTACATTGAGAGCAGACTCCTGTAACATCGGCCACTTAAAACATAATAAGTCTGTATTTGCCAATTGGCTTTTGTTCGAGACAGGTATTAGAAATAAACTGCAAACATTGCAGGAAAGGCGACATAGTGCAGGATGTGATGGTATATGAGGATGTGAAGAAGTCACAGAAATCTGACATATAATTCTAAACATGAATTATCCATGTAACTTTGTTTATGAGCTAAACTTAAGATTTTTTTTGTGTTAGGACAAGACTATTATACATATATATTTTTTATCTTCACCCGTAACTTAAAAGGAGCGGAGGGAGGCTACAGCTTTGTTTCCATCTCTTCCTTTTCCCCCTGAATGGTAATACTGTCCAGCTAACCAAGCAGGCAGTGTTCGCTAGTGGTTTGGGATTAGTTTTGTCCAAATACAATTTTACTTATAAATACCAAAAAAACCAAGAGCATTTCTGTTTATTTTTTGACAGTGGGTCCAGTTGTAGCCTGGCAGCTGGTCTTGAGTCCTTGGGATTAACAGATATCAGAACTTTGGTTCGTTTAATGTGCCTCGCTGCAGCAGGGAGAGCCGGACTCTCCACAAGTCCATGCACTGTGTCAAGTTCAACAGAGCGATCTAGAGGAATTCACAGCAAAACAAGCAAGCCTATATCGTGTCTTGCCTACCTGAGCACAGCAGTGGGTTGTTTGGCATCAAACACTCCCAGTGCTGCCAAACTTCTGGTGCAGTTATGTACGCAGGTATGGTATGTGTATTGAACTACTTCTACGTGAGATTGAGCAGTCTCTTTTGTCCTTATTTATAAGTTGTGCTTTTTTCTTCTCAACTGTGAGACTGCACTCTCTGACTCTTTAACTGGGTCAGTTGTGGAATATAGATTGTTTGTGTTTAGAGATGATCTACAGCTGTGGAAATGCAGTGGTGTTTCATGCATATGAGTACACTTACATGCAATCAAAGTAATTACTTACTTTGTTCTTTGGAGTTTGAAATATAATCACGGATTAATACAAGTTTTTGGATGTAATGATGAACTTGATTACACATTACGACTTCCTACACCCAGGTGCAAAAAATCCATAAAAAGTTCTCCTGGAAGCTCCTTAGTTTTTGCTGGTATTTGTGCTTACTTGGAACTGTGTGTTTGGTGATTGATTGATCCCTGGATCTGAATGTCTGGTTCCACTAAGACCAGGCATTTGATCCCCAGGTCAGAGGAATTAAATTCCATGTTGTATGTGGTATTTGCCTGTTAAACCAACATTGTTTGGGAGCTGAGAATTTCTACCAAAAATTTGTTAAACTTTAAACTCTGTTTTTCTTTTTTGTTTTTGTTTTCCAAATAGAACTGTTTTTCAATATCAGAGGGGTTTGTTTGTTGTAGTTATTTATTGTATTTTACTGCTTATTTTCAGAATTTGATTTCTGCAGCAACCGGTGTCAACTTGACAACAGTTGATGATCCAATCCAGCGGAAATTTTTGCCAAGTTTCTTAAGAGGAATCGCTGAAGAGAACAAACTTGTAACTTCTCCCAACTTTGTGGTTACTCAGGCACTTGTAGCGCTGCTGGCAGACAAAGGGGCCAAACTGAGGCCAAATTATGATAAAGCAGAATTTGAAAAGAAAGGTATGATAAGGCTTTTGTTCATTCTAATCAATTATTAAATCTTCAATGTCTCATTTCTGTTTAAGGAAAGATGCTAGAATAATCTACTCATAAATTTGCTCACAAAAGTAGTTTATGTTGTGTTATAGTTTAGGAGACAAATTACTTAGAATAAGTAAATCCTTTGTCAGATTAAAAGAAATCTAAACATTTGTGTATATCGAAAGCCCCAGTGGTATACAGCCTCAGTTGTTCCACATACTGACGTTAAAGGGAATAAGAGTTGATTCCTGACATCAGAGTACTTTTCTGTCTCTGGTGCATGAAATCTTGTTAACTCTGCTGTTGAGAAGTCAGGGAATCAAAAAGCAAGTTTTGAGTTTCCACATCAGGCTTTTTCCTTGTTCGGGGGAGGGAAGGGTATCCTTAGAGCAGCTTAACTCAGAGGATCCATTTTGCTGTTTAGAAAGCACTTGCTCTTTGAATAACAGGTTTTCATGGGGTGAGAATAAGAATATTCATAATTTTCTTGTTATGGTGTTTATGGTATTTTTGTGAAATTTTAAAGAGGTTTCAGAATAGTTAATGTAATTGCAGCAGTCTTGTAAAATGCTTGTTAATCTTTTTCTTCTTTTTTCTGGAAATTATGGCTAATGCTGTGTTCATTTGTGTACTTCTGTTTGGTACTCATCTAGGCATCATCTCATTGTTTTGTTTAAGCAGGTTTAATTGCCCATTTGTATGCCCATCCTTCCTATGATCCTTCTGCTGTAGGCCCTCTGGAGCTGGCTAATGCACTAGCAGCCTGCTGCCTTTCTTCAAGGTTATCTTCACAACATAGACAGTGGGCTGCTCAGCAGTTGGTGCGAACTCTTGCAGCTCATGATCGAGATAATCAAACTATTCCTCAGACCCTCGCTGATATGGGGGGAGACTTACGAAAATGTTCCTTCATAAAACTGGAAGCTCACCAGAAACAGGTAAGCATTTCTCCCAAAATTACGTGGATTTTAATGCTCTTTTGTAGAATACAGAAGAAAAAAAGTTAAGAATGGTCGTTTTACAAATATACTGACTGAGATATTTTCCACAAAATGTGATGTTTTGGTGATAAAGTGCATTATTGCTTGATGGTATCTCCAATATAGAATAGTGCACACTTTCTTTGAAGCCTCTATTACAAGAGGTGTGAAAGTGTCCTCACAGTGAACTGAATCAGTACAGTCATCAGTCTTTTCTTGGACTAGATAATAGAATCTTGGAATCATAGAATTGCCCAGGCTGGAAAAGACCTTAGAGATCATCAAGTCCAACCACAACCTATCCATGCAACCCTAACTCTAACAACCCTCCAATAAATCATGTCCCTGAGAACCATGTCCAAATGGTTTTTAAACACATTCAGGAATGGTGACTCAACCACCTCCCTGGGGAGCCTATTTTACTACTTTACAACCTTTTCTGTAAAGAAATTCCTGATATTCAACCTAAACCTCCCCTGGCGCGACTCGAGTTCTTCCTAATTTAGATCTTAATTTGCAGTAGTTTTTCTGTTACAATAGTTAACATCTTTTTCTGGTACTTTGTGCAATAGTGGCCCTGTGGAGTGTGGGTCTGAACAAAGTGCAGCATCCTGACCAAAAATACTTGCACTGTGCAATATTTTAAGTGTGGAAGAGTGTATTGTATGTTTCAGTAATGTAGGTAATGCTCTGTTCTGGTGGTTTAAGTTTGCGTTGTTATTAGTGAAGAAAGTTACCAAAGCTATAGGTTTAAACTCTGTTTTTGCCATGATCTCTTTAACGTTTGTAGGTCATGACATGTGTTTGGTGCAATAAAAAGGGACTTTTGGCGACTAGTGGAAATGATGGCACCATAAGAGTGTGGAACGTTACCAAGAAGCAGTACTCATTGCAACAGACATGTGTGCTCAACAAATTGTAAGTCAGCTCTTCAGAAGTGTCAGATATTTAATTTAAGTTGCAATTGTGCAAGGTAATGAGAAAAGCCAACCCTGCCGTATCTTCTGCACAGACATTCTTTCATCTTACTTTTTTCCTGGGATTGTTTCTGTGCCAATTGCAGTGTGAGATAGAACTGAAAACAGAACTCAAATATGATGCTGATGAGAGTCAGTATAAGGAGATCATGTTAAAACTGTTAAAATGTCCTTAACCATTCAATGTGAAGTGAAAGTATTAAAATGATTACTCTAAAGAACTATGGTACATGAGAGGAATAAAAAGAAAATAGTCATTCAGAGGTTTCCAGTGAACAGTTTAAATACATAACACGATAACTGTGAATGTAGTGGTTTCAGTCAAGTATGGGGGAAAAGGAGTTTGAATTACTGTGACTTCTGGGCTTCAAGACCTTAGAGTTCCTGCTGCTCCTTCATGAGATTGTCTGGAGAGGCCTTTTCTGTCATTTGGATGTGTCCAAAAAAGAAGGAAGAAAAAGATTAAAATCTGATTCCTTAGTACAGCTTATGTGAGTTAACTCGGGGGAGTAAAGAAATAATAGTAAACCAGAAGGTTGTTTGATGATGATTTCTTAGCAGTTTTTAAATTTTGTTTTTGCTGCTCATTTTATAATTTGGAGTTGTTTTAAATAGATTTTAGGGCTGTGAGCAGAGAAGAAAACATTTATTGTGTAGATCTGAAACAATGGTAGAAAGACTTTGGATTTTAATGTGAATATTTCATGCATTCTGTTTTTCCATCTGCCTAAAGGAAGTCCCATTTTAATTATGTTGTTCTGTGCTGTTACAGAGAGGGTGATTCTGAAGAAGGTCTGGGGTCTCCCAGTGACCTTAGTTTGTCTCTCATCTGTTGGAGCATCAGTGGCAAGTATCTGGCTGGAGCTACAGAAAAGATGGTGAACATATGGCAAGTCAATGGTATGCTCTGACTACCTGGGGACATTTTCCAGTAAAATGTATTTCTAAATAAAACTTCCAAGTAACTGAATGTTTGTTAACCTACTTATTTATGTGTGCTCTCCAGTTTAGTATCTGCCATTTTCCATAATAAAATCTTGTCAGTCTGTTTAATTAGATAAAGTCTTTAACCACAGGTCGATGCGTGTCTTAAAATTTAATGGATAAACTGGATAAACTGAGAACCATGTACAAATTCTTGTTGTCACTGATGTTCAGGTTTGAGAATTGATCACTTCTGGTGATTTCTGTTTGCACATATGGTACTTTCCCATAGTCCTGAAGAATTTAGCTTTCTCCTTTAATAAAACTGTTTATTTTAGATGAACCTTGAGACTTGTGTAGGTGAGTGGTCCATTGCTTTATAGTCTCATAACTTAAGTGAATTTGTCATATGCTCTAGCTCTAGACTATAGATTCTTCTGATGTTTTCTCGTGGAAGTTATTTCTGTTTTATTGTTTTCTTTATGAAGGTGAAATAATTTTAAATAATTAAATTTGATACTTTAAATAATTAAGTAACTAAAAATAACTGAAATATTTTTGGGGCTTCCTAGGAGGAAAAGGATTATTAGATCTTCAGCCTCACTGGGTATCTGCACTTGCTTGGCCAGAAGAAGGGCCATCTGCAGCCTGGAAAGGAGAATTATTATTGATTGGTCGTATGGATGGATCTCTTGGACTTATTGAAGTTGTGGATATTTCAACCATGCACCGGATAGAACTGGAACACTGCTACAGAAAGGATGGTAGGTGGCTGTATCAGTATCTAAGTAGAGATTAAAATTAGTAGTGCCTTAGTTAAATTTTGAGATTCCTTGCCATACAAAAGAAAAGGCAATATATACAGATTACTCTGAAAATAATGCCCTCTACTTATTTACATGGGAACTACAGCAGAGAATACTGTAAGGCTCTTTTTCAACATATTTTCAACCTGGTCACCACCATTAGCTGTGCATTTTCACCAGCAGTGAATAAGAGGTTAGAATACTTGCATTAATCTTGCTTTAAAGTGCCGCATTGGCTGTATGACTTAAAAGACTGCAAAAGACACAGATTTTTTGCAGTGTCTCCCTTTGTCTGCAGATAGTTTGTAGACAATATCATCTGAATTCCATCATTACAGCCATTTTTATTTATAGTTCTGATCACAGAGAACATCAAATAGCACATCTTAGGTAGGATTTTGTGGTTTTCCACAAAGACTGCGGCAGAATTAATGGAGGCAATACATACTAACTAAGGCTGAAGTTGCTTTCAGTGGTTTTCTTGGAAGCAGCCCAGTGCAGTTCTTTTCCCCACGTCAAGAATGTATATATTCAAGTATTTTAATGAAGGAGAATGAAAAAAAAAAATTACATGATGATCTCAACTGCTGTGATTACAGCAGCATTCACTTTTCTCTTTACTATACAAATTCAAGAAAATTTTCAGTCCAAAAAAAAGTCAAATAACTTGAGGGGGACGTTATGCACTTAATATTTTATGTAATCATGCTCTCAAAAACTTCTGGCAGGTCTGATGTTAAATTAAGTTTTGTGTTGTCTGTCACAGTTTCTGTCACATGCCTTGCCTGGTTCAGTGAAGATAAACCATTTGCAGTTGGCTATTCAGATGGAAAATTGCTAATAGGAACAAAGGAACCACTTGAAAAAGGAGAAATCGTTCTAGTTGATGCGCACAAGGTAGAGTTAGTCATTTTACAATCTGTCTGTAATTTCTGCAGGTAAGGACCTGTTTAAGCTATTTTCTGTCTTTGAAAGTTATTTATAAAATCAAGTGCAGATTACCTATTTCTGATGTGCTGAACACATCATGTTCCTCCTGTTCAGAGGAACAGTTCATCAAATTAAAATTTAAAAAAGGAGTAAGAATTATAGTCTTTTTGTTATTAGAGGTTGCAAAGTGTGTTTAGATAGAGCAGCGGAAGTGTATTAAAGGTGTATTTGGGTTTAAAAAGGCTTGATTTGCAACAGCACTCATAACATTTTAACTTCAGTCTTTCACATGTTTTTGTAGAGCTTAACTGACCATGCAAAGCAAAAGTCTTTTTCTGACTATACAGCCACAAAGGTTTTGATCCTTTGCTTTAGTATCTGTGATAAAAAGTCACTACCAATTGGACTAATGAATTGTTAGGCTAAGAGGAGAATTCCCAAAGTGGAAGTTTAATAAAAGCATCCTGAGTGCTTCCATGAATTGGTCTTCATATTTGAAGCATGGCAGTGACAGAAGTGGGCATGCTGTGGTAATAAAACTATACTTAGTATTCCACTATGGCCTGTTCTTCTTTCTGATGTTGGTTAGCCTCATCTGGCCCTTTACCTAATACATCTATGGAGCCAGTACCATTAAGGTAATTCTGCAGTCACCCAACATGAAAAAAAACGAAGAGTTCTGAGGATACACTGAATTCATATTTGCAAGGCATTCTCTCTACTTGTTAAAATTTGTTTGAGAATAAAATACTCTTTGTTATCAATAAGTAAACATTGAATTGGCTCTGATAATTGAGTTTTCTATATTCCTACTGTGTTACTTCACACTGACTCTTTTTTTAATTAATAGGATACAGTTGTTAGTATGAAGTGGGATCCAACTGGTAAGATTCTCCTGACATGTGCCAAAGAAGAAATGGTGAAACTCTGGGCATACATGGGAGGGTCTTGGAGACGTCTTCATTCACTGCCCCATCCAGCTTTTGTGAATGGCATTGCTTGGTGTGGTCTTCCAGGGAAAGGTCCCAAGTTACAGCTGTTGTTAGCTACGTATGTCAAGTTTTTGTTTCTTCTAGCTTCATTGTATTTTTTTTAATCATTAATGTCAAAAGCAAAGTAAGGTTTTGTGTTTTTTCAAATAACATTTACTCAGTAAACCAGTTTTCATGAGAACTGTAAGGCACCAGAATGAAGATGAATTTAATATGAGACTGTTATGTTAGTGAGAATTGAAAAGGTATGGGGTGAGGAGTGGGAGGATAGCAAGTGGAACGGAAGGAATGCTTTTAACCATTGGTTACATGCCGTTGGACTTCAGATGTATAGATAAATACAGTTTTGTAGGAAGGCAGCGATGTCTGATATTTTTAGGACATTCTGTTAATATTTTGTATTAATATTTTTTTTAATTAATACTGTTTTTCTGATTTACTCTGACTTCTTTTAGAGGATGCCACAATGGTTTGGTGTGTGTCTGGACTGTTCCCCAGGACATAGCAGTCACACTGCAGACCAGCTCAGCATACTCAGAAGGATGGTGGGACCAAGAAACAAGTGCCCAGGTAGGAGGAGGAATGTTTAAAGAATTCTCTGCTTGTTCTGCAGTTAGGGAGGGGGTAATGTGAATGAGTTACTCAAATCTCAAATTTCCCAAGAGAAGGTGTTTGTTAAGAAGAATTTTACTTCACTAAATATTATATACTGAACTGTTTCTATTTTTCCTAAGTTGATACATTTATAATAAAATTCAGTAAAGAGTTTAAAATTGTTTCTATATAAAATTAAGTCAACATTAAGTTTTACATGTTATATCCAATTGTAATGTAGTTCTTAATGCTGGTGGCATTTTGTGTGTGGAGAAAAGGTGGTAATGTGACAAGAATAATTTTGGACTTTTTACATTATAGTATGGAAATTACTATAGCTCTACATATATTCTGTACATCTTACAGAATATAGAAGCTAATTTTTTTCTGTATGAAGTTCAGTGTTCCATAACTACAAAATAATTTTCAGGATGGATACAGAAAAGCAGTTGAAGCCAAGTGTGTATTTCAGCTGAGAGGACATATTACCCCTGTTCGGACTGTTGCGTTCAGTCCTGATGGACTGGCATTAGTATCTGGTGGACTTGGTGGTCTCATGAATATTTGGTCTTTACGGGTAAGGTCATCTTAGAGGTAACATGATTACTTTTTTGGTATTACTGTCTCCTGTGGTTGAGGCATCAGACTTCTGGTTTTTTTCCCGGGGTGTTACAAACTTGAAAGAAAATGCCATATAAAATAATGATGAAATATGTTACTTAGTACAGTATAAATTTAAATTACACTTAAATGTTAAGTATTTTTATATTGTGGTTCTATAATTTATTCACTTTTTAGTCTTAATCATATTGTTAGTTAGGCTTTGCAGAAGCAGCCACTCGCACTTTAGAGATGGGAACAACATTATTTTACTACAAGAACTTCTTCAAGAATCATACATTGTTTCTTATTAAATAATTCTGAATCATTTCTTACATCATCTCTGTAGTATGATAGAAATGCTGGATAATTTTTGGCTTTTAGCATTGGCATTTCAGTTTTTAAGAAATTATTGAGCAGCTTGGAGAGTGTCATCCTTGAAGAATGTGCTTTTTATGTGTTTAAATAGAAAAGTAGCTGTATATGCACACTGACACAGAGCACTTCTTTTCTTAGGATGGTTCGGTGCTGCAGAGTGTTGTGATAGGTTCTGGAGCTATTCAGACTGCTGTATGGATACCTGAAGTTGGTGTAGCTGCGTGCTGTAACAGATCAAAGGTGACTCTGTGTGTTTAAGCAATCCTGCAATTGCTTGTGTAATTAAGAATTATCTTATTAAAAGACAGTTCCGTTTGTCTTTTTCTGGGAGGACGGGGAAGAACTTTGCAGACAGGACCATCTATTTATTGGTTTGTGTTATGTAAGGATACATGTTTACAAAGCAGATTGAATAACTGAGTCTACTTAACTGTTGTATTATCAAGATACATTATTTTGACTTTCAACTACCACTTGAGCTTAAAAAGCTTTTTTTAAATGTCTCATCTTGAATTTTGGGTGGCTGAAGAAGGGAGAATCCTGAATTTGTGCTTGCAAAGGACTCTATACACTGGTTACATCAGCATTTCAGTCTTTTGGCAGCAACTGTAAGTGGGCCATAAAAAGACTTTTTATTTATGCAACATGAAGGATTTTTTTTTCTCTGAACAAATAAGATACTTCAGTAATATGATTTAATCCAGACCAACCTCAACATCAGAATGTTTTTTAAGAAATAGCAAAATTTATTTCAGTGTTTAAGTACTGCTTGCATCTGAACAGAAGTTTCAAAGGTGGCAATATAGCAATATTTTCAAGCCTTCATGAGTCCCTTACTTCCTCAAGTGATTAAAAAACAAAAGGCAAACAGGTGGTTGTTCCAGAAGGCAACTTCTTTTGTGAATAATGATGAACTTGGCACAAGTTATAGCTCCTGTTAGTAGAACTGTGCTGTATTTGGTTCTAATTTTGAAATTCTTTGTTAACTCTGTTTTATGAATTTTTAATTTTTAACTTGTTTTGTGTCTGCTGTTAAACAGGATGTGTTGGTAGTGAACTGTACTTCAGAGTGGATATCTTCCAATCACATCCTTGCGACGTGTAGAACTGCACTGAAACAGCAAGGAGTTTTAGGATTAAATATGGCTCCTTGCATGCGAGCTTTCTTGGAACGTTTGCCAATAATGCTTCAGGAACAGTATGCTTATGAAAAGGTAAGAGCTAATGAGGACACTTAAAATTCCTGTCTCTTGGGATCACTGTTGTGGTGATCTGGTTGCAGATCCTACATCTTGTTTGCAGATATCTTTCAGTATTCTCCAAACTAGCAATCTCTTAGTTTGAGAATATTTAAAATTTTTAGACAAACTTTAAGTGTGGAAGAAAGTATTTGTCTATAGGACTGCCTTTGTAGAAGTCCTACTTTCAGATTGATGAAATTATATTCCTAACTGTGCATGTGTGATTTCTCTTTCCCCTTCCCCTCACATGTAGCCCCATGTTGTTTGTGGAGACCAGCTTGTTCACAGTCCTTACATGCAATGCTTGGCATCACTCGCTGTGGGCCTCCACCTAGATCAGCTGTTGTGCAATCCCCCAGTACCACCTCATCACCAGAACTGCCTCCCTGATCCTTCCACCTGGAGTCCCACGGAATGGGCCTGGTTAGAATGTTTCTCAACCACCATAAAAGCCGCTGAAGCCTTGGCAAAGGGAGCACAGTTCCCAGAATCCTTTACTGTTCCAGACCTGGAGCCTGTTCCAGAGGATGAACTTACTCTCCTAATGGTAAAATGTGCTATATTCATATATATATATAAAATTATAGCGGCTTGGGTTGGGAGGGACTGTAAAGATCATTCAGTTCCAACCCCCTGCCATATGCTGGGTTGCCTCTAACTAAATCAGGCTGCCCAGGGCTCTGTCCAGCCTGGCCTCAAGAAGGATGCATCTTGGTGTTATGCATGTGATTTGATGAGGTTAACATCTCTGAACTGGAAGTTTCTATAATGTATGGTATACATAGGCATATATATTTTTATGTGAGCACCAGCAATAAATATAAGTTCATTTTTTAGTTCTCTACAACAGAGTATACTGTAAATTGTGTATCAGTTGTGTATTGGAAAAAAAGACAACAACACGGTAATTTTCAAGTTACAGAAGCAAGAAATGTAGAACTTTACTGTACTAATTTTGAAGTAACCTTCTGGCACATTCCTACACCGAATTATTTTAGTGATGTTAGTGGTCTTTATGAGTTTTTATTTTGGTGATGTATCATTATGTTGGATCAGTAAATTATTATTGGCAATCTTACAACATCTTCAGAGAACACGTGCTTCAGAAAGCTTTAAAAAAGATTATTTCATCATGAATTTTATTTGATTTTATCTATATTTTGATTGTGGACCTTGAATAACAGTGTCACTTGCAGGCATAGTAAAGAAGTAGGTTTTGTCTATGGGCAAAAATCAAATATCTGAGTTTGCACATGTTCACTCTTATCTTTGTATCTAGAGTACTTTGAATGTCCATATTGTTTGTAGTTAATAAGGGAACAAGTATGACATAGCAGCAAAACAATGTATGTCTCTTGAACTGAATGTGGTAACTGTGCTTTTTATTGCATAGGATAACAGTAAATGGATCAATGGTATGGATGAACAGATAATGTCCTGGGCAACATCAAGGCCAGAGGTCAGCAAAATGGACATTTATTTATTTTATTTATTTTGCTGTAGTAAGCTTTTGGAAGTACTGTTTGTCTAAAGCATTTTTTCCTGCTGCACCATAGGATTGGCACTTGGGAGGCAAATGTGACGTGTATCTGTGGGGAGCAGGAAGACACGGACAATTAGCAGAAGCTGGTAGAAATGTCATGGTACCAGTGGCAGCACCTTCGTTCTCTCAGGCTCAACAGGTGATCACCTAAAGACAGTCACACATTTTTATTTTTATTGATTTGTCCCATACATTGTTTGAATGTCAGAATCTCTCTCTGAGTGCCGTCTATTTCTTGTTTGAATTTACTATTAAAAACATGCTCAAAGCATGTATTTTCTAGCATGATTAATAATTCGTTTTGTCTTCTGAGATAAAATTGCCATTCAGGGTAGAAACATCAAGATTAAATAAATCTCAGGTAGGAATGTATTGTTTTCTCTCACTGGAAGAAGGTTTGCTGAAACCAGTTGCAAGTTTCAGTGAAGAAATGTGTGTGATGATATTATTAGGTAATAGAAGTCTATTAAATATGCTGTAAGTGATGTTTCGTGTTAATAGGCTTGTCATGAATGTTATTTGCTGTGTGACTGAAGAGTCGGTGGTCTTGGTAGAATCACAAAGGAAAGTAATGGTTGGAAAAATTAGATGATACGTCATAATTGTAATAAAGATTGATGCATCCAAAACAAAACAAACAAACAAGGAAAAACATAAAACCATATAAACTCCTGTGTATTTTTCTTGACCAGGTTGTTTGTGGTCAGAATTGTACTTTTGTCATTCAAGCTAATGGCACAGTTTTGGCTTGTGGAGAAGGGAGCTATGGACGGCTGGGACAAGGAAATTCAGATGATCTTCATGTGTTAACAGTCATCTCAGCACTGCAAGGTAAAACTGTTTTGAAAAGATCAAACTGACTGATAGTGGGCATCATTTTGATAGATAATGTAATTATTTGTGTTGATATTATTTTCACAGATCGACATAAAAATGTTGTAATTGTTAATTGAAAATTGAACAAACAAACTGGAGATTTATTTCTCTTTATAACGTAATTAGTAACATCTAAAAATTCTGTAGTTTTAAGACTGCTCTGGGGAAATACATTTGCTTAAGGGTAGGAATATTTCATTTCAGAACTTAGGACAGGTCAAAACCATAGGTTGTACATGAGAAGATGTAGAGTTTCTTCAAAGTAATAATAGAGGGGAATTGGTGTGATAAGAAAAGTGTATTCCTAGTTGATGCCTTTCCACAGACATAATTTGCCACCCCTTCAGGCCCTTGGATATGCACATATTAAGAGTTCATTGTTATTTACTTCAAACATGGTTTTCTCTGTGCTCTTTAACAGGCTTTGTTGTAACACAGCTGGTGACCTCTTGTGGATCTGATGGACATTCCATGGCTTTGACTGAAAGTGGGGAAGTCTTTAGCTGGGGAGATGGAGATTATGGCAAACTAGGACATGGGAACAGCGACAGACAGCGCAGGCCTAGACAGATAGAGGCTCTGCAAGGAGAAGAAGTGGTGCAGGTTCCACAGCATATTTTTTCCTCTTGCAAACTGTAATTATGGTAACTTAGTACTTAGGAATACTGGCTTCAGGTAAATGGTACAGTTAGTGACAGAGATGTTCCAGAACCACTGTCAGTCTTGTCAATTTGAATTCATATAAAGTGAAAACAGGAAACCTTTGACTTCTTGCTGAGCATTATGAAGCAAGTTGATAATTCCCAGTTGAAAACAGTTAATGTCACAAGGTTCGTTGCTGCTGTGATGTTACTCAACACTTGTTACTTGAGAAGTCTAAAAATTTGAAAGAGCCCGTGGAAAAGGGATGATCTGGAGACTGTCAAAATACAGCCACAATTCAGAACTTTACACCTTGGTATTTGTCAGATAACAGCACAAAAAAAAAAAGATACTTGGCTTTGGCTGAAGGTTTCTGTATCAAAACCTGCATTCTTTCATGCCATTTAATGGAATTTGTGCTTGGCAAGCACCTGCTTCCAGAAGGTAATATTTGATTTTAACAGAAAAGTCAAAATAAATCATTAAATAATAAATGCCTGAAGGCCTTTATCCACACAAGTCCGCCCCTGTCCTTCTCCTAACATTACTGTGAGGATAAAGCAGAAGTAGATTGTTGAAGTACTTCATGCTACAGTACCTGTGCTTTATGACTTTATATACATACATATTTCATAAGATGGAAAAGTTATTGCATAGCTTTGTGTGTAATAGTTTACTCCTAAATAACAAGACGCCTGTAAAAATCGTATTTCTTTTACTTGCAGATGTCATGTGGCTTCAAACACTCAGCTGTGGTGACAGCAGATGGCAAACTTTTTACATTCGGAAATGGCGATTATGGTCGATTAGGGCTTGGAAATACTTCCAATAAGAAACTTCCAGAAAGGGTGACAGCGCTGGAGGGTTACCAGATTGGACAGGCATGGTTTATCTAAAACTGTCACTGTATCTTCATTTAAAGCTGATGTTTTCAACATGTTTCACTGTTCTACTTTTATGTTTGGGATTATATTTTGATTGTGGTAGCAGAATTTGAAGAAAATGTTTGCCTGGTTTGTTTGGTTTTGCTATCTTTTGAGACTTTTGAGCCTTTTTCTAAAAAACTACTTTTTTTCTTTAACATTGTTACATTTTTATTTTTAATCTTTATGTATGAATTCATGGCACAATTTATATTGCTAGGCATTGAGCGTGCTTAGCATGAAACTGTTCTTTGGCTCTTGGAGCGGGAGTGGAAGCAAATCCCTAAAAGAAAAGACGAAACAAGCAAAAAACCACCCTATTGTCTCCCAAATGCTGTAAGAAGCAGCAGAATTTTCAAAGTCCTTAGAAGGATCTTGTTTTTTTAAACACAGTTTTCCTTTTCTAAAAAAAATGTGGGCTTTTTAGTAGTGGCAAAAACTGGTAATAACGTATTTCTTTGGACTAGGTGGCCTGTGGACTCAATCACACTGTAGCTGTGTCAACAGATGGTTCAATGGTTTGGGCTTTCGGAGATGGAGATTATGGTAAACTTGGTTTGGGAAATTCCACTGCAAAATCCTCACCACAGGTTAGAATTCATGGGGAAAAGTATTCTTTGCATAAATTTTCACTGTTGCTAAACTGGTTACACAGCAATTACAGGGTAGTTTTCAGAATTGAAATTATTAATTCTATACATTATACTGCTCTAATAAAATCTACTGTAAATAATTCTGATAGTATGTTACTCTAAGCATTGCACTTTAAAGAATTTCAGGTAAATGATACTCAACCTTATGTCAGAGGTAATACAGTGAAAACTGTAGGGTTAGCTCAAGAGAGCTGCTTAGTTTTGGTGTTTGTGGGTAAGATTCTTTACATACTTGTCTGTTTCCTCTCATGCCACCTCTCACCAATCCCTAGTAAATAAAAGGTATTTTGAATCATTGTGCATAGAATAAGAAAACAGCGGCTCAGGTTTTTTTATTCATTTACAGGCCTTAATTAGGGTAATGCTACAAAATAGGTATTACAATGAGGGAATTATAAAAATTCTCTTTGGAAACAGAAGTTACAGATTAAATTCATGTTTATTTTCTTTTTATGTCTTTGTAATGCCATACCTCTTTGTCTTCTCATTTACTCCCTTAGAAAGTGGATATTCTCTGTGGAATTGGCATAAAAAAAGTTGCCTGTGGAACACAGTTTTCTGTTGCACTGACAAAAGATGGCCATGTATATACTTTTGGACAAGGTAGGATGATCTGACATTTGGACCTTTGTACCCAGATGTTTTTATATACTGAAAATGAAAATGAAGAACATTAGCATGCATTTAAAACAGTAATCTTGGAATTTCAGCAATGCAGTGTTAATGTAGACACAGATCTATATTTTTAGACCTCCATGTAGTTTGATCTCACAATAACCTCACAATTTAGTTTTTGAAGAGAGTTTAATTTAGTTTTTGACAGGTTTTTCTGTAAAATTTTGTTTAATTTTATATGTCTAAAACCGTTGGGTTGCTTGAATGCTTACTTTACCTAACAGAGTCTATATCTGCCCAAGTTGTTAAGAATCTGGACAGGCAAATTGCCAGCACCACCGAGTTAAACATGTTTTCTCTTTTCAGGTCAATTAATTAGGATGTATTATGAAATCACATGATGTCTTGTCTTACTAGATCTTGAGCTTGTTTCACTGACAAAGTGCAAGTGACTTGAGCAGAATCAATAAGCAGAGGTAGTGCTTTGTAGGAAATGTACACTGGATTTCTCCGTAACAAATTACACTGACATCCCAGTTCTAAGAGTATTCCAAGTTGCTCTTTGTCCCTCCTCAACTTCTGCCTTCAAGTAAAATGAACTTTTGACGGTCTTTATGTATACAGACGTTTCCTTGCAATTTCAGATCGCCTTATTGGTTTGCCAGAAGGCCGAGCTCGAAATCACAACAGACCCCAACAAGTCCCAGTACTGTCAGGAGTCTTCATTGAAGACATAGCCGTGGGAGCAGAGCATACACTGGCTTTATCATCCACAGGCGATGTATATGCTTGGGGTAGCAACTCTGAAGGGCAGGTATGTACTGTTTCCTGTTTATTTCTAACCTTATTAATACTGTGTAGGTGTGGTTGGAATATATGTCTTCTAGTGGAAAATCAAGCTTTGATTTTTGTTCTTTTCCTTCCCCTCAGCTATTTTAGGTTTTCTCCATAAGTTTCTTTTTCATTTCCTGTGCATGGCAGCAGTTTGGGAAACACTGAGAACATTCTGTCTAAATGCACCTTTCTCAAAATGTTTTTTGAAAGAAACTGATTAATGACCTACCATCGTTGTTTTTAAATACTAAAAAAAAATATGATGGGTGGCAATCAGGTTCTTTTCATGAAGAAAAGATTAATTTTATATGAAGTGACTTTTATGAGTCAGAAGAAAATAGTAAATATTAAATAGTCTCTTTGCTTTGGGATGCTGATTTTATCACTGCCCTTAAGCATCCATTCTCTTCCCACACCAAGTTTATAACTCCAGTTTTTTGTAAGGATTTCAGATTTTGAGTTCTGTATGCTGCAAGTGTAAGACTGAGCCTCTTGATGTTTTGACTCTTGGTGTTTCAGGAATGCTGGGCAAAGTCAGTGCTGTGGCATTTCAGGGATGAGTGTTTGAGAATGGCATTTGGGCGAGTGATTAAGAATAATTTCTAAAAGGAATGTATGTCTGTTTTACAGTCATACTTTCATTGTGTTCTTGGGAGAGAAACATTGCAAAAAAGAAAAAAATACAGGAACTTGATTCTGAAAGCTGCTTTGGTGTACTTTCCATTGCAGTGTAAAAAATGTGCTTCATATGTTGTAGAAATGATTTTGAATGCTCCTGAAATATGAAGTTATCATTTTTACAATACAAAATTCAAAACTATTGGGGAAAAAGATTGGAAGTTTCAGTAAAATTTCTCTTCATGCCGATTGTTTTTTCAAACGCTTGCAGGAATGTACCTGCCAGAGCAAAATTGATATTTAAATTGCAGAGGAGAGGTATGAGCTGTGCTGACTCTGTATGAGAAGGATTGTGCAATGGATGACTTGGCAGCACAGGTTAATTTCTCAGCGTACAAAAGATTGTGGAAAAAATCTCTAGCTGTTCTCAGGCCTCTTTGCCACCTAGATTTGCAAATCCCATTAAACATGGATGTAATATTCTATCAAAAATAAAATGTAAATGCAAGTAGAATTAAAGATCTACAAGGCAAATGTTTTAAAGCCAGTATATAGTGTAAGAATTTTTACCATTTGTTCTGAATCTTTGCTTGAGAGTTTTCTAGAAGCATTATCACAGTTGTTGATTCTTACTTGTGTCTTACAACTGTTACAATTTGTCAGCTTGGACTTGGCCATACTAACCATGTCAGAGAACCAACCCTAATAACAGTCCTGCAAGGAAAGAATATTCGGCAAATTTCAGCAGGACGTTGCCACAGTGCTGCCTGGACAGCACCCCCGGTTCCACCCAGAGCTCCAGGTAAATAGCTGGGATGGTTTGTATGGTCATTTGAATTAGTCTTTGTGTTTCATGAGGGATGAGTGTAACAGGAACTTTGGAATGTTTGGCACAAATTTGTTTTAGTTTATATCCATCCAGGTTTTCAAACTACCGTTAGTCTCTCAGTTTTGCTGTCCTTTATGAAATGCTGTTTTCTCTCTTGTGTGGTAGGTGTATCAGTGCCTTTACAGCTTGGCTTGCCTGATGCCATTCCACCACAGTACGGGGCACTGAAAGAAGTGAGCATTCATACAGTAAGAGCAAGGCTCAGACTGCTGTACCATTTCTCTGACCTCATGTACTCTTCATGGAGATTACTTAACCTCAGTCCCAATAATCAGGTAAAACTCCATTTGAAAAACACATTTTAGCCCTGTTGTGTTGTACCGCATCACTAGCAAGTTTCTCACCAGGCCTCAGTAGTAGAGTCTGTAAGGTTTCTTGTTTTTTCTAATAAATAAATAAAATATAAAGATTTGGATTAAGCCGGGCTTTGACAAAAAGTACCATTGTGTATTTTCAGTTATGTTAATATTAAATGCCAGTAGCTTTCAAAAAGTTGCTGTCCTCAAAGCGTAAAAAAGCACCTACCTTCTTTGTGAAATATTGAGTTGCTAGTGATTAATTATGAAGGTTTTATTCTGTAAATAAGCAAATTAATGACCTTTATTAATATGTTTATTTTCATACTGCTTTATTGCAGAACAGTACATCTCATTACAATGCTGGAACATGGGGGATAGTTCAAGGACAGCTAAGACCCTTGCTAGCACCACGAGTGTACACGCTCCCTATGGTACGCTCTATAGGAAAGACCATGGTTCAGGGAAAAAACTATGGTCCTCAGATTACTGTAAAAAGAATATCAACCAGGTCAGTATTGTTTTCATGGGCAGTGTATTTGATACCAAACTAATACTGATCTTCGTACATTTTCCATAACCTCTGGCATATCAAATGCTCTCTGTACGTCTTCATTATGAGCAAATGACTTCATTAACCTGTACACTTTTACGAGTTACACCATATGGTTGTGTCTTCTTTTTTTCGAAAGGGGTCGGAAATGCAAACCCATTTTTGTACAGATTGCAAGGCAAGTGGTAAAGCTGAATGCATCAGACCTTCGACTGCCTTCTCGTGCCTGGAAAGTGAAACTGGTTGGAGAAGGAGCTGATGATGCAGGGGGAGTGTTTGATGACACTATTACAGAAATGTGTCAGGTAGGAGCATTCTAGCGGTTAGAAATGCCTGGTAGAGTTTTTCGTTTTGTCTGATTTTGTTTGTATTTCTCACTTTTCATTTTTGCAGCATAGCAAATTCTTGTTGTTCTTCCATCCTGAGCTACAGCACTAGAACTGTCTACTTGGGAATGCCTTAGACAACCACTGTAGACTGATGTAAAGGCTTTTGTTTCTTTACCTTAAATATTACACAGGAATTTTTAAGTAGTTATCACTGTAGTGCAATATTCTTTCTTGTAATGCATTATATAATGTCAGAATATTTCTCTAATGTGTTTGTTGTTCCCAAGTCTAAGAATGTTTTTTTTCTTCTGTTTTTTTTTTAAGGAACTTGAAACTGGAGTAGTAGACCTGCTTATTCCTTCCCCAAATGCCACAGCTGAAGTAGGCTACAACAGGGACAGGTAAGTTATCTGTTATTTCTTTTTCCTGCAGATGTTACTAGGTGTAAATTAACTCTGTTGTTGTTGTTGTTTTTTAGCCAACTGATAAGACTTCATGATTGTCCCTAGTATATGTTGTCCTCCAAGTTGAGATGTTACTTCAACGTGAAGGAGATGGTGTGATTGTAACACAGCCTTTTTGGATTGCAGAATTGAGCATAGCATCAGGAGTGTCGTGATGTGCTGTAGGGATTAATTCTGCCCATCTTGGTGTCCATTATTTCAGCTGTTAATCTTCTTACTTGGATGCCCCTGGCTGATAATTGTGTTAGCAGTTACTGTGCAGTGCTTAGAAATACTTGGTCTTTTTCTTCTAATGAAGCAGCATAGAAATTACACTGTAGCCTTCAATGTCTTTCAGGTTTCTCTTTAACCCTTCAGCATGTTTAGATGAACATCTGATGCAGTTTAAATTTTTGGGCATTCTCATGGGTGTAGCTATTCGTACAAAAAAGCCATTAGATCTTCATTTGGCTCCAATGGTCTGGAAGCAACTTTGTTGTATCCCACTCATCTTGGAGGATTTGGAGGAGGTAGATCTGCTCTATGTGCAGACCCTCAACAGCATTCTTCACATTGAAGACAGTGGGATTACTGAAGAAAATTTCCATGAGGTAAGTTATGAACGTGATTGCTTTTAGCAGATTGACTTTAACACTACTGTTGTTTTATTGGGATAACAAGGACTTAATAAGCATTTGGAATTGTGATCTGAATATAACTCCGAATAACTGATAGTAAAATATTACACATAGATCACTTGAGTGACTTAAGCTGAACAAAGATTTTCTGTTTTCAATAACAGATGATTCCTTTAGATTCGTTTGTTGGCCAAAGTGCTGATGGCAAAATGGTTCCCATAATCCCTGGAGGGAACAGCATCCCACTTACCTTTTCAAACAGGAAAGAATATGTGGAGAGGGCAATTGAGTACAGACTTCATGAAATGGACCGTCAGGTAAGAACCATATTGTGACCCTCTCCACCATGGTTAATGTGAACAGCAGTTTTTATTTATGTAAGTTTCCATTTCGTATTCCAGAGAACAAGGAAAGCTTGTTTTTCTGCACTTTGGATGGGTCCACAAGGATTCTTTTTCCCCTGCAAACTTTTCTGTTTTGGTTGCTTGGTTTAGGCCAGTCCTACTTTCCTTAGCAAATGCATGTTTGACGAAAGTGCACTGGAAATAAGAGTTAGTCTTTCACTAGATTAGTGCCATTGCAGCTGTCATCCCGTCTAGGGAAACTCCTCACAACTGTACTTACTGAGCAGTGTCATTGGACGTCATAGCAACATATTCTAGCTGAAGTAAATACTATGAACAAACATTGGTTTTTAACACTGTTTCTCTACTCCTTTAGCACTGAAACAAAAAATACAGCATTAATTGTTCTGAGAAGCATTAATTGTCGATTTTCTTAATTCTTTGTATTTTGTCACTTGCATAGTGAAGCTTGTAAAAGCATGAAATATGCTAATTACTTGTTATG
Organism: Coturnix japonica; assembly: GCF_054131305.1. Classification (NCBI taxonomy): domain Eukaryota; kingdom Metazoa; phylum Chordata; class Aves; order Galliformes; family Phasianidae; genus Coturnix; species Coturnix japonica. Next base: position 15,431,737 of record NC_140676.1, on the reverse strand, counting down.
AAAATTATTTTTGTTTTACTTGTTGTATAGATACGTGCAGTATATTGTTTCCTGCATTAGGAAGATAACTTTCTCAACCAGGTTAACCAAATCATGTCTTCTAGGAAAAAACAGCACTTTGTTTTGGCTCAGATGTATGGTATCTACACCACTTTTTGGTTTAGCCAATATTATTTGTGCTAGTAACTTGCACTTTAACTTCTTTTATATTGTGTCATGTGCAATTGCTATTAAAAATAATTATAGTTTTGTACCTTTCATATTCTCCAGAGTTTTGAGAGAGGACGCAGTAGTCCTTATAGGGGAAGTGTATGTATTTGGCAGCTGTTTTCTCCTTTTACCCTGTTCCTCAGCAGATGTGTTGCCTCTGCATTCATTTGGATGGTACAATAAGTGATAGAGGTAACACTATTTCATTTCCTGTGTTTCTTCTGTGTTTTGGGCAATAGGTGGCTGCTGTAAGAGAAGGAATGTCTTGGATTGTTCCCGTTCCCTTGTTGTCTCTTCTGACTGCTAAGCAGTTGGAGCAAATGGTCTGTGGAATGCCAGAAATATCAGTTGAAGTTCTGAAGAAAGTTGTGCGATACAGAGAAGTTGATGAGCAGCATCAGCTGGTGCAGTGGTTCTGGCACACCCTTGAAGAATTTTCCAATGAAGAGAGAGTGCTTTTCATGAGGTTTGTGTCGGGAAGATCTCGATTGCCAGCCAACACAGCTGATATCTCTCAGCGATTCCAAATAATGAAGGTTGATAGGGTAAGATGGTGCTTTTTTATTCTTTTTTTTACTTTTTATTACTATCTGTATTTATTATTCCTATCTAGCTTAATCTGCCCTTTGGCAATAGGAACCAGGTTTCCATAATTGTACATTTGCAGTGAAAGCTTGGAGTAGGATATTCCCTGAGGTATTAAAACCAAGGATTCTAATTGCAGAGGAGCTGGAACACTGCATGAATTGGATATGAATTCAATTGGTGCATTCACTGTAATTCTATGATTGGAGGTCAAGGCAAGCTTTTGCACGAGGAAACCAAACCTGTTGTAACTTGTCCACGGTCATTTTCTGTTCCGTTTCCTTTATTCATTTGGTAATTTTTACTCCCGTAAGTTTGTCATATGACCGTTAACAAACTCTGAAGTCTGAGTTTTACAGTATGTATCCTTGAAGTACATCCTGTACAGGATGCCTACGTTTTGCATTGTGTCACTGCTTTGGGCAGTGAAAGCACATTCTGTAACTGTAAGACTCAAGTATTTGGGCAGAGGTAACAGTGGTTGGACTGTCATCTTTGGTTGGGTGTCTTTCACGTCACCTCATGGTACAACGCATAAATTTGAATGTTGTTTGTTATCATCCAGGGGGTCACTAAATATTGTGATCAAAAGTCCCAATAGTTGCATTTCCTTCCTGAGCTGAATTAGGTCACAGAGCGGCTGATATAACAGTAGCTTGGCACACTATTCAGGACGAAATGGGAGATGTAAGCAAGGGAGGTTAGTCTGCTTCTTAAGAGAAATATTGAGGTGAACTGAGAAATGCTGGGCGATAGAGGCAGGGAAGATGGAAGCAATGAAAAATGGATATGTTGCATTTTTTACTACATTCACAAACTTACCAGTGTCCCACCTTTTATCCATTTCCACAGCCTTACGACAGCTTGCCTACCTCACAGACTTGTTTCTTTCAACTGAGGCTCCCACCTTACTCCAGTCAACTAATCATGGCAGAGCGTTTGCGCTATGCAATCAATAATTGCAGGTCTATAGATATGGACAATTATATGCTCTCCCGGAATGTGGACAATGCAGAGGGCTCAGACACAGATTATTAACATTCTGTGAACAAAATCATCTTCCTTTTACTGCAAATAGTGCCCTAAGTCCAATTTGTTGTTGACATAATTTTATGGTAACCATAGATGTTTTAGGAGCATAAAAGCAGTTGTTAATAAACAGTGGCCACATTTTAGTTACTCTAAATGTAACAAAAAATTAGATGTTTTTATTTTTTTGTGATTGTAAAAAGAAAAAAAAGAAACACACAAAAAAAGAAGTATGATCGATAATTTTTTTCCTCCTTTTTTGGTCACTTTTGATAAGTTTGCATGGAGACATTTGGGTGCATTTTTGTTGGGAATAGTACATTTGTAAGCCCTCCCAGTGAACATGAAGGGTTGTACATTGTGTATAATTGTTCATTAGCAAGGGCAGTTTTACATGAATATTCACATATTTATTTTGTTCTAATTTGAATTGCCTGTGCAGGGTTCCTTATGAAGAGAAAAATAAAGTAAATTCAAGAATTGGTTGCTTGGATGCATTTGTGAATCACGTATTGTTTACTCAGTCTTCACCCTTCGTTTTCTCTCAGGAAATGATCACATTACCATGTTTAGTCAGGACGTGATTTTTGGGGCACCCTGAAATGTTGATCTTCTGCTGTCTGATGGGTAGGACTGTGCCCTGCGTTCTTAATGTGTGTTCAGGTGTACTGCTATTTATACCGTGTACTTCAATGCAAGTTACAGCTGTACGTGATTCCCTCTTGGCTTTCATTTGGACACTTTTCCAGAGTGTTACTCGTTGACAATAATAACATACAGCTGCTGTGACTCACAGACAGAGTGCCAATAAATGAAGGTGGCAGGATAGTGGTTGGAGCTGTGGATTTTATATACGTTCCGGGTGTCCGCCTTTGGTAAAGTAAACCACATGTATTTGGTATCTGTTGTGGCTGTGATTGTTTTATAATCAGCAGAATTCGATAACGTTTGTGTTTGGTTATGGCAGGGATGTGCTATGACAAAGAAACATTTACTCACTGTCTTAGCAGGAACCAGGCAGTAGCATGAAACACCCAGAGGGGCCCTTCAACCAACAGTCAGGAGAAGGAGGGTAGGGGCACTGAAGTCAGGCAAGTGTAGTTTCCTGCTGCTTCATGTTTCAGATTGGACTGAGGTTTCCTGCATCTCATTACTGTGTTATGGAGGGGTATATTCACAACTTGGTTTAAATGTTAGGTGTTGTGTACATATATTTATGTACATATGCACTACAGAAAGCACTGTATTACTGTATACTGGACCTCCTTTATGTCCTTTATCCTTTTCCAGTTTGCTAGCATTCCTTTTCGAATTACCCTTGTCCTTTGCATATTCCATCTTAGCGTGATTTGATCTAAGTGCTTATTTTCATTTTATCCATCTGTTTTCCCTGCCGTGGCACTGTGCACGCATTCCTTTCAATCTGCTGTTTGGCTTTTTTTCTGTTGCTCAGCCATCAAAGTGAGACTGGAATTGTGTTCACTCTTACTGCACAGCGCTGCTTAGACATAACTGCATTTGAAGGTAAAGAACGCACTGACTCAGCTCTTCTGTCCATTGGAGACAATTTTGAAAATTATGTCAGTTTAAGAGTAATTTACATACGTGAACATCTGTGTAGATAAAGGAGAGAAAATATTACCAGCGTGTATCTGCGTTCTGTAGTATAAGTCATGTATGCTGTAGCCTAAGTCATCCATACCTATATAGAGGTATACACACATGCATGCAATAAAAAATGCAGGCAGCTCAGTCTTGTAACTTGCTAATGATAGAGTTGTTGCAGTAGGCTGCTGCAGGGAAGGCTGTGAGCTGTTTCAAAGCATCATCACTTCCCCTCTGCTTTTTAGCACTGGATGAGACGTGTCTGACTGTAGCAGTGGTAAGAAATGCCTATCAGAGGTAGGAGCAGGTGTGTGACAATGTGCTCATTTAGTCCTCTTACAGATTAATGAAGTACAGAACGTGATGTGCTAAAAGCATTAAATGCTACGTGTAAATAGAGAAAAACAACTTGGAGAATCTTCGTCACAAATACTGTGCTGGAGAAGTAATGTGCAGGAAAGTACTTAAAAGCTAAAGGCCTCTTTCTCTTGTAGAACATGAGTTCTATTTGCAGCTGATTGTTTTTCACTGTGTGTGTGCAGCACCTGCCCTTTCTTTATACTTAACTCTGAAGCAAATGCTTCACGTGTGTGTGTTGGATTTTCACGCACTCACACACACAGTGTCGAACTTTCACGCACTCACACACAGTGTCGGATTTTTCCACACACTCACACACATTTTCTAAGGCTGTTGCTTCTTGAAGCCCTAATTTGTTCCTGATCCTGTTTTTCACTTGGGATGATTTCTTTTCTCCCTCCTGCTTATTTCCATTCACTTTTTCTTTTATTTCCCCCTCCAAATACCTAATAATTACATGTTGAGCCTTTCTGGGCTATCAGACAGCTGCCTAGCACTTTTAAACATGCAGGCAGACTACAACAGAGACAAGACGAGCACCCAGTCCCTGAGACAAGACTCCTCTTGGACCTGGCAGTGCAAGTGTTGGCTCAGCCCCCTGCCCTGCAAGGCACAAGTGTCAGTCATGCAGCAGACTTAATTAGTTCCTCTTTTTACCCTACTGCCAACACGTTCTGTGTTCTCACAGTGAAAACCGGGAGGTTCTTCTGGTTGTTGCTTTTCTCCAACTCCCATTTTTAGACTTGAGAAATTGAGTTCTGCGTTGTGTGATATAAACACATGATTTTTCAAGGAAAATCCAATGCTGAAGTGTTCTTTCTTTATAAGGTGTGTGAATTCTTGCCTTTGTCCAGTGAACCCCTTAGAGAGAAAACATTTATTTGGACTTAAACCAGAGTGCGTTACCCATGGGTATCTGAAGTAGTGCTACAGCAGGGGTGAGTGGAAATCAACCATCCGTACAACTTAAAGCTGAGCCATTTTTCTGGACGGTTTTTCCAACACTGGCTTTTTTTGTGGCTTACTGTCTGGAATCATGTTAGCACTTCGCTCTGCTCTCAGTGTTACTGAAGGCCGTTTCTCCTTAACTCTCTCCAGACCACTCTGCGTTATGTTCCGGCAGAAATCCACGTGCAGTGTTTGCAGTGATCCCCCATAGAGGATCGCTGCTTCTAGCGTCCGGTCGGTGATCCGCGCGCAGTTTTCCAGTTTGAGTGTCTTGAGGCTGGGGCAGTTCTTGAGGAGAAGCGAGAGGCAATCATCTGTTACATGGCCACATCCTGAGAGGGTCAGAGATAGCAGGTTTGGACATCTGAAACGTAATTGTCAAGGTGAGATGAGGGAAGAATAGATAATATACAGAGCTTGGAGAAGCCATTGTCTTGAAGAATAAATACCATGTTGGAAAAATACTTCTTCAGGAGGGGGTAAGAAAGCATGAGCAGGGAGGGACACAAATAGGCCTTAAAGCTCAGCTTTACCTACCACAGCACTTATTCATCTTCTTCCTTTGCTTTTCCTATTGCTGTCAACACCTGTATCTCAGTTGGCACAGAGAAGGGGAAGTGGAAGCATGCATAAGCTGATGAAGACCCCCCCAGAGGTCATGGGTTCAGGTCAGAATTGATTTGGACAAGTGAAGCTTTACGGGCATTCTGAGTGTAGGCACTTGTGATTTTATGGGGATCTGTGTGTGCACTGCAGCTCCTTGGCTTTACTGAGTGGGTGCACAAAGGTGTGCAGGCCACTGCCGGTCTTGCTGCTACTGAAACGCACTGGGATTGGTTCTAACTTGATGCAGGTTAACACTTTTTTTCTTAGCTTCAGTGCTACAGAGCAGCTCTGTTAGAAGAAACAATGTGGTCTGAGAGTTGTTTTTCCATAGTGGCACTTCTACTGTAGCTTTTAACACCCATAGACAGACAGATATGGTTAAATTCCAGTACTAAAGGAATACTGTTTAGTAATGTGCTTGTTTTTATACATTTGCAGTGTGAAACCATGCTTTTCCCTTAGGGGCTCCCCCGGACAATCCTCTACATTGACCAAATGTTCCAGCTGAGTTAAGCAGCTATTTACTAAACAGTATTGCACTTTCCAGTATTAATTAAGCATTCTTCCAATAAAAGGAAAAAAAATAAAAATAGGCTTAGGGAAAGACAATAAGAAGATGCACTATTGGCACTATCAAATCAACAGTAAAACCCCACAATCCAAGTGCTGTCTGTGCCCCGTTTGGGTCAGGCAGGTGGTACGGAGGTGAGTCATCCGTTCTAAATGTTGTGGTTTCAAAGCAGCTAACGAACTTGTACAGTAATGCAGAATTAATTCCACACCCACAGCACACACAGACCTACCTGCTGGCAACTTCTAGCAAAAAATCAGTGACCGTGTTCTCATGTCTGCTACAGAAGTCTTTCTGGAGATTGTTTTTCATCCAGTCCTCAATGTTACACACCTTGACTCTCTCTGAATACCAGCAGATGGACAAGTATTTTAAAGCAGGTCCCAGGAGATAGTTGTGCTTCTGCAGTTCCACTGGAGAGTTAAAGTTCAGTAAAGACCAAAGCACGGGATCCTGAAACACTTCTAGCAACGTGTGACATGTTTTTGCTAAATTTTTCCTGCTGTTTTTGTCCAGAAAGGAAAAGAGATGCAAGAGGCATTCCCGATTCAGCTGGGTTATATGCATAGCCCTTATGGCGCTAGGGAGCTGACAGCCTCCTGGCTTTGGAATGATGGCAGTGCTGGAAGGCGCTGGGAGCCCCACAAGGCTGTTGCTCATATATGGTTGTGGAATGGTGTTTATTTTTAGCCAACAGCTGGTGCAGAAGTTAAGAATGGAGACAGGATAAGGACGTAAAGACACGTGTTAGAAACTGTTGTTCTGTTCCTTCGAGGGAATGGAATGAAGGAAACAGCAGGAGCTGACTTTCACAAAATGCTTCCTTATAAGGGACTTGCTTATGTATTTATTTATTTTTAGGTAAGCCTGTTACACTCAGCAAAGAGCTCATACTGTGTTAATGAATGGGAAGGGGCAGAGAGGGTAGTATTGCTGTAAGAGGAACCTCTGCCAGCCTCTCACATTCCATCATTAGTTTTTACAGCATAGGGTAATTTGGTCCTTTTTCATTAATGAATTGTTCTAAGGCTGCACTTCAGCCTCCTGTTCAAGGATGGCCACACTGGAATTTAAGAGGCTCATTCAAAGAACTCCACTAACAGCAGATGCAGGGTTGGAATTAAAAGCAGTAACAACCAGTGACTTTCTGTGAACGAAACAAGTGCTTGATGGCTCACACCCATGTTCTTTCTGTCCAGTGACATCAGGGTTAAATAGAACCAAAGTTCAGCTTCTGCTTTTCAGTCTGAAATGGCAGCTTGAATCTGAACTCTGACAAAAGAGTAAAATCTATGTGCAGTCAGCAGCAATTTGGTTACCTCTGATCTCTGCATGATGAGTAACGTGCATTCCTTGTCCACAGCGGCTCAAAGTAAACAACCAGTGGGATCAGTGCAGTTCTTTAACGTTAGTAATTTTCTTCTGTAAACACTAAGTTGTGCTTAATGATGGCCTCTTTCATTTCCTTTCATATCCTTTGTCATTGAGCATTTTCCTTGGACTTAAAGGGGTAGCCCTGCTTCCTTCCCACACTCAGATACTGGCTATGGCCAGTAGCATCAGGACTTTATCAAGCCACAGAAGAAGACAAGAGTCAGTGATATCACGTAGCAGGTAAGCCGGTCACTGGGAAATAGCAGCTTACGTGGTATGATGCTGGGAATTGTTCTGTGTTTTCTCATACCAGCTTTTCAAACTCACGGTCTCTCCCTACTTTGTTCTCAGTACTTACCTTTGCTTTTGAAAAGGTTAAAATAGTTGAGGCTACTCCAGAGTCGTAATAAGCACAGGAATATTATTTTAAGAGAAAAACATAAGCAAACTTATAAGTCACCACTGCTGGGAGGGACTCTCGCAGCACACAGAGGACACGTAGTATGATCTGACTGACTGTAACAGCTGTTGTATGACAAGACTTGGTGCAGCTGTGTCCTCTTTGGGTTTAAATACCGGGTTCTGACAGAGGCATTGAACAAACTGAGAGCACTGCAATGTTCTCAATTCTGTTCTTCTCTGAAGTTAAAATACTCTGCCACCCCTGCTCAAATTGGTGAACGCTAATGATACTCTGACAGCCTGCAGAAGGACAAGAGAGGTTCACTGCCTAAGGAAAAAGAGACACTTTAATGGCACATTTTCCATAAACACTGTGTGAATAAGATATAATTCACATTCATCCTGGACATGCTCCAATAACACACAAGATGAGCACAGTCAGTGATCCTCACTAAAAATTACACACAATTTTAATGGTAAACAATTACAACTATGGCACTACAGTACTTGAGGATATCCTAAAGCACATTGGAATCAGTTTTCAAGGTGCTGATTACCTCATCAGTAAGACACAGACACACCAGCAATGAAACAGGGGGAGGCTGCTGAACACCAGGCATCACGCTTTCCACTGCTTTAGCAAAATCCACATAAATGGCCTCTGCTTCTGAAGCACATTCATTGCCCCCCTCCCCACGTTTTAAACACGGCTCACACAGCTGTTAACACCTGGATAAATCCCTTCTGCCTGCGCCACGAGAAGGAGCTCTGTCAGCGCTGTCACAGTCTGCATCATGCCACACTAACTTAAATGCTCAACACAGCAGAGCAGGCGTGTTCTGAGAGCTGGGCATTCTGCATTTCCGTTTGACTGGTCAGGTCTCCAGTTGTACACGTACATGGCTAAACAGTGACTGACAAAAAAGGATAACTCTCCATCAGACAAATTAGGGTGAAAAACATGGCAGTCTCTGAACTGCAGAGAGCAGCTGCTGGCAGAGCAGCCACAAGCAAGACAAACTCTCGCCTGTTAGTATGTACTATGATCAGCAGTAAAGTAGAAACATTTGGCTTAAACAAAATGAGATATCCCTCCCCTCCCACAAGCCAGTAGATAAATATAGGATATACAAGTAAGGTTAAAAACGTAATACTAGGCCAGGTGCAGTAAAGGTTACTGGTTCAGTGCTTACTTTTTTTTTTTTTCTTCTGACACCACACTGAATAGAATACAGTGGATAAGCAAAGTTCTCCACCAGGAAGAGAAATACTTGTGTTGCCACAACAAACTGTTCGTGCTGTCCATCTGGTTTTGCAGTGGGAGAAAGTTAAATTAGGAAAGGGTTTACAATGTATTTGCTCCAGGAAAGCATATGGCTAAGTCCGTGCACCAGGTGCTGCAAGAACAAGGCTGATGAGCTCGCACTGTGTTCCCATGGCTGCCTCTGGCATGGAGACCATGCTTGATACCCTTGCCCAAGACCTTAATTAATGTTACAAAGAAAACATTACTGAAAGTAAATGCTTCAGTGAGAAATTGGTCTGACCCCCAACATGAAGAGAAATAGAAGCTGCTTAAAACAAGTAAGTGAATGGCGCTGAAGATTACAGATGAAGCTCTTACAGTTACAGAAAGGCACATTTACATCACGATAGTTTGCAATAATGCTGCGTACATCTGACTCCTGCCAGCTGAGCTGCTTCTGGCCCACAGCTGGTTGGGCAGTTTAAGGTTTGTATTATCCAGACTAAGATGCTAAAATGCAATGCAAGCCGAGCAGCATGCAGACATAGATGGAATTGACTTGACACCCCAGCTGGGAGCAGCAGGGCTGCCCTGTGGGCTTTAAATGCTGTAAAAAATATTTCACATCCCACACAGCAGTGAAGGCTGACAAATGTCACCATCTATTCCAATTAGAGAAAATTCTGCCTGTATGGAACTGAGAAATGGGAGTTAAACTATCTGCAGTTTAAACAGTTAAGAGTTCTATTTACTGTTCATCTCCAGCAGACAATATATCTATAGATATGACTCCCATTAATGTATCAGATCATCACAATAGCTTTTTACTAATGTTCAGCTCACATATTCATACACAATCAGCAAAATATCATTTTCTGCAGCTTTTATGTGAAGTCAGTCAGTCTCTCCTGGTTGAAGATCTGAAAAAAACACAAGGCTGCCATTTGAATGGAACTCACCTGACTGTGATTTCGCTTTGTGTTCTGTCAGTGTACAACTGCCAGGTAGCACATAGCAAGGAAACAGGAGCTTAACCACCTGCACTGAGGTTGAGCCATACAGTACAATTCATAGGGAAATTTGTGCTACATTCTATGTCTTTCTAGAAGGATTAAATGAAAAGAGCACTCACATGTTCAACTTCAGTTCTCAGGTGTTTCCAGGCTAGTATATTCTACTGCTACTATGCTGCATGTGAAGGACAACACTATTCTTACCACCAGGCTTTTCACATTGCAGGAGCATCCAGTTACTGGCTGGGGGCTACGAAGGGTGGGGAGCAAGGAAAGCACTGAAATGTAGCATTTGTTTTCTGAACCCCTGGATTTTACAACCTGGCTTTTTCTGACCAGCTTTTCTAAATCTCACTAGCAGAGATTATCTGACTGCCACTATGCAGCGGAAGAGCAGAGCTGAAAGCTTTCAAAAGCTGTCTTCCTCCATTGCATAGTCGGGTCTAACAAATTGCATGATGCCATTCTGTGTCAATCTTTAGACTGGAAATGAAGATCCCACACTGGACTACAGAGTAACTACTACAGCTTACCAGAATATGCTCCAGAACAAATAGTTCCGGGTTACCCACCAGGCTGTTTTCCCTTTAGTTCATAACTGAACTGATAAAAATTCATACCAAGCATCTCAAATTCCATCTGCTTCCTTTCCATTTCGAGTGAACTACAGGCACTGAAGCAGACAGAAGATACTCAGACCTAAGGCTGTTCTCAGAACCCCACACTTAGGGGCTGAGCTCCCAGTTCCCAGCTGGTAAGAGCTGAAGTCCCACTGCCAGGAGGTCTCTGAGCTTTAAAGCAAGGAAGAAGTGTTTGTGAACAGCCTTCAGGATTACAGTCTAACAAAGAGGCAACTTTGAGCAATTCAAGTCAGATTTGAAAAAAAAAAATAATAAAATACATCAAGACAATTTAGATGTTTCTGTTTTAAGGTAATTTTTAGAAAAGTTTTAGGGGAGGGAAAAGCATATGTGAAGAATACTTGAATTAATCTGCAGTATGGATACAATTTAACCAACTGTTTTTATTTACAACAATTCATGAAATTCAGCAGCCCGAATACACACCAATATAGCAGCTATAGAGCAATTACCTGGTCTACTTAATGATGCCGCATCTCATCTCTTCTGCAGACAAAGAATGATTGGTCAGAGGTTACGGCTTACTTTCTTGCACGAGGTGCAAGCAATTCCTGGATCTACATAACAGCTGTGAGAGCAACACAGTTATAACTGCCCTTTGTGATGAGCACATTTGTCTTGCTTGTAAGGAGAACAGAAAGCTTCTCTGATGTAAATGTGCCTTTAGAAAGTGAGAACTGGAAACATTAATATAAAAAAAAAAGTCAAATAACTAGGTATTTCATGAAACTATATATATATAAAAATTGAGTTATCACAACTAAAGCAGCAAATCAAAATCTGCTGAGGTTTTCTGGTATAACTAAAAAAAAAAAAAAGTTAGTTTGTGTCCAAGATCAGTAAGTCAAATGCTACCACTGACATGACGAAACTAAAACCCACGAGAGGAAATTGAAAAGTGCACAATGAAATTAATAGTCTTGGATCAAGTATTTATGGAAAAATGGAAATGTTTTGTCCCGTGGACTCGATAAGTGAGAATTAAAAGGAGGTATTAAAGTTTATCTGATCCAGATTTGGCTTGCCGTTCCACGTAGAAGAGGATGTAGGCCTTTGCCTTTACCACAGTCTCCTCGTCGGTCAGAGTTACAGTACTGTCGTTGAAATGGAACCAACGACCTTCGTGAGCTGCATACGCCGTGTAATGTCCAGATCCAACGCTGTTGGCAAGGCAGGGAAAGAGAAAGGACAATCAGAAAGAGATCAGCTCATCCTGTGACACGTTTGCTGTTAGGTAGTCATGGACTAAGAGACTTCAGGAACCAGAAGAAGAAAGGAACTGACAGCGCTCTACAGCAGGTGGTACGATTCTTCCTTACTTCATTTGAGGAGCTCTAAGTTCTCTGAATTATGGTTTCATGACGAGTTAAATTTGGGTTTTGATATATGAACTTCCGAGCATGCCACTCATTCTGTGAAAAAGCAAGGCTTTCTTGCAACACAGAACTTCCACAACTGCCTACAGTGAGGTCAAGCATTAGCTATGGAAACTGTACTGTGCTTTGTCTTTACTTACCTTGCCTACTGAGGTTTGGAGAAACATCTAAATTTAATCAAGAGCACCCACAGCAAAACAAATACCAGACTAGTGGAAAGAAGTCCCTCGAGAGCAGTTTAAGCAGACCCAAGGCTTGAAGCCATGTCTTGAATCTAACAGAATATATCCCCTCAATTTTCATCCCCTGCCACTCAAGACAAGGCCTGCTCTCACTTGTGTACACTGCTGCAACACACACTTAATGGTTCCAACCATCTCGTTTCCGTTCTAACCACAGCCAGCTCTCCCTCCACATCTAGTTTTCCTTGGACCCCAAAGCACCCGTCAGATGCTGCGCTATGAAGGCAGCCTTCCAGACTCATCTTTTAAGGTAGCCTGCCCTCTATTTCAAGCACAAAGAAGGCTTCTATAGGCAATGTTTCATTTAGTATCCTTGAATTAAATTTGGCTATCAAGGATTTGATTAATATGACTTAATTTCTTAAGAAAAATCCCTTCACAGCTAAAGAGTGACCTCTTAGAACTACAGCTTCATCCCTGGACGGTTGTTCTGCCACTAGTACACTTAATCTCAACATTTCTGTCCACAGTTGTGAAACAGGAAAAAAAAAAAAAACAAGAAAAATCAAACCTAAAGAACCCACACTGAGCAGTTTTACTTCATACAAGTACTCCTCAGCTTTGTGGCACATCTATTAGCATTCACTTTGAGATTTTGCTCCTGTAGGAGAAAAGGCAAATACAGAGTGATTGCTTTCACTGTGCCACTCTCACACGTGTTCCAAACACACGCACTCTGGCATAAATGCACGTGTGCCTTCCAAACTGAAGAGAAAAATAGCTTTGCTTTATAGTAAGAATGTCAAAATGAAGCACTAACTTCTGGAAGGGCCCTTTATTCACAGTGTTTGTTTTAATGCCTTTCGTTCTTTCACTTTAGTGATTACTGCCAAGGGGAACTCACAGGAATAACTACATCATAAATGCATCTGTCTGACATTATTTCAACTTAGTTCCACATAAGCTTGTAAATTACTGTGTGCTTCCACCAGCAATATATACAGATGTTCAACAGGAGAAGAAAAGCCTTAAAAAAGTCAACATGTAATTCAGTGGGGATATCTCTGCCCTGAAGCAGGCTTACTCCGTGTACTCACCCTGAACCATGATGCACAACAACAGCTGCAAGGTCATAGAGACAGCTTTCTGGGCCGCTGTTTTCAGGCTGCAGTTAAAAAGACAAAACTCTTCAGATTTCAGTGATACCTGCTGTAATTTGTAACAAAGACATACATGATGGAATAGATTTCTCTGGGAGGTTTCCGTGGGAGTCTCCATACCTCCAACAGGTAACATTTCATGTCTAGGCCTCGTAAGGGAAACTCAACGTATGTATCGACTTTGTTTCTTAGATATGCTGTCCAGTGAAATCGTTTCAAGTGTAAGCATAGCACCTATGGGATTAATAAAATAAAACAGATGCATTAGAGGAACTGACTGAACTTACTGCTGCCTATCTGGCAGTGCTGGTGTTGGTCTAGGAACAGCTGAGCAGCCATTTCCTCTGACACGCTGCCCTGCTATTACTTTTCATGTTTGTACAAACCTTTGGTAGTTTCTGAATCCAGAATTTTTTGGTGGACTTCTGTTTCTTTTTGCATTTATGACACATATAGAGCTCCGTCTCATCAAGTTCTTCCAGGTCTGTAAAACTGCGAAGACAATCTAGAAACAGAAACAACACATACCAGATCTGAATCAAGATTACAGCAAAGATCTTTGTAGCATAAAATGCAGCAAACGCAGCAACATCAGTGTGTGCCTGCCTTGCAGTCCGTCTCGTTAATCTATGGTTGTGCACCAACAACCTGCAGCTGTGGCACATCAGCAGGTTCTGACAGGCAATGCTCCTTGCTCCTTTCAACAAAGTGGTTTTTGTACCTTTTTCTACTTCAACATCCAATAAAATCAGCAGGTGCCACAAGTCATAACCTGGCTGACAGCCTGGCTCCCAGAACAGGTGACTGTACACCCCGGTTGTTAGTGAGCTCATTATCCCTCTTACCTCGTAGTGTGCACATTGGTCCATTTTCTTGATTTTTACTACGTTTATTTCTGAACTGACTTGGAATATCTAGCGAAAGGTCTGGGAAAACAAGCACACAGAAAGAGCTTCAGAATAAAACAATGCTTAATCCTTCCGTACTAAAACTCTGGTTTGGTCATATGACGTGAAGGAATCAACTTTCAGATCTGGTTTCCTACCTTGTATCACCCACTCCTCATTTATTTTTTAAGAGCCATCTTACCTAGGAATGGGTCGAACTTTCTAGATTCTGTTCCACATATTAAGCAGTTGACTTCGTTCTGAAGAATGCCTCCAAAAATGGCTGTGACAACAGTAGAGGCTCCATTTCTAGGCAAACCAGAACACAGAAGAAATGTCAGAGGTCTGGTTGGGGCTTCACTAGTAATACCTCACACAAGCACTTCACCACTCCTAGCTGCTGCACAGAATTTAGTCCACAAACAGGGACTGTTCATCCACAGGGCTTTCATCCATCCAGAACTGCCTACTGCAGGTATTGAGCTGCTGCAGCGCTTTGCCTTGTACCAACAGGAAACATGAACTGAACTGCATACGCTTCACACAGATGCTGAGTATTTTAGTGCTGAAGTACTGGGTCCCTCTTTATCATCCAAAGCTGATTCTCACAAGGTGCCCTGTGACTAAGGCCATTTCCAAACAATTTCAAACAAAAAACTCTTCCCTTGTAGGTAAGGCTTTTGTTTGGAAACTTCACCCTTCCTTGCTGCAAGTATTTTGGACTCTTTTAAATCAAGTTTCTACATCTCTCCCATTTTTGCTACCAAAGAAAGACAGCTTATGTTGCATTAAGATATGCTAAGCAATATTTACCAGCATCACCCTGTACACTTTTGTTACATTAAGTTTCTTTCTGAATCTTTTCAGCAGATCAGGTGATGGTCTCACAGCCCAGTGAGAACAAACCATTTTATGTTTATTATACAACTTCGCAATAACTTCTAGTTTGCGCTTGTAGTTCTGCCGCTGCAAGCTTGCAAAAACCCATGTTTCATTATCAGTGCTCCACCCATAACTTAACAAGCAGAGCTGATATTAACTGTAAAGCAGAAGGAAATGGCTGCCCAAATAAATGGGCACTCAAGAAATGAGTATTCACAGCATCCTCACACTGCAACCATTAAAGCACATACAACCACACTTTAAGAGAAGGCAATTCATGCTCTCCATGCTCAGAACAGAATTACTGCACATATCTCCCAGGGATCAGATATGTTTATGCTCATCCTGAAAACAAAACCGGTTTACTTCCCAAGCATTCTTTAATTCTGAGAGCAATTTTAGACACTTGTTTCTCGGGGAGCAGGTTGGGGAGCTGCCTACTATGTTCTCAGCAGAACTGAAAGGGAAAACTCACTCAGCTTCTGCTCAGGGAACCCAAGGACTGAACTGACCTGACTTTCCTTCCTGAAGGAAATTCAAATGCTTTCTCCCTGGGGAAGCTTTAACCTGAGAAAAAGCCCACCTGGCACAATGCAGGAAGAGCTGTATTTTAAGAGTGTGTATTTTTAAGTGTGTGGCTGGTGACACTGCACACAGTGGGGGGCTGAAACCAGATGATCATTGTGGTCCTATTCAACCCAGGCCATTCTATGACTCTATGAATATGAACATGCAGATGAGTGCCTGTTTCAGGACACACAATAACATGAAAATCAACTGAGGCAGGAAGATGATAAAAACCCAGCAGCTGTAAGTGTGTCAGGTGATAAAATACAGACAACTCCTGCAGGGAAACTGCCTCAAATCCAACAGAAGCTGCTCTGCCCTCTCTCTAGTCTGCAAGGTCCACTGACAGTTTAAGTGTACAGGTACTTGGCAGCTTTTTTGCCTCTGTATTTTTAAAGCCATCTACCACCCTAAAAGAAGATGAATCCTAAATGCATACAGATTAGGAACTACACAGATCTTTCCTTCTAATAGCACTGAAGTCTGTTTACAACTTACTCTGTATGTGCATGCCCAGGAAGAGAGTGCTCCATCTGAGGGCCCTGCTTCCTTTTGAAAGGAAGAACATCCCATAGGATCACAGTCCGTGCCCCCACAGCTTTATAACTGTGACATTACATGTTTGCTAAGGACAGCTCAAACAAGGAAACATACACTTGAACTTTCAGATCTGCCACCCAGACCTATACAAAGGCACAAAGGTACTGGAGAAACACTTAAAACATTTCTTACATGCAACATTTGCTGCTCGCTGTCAGGCTGGAATTTTCTTGCAAAATTACTGAACGTGAAACGCCATTAAAGCCACCCTGGAGTTCCAGGTGTAGATGGTCCAAAAGGTAACGCATGAACTCGTGGGCATCCTGTTGTTGGTATCCCCTTGAGCAAAAAGGAAACAATATCATCACCAAAGGTTTGGGCTGCGTTACTGCAAGACAAAGCACATCACTTGGAAGAACAGATGTTTATTTAGCAGGATTCAAAGAGCCAGGAGCATTGTGGACCAAAGGTTAGGCCTCAGACAGGTACCCTGATGTGCACACAAACCACAACCTTTGTTCCTTCACAGCACCATCACTGTGCAGCTTTCTCCACAGAGAAACTTATATGGTCAGTTTTATAATGGAAGAGCTGCTGCAGAACTGCTACAATGCAGACAACTGGGTGCGGCACTCTGCTCATCTCCACTCTGAACATCAGTTATGGTCAATGCACTGAAGTCTCAGAACTGGTGCCATTCAAGGACATCACCAAACACACTGTGCTGTGCCCACGTGGTGCTTTGGCAGTTTCAGTTTCTACTCCTGCCCGTTTCCCTCCCACTGACACAAGGAATTTATTCTCAGTGTTTGTTTCCCACACACACCTCAGTGGCAACGCAAACTTGGAAATCATCAGGAAAAAAGCATATTTAATACAGGTGTCTCTTGCTTATTGAACAGA
The DNA here is from genome assembly GCF_054131305.1 of Coturnix japonica. Lineage (NCBI taxonomy): Eukaryota > Metazoa > Chordata > Aves > Galliformes > Phasianidae > Coturnix > Coturnix japonica. The sequence continues at coordinate 15,414,650 of NC_140676.1, read as the reverse complement.
TGGAAAAATCATCATACACGGCTGAAGATCACATTCGTGGGATCTACTTTGCTTCAGATACCTTCCAACAGTAACTTCCTCTTAAGGGATCTAACAGCGCCTTTGATCTCCAACAGGTCTGATTAAATAACCTTTGGAATCATCCCACACTGCTGGCTGTGGTCCTGATGCACGGGTTTTACTCTGGCACAGAAATCAGTTGTTTATAGATGAAAGATCCTTTGTATTTGATAAAAAGCTTAAGTCTAAAAGCAGCTCTTGAAAGGACTGTGAGGATGTGGACAATCACCCTTCAGCTGAAATGCAGAGTTTCTCTGACAGCTTGTGTAATATCACTGACCTCCAGCCACCTGAAACAACTCATTCCAAGCCCACTGCTGGCATCCCTTTTCCTACTGATAGCAAGATACGAGAGGGGACATTTACTAGGAGAATAGAGCATGCTATTTATACAGCAATAAGGCTACAGAACACACATCTTGCAGCTCAGCATGAAGCTGCAGGCTACTCTGGCACGCAGCAGAATGAAGGCAGCAGCTTCAGTACAGTATCAAGGAGCAGGACTTCGGCAGCAGAGTCTGAGCTCAGGAGACATTTCAGCTACACTTGTCATTTATATAAGTCTTAAAAACCATCAGCAATATTCTCTACGCACAAATTACACATAGAGACAGAGTGCCATGAGGAGCCCAACCAACCCCTTCTTTTGTTCAGCCTTCTGTAACAAAGTCAATAACCTTCTGAAAGAAAAGCAGCACTCGCAGCCCGGAGTCAGACACACACCTTCAACAACTGACATCTCTTTAAGCTAAAACAATCAAGTTTCCAAGTATGTTTTCTATCCCTGCCCCCATCACGTCATAAGCACAGCCGAAGCAGCCGCTTTGCTGTTAGTAAGCTATTGGTTCCAGCCTCCTTTCCTGAGGCTGTACCCAGCTCCTCCGCTCGATCTCATGAGCAGCATACGGTGCACAGCAGGAGGAACCATCAGCTTTTACAAGGTACAGTCAAGCACTGAACAAGCTTTCTCACTGGACCGTGTGGGAGCAGGGATTTCTGACCAGCTGACACTGCTCTCCACGTGATTTCTCATCAGTTACTCATGCACACCTTGCCAGCTAAGCGCAAATATGGGGAAAATAATTTGAAAACCCCAAAACAATATAAAAACACTTTCAAAAACTCTGATAGAATCCACAGTGCTGAAAATTTGCTTGAGGAACTCAAATTGTTTCTTGCTTAGCCTATCAGGAATTATAGTGAAGACCGTAGTTGGAAAACTGATCAAAGACACCACAGATGGAGTTTTGGTCACTGCATGAAACCACTGGTATTAAACTTCCTTGATTCTCTTAAGCCAACTGAAACTGCTGAGGCAGTGTGAAGAACAGAACGAAACCACTTTCGTTACTTGGGTTACTCGTGTGTGTTCACAGCATCTTTTCAGCACTGCTAGAGGTGTAATGGATAACAGTATCTTTACTACCTGGGAACATGGAGCAACTTACCTTCATCACAATATATCCTAACAGGTTTCAGTGCTCCTTTGAAAGAAGTTCGGGGGCCAGGAGAGGGAGACCTTGGAGAGGAACGATACTTCAATTTACTTGAGTAACCATTGTCTTTATATTTTTGTCAGTATGGGCACAAAATGCCTATTTTAATCATAGTCCTCATTTCACGTCCATTAGTGATGATAACTTTGCCTTCAGAGAATCAAGGAAGTTTCACCCAGTATGTTTGCATCTAGACCTGCACATTTTTAATTGAACCAAATCAGTTTCTTATCGGAACAAGCTTGGAATACGACTCTGATCTAAACGCAGTTTTGCTTCTTTGCCACGAGGTACAAAAGTGTCCTTACAAACACTTTACAAAGAGCATTTGAGATCTTTTTTTTGCCATCTCCAACAGTGTCACATGCAGCGTATGGTCAAAGAGTGGGAAGAAAAGATCTATTGATAAACACAAAGTAAATCTAAGTGAAGATTTCTTTTCCAGACGTCCGTTTGTGGGCATACAGGAAGTCTGCATTCTCCATCACCCAGATTCAGCAAGTTTGAGATCAGGACACCAGCAATACAAGATTACAGTAAGAATTAGCGGGTTTTTTTTAAGAAAACTTACCTAAAATTTGGCATAATTTTCCAAACAACATAAAATAAGGACTCTGGACTAAATGCAGTTTGGCTTCCTTGCCATAGAGCACAAAGTGTCTTTCTGAATTCTTCCACCAGTGAACTGGAAAGAAAGTAAAAGCTGGTGATGAATATGAGCTTGCATTATAACTCCTGAGGGTTTACTAGCTCAGTGTTACAAATATCTCATGTTTCCTTGGTTAAAAATGCAGTGACTGAGTATGTTCCAGTACTTCAAAGAGTTTGTGTCTAAAATTGTACCCATAACAGGACAGGATGGACAGGGTAGGAAAATTACATGTCAGATACTGAAAATCTAAGTACCCTTCACCATTATGTCACAGCGTCTACTAACATGGTCACCTCAATGCTTGCTTAGGCAAGTTACAGGCTCTGAATGGCACAACCACATGGCAGTATTTTGGCACTTCCTAACCTTTCCTCTAAGGTACTCCAGCACTTCCTGATGTATTTGACTGCCTCCCCCTGCAGGACAAGGCTGACATGAGCCCACTGCAAGCAACTGTTCCTTCTACAGCCAACTATTTTTCTATGACACTGATCCTTTAGGGATTATTTTTCTATGTCTGTAACACTGGCGGTGTACCGCAGCCCTGTGAGTTGAGCATTTGCTATTTTCATAAAAGTTCAGGGACAACAAGGAAGACTTTGCTTACACATTGTTATCTCCCTGGCTTCTGGTATGGTAAGTTCTTCTGCCTGCCGTCTTCCCATTCCTCAGCTCCACAGCAGGCAACTCTTTGAAGTAACAGCAAAACTGCTGAATGTTACTGGGAAAAAAAAGGAAAAATGGATGAAATCCTTCAAGGGCAGAGAATAAAGGGAAGGTTATGGATCCTGGAGTCTGTCAGCTAAAATGCATGAGAAGAGCTTCACGTAGCAATGATAAATGATGGCAACAGAAACAGGTTTTTAAAATATTTTCTTCCCCAATACCAGAAATACTGTAACAAATAATTATCTTCTGCAAATGAGTGAATCTGTAAATACCACCATCATCCCCGATATCTGAAACAACCACATTTTGGCTCTGCTTTGACAAATGGGTTCTGTGATAGACTTGAGTTATCAGAAAGCATTCCCTAAAAGAAACATCAGGCTGCAGCTGCTCAGGAAGTTAACACAATGTCATCTTCCACGTACTGATTCTACGCTCTGCTACAGCAGCCCCAGGAATGGATTGTGCTTTCTCTCTGACAAGCTCAGCCCTGACTGATGGAGAAGAAGTACCTGAGCGACTGAAGGATTGCATTCATGAAACACGTGTTCCCCAGGTTCCGAAGGCCTGTGGCACACAGGGCAGTGGTGCTTCCCTGGAAATGAGGATGGTTATGTTAAAGACACATACATCCCTGCTCACCCATTTTCTCCCAACAGAGCTGTTACCGTTGTACCAACGTGAATTTTAACAATAATTAACTACTCGGTTTGAAAAATGCAGATTCAAAGCCAAAGCAACCCGGGCAGTACATCTGCAATGTCACTAAACCTAAAGACTTTGCAAAGCAGCAACTGACTGCTTTGCTTCTGCCACCCCTCCCCTCTTATTTCCATTCATAATCGGAGCTTCTTCACTTCCCAGTCAATTACTACTCATAGCTGAAGGCAGCCATTACTTCAGCTCCACTGGAATTCACTGCTGTGCTGCAGGGCTAAGGAGACATCGCTCTGCTCTGCATTCCCCCTGGTAAGAGCTGAAAGCAAGGCAGTCACACACAGCCAAGGCAGTCACACACAGCCGAGTCACTCTCTCCCCTTCCCCCCTCCCTGAAATCTGCAAGAAATTACAAGGATGAGAAGATCCCTCATCTCTAACTGCCACAAAAGGCATTTGGTTTGGAGCATTCTTTGACTAGAAAGCACTGTGCAGCTTTTCAGACAGGGCTGGACTGTGCTCTCCTGGGTACTGTTCCACAGACCAAGTCAAACCATCAGGAAGGTGGAACATGAGATGGAGTTCAGTCTTCAGAACATTTCACAGCTGCTTTGGAAAGCGAGTTTCACCAGTTGTTTCTTAGAAGTTTTAAAAGCTTTCCACTTCTTCCTAATAACTACTCTCTTATCCCCCTTTAGACAAAGACCTGCCTCTTTGCCTTCTTTCTGCGCTATAGAAGGAACAGAATAAATGCCCTGTCTGCTCAAAATAAAGTGAAATGAAAATAAAACCTTCTTTCTAGCAGTTTGTATCTCCTGGGTACTACCTGCTTTCCATCCCACTGATCTTAAGAAACAAACAGAAGCTCAAAGTGTAGGCCAGCAGAGGTACAGCAGAGTATCAAGCATTCCTTAGTGAGAAGGGGGCTCTCTCAGCGTGGCCGGGAGATGAAGTCGACAAAGTAAACCAGGGAGGAGCTGGTAGCCGGTCAAGCACTTTAAATCCAGGCCAACTATAAACCTCAAGAGGTTTAGCAAAACTGTGTCTTAGCTTTGTTATACTCACATTTACTTTTAGTAACTTGCTGTTCAGAGATGAGTTTTCCAATAGCTTTCTTTTCCTGTGTCTGTCTGATGTAAAGGCTGAACTGTTGGGAAGCAAACAAAATGTTACTTACAATAAAACAAAATCTTGCAGGACAGCAGATAATCCCAATGTCCTAACACAGCTATCACATCTGCCATCACTTGTCACTAAGACAGCAAAGAGCTCCCTGATCACTACATATGCATTTCAGAGTCTGAAAATAGAATGCACAGAGTACAGATGCACATCCTATTTTCAACACCCAAGTCTGAGCTAATTGTGTTAGCGTATGCATACTGCAGTGTGCGCCCTGAGACATGCCCTTGTTATGTGCCACCTCTGATCTGAAATAAGACTTTATCAACTCCCGTAATCAAAGGAGCACTTAACAGAGTTTTCCATAAAGTACTTCTGCCAGAACAGTCATCCTGAACTCTGAGAAAGCCACAGCAATCAGTAACACATTGCACTTCTGATGTATAAACACATCAGGGTGTAACACCTGGGTAAGACTCATACAATGTCACAAGAACAACAAGCTTCTCTTTTCTACAGCACTAGAAACCAGCCCTACATCTCATTGCATCAATAATTCACTTATATATAAAGTCACCAACACAGTGAGGAAGGACCCAGACACTCTCTGACATCACAGCGACTTGTCAGGAGTGCAGTTTGAACTCTGGGGCATTTAAATAGAGTGGTAAGCACTGTATGCACATGCCTTCTACTGAGTATCAGGGAAGATTTGCAAACAAACTAAGAAAGACATTTGCTATCTAGCACAGGGCACAGCATCTGCACCACAGAGATTACAGTATTTACTTTCCATGGCAGAGAGCCAGATAAAGCCACAGGAAATGCACGTTTCTTCTGTATGGTTTAAGTTGATGAACTTTTCTTAGTCTGTTTGCAAACTATGCAAATAACACAAACTACTTCCAGCTGCGTTTCAGTTTCAGTTCTTTGCTTCAGAAACAGCTTCTGCTTTTGATGAGAATCCTGCCCCATTCCTAAGGAGCAATACGGGGATTACTGGCAAGGGAGCAAGAAAACTAATGAATTTCTAAATTCCTGCACACACAGCCTCTAAAGGAACAGCACAGAAGAAATAAGGTGAACATCATCAGCCAAACCTCCTCCATTCTGCACCTCAGTGATGAAAAGGCATTTATAGATTTGCACGGCATCATTCATATGGTGACCAAAACACATACACTGAATACACACAGAGAACAGAAACACCCGGTAAACAATGCAGTGCTGTCAGCCCACCCAAAGCAGCCTGGATATAAACACAACACTTACTTTTCCAAGTTCTGTAGGTGCTCTCTGACCTTCTGCACCAGTCCCAGCTTGGTGTCATTCACTACAAAGTCATCACAGCGATAACTGCAAGAAGATTTATCAGAATGAAGAATATCAGAAAAAAAACCACCACATTTATAGATACAAGCTTTAAGTAAAAATCCCCAATGTATGTTAATCCAATTTCAGTAAGTTCCTCAGTGCAGTCATGCTGGAAGTGCTGCAGTGATTCACTGGACATTACGAGCAGAGGAGAACACAGCAGCTATAAAGTGAGCCTTGTTCCCTCTGAACGCTGCCTTACGGCAAGGGATGGTCCAGGCAAGGTTTCATGACCTGCTTTTTATTTCTAGTTTACTTCTTTATCAGAAAACAACAGCATCACCTGTCACTCAACATAGGACACTGTTCCAGTTAAGGAAAAACTCAAACTTGCTTTGTAACCAAAAGCAGCATCAGCAGAAAACCCGTACAAGATTTATCAAGAGGAACTGACATCAGTAAATAGAATATCACGGTTTTTTAATCAACACATAGCAGAAATCAATTTATTTGAATCCTATAAAACTATCATTAAAATCTCATGGGTTTGCCATCAAGAGCTGCTGAACTGATGCGCAGTGCTGGAGTTTCTGCCATGGAGAAAAGAGCAGGGGGGATGAATGAAGAGACATCGTGGTCTGTCCAGCTCACACCAGAGGGCTGTGGCAACTCACACACACCTTGTACCACAGCCACAAATACCGCCTGTTCTCTCACCACTAACATATGTGAAGAAGCACAAACGTGAAGAGCGTTGTGAGCTTTTTCCAAGGTAGGAGTGCAAAAATAACTGAGCTAAAAAAACAAAACAAACAAGCAAAAGCTGATCCCCCACTGCCTCCAGGTGGGCACAAGGAGGAAAAGCAAATGGTCTCTCAGCAGAATCAGTGCTGAAAAGAACCAAGCTGTGGGTATTTACAACAAATGCCTTTTTGTTGCTTCCTGAGGATCCCAACTGATGCATAAAGAAATAAAGCTCTGAAAACCAACCAAACCAAAAAGCCAACTGCTCCCCTCTGGTGGAGATGCTTCCAGTAACACCGGCTGTTGATGCTGCTTGCTTGAGAAGCTCACAGCCCAGCATTACAGCACCTGGTTCTGCAGCAATGGGATGTCAGCAGCTCCAGACCTGCTGTCTGTGCGTACACCGCCAGCAAAAGCAGTTACACACAAAGCTTCAAGTAAAAATACTTCAGCAGTGTTAAAGGTACTAACGGTTTCTACATAAACTACAGTTCAGTAAAGGGTGTCAGCAATCAGCAAGTTCTGTGACCTACAAAGATTTCACATTTCCATGGAATGCCATGGACTTCTCTTATCCATAGTCAGCTCTTCTAACTATTTCTTAAAGGCAAGAAGATGGACAAACACAAGGGCTGTACAAGAAAGGGGGAAGGAAAGACAAGACCCCTTAAAACCAAGGAACAAATGCTGTATGGAACAGCCCAGGAACTGCAGACAGCATTTCAAAGCATCTCACAGGGCCAGCCAATAAACAGCTCACTGTAAGAGGCCATGCTTTTTACATTACTGTCTCAAAGTTTGCTGAAATGGACAAATTCAGGCAAGTCCTGGCCAAGGTTCCAGGACTCCCTTTGTCTGAAATACACAGGAACCAAGGTTCGAGAAATCCCTTTGTTTAGGAGATGGACAAGTCCGGGAGCTACGAAAGGGAGATAAGATACTGATCAATGGCCCTTTAGTGGTCTTTTGTGTTGGCCTATCTCAAGGAAGATTGACATCTCTGAGGAAATCACAGGACTCTGACCCGAGCCGTCCCGAAATGTCTCGAAGGCTGGAAAGAAGGATAAAAAGGGCACGGACAAACCACGGTTTTGTGGGCATCTAGGTATCTGACCTCAGATTCCTCCACCGTTGTCCTACTGCTGCCTATTATCTCTTCTGGGATTGCTGCTCGAGACTCTGCTCCGAGGGACCTCGCTGCCCGAGACTCCACTTCCTGAGACCTCGCTTCTCTGACCATCTTCTCCGCGTTTCATCGATCTGCGGCCTGCTACTCCGCTGCTGCTCTCCCCTACGCTTATTTTGCCCCGGACCAACATTAAGAACGTGCTACAGGACACTGCTGCTTCCAGGAGGTGACTATTCCCCGCTTTAACGTAATTCTTGCTCTTTTCTACCTTTTTCTATTGCCTACTTTCCCTTCCCCATCACCCTCATTTTCGCATTCGTCACTTTCCCTTCCCCGTCCCCTCAATTGTCTATTATTTCCAATAAACTGGTCGGATCAACATTTGAATGTTCTTCTTAATCTCACGCCGGGCATAACATATCAAAAGAACCTTTGCCTCACTCCTAAATTGGAGCGAGACACTCACCAACAAGACAACCCATATTAAGGCATGAGAAACAGGAAGGCAAGAAAAGACTTTACACCACGTGCACCAGCTCACATGGGAGCAATGTGCATAACATAAAGAGCAGAGAGACCCAGCATCCTCCCCAGCCTTGCACAAAGGTGGCTCAGCTCTGGGTGCCAGGTACCCTGTGGCATCAACTGCAGCTCTCAGAGCCTGGCCAGCAACTGAGTGCGTTCTGTGGGGACAACCAGCTGACACTGGGCAGCCCTAATAGCACAGCTCCCACTGCTCCTCTCCTCGTCTGGCACAGGACCATGTCCACTATGACACACATTCACATCATCTCAGGTTACTCCTCCACTGGAGCAGATCCATGCTTTGTAAACTAACGAAGCTATCTTGACTATCAGGCACAACTGGAACTTACAACATTCTTTGCTGTGTAAACCTGTGATGAAGTACAAAGGCAACAGCACTGCCAATGTTAATTCAAGCACTGAACTCATCAAGGGATTGCAGAGTTAGGAAAGAAAATGCCCTTCCCATGGCAAGGAGCCTGCAAAGCAGCACTCAGGATGTCTGGTTTCTTCAGGGCCTCTTTCATCTGCAAACAGAAACTTAATGCAATCCTCACAATCCAAATGCTGAACATAGCAGCTGTAACTCCTAGACCTTAAATAAGGAATCCACAGAAGAGCTACTGCAAGTCATGGTACCTCTGAAAGCTCAACACAGTTAGTCAGTTAGTTTGGGAGGGGAAGTTTATTTCCCAGGCACACTTTAATTAGCCCTGTTTACTTCTGACAGCCATTTACATTCACACACAGGGACGGAAAGCAGACAAGTTCATTGCAGGTCTCTAAGCCACCTCACTGCTGCAACTAGAAGAGCTGGTTTCACATCTGCACACGTAGGCTTCCACTCCAAAACGCAATTACAGGGGACTGTTCTGGTTTTGGTGAGAATCAGAGACAAAATTAAATAAACCACATCAGCTCCAACAGTCACAGTAAGGGATGGCTGCAACAAACCCTGCTCTGTGCTCTTAGTGACTGACAAAGAAAAAGATGGGATGGAATTAAATGCCTTCTCACTCTAACAGCCTACACAGACACACTCACTGCCACCATCCAGCTGAGGAACACAGCTACTGGGAATCCACAGGATGAAAGCAGAACAAGGGTTTTCTACACAGCTCTGCACCACCAAAGCCCCACAACTAAAAAGTAGCACTGCAGAAAACCTCCCTGTCACCTTTGTAAAATTGATTAAGTCTTAGGATTGTATTTTCTTGACTTCCAAATTACTGATGTTGCCTGCACTGCTTTGCATGGAACATGCAAGTTTCCCTTGAAGCAATGTAATCGCATAGACATCCCAGTATCTCACAGCTTCCCATCTACACTGAAGAAGCTGTGAACAGCATTTTAAAACTCCACCTGCAGTATCTGGTTATGGCTGGAGCTCACCCAACTACCTCCTTCAGCTGGCAAGCACTGGTTGACAGCAGCCCTTACAGCACTGCCCAAAGCACAGGGGCAGACATCAGTCCGGATGCTTTCTCCTGCGTCTTCTCACATCTAAGTTCATTTACACAGGGGGAAAATATACACATATATATTACACATATATACACACACATATGTATATATACACATACATATATGTGTGTTTATGTATATATACATACACGTGTATATATACACACACACATATATATATATAAAAGGGTGTGACATAAATCCAGGTGTTTTTTTTTTTCTTCTGACAACCAAGTGGAAAAAAACCCCAAACATTCTAACGAAAGCAAAGAGATGCTGCTTCTGAAACTCACTCAGCTTCACATTGGCACAGCAGACTTGTAATCTGCCAAAGAATTATGTGCAGGAGGAAGTCCCCACGGCAAAGCTCTCTGCAATTAGTTCCAGTTCAGCCACTGATGACTCAGCCTTCTGCTTCCATTGCAGCAGAAAACACATCACATGCTGAACTGCTCCTTCTGCGTTCTATCACAAACACGCCGTGAAACACCAGTGAGCTCCCAAAGAGGGTGCCCACCCCCTCCTCACCAAACACATTTTGTTTCAATAGCACAGCACCATCCTCGGTTTGAGCACCCATTTTTTGCAGTGCCCACACTGGGTTTGAGATGATCTGAGCGGGGAACTGTGCTGTGTACACACACTGAGCCTCTGTGAGTTCATCAGACCAGGCACACACTGTTTGGCAGTGCAGATATAATCAAGATTTCAAGTATCCCACTAAACTTCCTGCATGCTTTATTACTTTCAGTGTGACTAAAAGATCACAGCTCAGAATACAGAAAAACATTTGTTACAGAAGTGTTCTTTATAAAATGGACACGCAAACTTCAGCTGACGGACTTTTCCCTTGCGAAGCACACAGAGGCTTTCTGAACAGAACAGTACCCACCCGTGGAGCTCTGCATGCAAGTAATTCCACAACACCAGAACTCTGACCTCCCTGAGATCTGCACTATTAATGTCCTGCACTGCCACACCCCACAAACAATGACATTACTGACATAAGTGGAAAACCACAAAACTAACATACAAAGGAGAAGCAGCTCTCAACTGTTTTGCTTACAAGTGGAGATGGTGGAAGCTCAGGAGCACTGCTTCCAGCTGACTTCCGGCCCTTGCTCTCTGTATGTATCTGGTGTTACCAGTGCTAACTGTTAAGCCTCCCTAACAGGGCTCATTTTCCTTCCTCCAAGAAGATGACAGCACATAGCAGCCTAGGCCATGCTTCTGCCAACAGAATCACTTCCATTATTCTGCTATTTAACCTTGTCAGAGAACTTGATGCTGCCTTCAAGCAGGATCCGTAACTCTCCCAAACTCACTCAGCTCTACCAACTCACCACCCAAAAGAGGCCTTGTCTCCAAAGCGAAGAAAAAAAAGCATATGGGAAACAAATAAACCAACGTGCATTCACACAGCTCACATTCACATCTCTTAGGCAGGATCTATGGCACATTACTTAACTTTCTGGTATTCTTACAAATGAAAGGCTCATCCATTAGATGAAAGGAGTAGAGTAACTGAACAGCAGCAATAAAAAGGCAGGTTCTAAACAAACTCAAAGCAAACCAAAGCAATTCTATGCTACATAAACTTATATCTGCATTCAAAAGTTTGAGCTAAGCCACTGAAACACAGGAGTGCAGCCACAACCAACGCTACACAAGTGGTCAGGTCTGGAAATCAAGAGATGAAGTACATAATATGATATAATGCTTCACAAGAGTCTAAAGTTTACACCTTCTAGTATGTAAAAGGTTGTCACATTACTGCGTTGAGATTCTTACCAGTATGTACTGTAACTACTGCAATCCATACACACAGTATGCTGAACTTTTTCTTGTTTTTCTGTCTTCTTATGATTGGTCATAGGAATCTGTGCATCTTCATAATGCTTTTTTGCGTGGCCATTCACGTATCTAAAGAAAAAAAAGTGAGGCTTTGTAAACAATTATTTCACCAACATTCAGGGAACAAAGCAGAACAGTAACAACAAAACCCATCGGCACACAATCACAACCTAACACACACACAGGCAGTTATCATACAAGCATTAAAACAGGCAACTCACCTACATGAAAACACCAGTTAAACTGAGTTTTTACCTGTTTACTTTCCCACTCTGTCCATACCAGATTTTCCACCTTCTTTACAGCAGCCACCAACTGGCACCTCTGCACCCAGGGCCAGCACGTGGGCCCTCACCAGGCCTGTGCACCTCCACAACCCAAGCAAAGCACTAGTTCCTGTTTTCCACACTCGTAATGTGGTCAGTTCTGCATAATATTTTCCCCATCTCTTTTTCTTAGATGTCTCCTTTGTTTTCCCACCCAGCACTCATTCCTTCTGTGACTACTTTAGCAGCATGGGTCACACAGGTGAGAAAAGAATCTAAAGTCCTAGGCTCTTTCATTGGTACAGTGAGCACTGCCACATTCAACACATGAGATATCTCTCTAGAAAGTCAGGCATCTTCAGTTAATAAAGTCATCACAAATGCAAGAGTCCCAAACATCAGCTGACAAATCATTAACTCCTACAAGTGCGTGGCCAGACCGGAGGTGACTTCCACACCCCACACACTTCTCCCCTGCTTAATGCCAACTGCCAGCAGTTCTGCACATCTCCCATGAAGGCTTTTCTAGTCTGGACTTGTTCTCACACGCAGGTACAGACAGTTCTACTAACAGGCTGTGCTAGTGAAGCCCTGTGGCCTGGCCAGGGACTCTGCTGTGCTGGCAGAAACCAGACCAGGCAGTTGCGCTTACAGGAGGCGGCTTTTTGCCTGACAGTGCAAATGACAGGTCTGCAAAGCCACACTTCCACCAGAAATGTTCTGGTGTTGTAACGTGGCTGGTGTTTCCAGTGGGACCTGGAGGATGTACTTCAATGTCACCAAGTTTAACAGCAATGACCCAGAATAAGAGCGCACACACCAGCACAGATGAAAACGTTCCCACATCAGACACTAAATGGGAACACTGCATACAGACTCAATATCATATTCATCGGAACATTTATAGAGAAGCAGTTTTTCAACAATTACCCTGACATATAAAGAACAGCACTGACTGTCTCGTTCCCACATAAATTCTTTGTGTGCTCCAGCTGATACAGACAAAACCAGGTAAGTATGCTCTGAAGGAACCTGCAGAAGCCCTTACATACTATGATTACTGCTTTGTTCCAGAATTATACTGTACATTTACAGTACTTCCTGCCTAGGTTTGATACTCACTTTGTACCCTATGTAAGCTGTGCCCAACTTGGATTTGGGGGTTTCCATCTTGAACAGAACCAGACAACAGCCCACAGCATTAGCTGCTCTGCAGGTACCTTCATGGAATAACAGCTTGGGTTGGCAGGACCTCCAAGGGCCCAAGTCCCAGTGTCTGGCTGCAGGCAGGTTACTAACCACCCAGCCAGGGACTGAGCTGACTGATCAAACCAGCACTCAATGTCCCTTTTGGGCAGTAATCCCGCTAGGTACATCCTCCAGACTCTGAGAAGGCAGCAAAGAAGTGTGCTTGGTGTAAGTACACACATTAAATTAGGCCATGGAAGGCTTCCTTTAGGGAACGAAGGCATGCGGGAACCTCTTGAATGAACTGCCTCAGCCAAGCAAGCAAGCAGAGGTCTGACTGAATAACTTTCATACCCACGCTTTATACCCACCTTCCACAATGGACACTTGAGCACGTCAGACAGACCCATGGGCTTTTATTTGACCGGCACACTACAAAAAGACAGAAAAAGAAAGAAGTGTTAAAAGTTCTGCTATTACACTTACATAATCCACCTGGAGAGCACAGTTACACCAAGCAGCGATCTGTGCATTAGCCCACACCGCAGCCAGCGGACTGACTGCAGCGCTGCTGCTAAGGCCCTCAGCCTTCTCTCTGGCCTGTTACAGCTCAACAAATACAGCCCAATGAAAACATCTGTTGTATGCATTCCATCTGTGTGAGGTCTACTTCATTTCTGCAGTGCATTTCAAAATATCAGAAGCCCGAGTTGTAAAAACACTGGGAATACTTAAAACACGTATTTTCATTTGTATTAAGGCAGCTCACTCAGCAAAGAATAAAAGCTGAGCTCCTCACTTCTGTTTCACAATCCTGCTACACAAGAAGCCATTTCCAGAAGGAGAGTGCCTGGCAATGCGCTCAGCAGCACACAGATTAAGTCCCTGTGTGATACATGAAGATTCATGCCACTTCTGCAATAATAACCGTGCTGCACACTGGTAAAGGCCCTACCCATAAGGATTTAGTCCTCTCAGTCATGCACACATAGCTGAATGCTTAAAAAGCAGCTCAGTGCCGTGCTCTGCAAATAAGACCTTGCTGATTATCTAAGTTTATAGCTCGGTCTTCGGAGTCTAGAAAAGTGAAGTTAACTATGAAATTTTTAAGCAAAAGGTCTGGGTGAGAAGCAGGAGGTACAAAGAACTGATGGAGCACCATCCCAGGGTGAAGACACACAAACTGCATGTCCCAACTCCCACAAGCCAGCAGAGACGTCTCTACAATTCACATCAACAGCAAAACAAACACAGAAAGTCATCTGTGCAGGCAGGACACAGAGAAGCAACATGGGAGATGAGCAGTTCCACCAGTCAACTCAAGTACAAACATCTGTATATGCCATTAACACAGTATTTACAGACATACCACTGCACTTTTAAGTACCCAGGTAATGTGATGGAGAAGGAAAAACAACAGGTGTGCTTGTGTAGGGGCAAAAAGCAGCAATAAAAAGATAGCTTCCATTTTCCCAAGAACACAAGAGGGTAAAACACCACCTAATTCTTCCACACATGATAAGTAACTGCCAGCCAAGGGCCACGGAGGGAGAGAACAGGGTCTGTTTTGAATCAGAAGAGCAGTTAGTCACTATCTTAGATACTTCAAAGAGCTAATTACCATCATTAGAATTTGCCATTTTGTTTAAAAATCAGACGAAAAAAGCAAAACACACAAACATCGCTTCTTGGAGAATTACTTTCTAGTTTGTACTCATTATGACAAATAGCTGCATTCTAATTCATGGGCCCAATCATGGAATAAGGATTGTGTAACAGCACAGGGAAAAAAGCACAGCCATTTCTGCATGCTGTGAAACAGCACAGCTTCCCCATCAGTGCCCCTTAGAGCAGTGCTTTCGGCCCTTCAGTGAGGGCTGGACATCCCTTCAATTGCTGCAATTACTGTACTTGGGAAATACATTTGCTCACACTGTCCCTGCTGTTGCTGGATTTTCAACAACGAATTCTGCCATTTCTCAAGCTGATGGCTCCCACAGTCACGATGGCAGCCCTGCAGCGGGTGGCAGAGCCAGGCAGAGCAGCTCTGCCCTACTCTTCAGGTGTAAGAGGAAAAGGTCTGTCAAAAATTGACCAAAAAGTTGATTTGGAAAACCCAAATTTTACCCCAGCAAACATGAGAAAACAAAGGGGAGACCATGGCCATCATCAGAACAGGCAAAATGGATCTGGTCTGACTTGATACTACATCATTTCCCTGAATTACAGAAAGGTAAAACATTAACCAGAAAGAAACACAGACAAAAGCGTTCATGCACTTAAACAGAGATATGGTATCTAATAGTTACTTAAGTGCCGCATGACAAAGCAGCCAGATTAAAAAACCCACTTCCACCACCCTACACTTGTCAGAAGCACAAAGCAGTGCTCCCAGGCTGGGAACTGCAGAGATCTCCCACCTGTCACCTGTTACACCCTTGCTGTCACTGTCATCATCTGTGGGTGGGACAGGTTCTCAACCTGCAGGCCCAGGAGCCAGGATGCAAACTAGTCTTCAATTCCTCTACACACCAGACTAATGCAGTTTCCCATTCAGGTGCTATAAGCACTTGCACCATGTACCCTAAGGAGTGCTGAGCTGCACTGAGAGGGCTCCTCCTGCAGCACTCACACCGCAGTGCACGCTCTGCACGAGGCCTACAAACCAGTCAATAAACTGCACGCTGCCAAACAATATTGTTTTCCACCCTTTACATCAGAAAATAGGGAAAAAATGGTTCGCTTGTTTGCTTCAGCTTTCAGGAGGAACTTTGCTCCAATTGCATCACATTAGGACTGCGTAGTTTATCTTTTGCACAAACATCTCCTCCCACAAAGAACTCAAATAACACGGAGGTGACTCCCACAAAGACAAAACACAGCAGTTCTGCATTTCTGACCTACAGCTGCTCTTCTCCACGGGGATTTCTGTTCCAAGTTGCGTCACTCCTTTTTGAAGGTTTCTGAGACCGCATTCTGCATTTCTGAGTCTGGCTTAGACACTTGCCTGGCTTTCTAGGTACTCCTCACTCCAGACTCTGAAGCAGTTACTGTCCATTACTTGCTGTTAAGAAAGTATGTTGGGCTGAAATTAGCCTTAATCATTAGTAAGGGCTCCATTGAGGTAGGTACAACAGAACAGACGGCAAGAGGACAGGAACTGCCCTGAGCTGCTTATAACCTAAATCAGGCTTTATCTGGAAAGAAAGCACAGGTCATTCCTTTCAAACATAGTACTAACATGAGGCACATGGCTTCAGTGCAGCAAACTCCTTCTCCATTTCCAGCACATTCCACCACCCTGGAACATCACCCTTCAAACAGACTTCTAGTGCTAATGTAAACAAGGAGGAGGGCTGCACTTCTCTAGCAGCCTCCAGTTTGGAATAAAGTTTGGTCCTACACAAGCCTTAACTACATAAAAAACCCATCTGTGTTTGTTACACCTTATTTAGTACCATATGAGCTAGGGGGCACAGCAATGGTTCCCAGCTGCCCCGCTCAGCTGCGCTTTCAGAACAGTCCAAATGGTAGAGCAAAGGTGGCTCAAAAGAGAAAGGAGAACAAACAGAATCACAGCATGACCCGGGTTGGAAGGGACCTCAAGGATCATGTAGTTCCAACCCCCCTGCCTGGCAGGGCCACCAAACATACACATTTACTAGATCAGGTTGCCCAGGGCCCCGTCCAACCTGGTCTTGAACACCTCCAAGGACGGGGCATCCACAACCTCCCTGGGCAGCCTGTTCCAGGGCCTAACCACTCTCCTAGTGAAGAACTTCCCCCTTACATCAAACCTGCAGTGCCTCAGTGGTCTGAAACACTGCGCTGTTTGCCACTGCACATTAACATCGAGCCATTCAGAAGGGCAAAAATGCTTTTTATTTTTCCCTCATGTAACAGGAAATGCAAATATCATCTTTTATGGAATGAACCAAATGAAATGCGAATACTCCTCTGCCTCACAGCCCACAAAGCCATCTGCAGATGAAGAGCATCAATCCATCCCCAAGAGAGGAGACAATCACACACCATGACGTACAGATACGTGTCTCACACAAGCACAGAACGGCCCTCCCTGTCCCCTCAGCTTTCACTTCCCGTGAACCACCCTGACAAACAACGTTCACCACGTTACATCAAGCAGAATGGCTGAGACAGCCAGCGAGGCCAGCACTCACACAGGGCCCCCACCCATCTTCCCCTCACAACACCCAAACCTTGCTCCTCAGCCCTGACGGCCTTTTTGCCTTGCAGAAAACAGACTCCAAGCACAGCCATGTGACACAAGGCTTCTGGCAAACCCTCTATGGCTGCAGAACAGAGCTGCATTTTTCCAATGCAGGAAAGCTGCAAGTATGCAGAAGTGTGCAAGCAACCTAGGAAGTTAACAGTGCTGTTTAATAGCACACAGCACCATTTAGGAGCGGGCAGAAGGAGGAAGCAGGATGAGGAGGAGGCAGGCAGGAAGCAGTTCCTGCAGGGCAGCATCCCCAGAGCACAGCCTGCTGCTCTGCCACGGCCAGAGCAAGACTGACCCAATACAACTGCAGGAGCACACTCGTATTCCAGCTTTAATACAGTCCTTATTACACCACCATGGAGAAGGCCATGAAACAAAAACACCATCAGAGCAGCATTCTGGTCCTCAAGAGCACTAATGGAAATGAGGGGTAGAGTCATTAAACTATTTCCAACACTGCATCCTTTACAAAAATGGCCTGGCCTTTGTACTCAAAAGGAGTGGTGTCGACACTGACATCTTCCTTCTATAACCACACAGTTAATTACACCAGCATAATGGCCTGCATAGAAACAGCTTCAGCCTCAGTGGCCTTCCTCCAGTTCAGCGTTTGTTGACATAATAGCTCAGCTATACTGATAAAAGCTGGACTGGAAAAGGGCACTGTTCCTGCAGCCAGTATCTGCACCAGCAGCAATATTGACATAGCTGTGGTTGCCCCGGTTTACTGATATCACGCTATGTAAACTGTCCCAGAAACAAGCACTTGGTCACACACACGTACGTCTGCTATACACACACAGCAGCAGGCTGGAGGAGTGTCTGTGTAGACATACACATGCACCTACTCCCAAAAATCTATGTGACAATGCTTTTCAGCATTCTATGAACTCGGACTCGCCCACTCAGTATGAGTAAGCAGTAACTCCACAGCCCAGGGAAACAGTGTGGGAGAGCCTTTTCCCAACACAGCAAGTACAGCTCTAACCCAGGCTGCAGTCTCTGTGGCAAGGAGCACATGTGTTCTATGATCCAGATCCTTCAGATGAAACATTCAATCACCACAACTGAGACTGGAACCAAGGCTGTTCCACTTAAAATGCACATTAGAGCCATGTACACTCTTGCTTTCCAACCCATGGACTCTGTAACCTGCCGCACAACCAACAGAACAGCTGCTCAGGACAAAAAGCAGAAGCCCTGCTCATCACACATCAGTCAAGAGCACAGCTGACCTGGGTATGAGCAGCATTAGGCTCTTCTGCACTGACACAAGTCACATATCAGCTGAAGTAAAGAAGCCTTCAATAACACAGGTGTCCTCCAAGGTAAGCCAGTACCTTCACAAGGAGCAAATGACGTGTACTACTCCTTAGTCACAGCCCAGACATTTCACTGTCTAGGTTTCAAAGAGTATTCCCACCTAACTTCTCATGAAGCTCCTCCTTCTATCCTACCATCCAGCCCCGTGATGAGAAATTCAGAGATGGACTGAACTCCTTCAAAACTACCAACATTAGAAAAATACATTTCCTGCTTACAGACCTTTTAGTTCACTCGGTTGGACACTGTTGGCCATTTTAGAAAAAACGGCATTCTGTAGAAAATGAAATGGAACAGAGTGGGGGGGTCATTTTTAATTGGATTATTTAAATGCTGCTTCTAAGTCGGCCAGCGCCCAGAAGACAGAGGAAAATCAAAGAAAAAATTGAATGTAATTACATTAAGCCAAACTAAGAGAATTTCGAAGGAAGCGAGGTTCCTGGCAGGCACTGCTAACAGTCCAGGAATGCCAACATTCTTTCAGCATTGCACAGCCTTGTAAAGAGACGTGCAAGGAAGTCATTACTGCGTCAAGTCTCAGCCTACCTGGAACCACATCCAAAAGTACAAGAACTCAAACAGACTCTAAAGATGATAAAAAGATGCTGCCCTTATCTTAAAGCTATGGAAAAAAATAGCAAACGTTTCTTCTGTTGCGATCTTTCAGCCAAACCCCGAAAGACCGAGTATTTAGTGAGAAAACAAAGTCAGCTTGTGATAGCCTGAACCTGCGGATCAACTGCTGTCTGTGCTCACGCATAACAGTAAATGCGGCATCGCATTGCTCAGCCCCAAGTAAGGCATTTCACAGATGGTTACAGCGGACCACTCTGCTACAATGGAAAAACATTTTTAATTGGAGCACGCTAACCAAGAAATGGATTAGAACATAAGGACGTGGGTAGGTAAAGCATTTTTCACAGAACAAGGAGGTCACCAAAGAGTTCACCGCACTTGTAACAGTGAGCAATGTCTGTCAGAGTGCACCATGATTAGCTCCAGCTGCACTTCATTCACCTCCCACATTCCTTACCCTCAACCAGGAGGGCCGACAGCTCAGCATTTTCACTGCGCTATCAGAATCCACACTGAAAATCTTGCAGTCTGGTAACGACATGCTTTTCATTTGCCTGCAGCTCAGTGCTGGCGAAGCAGCTGGGTGGGAAAGGCAAACTTTCTGCATTCAATCCGTGCAAACAGACGCACCGGTTCCCGAGGAAGTGGTTAAACAAGCTCAAGGAGAAAGGCTTCAGATCATGTACAGAACTGAGACACAGCATGCTGTGCTTCCTCTGTTACTGTGAAGGAAAAGGTCACTTAACACTACTGAGCAGACTTAGTCATTTAGTAAAGCAAAAGCAGACGTACAGCAATTTTTAACTGATAATTAAAATTATCAAGTCTACCTCGATAATTAGTATTCACACTTAAATACAAACATACATCAACTTATTACATATATAAAAATTAAACGCCGACCTTCACAGGAAAACAGACATTATTCTACATTATAGCAGTAATATGCCAAAAAAAGAGATTCAATCTTTACATTAGAGCAAGAAATGAATTACATGAACAGTCATGTTCAGCTGCCAGAAAAAGCACAGCAAAGCCAGGAGTATAATGTAATCTTCAAACCCTTAAGGAAAAGAATCAGTCAGCAGTCAGTCTCAGGCCAAACGAGTCAAGCTGGGAGGAGGGGAAAAAGGGGAGACAGCAAGAAAGCCTCTTACTTACCTTAGCCAATCCAGTTATGAATGCACTCATCTGTAGTGCTTGCATTTAATTCCTAATTCCACCATACTATGCAAGAGACTCATTTCTAACCATCCCTCAGAGTGGAAAAATGCCCAGTGGACAGACTATTACCAACTGAAAACTTTACGAACCAAACACAGGCAAGTAAATCCAAAAGGGCTGTGGCAGTTGTGAAAATAAGCACTTTTGTTCTGGCATGGACTCACTGCACTCAGACTGGATTCTAAATGGTGCATGCAACCCACCTGAAAAATAAATCAATATCTGCCCATTTGGTTCTGATGAGGACCCACCCCCAGGCCCAGCACCTCATTGCTCTCAAGGGAAACAGCTGTGCACTGTGAGGGGAGAAAGCCCAGCTCTGGGAAGAATTATCTTATTTGGGCAGGCTGTCTGTGGTTAGTGGGGCTGGATTCAAGAGTACAATCAAATCTGTCAAAGGAATTTCAGAGCTACATTTTCAAGATCCTAAACCAAACAAATATTCCAAAGGAGGAAAAAAAAGCACTGCTTTGGCATACCGGCAGAGGCTGCTGAATGGGAAGTACATTTACCACGTCAGCTACGCTTCAAAAGCCTTCTTATAATCAAGGAAATGGAGGGCAAAAGTTTACATGGCCCCAGTAACAAGGATACCATAGAGCAGTACTTTACTTGATATCATTCAGATTCACTCCAAAAGAACAACTGTTTGCTCTGATCATCTCAAAATACCCATCAGAAAAGCCTCAGCTAGATTCTTGGATTTCTGAAGCAGCTGCACTTTCTAACCTCCATGGAGGCCTCTGACTACTCTTCAGCTACCCAAAGGATATTTATTACCAACAAAACAGAAACTGATGCAAATGTGTTCCTAAAAGCAACACAGACCAGGTGAGAAATGGCTCAGAGCTTTATTCCCTCCAAGCAATGTCAGAAACTTTCACTACAAACCTCAGGCATAGATGCAACAACAAAAAATTCACTACTCTAATGGCCTCAGCACCTTGCAGCCCTATGCCTGACTATCAGGAAAATGTACCAACAGTAACGCACTGGGTTGGGTTTGGTGTTTTTCTGCTTTTGTTTGCTTTTTGCATTTTAAATTTCTTAACCACCTGCACATTTTGAAGGGATTAGGACAGGCAGGTGAACATAACTGCACTTCTACCAGCTGTGGTGAGATCTGAACCACTCTGTAGCCAAGGCAAGAGCATGGCAGGCTCAGTGCAGTCTGTCCTGCCCTCTGTGTCCCACTCCCAGAACACCTCGGAGTGCCCTGTCTCCTCACCACGATGGTGCACTTGGAGGGGTTAATTTGGAATCCTCAGGAGTAAAATCTGTCCATCGAAACTTAGCATCGAGATCCTCATGAAGATTAGATCTAGTTTCCAAACAGAGGCAATGGATTAGATGTTTGGCTGCCTTCCTGTGGAGCAGTCTCTTTCATCAGCTAACATTCAAGTTTTGATAGTGATTTTGTTGAGCAGAATAAAAGAAACTTTTGAAAAGAAAGCCTAGAAAACATAAAGCACCATCAATTCACATAGGGCTTTTTTTTGACTCAAATGTGCTTTTAAAAATGCCAAGTATTTGAAATCAAACATTCCTCTTCTCACATTGGAGAGAAAAATGAGGTCTAGCCTATGAGACTGAAATTGAGACTCTGTCCCCACCCCAGCAAACATAAATCCTCCTAAAAAAACTCAAAAAGCAACAGATTCAAATGGGGGAAGAAAAAAATGTTCACAGTTTTAATGAAAACAAGACCGAGTGTAAAACAATACAAGCCAAAGCTAATAAGCTTTACTTGAAAACAGTCAGGGAATGAGCTTAAGGAGATCTAATAGCCTATAAAGTCTGAAAAAGAACTAAGAAGCATTCCTGCATTGCGTTAACCCAAAGAAATGGATGAAAGACCATTCATCCTCAGAATACAACCAAATATGTACATACATATATGTGTATATATATATATACACACACACACACACCTCCAATCTGGTCTTTTCCGGGTCAAGCTCATTTTCCCGACATAGGAAAGATGTGAAATCACTTTCATACACAGATCATTATATCCACAAGCTAACCCTGAGCCTGTGTGCTGCTGACTGAAAATAACTGGTCATAGGAACAAAGTTCTACCTACCCCTTCCACATTCAGCAAGCTCCATCTTGTGCTAAGAATGGAAGAGAAAATGAGGATCTTGAGTAACATAAAAGGAAAAAGAGACAAAACTCAAGAGATGGGATGAAAAGAGAACCCAAGATAGCTAAGGCCTGCATTCCTGTGCTTTTGTGGTGCTTCTCTTAAGGCCCTGATAACAGCCCAGCAGAACGATCCTGCCCACCCCAACACAAAGCAAGCAGTGTAACTCACTCAGCAGGAGACATCATCCAAAGACCATAACAGCCGTGGGCTCTCCTACTCGGCCCAAAACATTTGCACTCATAAATCAAGTGTTCAGTGACATTGTGGGTAATTCTGATCTTAAAAAACAAACAAAAAAGCCATTTTGAAAATTACCTTAAAAACAGCACGATGTTGTAATTCAGCACACAGGCATCTACAATAATCACCCTGCTCCCTTGTACGTGCTCTACTCCATAGTTTTTCTAGTCCCAGCGTCATCTGCAAATGCCACAACGTATGTTTCTGACCAACTGCATAATTACAGCTCTCATTCAGCAGAAATTGGAATGCAAGGAACAGATGTCAGGCAAGGACCTTTTGCTGCAGCAGGAAATGCCACTCTGCAGCCAGAACTGCTCCAGGACAGCTAACAAAACTACACGACTGAGAAGAGATTCTGAAACACAAGTTTTAAATATACTCCAAAAGTGCAATTCTGCTGTAAAACTAATTCAGCCTCAGATCTCAGTCTCAACAGCCACGATTCTATCCGTCTATCACAGCTCTTCTGAAGAAATAACTTCAGTTCTACATTAAACAACCGATGAGTTCAACTCGTGCAAAGAAATAAGTTGACAAAATCCTTCAGACTGGCACAAGTGTGCTTAAAAGACTGCAGCCTTGCTTAGATGAGGCCTATGAGAAGTCGTTGTGCAACACCACACCTGAGCTGTTCCAGAGAGCTTCTCACAGCTGCGTGATTTACACAACCGCGCTGAAGGTGTGGCACATCACACCGTGCTGCTGCACAGCACCCAGCCAATGCCTCCAGCTACTCTGCTTCCAGCTTCAGCGTTAGCCTCAGAAATGGAGGTGCGTGGAGTTAGCAGCCAGCTGCACGCAGTATGTCACTGCACTAGTACAAAGCAATTTTCAGTTTCCGTACTGTCTCTAGTCCACATATGAATTTTATCTCCTCTTAAATGTTCAATTACAGCAACAGCAGCCTTGCCTCTGCATCTCCAAAAAGGTGTTCTGTGCTCTTTGACAGCCGTAAAGCTCCCCAGAGCAAATGCACCCTGCTGTCTGTATTGCGCCGAGCACCTCTGACAGGACTGAATACTCAGGAAATCAGGCCTTCCTCCAAAGAGGTGCTTTAAAACTCCAACCACACACTGGTAACAGCAGCCCTGGAAACACTTCACATTGAGCACAGACAATGGGCTCTTTAACCTGGAACAAAAAGATTCACACTTGACCAGCACACCCGCCATCAGTGCCTGCCCTTGCTGCTTTCTCGGAGCCTCCTTAACAAGGCTGCAGGTAGCTACTCCTAGGCCAAAAGAGCAATTCAGGCTGGTGCACATGCTTCTCAATTCCCTAACCTTTGTAAGGCTGGCTTCCAAATACCAGGTTCTGATGCAGCACCATTCCACAGTACCATCATACACCTCAAGACTCAGAAGTACATTCCTATTACCCTGGGAAGTACTTCTGCCATCAAGAGCATTCACAGAGGAGAGGAAGAGGTGAATCACAATCATCCCTCACTCACTCCACGTAACAATTCCAGGCCCTCAAATCCCAGTCAAGATAGTGCCAGAAATAGCCACTATTGGTCTGAAGTGTGAACTCACTCTCCCACCCACTGGGTAATGCCCTGCTATCAGCAACCAGCCAGCCGTGCTTCCTGCATCGCTATCTTCACTTGCACTCCTTTTCTGGAAAGGTCAGAGCACGACTGGCCGCAAGGTCTGAGTCACTATGAGACAACGCGCGAGGTGTCGGATGCCGGATCATTACACACTGCACACAATTACCTCGAAACGTTTTTCTGCAGCTGAAGCAACAACAGAGAATCGAGTCCACAGAACCTTGGAAAATGGCATCAAAGGCAACAGGAAATGCACTGCACTTTTACAAGATATTTATTTATGTCTCTTTATTGAATTGTACATTACCAAGCTGCAGTAAGACACTGCACTTATTGTCAACAGGGATCTCAAAACTAATCTCACTGAAACAAGCACAGACAAGAAGCAGAGAGCACTCCGTGCTGAGGAAGCAAACCTTACAACATACACCAGCAGCTGTAGCTCAGAAGGAACGTGCTGCATTTTACCAGATCAATAAGAACAAAATTCATTTCTGAAAGTAACTGGTTTTGATGGAGTTAAGCTGACACGAGCCTGCTGTTTGCCCACTGCAGGCTCTGAGAGTCAGCGCGTTCTCTTTGCAAGCACTGTGTGACTCCTTAATGTTATGGGTTTCATTAAAAGCACAGTGATGGGAGGCACTCCTTGAGGTATGGCACCATTACAGATCTGCTCGGTTCCCCCTGAGCCCAGCTCCCTCCTCCTGCCCACAGACCGTGGCAAAACCACTGCACACCCAGCAACCCAACCAGCCGCCTCCCCTGCTCTGGGCAAACACCTCCGACTGACAGAGAAGCTGTACTGGCTGCTGACCTTCCCCACTTGGGAGCGTGCCCAGCAGGACCTTGTACCTGCAACCCGGCCTATTTGTGCAGGAGAGCAGCCCTGTGAATAGCTGGGGATATGTTTTTAGTTAATCTACTGGAAGCTCTCTGCAGGGTGGGCCCCCACTGCCACGTACTTCTGGATGACGCCTTTGCTCACCCAACACCCTGAAGACAACAGATGGAGTTACTGAGTTAGGTGTCTCACAAAGAACTTTTTAATACAGAAATGCCACAAAAAAACAAGTTTTCCTGTGCCCCTTCCTTCTTTTAAACCATTAATGGAGATGATCCCCCTGCACAGCGTGCTCCCTGTAAGCACAGCGCTGCAGTGACTGCACAGGAAGCAGCAGAACCACACCTCAGCTCCAGGAAGCTGCCACCGCAGCACAGAACTGGGGCAGCAGCACACACCGCACACTACAGCACAGCTCTGCTGGACAAAGGACAACCGTCATCCCTTAAAAACGAGTACAGCCTTCAAACACAGCCAGCACGTCCCTCCATCTGTCACTTGCACCGCGTGGTGCCCACGGACACGGCAGCGCGGTGCTGCTGAGCGGGCCCAGCTGCCACACACGCTGTGCTGCCTGAGCTTCAGCGCCCAGCACAACTAAACCCCACTGCGGCTGGGACAGGCAAAAACGCACTAAAAATCCCGGCCAGCACCGCAGGCTGTCAGCGCAGCATTCCGTCCGAAGGCTGCACCTCTAACACTGGGACGCGGATACTCGGCAGGCAAAGCCCTCCGACTACAGCCCCGCGCGACCACCGCCCCGGGGACGGTTTTGTGCGTTATGGGAGCGGCGAACAAAGGGCCCCGCACGGCGTTCCGCACCCGGCCGCTCCTCGGCTGACGGCGGGGCCCACGCGGCAACACCTCGGCAACGCGCTCTGTAAAGCGCCTCCAAACGCGTCTACTCGAAACAATAAAAAGTGATATCGGGGAAACGAAAAGCCGCCCCAGCAGCGCACAGCGCACCGCGCCGGGCCCAGACACGCAGCGAACAAAAGGGCCGCGGTCCCGCATTCCTCCGCGCCCGGGGGGGGGAGGGGGGAGCCCACGGGCCGGCCGCGTTGCGGGCACTTCGCGCACACAAAGTCCGCCGAGGGCCGCGCTCCGCCCCGCACGAAGCCGGGCCCGGTCCTGGAGCGCAGCCGCCGAGCCCTCGCCCCCCACCGCCGGGACACGCGGCAGCCGCTCGGCCGCGTGGAAAGGGATCCCCGGATCCCCGCCGCCCCCCCGGCCCCGCCGCCTCCTTCCCACCTCCCGCGGGCTGGGCCGTGAGCGGCGCCTCCCGCCGAGGGGTCCCGCGGTTTGGCGGGGGGGGCGCGGGGCGGCGGCCGCGGGGAACAAAGGAGCGGCGGTGCCCGGGAGAGGCGCTCGGCCGCCGCCCCCCGCCGCGCTCGGGCCGGGCCGCCTCGGGCCGGGAGCGGCGTTAGGCCGCGCGGGAGCCACTCACCGCTGCAGCACCAGGACGAGGGCGAGCCCTGCGGGAACTTGGCCGAGTCGGGCGCGATGCAGACGCTGGAGCCGAGGTGCGGGCACTCCATGGCGCCGGGGCGCGGCGGGCGGCTCCTCGCGGCTCTACGACGGCGGCGGCGCCCCGCGCACAACAGCCATCTTAGGGCCGGGCCAGGGATCCGCGCGCCGGGCTTTACGGGCAGCCGCTTTACCTCCCGTCCGCCGCTCCGTCGAACCCGCCCGCCCCCCGCCGGGCTTTCCGAGCAGCCGCCCCGCACGGTGCGTGGCGCTGACGCGGTGCCCGATGCCGGCCGGGCCGCCCCGCCCCGCGCCGTTATGGGCCGAGCGGGCGGAGCGCGTGGCTCCGCACCGACACACGGCGTTCCGTGTGGGATGCAGCACAGAGCCAGCGCCGAGCGGCTCAGGAAGAAGGGATCCTCTTAATCCATTCATTTTTAATCAAATTACCGCGACTCCTGCGCCGTCATATCACACCTTTCCTCTTGCCCCAACAAACGTGAAATCCATAGGATCGGTCTCATTACAGCCCCGCTGCGGTATGACTTTTGCTGCACGCACTGATTAATCAGGTCAGCTACAGTATCTTACGAATTTTATACCACACGTGTAAATTTCCCCGAGACTTCCTCTTTCCATTCCGGAACGCTGCAAACTTTGCACAGCAAACAAACAAACGTGGCTTTGGTTTAAAGGTTTTGACTGAGCTTTACTGCACCGCCGTTCAGCTGGCAGCAGAAACAAACACGTCCCTTCTCCCCTGGCTGGAATTGTTCAGATCCTGTAACAAAAGGAGCTGGAGCTGCAGGAAGGTCGGCAGGGCCGCAGAGCCGGCTCAGAGCGGCGCTTCCTGCAGCGGCAACACCTACAGGACTTCCCTAAATACAAAGGTGTCCGCTCACCCACACAGCCCCTTCCTCTTCCACTCTTAGCAGCCGTAGGGGCTGTGACGCTTTGCTCCTCTGCATGGTAACAGCAGAGTTAATTCTAACTATATTTGCTGGCTGACGGTGTGATCTCGCCCAAATATTTGCCTGTTTGTTGATTTTAATTGCCACGTTTGTTCCAAATGTAGCAGCCCATGTTCATCCCGTGCAGGGGGATGAACAGGAGCTCCAGGTGTTATTTTCCTTCTCAGTTTGTTCCTTCAGTAAGATTCATTGAGGACAAAGAAAACACATTTAATTTGGAACTGGAGTCCGGTCTCTTTCTCCCATCCTTCCTCAGCTCAGTCCAGTTTAGATGATAGCTGAGATACCTCCTGCAGGCACACTCATAATGGGTGCAAATCATTGCACAACAGGGACCTGTGAGTCAGCATTTTACATTAGAAATTTCCATTTCATATAGTATGTCATCAGCTCTACTGCAAGAGAGAGATTCCACACGGCATCCTCCTGTGAGATATATGCAATCTGTAAGATGGATATCTGTGCAATAGTCTCCATCTAAGTTTAGAGTTCAGCCCTAAAATGGTATCCTGCATACACACCTCCAATTTACTGCGGGTAGTTTGGCCTGGAGGGCTCTTTAGTTCTGCTGTATTTCTCAGGGACAAAACCTTTGGTCTTAAATATTTAATACCTGTGTATGCACTATGACATGAACATGCAGTAGCAGAAGCTTAGATGTGATCTTGGCTTCCTTCACAATCACTGGGTGGACAGCATTCAGAAGTTGCCTTGAATGACTTCCCTGTTTGCTGTAGGAACTGGAGCGAGTGGATGGAATGGAGCAGGAAGAACACCGGAGGAGTGGAATGAATTAAATACATAAAGATAGAAATAAAATCCTTTCCCACAGCATGCTGCTTCTTTTCTGAGTGGTGAACTCAGCCCATGAGGACAGAGACTGGCACATGCACCAAACACTCCAAATTTAAAAGGTTATTAGCAGAGCTTCTGTTCTGAGCACATAAAGCAATAAACATTCTGAGGACACCAAGTATCTATCCAGACATAGCAAAGTCGTGCAAGATTGCACTTCCACCTCTGTGTATTGCATCCAAAGAGCAGACCGCTGTGTTCCCAGAGGTGTACAGGTGCAACATTCAGGTACAGTGGTGACAGCAATGTGCACAGTACAGAAACTTGCAAGGAAATGAATTATTTACTCTGTGGATGCAGCTCTGAGGCAGACAGCTGGCCTGAAAAAATCAATAGAAACCATCAGGATGGGGCTAAGTAATAACACTTAATAAAACCCTTACTAGAGGCTGGCCTAGCAGCTTGGGGAGATACATCTCAGCTGCGCAGTGGGCAGCAGCTTAGCTGCGTGCATCTGTAAGCTGCAGCATCTATTTCCATTCCCTGCTGGTCTGAAAACAAAGGTCACGCACTTTTCCAGCACGCCACAAGATCAGCACAGCACAAGTTACTGCCTCTACTCAGCCCGCCAGGGGGCGCCGTATCACAGCTCAGCACCATCTGTGCAGAGCAGATCTGGAGTCAAAACTATCACAGATCTTCTTTGTGCCATATTAGACTTCCTTTTCTGGGATTCCGACTTGCTTCATACTAAACAAGCTCAAGACCCAAATCTATTTTGAATTATTTAAATTCGTGCCATTTTGGGGGATTGGGAAGTTAGTTTGGAGCTGGATACAAATCACATTCGAGAAAACTGTCTGAAGAACTTTTATATCATCTCAAATCTGCAGCGTCTATTGTTTCTTTCACACAGAGCCCTGTACAATTAGATTCAATATAGTTAAGGCAGTTATTTAGTAGCTCCTATGCAATGTTACTTCACCTCTACCTGCCAGAATCTAGAAGGTACCAAGAGTTATTTCTGTAATGACCGTGTGGTCAAGAATTTACACCGCACCACGAAATAAAAGGTTTCCTGGCACTTCCTCAGTAAGTGCTTAGTAACATTCATGCTCACATCACGCAGCCATCCTCGATTCACTCTGACTGTACCATGTTTGTGTGCATTTCTGTGCCTGAAAGAAACTAAGGTGACACATAATGCAGTAAAACCTTTCATTACTATGATTTCCTTTTGTTAAAAGTCTGCTTTAAGAGCAACCAGAATAGATGTTCCAGGGAATAGATGAGTAAGCTTGGGACGACCTGCTGCTTCTTGTAGTCCCTTGTTTCCCCACCTCTACTCACACAAAGATAGTTAAGCAGTATCTCCATAACTACATTCTGGTATCTTGGCAGGCACGTCTATCCCTAACAACATGAATCCATATTCTTTTAAACAAATGCCCATGTTTCACATACACAAGCAACATCAAACTGGCCAAAAGTAGGTGTCTTGTCTATCACCACTGCATGTTAGCACAGTTTTGTAAAGCAGCGAAGAGATGGACAAAAAAGTGATGCATGGATCTCATCATAGCAATCCTTGTAGTGAATTGTTACTTTTTCAGTAGAAAATCATTTTTTATATCCCATCATTTCCTAAAAATTATTGAAGTCCCAGCAATTCAAGACTTCACTGCTGTACTGTCTCTGTGCTAAGCATGGTGCTTGAGGTGGGTAAAGGCCTGCGTGTGGAGCAGAATGCCAGGCCTGTGTTTAAGACCATAATGAGATTTTACTTTTGTAAGCATGACTGAGTACCCAAGCCCAAGAAATGTTTGAATGTGTGTGGCATGTAGTGTAGTTTTAAAAATAAGTCTTTAGTTCAGGACAACCGGTTCTCCTTTGTCAGACTTCATGCCACTTCAAGCCAGCCCAAGGGAGAACGGCTGGTTCCACATCTTCAGGTACTTAAAGACCAGAGCTTTGAAGTACAGTATAATTAAGATACGCTTGCCAAATGGGTAAACATAGCAGCTGCAGTAAATCAAAAGGCTGATGTAAATAACCAACAGCATTTAGGTTCTCTTAAGCATGGCAGGTAATCAGCAATTTTGTGCACAGATTGAGAGCTGAAGCTTTACATCACTGTTAATCAGTACTTCTGCACAAAGGAAAAGCTTCTCATTATGTTGTTCCCTAAGGCAACAGGGGTCAACAAGCCCAGCTTCTCATTAGAGCTTCTCATCTGCACAGGCTTCAATCCTAGGATTCTTCTTTATCCTAGGATAAAAGGCTGCATGGAGCCACTCTAGCTATGAAGGCAGAAAAGGAAGAAAAAAGACCCACACCAGCAACTTCAGTTGCTGTGCTGCTGATCAGGCCCCAAAGTGACTCCAAATCCATCTGATGTACCATCATCTGGAAAGACTTGAGCAGATGATGTGGAAAAGCTCCTCATGCATTGGCTGTCTGTCATTCCCATTCCCAGCAGCACCTTTGTAAGTAAATAGCATGCAGCAGTCACAACAGTGGCTATCCAGGAACACTCACAGCTTGCAGCACTGGGTTATGCTAATTCTCCCACAGCATATAAGGTACTATTTGCTATGATAATGTGTTTGCTGCTACGCATGAAATAGTGTGTTGCAGCTTTGGACACAAGATTGCTGTAGCAGACAATCCAGTGGGAGAACCCCAACAGCTCCATGAGGTGGGGAGGCATCAAACCAGCAGCTTCACCACTGGTGCACGGCCTTCCCCAAAGGACTAAGGACCCAAAGATGTGGATTCCTCATGTTGCTGGACGATAACTTATATGGTTAATGATTTTGGAACACGTTATTAAAATAAAAGCAGAGGAAACTTCGCTTAAAATACAGCCACACCCTCATGCAAAGAACTGGCCCTCGCTCTGTTCTCCCACCACCCCTCGTGCTCTGGCCTCTGCAGCCATTATTAAGAGGTTTGCACTTCTGGGAAACTAAAACACTGGCTTCTTTGACATCACCCTGTCTTTTAAAGCCCACATATGACTAGCAAAGTGTTTACCAGCAAGAAAACCAAAAAAGCTTTTTAAGTCTCCAAAGCTAATAAAATACTGCTTGGAGCTTTGAGTTTCTGCACCAGTAGAGACGATTCCACAAGCCCAATGGGAGGAGATGGCTATTTTAATCATCCTGCAGTCGCTTAAGGATAGGTTCCCTTCTTGATTTAGAATGCTTTCAACTCAGAACACTAAGCCATAAATACGTTTGGAGCTGAGGCTGAAGAAGAGTTAATGTTCATCTTTCTTGTTTTATTTTAAAATATACCCTTGGATCTCTCAATGTGTAGCAGGCATCAGTGAGTCACTCGAGACAGTTTAAAGATATTTTGGAAAAAGCTGCAAAGTAATTTTGGGGGGTTGTTTTTCTTTCTTTTTTTTTTTTTTTTTTTTTTTCTTTTTTTTCCCAGTCATAAGCAGACTTGGCACAGTTACTTGTTTTTGTTTGTAACAGGACAACTAGAGACCTTAATGGGCATATCACACCCCTCAGCCACACAGACACCCCGGGAGAAATTAAAGGACCTGATGTCTGACTCCACCAGCCATTTTGTGATGGTCAGTCTGGGGAAGTGGTGACAAGGGGCCTTAGCACTCATCCTCTGTGCAGCAGCACATCAGCTGTATGTTTAGAACAAAGAGCACAACTGTACCAGTGGAAGGAGGAAACAGCAGCAAGGCCATTTTTCCAGCCCCCTCCCAGTTCATCCTGCCTTATGAATCTGACTGGTGCAACATGCAAAGCATCTACAGAGGATTACTGAGATATTGAGACAGAAATAAAGCAAAGGGAAGTCAGTCATTCAGTCAGAAACTGAAATCCATCACAGAGACTCCTGTATTCTGGTCCAGCTCCCTCCCTTCTTCCACTCTGCTGGCAGAGTAACCAGGCAAGGCCAGAGCTGATCCTGTACATCCAAATTCCTATGTCTTCCCTATAGCAGGACATTTATCTGGCTACTCAGTGTCTCACATTCAGTTTGACCTTGAGCCAACACCACAACCATGTCTGGTGAATGGAATAAACAGAGCACAAGCACTGCTGTTGAGGCCAACACCAACAATCCGCTGTTATAAGGGGTATTTCTGGCAGAATCCCGGAGCGAGGAGAATGCCATGTTCCATCTTTAGCAGAACGCCTTGCTTTGCTGTACTCTGCTTCTTGCCTTGTTTGTGTGAGTCTTTTTTTAACCAGAACCTTGGGCTTCCAATGTGTGCAGACAGGACAAATATAGTGACGCTCAAGCACATACCTATTATTTAGCTGTTATATAAAGCCCACCGGAGAGTGCCACTAATTCACATTTTTGGTCTGCTGGAAACTTCTGCTAGAAATTTGTTCTGATCTGTTGCCACCTTGCGGGGATCATTTCTTATTCCCCCCACACAAGCAAATCCCCAGCATGTTTTTAGATGAGTACAGAGAACCCCTGTTAGTCACAACACTGACCACAGAGAGGAATTTGCCTTTGAGATTCTTTAATTATTTCCCACAACTTCACTAGGTAACCTTTCATAATGTAGGATACCATCTGTGCTTTTCACGTAGTGGCAGAGGTCCCCATTCTGACAGGTGACAAGGAACTTTGTCAGCGCCTATTTTAGACACCAATTTGTGTTGCACATCATTCATAAAGTCACACTTCTCCGTTCCCCCATTCAGTGACTTAGATCCTCACAGCTCCATGTGAGTGATGGGGAAAAATATGAGTCCTTGTAAATGGAGAGACTGATAAATCAAAGACTGTCATGAAAAACAGGGAGGGATCTTCCTCTAGAGGATCAATGCCATTACTAAGATAAATCGAACAGATGTAGACAGTTAACATTCACTGCATTGTCTCCATCAGCCTTACAAACACATTTTTTAAGCTTCAGAACAAAATCACAAAGAATTATTCTCAATGCGACATCTAATCATTCCTGCTTAGTCAGCACCTCAATACAGCATCTCAGATACAGTGTTTTGCCCCTAATACCAAAACACTGGCATTGCAGATGCCTCTGCTTTACAGGGGGCTCTGCAAATTCATGCACCTTCACACATTGGGCTGAAAAAGGAGAGGAAAGGTACAGTGGGGTGAGCTCCCCTCCCTTCTGTCCCTAGCCATGAGGTAAAGATGAGCTTTTTTTCCAAAAGCTAAACTAAATGGTAATGCCCAGCCTCCTACTCAGATTTTTCATCTCAATTTCTAGAAATTCTGCAATTTGGTATCTCACTACAGCATTCTGGAGAGGGAGAAAGTGAGAGCATGGGGAATGCATGGCTGCTGCAGGAAATGGGAAGAAGGAAGGCAGGCGAATGGCACCCCAGTCCTTTAGTTGCTGTGATTCAATAACTGGCATTGTAACAACTAGCACAAGCTCATTAAAGGAATTTCTCCTTGAATTACTGGCTGAGAAGCAGGGAAGTCTGCTGTGCATCTCACTGATCCCATGGCCGTGTCTTCAAAACCCAGGATTTTCACCAGGGTGGCTGCAGTTGGTTTAAGCTCACTAAAGAAAAGGACCACGGAAAGAGATCTGGGGGTTCTGGTTGACAGTGTGCTCTGGTGACCAGAAGGGACAGCTGTACCCTGGGGTACATCAAGCACAGCACTGCCAGCCACTGCCAGAAATATGGTCTGAAACTTTTTGGGTAGTCCTGTGTGGAGTCAGGAGTTGGACTTGGTGATCCTTGCAGATCCCTTCCAGCTCAGGATATACTGTGACTCTATGATTAATTATAAGACATCTCTTATAGACACTCAACAGGTCTTTTTCTCAGAAACTGAATTTAAGGCCTTGAAATTAACTGGAAGTATATTTGGACCTTTGAATCACATACATGCCAAGATTAGACAGATTTCTAACTGGTTATAGCTATGGCACTGTAAATACAACATTCAGTCTGTTTCTTTTAAGGGTGCTGCTCTAACTATTCTAAGCATCACAGTTTAGTCTACTGTTTAAATACAAATTGCATATTCCCAACAGCTGGGATATGAGACCAAGTTATTTAACAGTGATGTTTTACTGTAATAGGTTGAATTCAACCCAACAATTCAAGGCCAGCATGCAGTGAAACTTTGCCACTTGAGGGAGAGCAGTTTACTAAAGGTGAGACCCAAATCTGGACAGTAAAGAACTCTGCTGTGGCTCACTAGAAGGTTAAATTTCTATGGCCTTTCCTCTCTACTGAACTGCTCTTTTGTGCCAGGTAGGAGCTTTCAGACTGGTCTTCTGTCTGAACTTCGAATTGCTGCCAAAAGAGCCCTACTCTGTCTTGATAGATCCTGTTCAACCAATTGCTATATATAACAGAGTGTGTTTCCACAGTGGATACCACAAGGAACATGCGCAGCATTTGCTGTGCTGAAGTGGAAGACCATTAAAGACTGAAAAATAGGCAGACAGGACAAGTAGTAAATTGCTTCTGTGACAGCTGCGACTGCATCTGAAGAGAAATGGACATAACACAGAGTAAAGAATCACATGCAATGAAGTAAAATGTGGCTTCCTAGTAAACCTGGAACTTACTTTCTCAGTTGTGTAAACTCCAGGATGCCACTGGATGTCCAAGAAAAAGCCTGGGATAGAGAGTTACAATAAATTTTCTGTGACATCTTTTCTCTCAGCATGAGCCAGCAGTGTGCCCAGGTAGCCAAGAAAGCCAATGGCATCCTGGCTTGTATCAGGAATGGTGCAACCAGCAGGTCATGGAGGTGGCTGTTCCTCGGTACTCAGCATTGGTGATGCTGCCCCTCACCAATGTTCATTGTTTGCCCCTGCTGTGTTCAGTTTTGGGTCCCAAGAAAGACAGTGAGGACCTGAAGAGTGTTGAGAGAAGAGCAACAAAGTAGGTGAAGGGTCTGGAACACATCTTAGGAAGTGCAGCTGAAGGACCTGGATTGTTTGCTTTGGAGAAAAGGAAGCTCATGGGGGACCTTATAGCTGTCTACAACTCCCTGAAAGGAGGCTGTGGCGAGGTGGGGATCAGCCTCTTCTCCTGGATAACAGTGACAGGATGAGAGAGAACAGCTTCAAGTTGTGCCAGGGCAGATTCAGGCTGGATATTAGGAAGAATTTCTTCTCAGCAAGAGCGCTGAAGTATTGGAATAGGCTACAGAGGGAGGTGGTGGAGTCACCATTCCTGGAGGTGCTTAAGGAAAGGGTAAACGTGGTACTTAGGGACATGGTTTAGTGGGGATGGTTGGACTAGATGATCTTAGAGGCCTTGTCCAACTTTAATGATTCCATGACCTAGCTTTTGCTGCAGTGCAAAACAATAGTGATAGTCTTGTTCCGAGCACTGAAAACAGCTTGTGAGAATGGAAATCACCATAAGCAATTTGTGATAAGTACAGCATCATATAAACCACCAGTAGGTGCTACTCCAGGCCATAAGCTGAAGAAATAACTAGCCTACATTTTTATGTATTACACCAATGCAGCTATTTAAGGCTTGATCCAATAATACCTTCCTCTCAGCCTTTATTCCTGGTTTGCAACTTTTTTTACACCAAAACAACCCCTCTTTGGCCAGTTTCACCTGCCCTTAGTACAGCCCTAAGATACTGTAGCCCAGTGAGTCATCCCCACTTTGGGTCTGTATATCTATTCCATCTGGTCTCTGAGCAGAGGAATGTAAAAGTGAGCATTCTAACCCTGTCGTTAGCCTGTAACTCATTCTTTTCATACAGCATAAAGAAAGAATAATCAGAGGAAAAAATGGATGGTACAAATGAGCCACTGAAAAGTGCAAGGGTGCATGCAGTGACAAGAAACTGAGTATGTTTTAAATAACTTCTAATTCCTTGTGCAGTGAGTTCAAGAAGTAAATTGAACTAAGATTTAATACTTTCCAGCCGGCTTCACTTTATGAAATATGTCCTTTGAAACACAAAGTCATCAACTGCTACTGAGATAGACAGTCTCCGTAATTCAGCGCTGTTTCTCCACAAGTTTGTGTTTGCCTGCCTCATCAAAGTCACCATTATGTTTAGTTAACATAATGAAAACGAAGTGAGCGGTTAACACCCAGGAAAGATGTCAGACTGTCCTCGAAACCAGAATAAAGAGAGCACAACTTAGTAGGTAGCTGCTGTGATTGTGCTGTCTGAACACTTCTGGAGTGGGAAGGATCATTCTGGGACATGTCTGGGAGAGAACCTGACAACAAAAGGGAGATGAACCTTGCTTGCAGCAGTTTCAGGAGTCCATCAGAGCAGTGTACCTCTTGCATGTACTTGTGATATTTTTCTTTATTTGGCTTTTGGTTCATCCTACTATCCCCCCCTTCCCATCGCTCCCTGTTTCTTTTCTGCCATGCCCTTCTGACTACGTTGTCAGCTTTTCTATAGCAGGTCCTGGACTTTTACTGTCAGCTGCATTCAAAGAGGAAAATTAACTAAGGAAACCATGAACAAACATTGTGGTTTGCAGGAATATCCTCTGAGACTGTTCTAGTGTTTGCACAAGTCAGTCCTGCAGTGCATCAGAGCCCCAAGAAAGAACCTAGTGCCTGCTTAGCTTTTTTTCCTTCTGAATGAGGTGACCAAAGATACCGTTTAATGCTGGTTGCTGCATTGCTGATGTAAATTCCTGCCCATTCAGAACTGTGTAAAAGCCACCCTGTATTCTGCAGAGGCAACCTGGTCATCAGAGCAGTAACAGGTTGACTGCTCATGTCCACATTCACATTAAATCTAGCAGCTTAGTGGGGAAAGGCTTCATCAATAACAGTCTATGCCCTAATGCAATCTAGGAGGTTAAGTTTAGTGAAGTGAATAAATCAGAATACCAGTTAGAGCAGAAAAAAGGCTGGGGAGAATTGATTTGAATCTGTACAAGCGGCCATGCAGTAGCACTTGATGTTCTCATACATTAAATCATGGAGTGCTGCTCTGCCCAGTTTGACAGTTCCCAGCACATTTAGCAAATACTTCAGTACACATAAAAACCCTTGAATTTGACTTCACAGGGCTAGTCTGCCATAGCAGGTATTTATCCCGTAAGTATATTTTGGGGAGAGCAAATGGAAAACAAGTAACACATAGGGAATTTCAGAGAGGTTGAACATATTTTAGAGGGTTTTGCAGGCTAGTGGTTTGTCACTGGAGGACAAATGCAGGACTCAAGATGAATTCCTAAGCCTTCCACTAAAATTCCTTTTTGATCCCACTGGAATGCTTCTGGGCTTCATTTTTAAGTACAAGTGATGCTGAACTGCATGTATATTCGAATCTAAAACTTCTCATGAGCCCCACCAATCCATGACAGCCCTGTCCTGCCTGTCTCCACCTTGGATCAATGCTGAGATGAAAGCCAACTGCTAGTGACCTAACATTTCATCGAGATAGAATCAAACTGCAAGCCCCGTCTGGTTGCTGGAGAAAACAGCGTCAGCCATTTCAGAGAAGCGTTGGTGTTGTTTTTTGGGGGGAGCTCTGGGGGGAAGGGTTGTATTTTGCAAGCAAAGCACTTCCTATCCACCAGCTCTGCCCAGAATTCCTCCTGAGGATGTAAAGCCAAATGACAGCAGCAGCTGGGCCAGGAAAGGTGTGAAACGGAAAGAAAAAAGCACTTCAGCACAGTGAACCTTTCAAGAACATGAGCAGAAAAGAGAAAGGAAGAGATAGTTTGAAGGTGTATTTTGGCAGATAGATGCTCAGTTCAAACCCTTCTACGCAAAAGGTCATTTTGTAGAGGAGGGCATCTTCAGCTGTTACTGATATCAGCCTTAACTGCTCATTCATTATGTTAAGGATTAAGGATTGTGACAAAATAATTTCTTCTACAAAAACCACTGTAGACTCTTCGTGCCCCTCTATACAAACACAGTAGCCTGGGTGGGACAGGACTACAGACAAATAGCACCAATA
The DNA here is from genome assembly GCF_054131305.1 of Coturnix japonica. Classification (NCBI taxonomy): domain Eukaryota; kingdom Metazoa; phylum Chordata; class Aves; order Galliformes; family Phasianidae; genus Coturnix; species Coturnix japonica. The sequence goes on along the minus strand of NC_140676.1, from coordinate 15,376,232 downwards.
TGCCAGAACTGTGCTATGCAGCACATCCTCACCTACGATCTAGATAGAAGTGAGCAATGCAATTTTCCTTTGTCTTTATCAGCCTTATGCATTATGTTAGGAATAAAATAAGTAAGACTAATAACACTAAACAGTTAAGCAGCATTTGATAAATAAAGATGCTCAAAGTAATATGTGCTACATGGTTGTTACTAAGACACAGTAAGTAGTTATTAACAGTTATAAATAATAACGTACTTAACTGGAACAACTAATAGTCTTTCCAATCCCACCTCCCTCTCCTCAGCTATCCATGATGCATTCGGTTTAAAAGGTTACTCCTCAATCACCTTCAGAAGAGGACATCATCTACGCCCTGTGCTCCTCTCTACCCCTTCCCACATGTCCTGAACATAGCCTCTGCATCTGGGGCAGTTTCTTCATGAATGTCCATTCCCCTCTGCTTCTTGTACTCTCAAGTCCAAGAGCTTCCAGCTTAAAAAAAAAGAATTCTTCCTGACAAGATGGACATTTTTTTTTTGCCTGGGACGTGTCCATGGTCCCATCAACAGTGCCCCACACAGCCTCACTTCTCTTGCCCTCCCTCCAGTTCTCACAGTGGCCCTTTATGCTCAAATCACACCTATCCAAAAATGGGAGTTTAGAGAGCTGCTCTGACATAGGCTAGAAAAACTCTGCTGTGGTCTGGTTCACAAAAGCAAAGGACTCATTCTATATGTACGCTCTGCTACATAATTTCTTAAGTTCCACATCTTAATTTGCTTTATAAGTGCTGGAGTCGGTCCCCTCAGAAGCTCAGTAAAATAGAGGTAATCAAGGACAGGATCAGCTTTCTGAGGGTGCTGTGACCTAGAGGCAGGTCTGATTACATCATTTGTTTTGGGATGAGTCCGAGGAGCTTTATAAAAAGCAGACCTGAAAGGAGGGAGAGAGACAAGGAAACAGAAGGGCAATTACTCATTAGCAGAAGGTCTGCATGTGTGCAATCTGCAGTTTGCCAGATACCTACAAGGGAGTTTTCTTCAGAGTACAGAGAAAAGTGTGAACTGTTGGTATATTACAAGACTTTCCTTGAGATGTCAGTCAAGAGCTGCAATAGAGCCGTAGTCACCGCTGTGCTCATTTTCTTCCTAAAGATACAACTCTCGGTACCAGCGTCGCTGAATGGTAAAGTCTTTTGTCTATGCTATTGTTGCTCTTATTGCTGGGTAGCTAATGTATGCAGAAAACTAACACTGCGCTTGTTTAGGTTTGTGCTTTTTTAAACTAATATTTCAATAGCATTCAATGTGTATCGTTGCAATTTGTAGGTGTTTGGAATTGGTGCCCTTATTTCTATTTCTCAAAATAGGTATTCTGATTTAGAAAGAAAACAGAAACCTGTCCTCTGATATAGTTCACGTTACAGACCACTTGCGTGCTCAGCGTGCCTTGCTTTGTGATCCATCTATGAAGCAGAGACCAGCTTTCCTTGGTGTCAGTAACACCTTTCTTTGGAACCATAACATCTTTCTCTCTGCTCTTTTTAGTTTTTAACCAAACAAAACAAAATGCAAGCCCTGTGAATCGCCCCGTTTCCCACGCAATAAACCTCACTGCCTTATATTTACATGGGACCTGTTTCAGGTGATCAGCACTCCTCACTTTCTTTTTAGGACTTAATTCTCATCCATTCAAGCTTATTACAATCCATTTAGCGTGATTACAGGATAGGAGGGAGAATTATAGCATAGTGTTGTGTGAGAGCATGAATATTCATGGAAGGAAAAACCTGAAGGTTTGCACGTAATCCAGACCAGTCTGCTTCTCATGCAGCCCTGCCAGGATGAGTATTTTGCCAGGTTTTCAGCATGAGCTACACAGGGTGGAATTCCAGCCTTTTCAGCTCAGCTTGTTATTTCAGGCATATTTCCTCTGAAAAATTGCTAAACGGCAGAATCTCCCATCTGAGAAGCTTTCAGAGCTCAGTGCTCTGCAGAATGACAACACTGAAGGCCTGGAAGTGAAAGGATGTATTGAAAAGGTATGTCTGACAATACATCCCGCAGGGAAATCTGGAGAATTCCTAGTTTGGAGTGAGACAGCTGGTGCCTACAAATGGTGTGAGCTACAGCACCTGCTCGTTTTTGACATCTTCCCAAGTCAGAGATCCAATTAAGATGCAGATTGTTACAATTTTCCTCTCTCACTTTACCAGTGGTAAATAGTACCAGCTAGATATGGAAACATACCTATCCCCTGGATATTGATGAAACCTACACTTCAGGCTCTAGGAAACTCCTCTGGCATATGTGGGCAGGTAGCTGTGTCACTCATCAGCACACTGCAGGACAAGCAAAGAGGCAGGAGAGCCCTCACAGACATGGAGCTGTTGGTAGCACCCTTCTAGGTGCAAACCAAACTTCTGTCCAAATTCAGGAGACTGTGTAAACAGTCTGCTTCAGTCTAATTTCATTATCAAGTAGAATAAAGGTAACACCAACCTTTCTCACAACCCACGGATGACAGCCAATCAATTCCATAGCTCTGATATGTTTATTTGAACAAAATCAAGAAGATTCTGCCATCTGTTATCTGTTCATCTCCCAGCCTAAGTTAAATGAAGTAAGCGTAAAATGTTCCCTCTCCCTAGCTATACAAGTTGCTATAATTGTGCTCATCAGTAAAGGCACAAACATAGTGAATCACAGAGCATCAAAGATGCTCACAGGCAGAGGAAAATTTCACTTGGTAAAAGATTTAAAGTTTTTATTTATTTTTATTTTGAATAAAAGCCCAAATTGCTGAAAGCCTTCAAAATATCATGTTTTAAGGATGTTCTAGATTATAAATTTATATGCATATATTTATGGTTTTGATACTTCATGCATATATTAACATGAAGTAGGAGCAGATGTGGAGATCAGCTATTTCAGTTAAGCCAATGCTTCTTCAAACCCTGCTCATACGAGGATGTGGGGATTTCTAAAACATGTTGACAGTTGGTCACTATCTGTATGCAAGAAGTACCTACAGAGTGTGCTGACCACAGGACACAAGCGGCCCCAAAAACCTCAGTAAGGGATAATCCCAGCAAACAGAAGGGGAGAAGAATATTGGGTTTCTCATGTAGCAACTGAAGACAGTGCACGTACTCTCCTCCAGAAGGAACCTGGGGAATCCAGCCAGGATGATTACACACATCTCATTTTAGAAATTCCACTGTAACAGAGCAAGGCTCACTGGTTCTGATGCACTGGAACCACAGAGCTTAGTGTTTCCAGCATGTATCAGTAAGTAAGAGCAAAGTACAGCTGTTTTGCACATCCCTGCAAATTAATCCCTAACATTTCACACAGCAGTTTCTGGCTAAGAGCTGCGAGTACACTGCAGACTACAAAAAAACAAAGCCAAGAATCAGGTACTGAGCAAATGTGTGCACCTAAGGATTAATATCTGCCTGCACATGCATACACACGCACACACTCATGGTGTTTGCAGGACTCGTCATCCAGAACTGCCTCCTAAGCAGATATTTCAGTGAGTGTAGTTCTGCATTAGCCTAATAACCACAATTGTTCAGCTCTGCCAGGACAAGTGCCTGTAATTACACAGCAAGTTGAATGACTCTAAGTAGATTAAATATATATATAATATATATATAATATATATATATAATATATATATATATTTAAATAAGTCAAGACATTTCAAAAGGCATGGAAAGGTACTGTTCCACATTCAGTTCCTTAAGCAATGGATGAATATCGATCATTTTAGCACCCACTCAACCCCCTGGGATTTTCTGAGTTACATAGGTTCCCTTATCACATCCTCTTTTTCCGAAGTCCATCTATTTTTTGTATGGTTTAGTTAGCAAATCCCAGAGAACCTATGCAGAAAGGACTGCCTCTCATTTCTCAGGGCAGCAACAGGCAATCCCCTGATGTGTTTCAAACAGCTCAATTAGGCATGGGGATTTTGATGACAAATTCACCCTGCCTACACTCCTTCTGGCCTCACCAGAAGAAATGGGGGATGCTCTATATATGCAGACACATATAGTCTGTGGCTAATAAAAAAAAAATAAAAAAAATAAAAAAAAAAAAAAAAGAGAGAGAGAGAGAGAAAGAAAAAAGTTTTGGCTCCAGAATTTAAGCAACCACAAGAAAGTCAAGTCCTATGGGCAAGATCTCTGAATAACCCTGGTCACAATGTGGTTGGGAAGGGCTCATAACCTTTGAAAACTTCTTTCTTTTGCTCAACATCTGGAACTAGAAACTCAGATGAAAGTAAGTTTCAGTGCATGGATTTAAGGGGCAATTTCTTTCTTTAATTTACAGCATAAGCTCAATTTCAAAGATTCACACTAACAATTTGCTTGTTTTTAAACAGGGTCAAAATGGTCCTATATTGGTAAGTACTAATTTGTATGTTAATTAACTAAAGACTAGAATTAACTAGAAATTTTACTTTAAGTGAACAAATCCTCTGTCCAGCATTTCCCCATTCGGAGCTGTGTTTCACACACCACATACTCACACAGAAGCACAGGCTGTACTGAGAATCTCAGCAAAAAATGCTTCTTCATAAGCCCTTGGAGCAGCCAACGACAACTCCAGGAATCTCCATTATTTAACTTGCTGCTGACAGCTGCTCACTTTGCCTGTGCTCCAGGCTACCTGACTCACAACGTGTAAGTGAAAGAAAATAGTCAGCTGACATATCTTTAGATATTCCCATAACCATCAACATATGGACAAAGATTTCATATTAGCAAAAAATGCTCAACATACTTTGAATAAAAGCAGCTTAGGTTTTTCACCTTGCCAGCAGCAAGCAGATCAACCTAACTGTGCTGGTCAGTAAAGAAAACAATGGGATTTTTTACTGCCTGCAAAGGGGAAATTCTGCCCTTCTTCCCAGGGCTATGCACGTTCAAATTGGTTACTTCTGCAGTCTGGGGAACTTTAGTACCAGTGTGTTATTCAGATTGTATTCTTCACAATTTTCAACCTCATGCACTGCAATTCAGTGCTTTGACCCTGATCCTATTTCTAACATAATTATTTTTTCCTTCAACTACTGTTTTTTAAATCTATTTAGAAAACGTATGACAGCAACTTCGAAAGAATCAAAATAGCAATTGAAATACACTGTCACGGTTTGAACTAAAAATCCACCTGCGTCCGTGACAGGGGCCGTAGGCCCCGGAGGGGCCCTAGGCCGAAAGGAAAAAGTTAATTAGGAAAAGAAAACAGCGGCAACGATCTAAGGAGGCACACTTATTTACTAAATACTATATCGAAATACAGGATAACACAATATAATACAATATAATTGAAATTGAGCTAACGAATCAAGCAAAATAGGAGAGAGAATGAGTCCCGTAACCGAGAGGCCTACTGTAAATCTAGGCGAACGGCTGAAGGCTCCCACACACTCCCCTGAACGCCAGAACTCGAAAGACGTCAGTCTGTTCTGCGACAGAGTTAATATAGAGTCCAGGTCCCGTGACCTATCGTGTTGTTCCCTGGGAGATGTAGTCTTCTTCTGTAAGTTGCAGATTCAGTAAAATTATTCATGCTTAATATGATGTTATGATGTGGAATACTGATAGCAAAAATTACAAAATTATTAAACCATGACATTCCACCCCTTATTCTACATCATTACATTATATTTATACATACATACACACTCATATGTATAATTGTGAATAATCAGCAACCTTATTTTTTCTCAACAATCTATATTTATTCCATACAAATCCCTAAGTTGAGAACAAAACTCTATAACCTAACCTACTATTTATTAATTTTGAGAAAATGGCAAAACTGCCAGAAAAAGGAAAATATGTCAGCGGTAGAGGGGAAAGGCAGCGCTAGTAGGGCGTCCCCCACATCAAGGTGCACTCATCCTTTCCCAGCCACCACAGCAGATTTCCTTTTGACTTATACTTCTTTCCATGTGTGCTCTACACATGCATGGCCAGTGCAGGATATAGAGTCCAGATGGAAAACTTGCTTACAGAATGCCTAATTAAGGTATATAGAGAAAAAGTGTTTCCTTAACATTAATCCACTCTATCTTAAGTCCTATACCTAATTGAACTATTCTGTACCTAATTGAAATATTTTCTGAGACTCTACCTATATATCTACAGGAAAATCATTGGCTGCACTCCCCCAACATCAAATTCCCTTGTGGTACACATTGAACATTCCCATTTTTGTCCATCACCCACCATGTGCACCCAGGTCCCTGGGCAAAGACAGTACCCCGGAGAGGTTTGCCCTTTCCAGACGCTGGAAGGACCCAAACTGTTTTTCCCAACACACTCTTTATGTGTACTACAGGAACCTTATCTCCCTCCACGGTACGTAGGGAGCTGGATTGGTTAGGACCATTACGATTACTAGATCCTCGAGTGTTGACCAACCAGGTGGCTTCTGCTAAATGGTTCTCCCAATTTTTATACGTTCCGCCACCCATTGCTTTCAACATAGTTTTCAATAACCCATTGAATCGTTCAATCTTACCAGAAGCTGGTGCATGATAGGGAATATGGTAAATCCACTCAATGCCATGATTTTTGGCCCAAGTGGTTACAAGGGAATTTTTAAAATGGGTCCCATTATCTGATTCAATTCTTTCCGGAGTGCCATGCCGCCACAGGATTTGCTTTTCCAACCCTAATATGGTGTTTCGGGCGGTAGCATGGGGTACTGCGTATGTTTCGAGCCACCCAGTGGTTGCCTCCACCATGGTGAGTACATAACGCTTACCATTGCGAGATCGTGGCAAGGTGATATAATCAACCTGCCATGCCTCTCCATATTTATACTTTTGCCATCGCCCTTCCCCCCAAATAGGTTTCATCCTCTTGGCTTGTTTAATTATGGCGCATGTTTCACAATCATGAATAACTTGAGCAATAGCGTCCATAGTTAAGTCCACCCCTCGGTCTCTGGCCCACTTATATGTTGCATCCCTTCCTTGATGACCTGAAGTCTCGTGGGCCCACCGAGCTAGGAATAATTCACCCTTGTTCTGCCAGTCCAAGTCTATTTGAGCCACCTCAATTTTGGCAGCTCGATCAACCTGATGGTTATTTTTATGTTCTTCAGTAGCCTTGCTTTTAGGTACATGAGCATCTACATGGCGCACCTTTACAGCAATGTTCCTTATTCGGGCAGCAATGTCTTTCCACAGTTCAGCAGCCCAAACAGGTTTACCCTTTCGTTGCCAATTATCATTTTCCCACTGTTGCAACCACCCCCATAAGGCATTTGCCACCATCCATGAATCAGTATAAAGATGAAGCATTGGCCACCTCTCCCGTTCAGCCACATCTAAAGCCAGCTGAACAGCCTTTACCTCTGCGAATTGACTTGATTCTCCTTTACCTTCAGTGGCCTCTGCAACTTGTCGTGTGGGGCTCCATACAGCAGCTTTCCATCTGCGATGCTTCCCTACAATACGACATGATCCATCTGTGAATAGGGCAAATTTCTTTTCGTTTTCTGGTAGCTCATTGTATGGTGGTGCCTCTTTAGCACGTGATACCTCTTCTGTAGGTGGTTTTTCAATTTTTTTACTCTCAGGCCAGTCCATGATCACTTCTAGAATTCCAGGACGGCTGAGTTTTCCCATTCGAGCTCGTTGAGTAATTAATGAAATCCACTTACTCCAAGTGGCATCAGTAGCATGATGGGTGGAGGGAACCTGTCCTTTAAACATCCAGTTTATTACTGGCAAGCGAGGTGCTAGAAGAAGCTGAACCTCTGTCCCAACTACTTCAGAAGCAGCCCGAACCCCCTCATACACGGCTAAGATCTCCTTCTCAGTTGGAGTGTAGCGCTCCTCAGACCCTTTATATGCTCGACTCCAAAATCCTAGGGGTCGGCCTCGGGTCTCTCCTGAGGCTCTTTGCCACAAACTCCAGGTGGGACCTTTCTCTCCAGCAGCAGTGTAGAGGATGTTCTTCACATCCTGTCCCGTCCGTACTGGCCCCAAGGCCACGGCACGGGCTATTTCTTGTTTTATCTGCTCAAAAGCCTGCTGCTGCTCAGGACCCCATGAGAAATTATTCTTCTTCCGTGTTACCTGATAGAGAGGGCTCACTATGTGGCTGTAGTTTGGGACATGCATTCTCCATAAGCCCACTACTCCCAGAAAAGATTGGGTCTCTGTTTTATTTGTGGGCGGAGACATAGCAGTGATTTTGTCAATCACATCTGCTGGGATGTGACGACGTCCATCTTGCCATTTTATACCTAAGAACTGGATTTCCTGGGCAGGCCCCTTCACCTTGCTGCGCTTAATGGCAAAACCAGCTTGCAAAAGAATTTGGATTATCTGTTTCCCTTTCTTGGAAACCTCTGCTGCTGTATGGCCCCACACCACAATGTCATCAATATACTGCAAGTGCTCAGGAGCATTACCCTGTTCCAAAACAGCTTGGATCAATCCATGGCAAATTGTTGGGCTGTGCTTCCACCCCTGGGGTAAACGGTTCCAGGTATACTGAATACCTCTCCAGGTAAAAGCAAACTGTGGCCTACATTTTGCAGCCAATGGGATGGAAAAGAAGGCATTAGCAATATCAATGGTGGCATACCACCTAGCTTCTTTTGACTCCAATTCATACTGGAGTTCTAGCATGTCTGGTACAGCAGCACTTAATGGAGGTGTAACTTCATTCAGGCCACGGTAATCTACCGTCAGCCTCCATTCCCCACTGGTTTTACGCACTGGCCATATGGGGCTGTTAAAAGGCGAGTGCGTTTTGCTAATCACTCCCTGATTTTCTAATTGGCGAATTAGCTTTTGAATGGGGAGCAATGAGTCCCTATTGGTGCGGTACTGCCGTCTGTGAACCACTTTGGTGGCAATTGGTACCTCTTGGTCTTTTACCTGGAGCAACCCCACAGCAGAAGGATCATCTGACAGACCAGGTAAAGTTGACAGCTGCTTAACACCATTTGTGTTTACAGCAGCTATCCCAAAGGCCCATCGATACCCCTTGGGATCCTTGAAATATCCCATCCTAAGGTAATCGATTCCCAGTATACATGGAGCCTCTGGACCAGTCACAATAGGGTGCATTCGCCAGTTTTTACCAGTGAGGCTTATTTCGGCCTCCAACATAGTCAATTCTTGGGAACCCCCAGTCACTCCATGGATATAAATTGGTTGTGTCCCTTGGTGACTTGAGGGCATTAGGGTGCATTGTGCACCAGTGTCCACCAAGGCTTTATATTTCTGTGGTTGAGATGTGCCAGGCCACTTAATCCACACAGTCCAGTATACTCTGTTGTCCCTTTCCCCCCCCTGGCTGGGGGCAGGGCCCCTCTATTGTTTACCTCGTTGACTTGCAGCAACTGGAACTCTCCCCCGTTTGGAAGAGTTCACCTTGGTGGTTGTTTTGGATTGTAATTCTTTCACTCGTGCCTGAAGTGCAGAAGTGGATGAGTTATACCACTTCTTTATATCCTCCCCATGATTACTCAAGAAATACAACAAAGCAAAACGTATGGTCTTATCATTGTCGTTTGCTTGAATACGAGGACGTCTCTTTTTTATGGTTGAGATTTTCGATGATACAGGTCGAGAGGAACTCATGTTGTTTAGCTCTCTCAATAGGTGATCGTGGAAATCCTGGTTTCCATCATCTGGTACCACCGTGGATTCATCTACATCAGGCACATTAGCCAATTTGTCAATAATATCACTTTGTGTTTCCTCCACTTTGTCTAACCTTTCCACTATTTTTTTTCCCATTTGGACAATGGCTGAAGTATAAAGCTTAACTTCTGTAGCGCTTATAAATAATTCAAGCTCCTGAAGTCTGCTAATTAGCTCATTTACAAGGGGCTTTCTTTCCCCTTTGCCATATACCAATGCAAGTGCACTGGCATGCTTTTCTGGAGCTGCCTTTGTAAAGTCACGCCACATTTGTCGTGGAACGTGGACTGCTTCAGGATCATGTAATTGGTTTGGATTGTTACGATTGAACTGGGGGCTGTAGAGCATTTCCACCAGAGCCCTTTCTCTCAAAAATTGGATACCTTTCTCCATATCAGTCCATTTCTTTTTCTCAGGCTCCAAGTCCCGTTTAAAGGGGAATCTATCTCTTACCGCTATCAACATCCGCTTCCAGAGGGTGTAGGACCGATTTTGGCATGTGCCTATACCTCTGTCCACACGTGAGTCCCTGGAAATGCTACCCAGTTGGCGAGCTTCACTGCCATCGAGCCACGCACTGTTGGCACCATTGTCCCAGCAGCGAAGTAACCAAGTGACCATATTTTCTTTTGGCTGACGTGTGAAATCCTTTCTCAGATCTCGAATTTCACTCAGTTTAAAAGATCGATCAATAATGGTCGTAATACTTTGCTCACCTTTTGCTCTATCAAGAGTCTCAGGTGTTAATGTTGGCAGCTGTGTTGATGAGGCTGCCCCATCTATAAGTTTGGACTCGAGAAATTCTCGTAAAGAAAATTTAGCTTTTGGCTCCTCGTCTGACTCTGACCCTGACTCTGACGCTTGTGTTATTTCCTCCAGGCGACCTTCCTCCTTCTTCCTCTCTCCTAACTTTCTCTCTCCTAACTTTCTCTGCTCCTCTGACTTCTCCTCCTCTAACATCTTCTTATACTGCTCTAACAACCTCTGCTCCGCCGACTTCCTCTGGTCTTCTGACTCCTCCTGCTCTCCTGAGTCCCCCTGACCTCCTGAGTCCCCCTGCTCTCCTGAGTCCCCCTGCTCTCCTGAGTCCTGCTCTCCTAACTCCCTCCGCTCTTCTAACTCCTTCTGCATTTTCTCTATCTGAGTTGAAACTCGTTTTGTTTTTCGCCCTCTTACAGGGGCAACCAACATTGTATCTGGTGCCCCCGGTGGTTGGTTAAGTTGGAGTACATACGGTTCAGACTTGAGGGTGTCGCATTCCGCCCTGAGGACGTTATAACTAGACTGGAGGGCGTCGTGCTCAGACTGGAGAGCGTTGTAGTCAGACAGGAGCTCGTCGTACACAGACCGGAGGGTGCTGCGACTGGCTTTGAGGGCGTTGTAGTCGGCCTTGAGGTCAGTGTACAACGAGTCAATAGAGTCATGTTTGACCTGGAGATCGACGCACTTACACAGGAGGGCGCTGTGCTCGGACTGGAGAGTGTCGTGCTCGGACCGGAGGGCATCGCGCTCAGTCTGGAGAGTGTCATGCTCGGACCGGAGGGCATCGCGCTCAGTCTGGAGAGTGTTGAGCTTGGTCTGGAGGGCATTGTGCTCGGTCTGAAGAGTGTTATGCTCGGACTGAAGAGTGTTGTGCTCGGTCCGAAGGGCATTGTGCTCAGTCTGAAGAGCGTTATGCTCGGACCGGAGGGCATTATGCTCGGACTGAAGAGTGTTGTGCTCGGTCTGGAGGGCATTGTGCTCAGTCTGAAGAGCGTTATGCTCGGACTGGAGGGCATTATGCACAGACTGAAGAGTGTTGTGCTCGGACTGGAGGGTGTCGCAGTTGGATTGGAAGGCATCATGCTCAGTCTGGAGAGTGTCATGCTCGGACCGGAGGGCATCGCGCTCAGTCTGGAGAGTGTCATGCTCGGACCGGAGGGCGCCGTGCTCGGACTGGAGAGCGTCGTGCTCGGACCGGAGGGCGCCGTGCTCGGACTGGAGAGCGTCGTGCTCGGACCGGAGGGCACTGTACTCGGACTGGAGAGTGTTGAGTTGGGATTGCAGGGAGCTTTTCTCATCCCAAAGTTTTTCTGCGTCAGCTCTAAGACTCTCTTTCTCGTACCAGATTGAGTCTCGTTGGTACAGGAGATCTTTTCTCTCAGCTTCAAAAACTTTTTCTCTCTCTACCTTCTCATCCCAAAGTTTTGCTGCGTCAGCTCTAAGACTCTCTCTCTCGTACCAGATTGAGTCTCGTTGGTACAGGAGATCTTTTCTCTCAGCTTCAAAAGCTTTTTCTCTCTCTACCTTCTCAGTCCAAAGTTTTTCTGCCTCAGCTCTAAGACTCTCCTTCTCGGCCCTGAGACTCTCTCTCTCAGCTTCTAAAACTTCCCTCTCAGGAATGGTATTGACTAAGGCCCGATAAGCATTAGCTAGGCCCAAAATCATTTGTGCCTCCTGAGATCTGCCTGAGCCACAACATTCCTGCCTCAAATATGCAATCAAACTCTCAGGATTCTTCAAGTGTTCAGGAGTGAAGCTCCATAACACTGAAGATGTCTGTCCTTTGAGAATCTCTTCAAAACCTCTCCACACTCCCTGCCACTCAGTATTCTCTGGTTCTAGGGAAGACTTCCTCCGGATGTTATAAATCCAGATACTGAGTGAGATTATTACAATAATCAACAGTAAGATCAGGGAGATTAAGAGTGTGACCCACTGATCATTCAAAAACTGCATAAAGGATTCATAGAAAGAAAGAGGAGCACGCTTAAAAATCACCATTTCTGTATAATTAGTTGCATTAGTTGCTCCCTCTGGAGCTGTATACAGATACGAAGTGAGCATTGCTAACCATGCTTTCAATCCATTATACAATTGTATAGCTCCATAAGGAAAAGTGGCTAGCTTAAACATGGCCCAATATGTTCGGAGCGTCTCAAAAAAAGAACCAATGGCACACAGTCCCTGGTAAAACAAATTTAGTAGAGAAAACATCTTTTTTTCCTCCAATAGAGAGAAAAAAGTAAAAGAAAACAAAGCTCAGCAGTGTTTATAAAATATACCGGAGTATTGGCAGTCCGCCTGGACTTTCAAGGTCAAGCTCGCAGGTGCAGAATCCCAAACACGAGATAGCTCCTTAACAGGGAAAAAAACTCGTAGCTCTGTTAAAAGCTAAAAGAGCAACAGAAGAAAACACAGAAAAACAGCAACTCAATTTGCCCGCATTCTCCACCAAAATCTGTCACGGTTTGAACTAAAAATCCACCTGCGTCCGTGACAGGGGCCGTAGGCCCCGGAGGGGCCCTAGGCCGAAAGGAAAAAGTTAATTAGGAAAAGAAAACAGCGGCAACGATCTAAGGAGGCACACTTATTTACTAAATACTATATCGAAATACAGGATAACACAATATAATACAATATAATTGAAATTGAGCTAACGAATCAAGCAAAATAGGAGAGAGAATGAGTCCCGTAACCGAGAGGCCTACTGTAAATCTAGGCGAACGGCTGAAGGCTCCCACACACTCCCCTGAACGCCAGAACTCGAAAGACGTCAGTCTGTTCTGCGACAGAGTTAATATAGAGTCCAGGTCCCGTGACCTATCGTGTTGTTCCCTGGGAGATGTAGTCTTCTTCTGTAAGTTGCAGATTCAGTAAAATTATTCATGCTTAATATGATGTTATGATGTGGAATACTGATAGCAAAAATTACAAAATTATTAAACCATGACATACACAGATTCTTTTCTGGGGAAAAAAAAAAAAAGGAATGTTGATCTGCAAAGAGAAAGATGGCAATTGGAAAGACTGCAAAGGCAGAAAGGAGCCGGTCCTCCATAATCTCCTACTGACACTGACTCGTTATGTCAGCCTTCACCTTCCACCGTTTTTACCTTTACCCCTTAAGGCTTCCCAATGCTCCCCAATAAAATTAAGTCCACAGTAAAACAAAGGAAGTCAGGCCACTGTAGCGAGTGCAGGCTGACCTCAAGGTTGAGGGGCAAGGTACAAGGTAAAGGGTGGAGGAGAAATGCAGGTGCCAATCGATAGAACTGGAGACCTGTGCTTCGATTCTTTGAATTCTGCTGTATATCCTAACTTCAGTCCAGTGAGCTGCTAAGAAACTGTGCTGAGATACATCCTCTTCCCTTAGGGAATGACAGCTATAGCAAATGAACTAGAACATGCCAAATGTTCTCATACAGCATTTGAATGGGGCAGCAGGGGTAGCTACAGCCCTTAGCAATTCCTCTAACTCACAAGTTTCCCTCTGGACACATGCAAAAGATCCACACGTACTGGCCATGTGTACATAGAATGGTATGACTGAGCTCTGCCTGTGCTCTGAGCAAAATGGAAACCATGTGGTCATGTTGCTGTGGCACGTAGCCTAGACTCTCATCCTTCACTACTGACTCAGCCCTGGGCTAATTGCAGCTGTACAGCTTCCAGCTGGCTGAAAACAGGGGCAGAGCACTCTGCGTGACTGCAAAATACCTCAGACATTCCCCGTGCTACTGACCCAGTGCATTTTACTACTTAATTGACTACAGATTAAGAGAACCTGAATCTTCTGTGAGAACCTCAGTAACACAGGCACCTCGTAGACCCACTTTCTTCTTCTGTTGGTCAGCCAAATGTGCAAGTCCCACAAGCGCTGTCATCCTTGAAGGATCTTCTCTAACATCTTAGTGAGATGACAGAAAAGTAACAAGTGCTATTTTCAGCCTGGAAAAGAAAAAAATGAAGGAACTAAATCTATTTAGTTTAAGAGAAGCAAGAAACAACGTCCTCTGTAAGTACTTCCAGATGAACACAAGCATGCTCACAGCAGGCTCCTCAGTTTCCAAGCGAAAGACTTAAAGCCACTGCTATCTAATTTTAGTCAAATGTAGACAAATTCACTGTGACAAGCAAGATTCCAGAGAGCACAATTATCCACTGGGCAAGTACGAAGCATCTCTTATCTGCAACAGTTAAAGAAAAACTAGGAAAACTTCACTTCCCCCCCCCCCCCAAAAAAAAAAATAGCCTCTTTAAAGTAGTAATTGATCCAAGGAGATCCAGTGACGTGAGTTACCAAATCAGTCTCTGTGACCCCAAAAGATCCTCCTGCTTCAGAAAGAATCAAGGAATCTTCAAGTATTAGAGAGAAACAAAAGTTATGAGCAGTTCTTCTGGAATTTAAACTCTAACAGTCCCAGCTCAGAGATTCTGAACAGCCGCTTGCTATACATACGTAATTAAGTAGACCAAAAATGTCTTGATGTTATCTATTCTTTGTAGAGACTGCCTAGGGCAAAAGGTGGTGAGGAAAAAAGTTCTGCAAGAGTTTGATCAAGTTATTACAGGACAAATTAACATAACACTTTTCATTTTTGCAAATTAGCTTTTTACTGTGACCTGTGCAATATTATTAGATGGAGCACAACAGTTTGTACGATAAGGAAAAGTTTATAAGGTGTTCTGTTTGCTGGAAAATATGGAAGCTTTCCTCTGTCAACATCAAGTCACTTCTGTCAAAGATTCTCTTCAGAATGCAGGACTACATTAACCTACACATGCCTGTAAATGTTATAGGGAAAAGTCACTCATGTCAGTAAATAATGCTGGCATAGACAGAGTTTCACTTGTGTATGAGGACTTCAAGGAGAGACAGTACCACCATTAGAGGGTCAAAAGCACTGCATTTGGCTGTGGTGGTGTTACCACAGGCCTAATCCACTGAGCTATAAAGTGGCAGCCAAGGCTGTCTGAAATCAAGGGACGATGAACTGTCTTTATGTGAGATTTCTGCTGGCATTTCCTCCACCAGCAAATGCATCTTACTATGGGAATCAGGCCCTTCTCAATTAAGTGGCATACTGGAAACAGGACTTGAGAAAAGACAAATAAAAAAGTCTGCAAAATTCAGTAAAGGCTCCTCTTCCAAATTCCGAATGATAATTGAATCAGTCGGGGGGAGGGAAAGGAGGGTGTTAACTGGATAGAGAGAAGGCTGACAAATGTGTCTCTGTGTCAATTTATGCAGGCCCTGATGGAGAGAACACCTGGCCGAAGAAATATCCATTTTGTGGAGGAGTATTTCAATCACCAATAGATTTTCACAAAGATATTCTCCAGTATGATTCTAATCTCTCACCTTTAGAATTCATAGGCTACAATGTGTCTTCCACTGACCAGTTTACACTGACTAATAATGGACATTCAGGTAAGGGGGCTAAATGACAGCAAACAATTGGGTAGGAAAGTTGCTGGAGTTTGTAATCATGTATTTTATGGGCAAATTACTTTGATTATCATTTGAAATTAAGCTATGATGCCTTTTAGAGCATCAGCATACACATATCTAGAGAACATGTTAGGGATACTTGCGAATGTCCAAAGCACAGATGGATTTACTGCAAGCAGAATTGAAAGAGGAGAAAGAAAAAAGGAGCACTACTCTGTTCCTTTGGCTTGAGGTAGAAACCTCCTATAGTGTAGGATAAGACAAACAGATAAAAGAACAGAAAAATCATTAGAAACAGCTTACAAACATGCCCTGCCTGGCTGCACCAAAACTGTCAGTAAACAAAGTAAGAAGCAGAGAAGCTGCAGTCCCATAAAGATCTGCAGTATCTACTGTACCAACACAACATACAAGAGTTGTGTTAGTCCCATCATTTTTTCCCTTTGTGAGACACTTGAGGACGTGTAAATAAGGACACGTATAAGGCTCTTCTTGTATCCTCTAAGCATTAAAAGAACCTCTGCAGTCTCTGCTCTTCTCTGGCATGCTCTGTTAAAGCATGCTTGCAAAGCATACTTCTCATTTTTTCCTCATGCTTTCAGTGAGGTAAAGCTGCTCTGTACAGCATCATAAACTCATTCTTCAGGTACAGACCAATCTCTCCGTTGGGTGTAATAGAAAATAAACTCTTTATTAGGGTGATTATTACAGTGTCTGCTGCTGTCTTCTCTTATGGCTAGAGAAGAAGTCAGTTGGATATTTAGGACTGTCGTATCAGTTACTCCTACACACAGCTAAGGTGCTTCACTGCCATCTAAGTCAGATGCAATTACCTACTTCAGCTAGACAGAAGAGCAGACCTCAAGAAATGCTTCTTAGCATTAGGGTTGCAGCTGCTCCTTCATGAGATAATCTTGCATTCTTCAAGGAGGACACAGATTTCCATGAGCAATAATTCCCACATTCAGTTCATTTAGTTAAAGAAAACAGAAAAAGGAATATTCTAAATTCTTCTGAACTTAGAAAGAGTTAATGACAACTTAAAGAGCTTAGCTCCTACCTACAGACTGGGATGGATTCCAAGTTAAGAAAGTAGCTATTCTGCTTTGTTCTTTCTCTACATATTAGGTTTAGCTATCGTAGTTTTATTTGTCCCCTCCTTAAAAGCTGTGGTATCATTTGCTCCCACCTGCCTTCGGTCTGCTTACAGTGAAAATGCATCTGTCACCTACCATGCACATCAGAAACCTCCCTTTTGAATACACTGCATCTCAACTTCACCTGCACTGGGGAAACAGAAACAAGTCAGAAGGCTCCGAGCACACAGTCAGTGGGAAGCACTTTGCAGCAGAGGTAAGACATGCTCAAATCAGTGAAAGAAATAAAGAAGGCTGGGCACTATCTCAAATGGAATCTTTACCTTTGGCGTATGAAAAGGCTGCAAGTTTCTAATCCAAGTGTTTATGATCTGGGTGTACAATTAAAATATGCTTTGTGCAACACAAATAGGGTGGGCTCCAAAGTACTACAAGTCAAGGAGTTACATTCTAAACTCAGGGCTGATGCTGGGTGTCTCAAGTAATTCCAAGCACATTGCTTGGTTTCTCTGCCATCTTTTAGCTGCACAATACTGCTTGACTGGGCTTGAACAATATCTTCAATTTCCTATCCTTACTCGCTTTTTTTGTTCCATTGAAGAACTACTCATTATCTTTCCTAATCCTAAATGATGGATTTGGGAATAGATTTTGGAAAGCAGTACCAATTGGACTGCAAAATGATCTAAAGAAACACTGGGCTTTTTCAGAAACATTTACCATAACATAATACTGGTACTACAAACAAGGTGCCTTGAAGATGAAACCATCATTCTTTTTGCTTCCCAGTCATGTAGACAGGAGGGATGACAGACAGAGGGAAGCTGGGAACGGGTATTTCAAACCTTTTGCTTTTCTCCAGAAAGGATCTCACCACCGTGCCCAGAAACCACTGAAGAATGCTGTTCTACTGTTGTTAGCTTGAGATGGCTGCAATCATCTTTTTCAGTTGTGAAATAAAAACGTTACCATGCCCAGGGCATTATCATGAAACCATTTCTCCTTCTCTGTAGATGCACATTGTACATTATAACTCTGAGAAATATCCAGATATAACAGCAGCAATGGACAAAGCAAACGGACTGGCAGTTCTGGCTATTCTTCTGGAGGTATGACACAAGGCTGGGGGTGGTGTTTTCTTCTTTTTAAATATGCTTTCAATAACTAAGTCCATAGAGAGCTTTAAAGAAACAGGTTATTTCACAATACTGCAGCTGAACAAGTGTTCCTCTTTTGCTGTTTCACTACAAAGGGCCAGATTCCATCAGCATATATGTAAACAGGTGCTAATGGTAAACAAAAAAAAAAAAAAAAAAAAAAAAAGAGGAGTTGTTCCAGTTTCATGTTTTCCAGTAAATTCACTTCAATTGTTAAATCAATTTTTGTATTAGTTTACAAGCTAAGTATTGGTATAGCTTATCAAACAACAGGCAACTGTGAATTTCAAACCTGCTTACTCAGCACTGCTTACTGTAGGACAAAGCAGCATCAGCCCAGCAGAAACATACACACAACCCTTCCTTTGGCAACTTAAGATTACTGGAATGTGACCATTGTTTCCAGGTTGCAAGATTCTAAGACTATTTGAATGACATACAATACAAAACTACAAACAAATAAATTCAGTGCTTTTTTTTAGATGACAGGACAAGTTTACTATGTCCCCCTCTGAGGCCACACATATGGGCAATTAAAGGTAATAATGATGTTAAGAAACGTTTCTGAAAAGCTGGTATATATATAAATCTATATTTCCTTGAGAATTAAAAGTCTTAATTAATAGAATAAGCTTAACTATCAAGACGATTTTTAATTGTGGGGATTTGCTGCAGTTATAAAAAAAATCCTTCACTCAAAGTCTGCAAATACTTCTACACTTCACTACAAAGTGACAATGTCCACAGACCAAGCTCTAATTCAAGTGGCTATTAGCCCAGCTCACTTCCTAGAAGCTCTACGAATTGGACAATAATTGTGCTACATCTCAGTTCCTTTGGAAGTTGCAACTGTGAAAAGCTTCAGAGTATTAACTCTGTATTTATGCTGAGGATTCTGTTATTTTCTTCCTCCAAATAATGGTGTTCAAAATCAAATACAGGAACGTTCTTAATTCTGGTGATTAGGCCTTTGAAAACCTTTCAGGCAGCCAGTGGCTTTTACAGTTCAGCTAAGGACACCAGTGTACCAGGTCTGCTGTCAGAGGAGTTGCTAAGCACCAAAGAATTCATGACTATTAAACCAAAAAGCTGTTGGTAGCAGTTGAAACACATGGTCTTGCTCACTAGCGGAGTTACTGCCCCTGCCAGTGGCCTGCATTACCCAACAGTTCATTCTTCATCTTTGTGGTCTATGAGGAGCAGTGGACTGAGAAATACTTGTGGGTGGAAAGATGTGGCTTGGACTAGAAAGCTGCAGACAAGCTGCACAGCCCGTCAGTTGAGAACTTCTGTCTACTGATGTTCTCAGAGGAAACGGCTACTCCTCCTTTGTGCTACAGGCCGAACAAGCAAAGCAACTCAGCCTTTCAAGTGTGTGCAAAAGGTCTATGCTACAGTTAAGACATGAGTATAACAAAGCACCTTTAATAGCCATAGAGAGACTAGAAGCCTTACTGGGAATAGCACTTGATATTTCAGTTGCAAAGAATAATTCTACTTAATTTAAATCTGGATAGTGTACACAGTTTCCTTAGGACAGAGTTCATCAAACACTCCTTGCTGCTGTGCGCAGAAGCACAAGGACCTGCATGGTTGCTAACAGTCTGCTTGTTACAGATTGGACCCTTCAACCCATCCTATGAAAAGATCTTCAGGCACTTCCGGAATGTGAAATATAAGGGTGAGTGGCTGTAATGAATATTGGATAGGTACCCTGTGATAGAATGAACCAGCTGCAAAAACAGTCCTGCAGTCCCACGCAAAGCAGTCATAAGCTGAGAGACTTTGAATATTCAATGTGTTACTCTGGAGAGTGTACAGCTAGCAAGACACAAACCCATGGGGCCCTTCCCTCCTGCACCAGCTGTTGTTTGGTTAACATGGCTACAGGTTATTTTACAAAATTCTGACCTGGTATCTAAGACAAGATGGGTATATAGGAACTGCAGAATTTTGGGTTTCCTATGTAAAACTGGGATCATCTCTGCTAAAAAGTGTTTTTCTTTTCCTAGTGATCAGATAAAGCACCCTGCTTACTGCAAAGCAGAATCACTTCACTACTATACCACCCACACAGTAACGATGCAGCATTTAACACAAATCCTCTGTTTTAGATCAGATGGTCCATGTGCCCGGTTTCAATGTTCAAGAACTGCTGCCGGACAGACCAGATGAGTATTATCGCTATGAAGGATCCCTGACAACTCCTCCTTGCTACCCAAGTGTTCTCTGGACAGTCTTCCGGCACCCCGTTAAAATTTCACAAGAGCAGGCAAGTTTAAATACAGTGTGTATTGTCCTGATGGATGTTTGTTAAGGAATAGTGAATGGATCTTCTCTTTTCATGGATATGTCTTACTTTCTTTTTGAACTGGAAAGTGACCATTGCTAAAATCCTTCAGGTGGGGTGCATGTCACAGAACTGACTTAAATCGATACCCTACTCACTATGGGTTGACCATCCTCAGTCGATGAACTCAACTCTAAGTTCCTCCATGCTCTGATCCTGACTAACTTAGGCATGATGGATTGAGTAGATGTTAACATTGCTAAAAAGCTTGTGATGTATTATTTGTCACACATGAATCCCCAGACTTTTCTCCAACTTAAGGTTTTTGTTCTCATCTAATTTGCTTTTTTGTTTTCAAGTGGACACCGACGTATTACATTAGTTTGTAATCACTATCTTCCAATTCATCTAATTATAAACACAAGGAAAAGCTGTTACTAAAAATATTTTTATCATATTTAATATGAGATTTAATTTACCATGTGTTATCTGTGATGAGAGTCAATTCTTAACTTCATCCACTGTACCAGACCGTTTTACCGAAGCATGAGCTCTTTGGTGAGCTCCTTCATCAAATAGTACTGCTTAGGATTTAGACTGTGCTGCAAAGGACCACCATGTTTCCTCCCATTCAATTTTCCTGTCAGCTAATTACTAATCACCCTATACTTTTTCAGTATATAAAACACACATACAGGTAGGGGTTTCAGAGACGTCACCACTGTTTACACATTATTCTCTATTTGGGCTCACAGGCCACATAAGACTTCCAAGTATTATTTCACGTACCCCCTTCTGTTTGACCACATCTATAATTTCCAATGGACTGTCAGTAATACACCAGACTCATCTTTCCTGCTTCTGGGAGCTGAACAGTGTGCTTTTCCTTATAGCTGCTGGCACTGGAAACAGCCATGTACTGCACAGAGAGTGATGACCCAGAACCCCTGGAAATGGTCAATAACTTCCGAAATGTTCAGGAGTTTCGTGAAAGACTTGTTTTTATCTCCTTCCGTGAAGGTAAGCTGCACAAACCCTTCTATGCAAAGAAACAGCACGCAGCCATCTGGGATAACATGAAATACTGATGTGGCAGTCCTGTTGCACTGCACCAGCACAGAAATATCACAGTTCCACTCTCCTGCAGTTAGCTTTCTTTTTTTTTTTTTCCCCATCTGCATGGGTAGCTATGTAAGAGTGAAGGCATTCAAAGAGTATATACAAAGTCTTGTTTCACAGCAGCTATCAGACAAGCCATACCAAGCAGCCCTTCTGACCCCGATCAAAGGGAAGGAGATGAAGGGAGGCAGACTGTTCAGCCTCGTCATGCTTAGCAGGGCCATCTTCTGTCACTCCAAGCACTAATTAGCTCTCTACAGCTGAATTCTTTCAGCCAGCTTAACTGAGCTGGCCTTCTCTCCTCAGTTACATCTCTGGTTCTCAGTAATATCAGGCCAACTTTTTGCAGACAAGTTTAGAAGGAATCACGGCTTTGCATTTCAGGTAGACTGTCCTGGGGTATTTATAGAGAACTGGAAAAGGTCCTCAAGAGGAACTCAAACTGGACAAGTAAAAATAACTTGCAACACTGTATATTGTATGATCCAGTGTTATAGGTGAAAGAAAAAAAAAATAATCAGTCATTTTATGAGAAAGAGCTGATTTAAAAGCTCAACTGTTTAGCATTACACAACAACAATATATAATAGATACAGGGATGAGAAATGCTGTTTCCCATCTGGGTCTTAAGCTGCACCTGTCTACTCTTTCTCTGTAAATCACGCTCAATTCTTAAAGTAATGAGTTACTGAATAACTGAAAATCAGACAGCATGGTTTTAATCGAGGGATCTAAACACTTCACAGAAATGGGATAAGCATTATTACGTCTATCTATAGGATCAAATTTGACCTAGAAAGTGACATTTTCAAAATTGCTGCTGTGAACCACTGCCAAAGGCAAAACCAAGATTTGGCTCTTCCTCTACTAAACTACACTGTTGCTTCCCATGCAGAGCTGACACCTGCTACAAAAGCATTTTCAGGTTTTCCTTAATATTGGCATAACTTATTAGGGCTGAGTTGTATGGGTTATTGTCCACCCCGTTGTTCTCACCCAAGAACAAGGTGACAACACAGGTCTCTATGGCTACAGAAGACATTGCTCAGTGCTACTTTAATAGAAACCCCATTCAGTCTAAGTACACATAATTACAAAGGCTCATTGGCCACCAGCGAACCACAGCAAAAGCGTTCTACCCACTGCAAGAAAGGTATTCATCATCCCTGTAATCTCACATTCCACCTACTCCAGCCACGAAAGCTCCCTCACAGGTGCAGTCCCTTAACTCAAAAAGCAAAAACAAAAGGAAAAAAAAAGCTTTCCCCCAGCACACAGCTGAAGTGCACCTGGCTGCTGCCTGCCAGCCTGATGCTGCCAGAGGTACCACAGGCAGGAACAGGGCGCTCTTGTTGAACAGGGAAGGAGAGGCCACTCACTGAATCACAGCTTGGGACAGACAACTACAGAAACGTGTGAAAGAAATACTGTTGTGCACACTCCAGAATTGAACCGAAAAGCACTTCTTCAGAGCAACATTTCTGCCTTTGCAGTGTCAGACTGAGCTGCTTATCTTCATCACAGTGCAGACGCCACATGATGGAGCCACTGAGCTGTGCTTTGTGTCCCAAGTGCAAATAACTCCAGTATTAGAACATCCAAGTTTGGATCTGAACTTGAATAAGCACTAACATTCAAAATGTCTCAAATCCTAAAGGATCACTCACCAAAACTCAAACATGCTTAAAATTTATTTTGCCTGTTAGCAACCTATTCCAGTAAAATCAGCTCCACATACACACAGCTGAAATGTATTACAGCATTCACAGAATCAAAATTGCAGGGTCTGGAAGGAACCTCTAGAGATTCAAACCTTCCACTGCTCACAAATTAAACAGGAATTGGTGTCTAGCGTTGTTAAAAAGCTTCCTATCTCAATTTCCCAAGATGTCCTCATCAGACAAATCTAAAGCACGAACCTGAGTGTTCCCAACCTCTCCTCTTTAAACAACAAGCTTTTGTTCTGTAATTTTCTATTTGGTGCTACCTTTTGCTGCCCACGTGATGCATCTTCACTGTAGCAAAACTTGCTTTTACTCAGAGACAACCAGTCATTTGATAAAACATAAAAAATAGTGTGTGAATGAAATATGAAAATGTAGTGAAGAATACTCACCTTCACGGTCTTAGGGTAGGCCAAAATAGCAAAAATACTTCTACTGTAAAAATTATATATGAAGGTCTTTATCAAAAGTGAGATTATAGTCATAGTGCTTAACATCTCAGTGCAAACATGAGATCACTCGGCTGTTCAGACTGCAATCTGGATTTCATTCTTACCTTTCTAGGTGCCTTTAATCAATGTTATCAATGACAAAGCACATCTCTCTTCAACTGCTCACATTCAGTAATGTCCTGTCTCTAAAAAACAACAGGCATCCAATCTAACATCCTTTGTTCCCTGGGTTTAGCTCTTCATTTTTGCTTATGCTCTCTAATATGTTACAGCATCAAATCACAGAATCACATCATGATTTGGATTGGAAGGGACCTTAAAGATTATTGAGTTCCAACCCCCTCTTGTGGGCCTGTTGCCACCCACAGATCAGGCCGCCCACAGCTCCTTTCAGCCCAGCCTTGAATGCCTCCATTTTGGGGCACCCACAGCTTTGCTGGGCAGCCTGTGCCAGGGAACCAAAGGCACATGCTGAGCCTTTGGCTGCATGCTGGTTTTGTGACTCTGGCAGGTGTCTGATTTGACATCCTAACTATGGACTCAATTGTGGGATTGGGACTTTCTGATACACAACTGTGCAAACTCATCCATTCCATGACGGCAAAAGTGATACAAGTATATGGCAGGAAAGTTGCAGATGTGGGAAGAAAGTTGTTATGACAGATTAGAGATCAGTTTTCTCCTCTCACATAAATGAGTTCAACTGTTCTGCGTGCTTCCCCTTTTCCCTTCTAGGTGTACTCGTCTCTGTTGTGATAGCCTGCATTGTGGGAGTCCTCATCTTTCTTGTAATAGCCTGTTGCCTATGCAGGAGGAGAAGGTAAGATGTTCTGCTGTTATATCACAGGAAAACAAGGCAAACCAATTTTTTTTCCTAATACAGAGAAGTGGTTCTGTTTCTGAAAGCAATTTTTACAATGATAACATTTGATCCTTAGGATGTATGAACTCCTCCTTCAAGAGTTTTAATCACAGCAGATGCTATTTCTCCACTATCATACACTTCAAAGTAGGTTTGTTTTGTTGCCAGCAAAATATGTTTATTTTGGGACCTACCTAATGCATTAAGGCGGATCAACCTAAGGGATCTGTTTCACCACTGGAGGAATGGCTGATTTCTGTGAAAAATAGCACCATGGTTCATTATACTGACAGTACCACAGTTAACTACTGTAGCAATGCTTGCATAAATCCTTCAAAGATACAACGACAAGAAATAGGGAAAAATATGCGAGTACAAGGGAGAAGGCAAAAACTGTTTAGCTATTCCCACAAACAGTTACGAAATGAGACTCCTTTCCAAACTAAACAGGATACACACATGGGTTAGACAACAAACTTGCAAATTTTTTTGCCTCACCAATTGCCATTTCTTTTTTTTTTTTTTTTTTTTTTTTTCCATGGAAAAACAAGAAGTGAAACAAGAGCGGAATCATTTTAGAGATAATCTCTCCCAAAGGTCACACGATTTAAGGGGAAACAATCTGCACAGGCAAGAGGCCATTTAGCCAGAGTGCTGGACACAAGAAGTCAAACTGTGGAAAACAAGACTATTACAACAAGCTTCTGTGCAGCTCATATAACTGTGATTAGTGTTGGCTTTGCCACACAGCATGCATTCTCCAGAAACAAATGTAACAATAAGCTACTCTGGCATTTGCACCAGTTCAGAGGAAAATAACTCCATGCTTGAGTAATGGAACTTCTTAAATAACTAACAGTGCTTGTCCTTCATTGCAATTACAAATATTTAATATAACTGTCTTGTTTCAGCTGCAAAAATGAAGAGAGCCGAGAGGTGACCTACACGCAAGGCATGCAGCAGAAGGAAGAAGCTGTTTCCAAACTATGATGCTGTGCTCTGTCTCAGATGCCCCATTTCACTCATAGCACTGATTGATCCTGCACCAGTGGAACATCCTGGTGCTCTCTTGTGGAGCGGAGCCTCTTGCTCCTGGCTAATGATAAGCTCAGAGTGTTCTAAAAATGTACCAGCCCAAACTCTTACTGGAGCCTTTGTTCTCCTTTTCCAGGGAGATATGATCAGTGAATACTGCTGAGAGCTAAATTCCTCCCCACAATTTTTTCGTGCTGGCTGCTTATTGAGTCTGGGTCTTCAAAATGATTCTATGGTTAATCCTAAACTCCAGTTTTATGGTTTGTTTAGCAAAGATTTTCCCACAAGTATTCAAACCTGAAGACACTGAACAAGGTACTCCTTACTGCTAGATCAGTGTTTTGGTCTTTGGGTAATCCAGGAAAAGCATCATGAATACCAACATCCTGCATTCCGGTCATTATAAATCCTCACAGATCTGTTAAAAGGGCATTTTACCTTATTTATCTTAATATCCTGCTGTTATTTATAGCATCTATATGGATGATGTGGGAGATGCTGCCACAGCTGCTGCTTTTTAACATGCTGCTTCTTATTTAATCGTGAAATCTTGACTGATTTTAGAGTACATACAGAAATCCAATTATATCGTAGATCGTTTTGCTGATTTAGTTTTCTGAATTTAGTAATTTAATTATTAGAAGGTAATTAAAGTTATCTCCTCAAATTTCATCAGATAAGTACTCCTGAGTCTCATTGTGTGTTTATGACAGTGAGAAGTAAGCTTCTGCTGGAGGTGATGTGAAATTGTACTGAGCTCAGAAGAGCAAGGTTTAACCAGCCTAGCACCAGAACCCCACCTAAACTGGACATGGGAAGAACCTCAGCCCACACAACCAAGAAATATATGCTTGCTGTAAGGCAAAGTCACACATAAGCAGCTACTATCAGCCTCCTAGTGTCAACTTCTAATAGCTTGGTTTCAGCTGGCAGGCCAGGCACAGGACTATTCCACTAAGTGCTGCCAACACTATGATCTTACCATCTTATTTTTATATTTCATCCACTATGAGCAGTGTAGTGCTATGGCACACCTTGCACAACTACGCTCATTCCAGAAGTTGCTCTGGTCACATTAGGTTACAAGAAGTTCTATCTGGATCATCTCTCATGTGTGTCAATAAAAGCTGAAGGATTACTTCAGGAAAACAGATTTTAATTTCTAAAAAAGCTCATTAAATATAAGAGCTTAAAAACAACACCAAAGATGCTTAACTGCAGCCAAGACACTGGCAGAAAATAGAGCTGTTTTGCAATTGCACAGTTTTCTGGGTTGAAGCTAAATAGTATTTTTATTAATTTTATAACAGGATCAATGTATTAAATCTCATTTAACAACTAGCCCTCAACTTTAAATCTACTCTCCACTGCTAAACAGGTGAGCTTCATATTTGACCATTTATCATTGCAGAAAGCTGCAACACAGATGTGTGGTATCCATGAGAACTAATATCTCAGCTGTGCACCTCTGACAGCTGCTTTGCAAAAGTGAAGGTATAAACAAATTCTGACTCTTTTCCCCCCAAATTCAACAAGGCACAAGTCGTTCTCTCTAACTGTGCAGACAGACAACTGATTATACTGGACATTATCTGGGATGCTGGTAGGCTACAAGGAATTCACTCACTCTGCACCAGGAGCAGCAAGTCCCCATGAGGACCAGGATAACAGCGCATGGCACCGCACCACCTTCATCATTGAGGATGCAAGAAAACCTGCCAAGAAATGATAATTAGACTAAGTAGCAGGAAGGTGAGCAACCAGAGTCCTTCACATGGGGTGGCTGGTGTTGAACCGCTGGGGGCAGTGAAGTGTGAGGCAGATCATTCTAATGGAAACAGCTTTCCCCAAATCCCAGAGTCCCGTAGCACGCAGAGCCTCAGAGCTGCATCAGTTGGACAACACAACGCTCCTCCCTCAATGGGCACCACTGACAGAAGCTCTCCTGCCCCGGCTGCTCAGGAATCTTGTGCAGGCTCAACCATACTCCCAGTTTTGACGAAACTTACCAGTAGGTATCAAAGACACCAAGTTGAGAGTAATACAATCAATAATGCATAACCTGCAAACATCAAGGCAACAGACCAGATACTGCTCTTCTCCCGTGCCTTGCAAAGACATCACATGCAGTGAGAGCTTTGGCAACACAAACCCACCTTTGCTTTGAAAGAAGCAATGGGAAATGCCATTTCCTCCATGAGCTCCAAACAGCACGAGCCCTCCTCGCAGAGGGGCTGGGTGATGGATGTGGTAATGTCTGGTATGTGCAGCAGGATCCGGGAACAGCAGGGGTTTCACCAGGATTATTGCCTGGGACACAGGCTTTCAAAAAAACATGGTGATATTCCATTATTAACCTGCAAGGACTACCCTGATGTCACTTTCACTTCACTTTTCCTTGGCTTGCCTTTTACTGACCATCATTTCTGTCCATTACTAGGCAATGCAAACCAGAGAGCACCCTGTCCCACAGGCTTCATTACAAGAGGCTGTGTTTGCATGTTCCAAATTTCAAAAAACATCCCATGAACAGAGTCACCAAACAAAAGGAAACTCCAACACCTTGTTTTTTGTTTGGGCAGCCTGTTCAACAAGTAGACATTTACAGAGAGATGTGAACTGCCCACACTTTGATGCAGCCCAGCAGAAGCCAAGAGCAGGCTCTGCAGCACAGCCCATCCCTCCACGTTCAGCTCTAGGGCTTGGTGAAGAACCACAGCCTGCCATGGACGGCCTCACGGGGCCACCAGCCTACAGGCATCAAGCAGCAGGCTCTGCTTCCCACTTCTTGAACGTGAGTGGTTGATACAGGGCTGGCTCCTAACCAGTAAGTAGAAATCAACTAGGAACTGGTGGCATGGAAGCCTCGAGGCACCGAGCAGCTCCCAGAGGCAGCTGCCTGCCTGGTGGCTGCAGAGCACTTCATGTAAAGCCTTTCTCACCTTCCCTGAGGCCCATGCTCTGCATGTTCCAACCCAGAGCCACAGCTGACCCACTGTGCAGCTTTATTCATGACTGTTTCTGAGGAGCAGTACTGAACCTCACCTGTTTCTCCTTGGCTGCTCCTTGGGAAGTAAGTAAATGCTTTCCACCACACTGAGGCTACATCTGCGCAACACAATAACTAGAGAATTGGGAAGCCCGCACACTTTCTCTGAAGCACCAACTTTCCCTGAGCAAGTTACACGTATACACAGTCTCAGAAGAACAGTCTGAAGAAGGAACCCAGAACTCCAACTCTTTTGCTTCCTTCCCAAAACACACCTAAGAACTGTTAGTAAAAATAAGGAGCAATTTGCCATTCCAGAGAGGAGAAACAGCACCACCTATGGACCCGTGGGGCACAATCAGCAGAGCTGGGGCCTCCTCTGCTTCCTCACAACGCCTGCACTGGAGCTTGTAAACAATAGCAAAAGGAAATGCAAAAATAAACACGAATTCCGGGATGCTCACTGCAGAACAAGGAACTGAAAGCCACGTGTTATCACTCGGGGATCATTCTTCTACCAAACCATGCACATGCAGTCTTGGTCACATTAACATGTTTCTGGAGGCACGTACAGCATCGTTATCAGAACGTGATTTCTGAAATCTTTATTTGTAACTACACAGACTCCCAGTTGGGGCAAACAAGTATCTTTTAGATTCCCACTTCATAAGGCACTAAAATACGCAGTTAAGTAGGGTTATAAGGTATATCCACCTTCATAAGGCCAGGCAGGCAGTATTATGGACACACCTCTTCACAGACAGGACAGTGTCTGTCACCCAGCTCTGCTAATACTCCAGGCTACTTCTATAGCACATGGCAGGACAGCAGTTCTATTGAGAAACCTCAGCTCCTTCACAGAAACACAGACGCAGGTTCAGAAGGGCAGTTCCCAGCAACGTGTTAAAACACACCTCCAGCCGTTTCAGCACAAAAAATGGTGATTCGAGCAGCTCAAGTCCATCCTTTCTGAAGTACAACAGCAAATAACCGCAGTGAGGTTATGAGGATTTAGCAATTACTGCAGAAACCTGAGAAGCCCAGCCTTAGCAATCCCTGTGTTTCCCATTAGCATAAGGCCCAACTTAACACAGCACAGCTGTGCAGCAGAGACAAGCACGGTTTCTTCCTGACTTATCAAGTCTCTGTTGGCTCCTCTGAAATAAGTGATTACAGTTCATTCAAATAAGACCAATTGGACCTAAATCATGACAGTCTCAGGCTTTTTAATAATTTCACATGGACAAGGAAGCTGCTCAGCAGTGCAGGACACACTGCCTGTGACTTTAAAACTGCCGTGCAGTTCTTAGTGTCACAGCAGCAAAACCAGCCGGCCACAGCCCAGCCATGAGCAGGAAGGACATTCTGACTCCACCACACAGTGCTGAGCAGAGCTTTAAAACAACACATGTTTTACAGTAATTACATTCAAATGGCAACCCGGGGATGATCATTTCTCTTCAAAACAAGCGAACATCGGTGACAACATCCTCACACTTCGTTATGGGCACACACCTGGGCTGCCCTCAGGCTGCAGGGGGGCAGAGAGCAGCAGGGACTGCAGCCAACGTGCACCACAGGGAGGAGAAACGGGCACCGGGCACGGAGAGCCCCGTCACAGCCATGGCTCCCAGCGCTTCATCCACAGGTGTGTAACGTCTCTCTCAGGGATCTCATTAAGGATCCCCGCGAGGCAAATAACGCAGGTTAGGGAGCTGCAGAGTGAATACCACAAAAGAAGTGTATTCGAAATAAATCTATGCTTCCCATGACGATAAAAAAGAAGATTGTTGTGGGTTTTTTTTCCTCCCCCTTTTCAAATAGGATTAAGGCGATTTCACCTCAGACGTGTGAGGGTGGTTAAAACCAGCGCAATAACGCAACCGACGGCTGCAGCACCGCGTGAGAACGCGCAGCAAACAGCCCAGCCCCGGAACACCCCTTCCACCGGTTCCGTACCATCTCCGCGCTCCTCGGGAACGCCTTCCAGGCGCTGAAAGACACGGACCCGCCCCGTTCAACGTGAGGGAGCCCGGCGGGACGAGGCGCAGCCGCTGTGACGTGACGGGAAGGGCGCGGGGCTGAGGGGCGGGATGAGGCGCCTCCATCCGCTTCTCCACACAGCGCATGGTGGGCACGGGATAAAATGGAGGAAATGAAAACCGTAACGCACACAGCCCTGCAGGCACTTGAATGGGAATGGAAAGTGCAGCCGAGCCCCCGTATTTGCACTTGACAAAACACACGCTTGCCTCTTCTTTGTATTTTATTCGTGCAAAGTGTAAATGTGTGTTTTACAATCATCACGCAGCAGGTGAAGCAACCCCAAAGCTTTCGGTTGTGTCAGATGTGAAAAGCACGGACAGAGCTTGCTTGGGCTTCTTGGGATAACGCCATCCTCCATCTAGAACACACCAGAACTAGTTACTGCTGCTGTGGTACCTGGAGGGAAAAAGAGAAAAAAAGATAATATCATAGAATGACCGTGGTTGGAAAAGACCTCCGGGATCATCCAGTCCAACCACCTACCTACCAACAATATCCCCCCACTCAACCACATCCCCCAGTACAACATTTAAACGTTCCTCCAGGGTCGTTGACTCCAGCAGCTCTCTGAGGCACTGGTATGGGCTGCTAAGAGAATCCCCTAATGTCTAACCTGAACCTCCTCTTTCTAAGGAACTCCAAAAGGAATCTGAAGATCTGATATTACATTGATGGCCTAGATGCGGTCCAAAAGGTCTGAAGGAGCCACTAGTCAACTTGGAAAGCATCATTCACAAAAAAGGCAGTTTACCAGACCATCAAAGCAGGTTCTACACAAGTACCAATAACTTGCCCTTGATCTGTAAGTGTGCAAGAGCTACTTTAGTAGTAACTCCTGATTCATATCAAAAGATAGATCCAGGAACAGTGGCAGATAAGGCTCAACAAACAATATTTAACATAGTGATATCTGTGTCTCAGGTTACGCAGAAGTGATAAGATCACACCCTTCACCAAAAGAAGAAGATGTTAAGTCAGGAATAACTGACTAAGCGACTAAAGAATTCTTACTCCAACTGCAGCCCTTCTCTTACATTATCTTTACTTCCCAAGAACCTTCTGAGCAGCACCTGTACCTTTTCATGATACACCAACAAAACACTTCCTTATGAAACCCAAAGTCACTGGAATAATGCACTTAATTTCTACAAAAATCAGGAATAAAGGACATTACGGGTATATCCAAAGAAGAGACAAGTTTAGGTGCAAGGGAAACCATACAAGAACACCTGTGGTTTACCACAGCTTTACACAGGCAAGTCAGCTGAACTACTATCCACACCAGACATGGAAAACACAGTGGCAATGCCAGCCTTCTAACAACTACATGGAATATTTCATACAAAATACTCCAAATCCTTTTCATTACGTAACTTTTATTTGAGACATATTATTGTAAAAAAGTTCACATGGAATAATAAAACCATTAGAATTTGAAGTGGGTTTTTTTTTGGGAGGGGACTTTTTTTTGTCTATACACATCAATACACAATGATTAGGCTTACAGGTTAAACACGTGACGAGATCACTTTATCTGCAGGAGCTTTTCACATTACACCTTTGATCAGAGATAAAAATGTGCTTAAACACACACAGTAGAACACCTCTATTTCAAAATTAAGCCATTTCTCAAGGACTATACTTTCTAGTCTGAATTTAGTAGTTACATTGCATTAAAATAACTGTAATTGAAGTTCTGTTTGCAAAAACATCTGTAAGGCCATAGGAATGCACTAGAATACTTAAACTCATCAGAAACAAGAAAAATCAGTGGTTATCCTGCTTTTGAGGAAGAGAGAAATACAAGTTTTATTTATAAGAATGACATAAGCAGTTTGGTGAATGGAGAAGAAAGAGACCTATTTATCATCACCTACAGACTGATCCTTAACAAGTTCGACGTGGCAAAACTGCAGTTACATTAACAGATAGCAAAATAACAGGGCATTTCCACAAACATTTATGCATTTTTACACATCATTCATGTACTCGAATCAGTATCCATTCACAATATTTTAATGCAGTACGTATATTCAAGAGTCCTCTTTTTACTTGTGAAAATGACTATGACTTTTTAAATGACTGTAAGCGGACTAGAAAGGGAAATGTACTTACAATGGGAATAGTTTATGTAAAAAAGGGGAAAAAAGAGGGGAAAAAAAAAAATAAAAAAAACCACAACTACAGGTCTGAAATTCAACCAGCATCTTCCAGACTGTCCCCCACATAGAAAAGTCAGCTACGTTTTGAGTGGTTTAAGCTTTAACAACAGTACAACTTCCAGTAAGACAGTAAGGACATCAGATATTCTAGATATACTCAACAAAAACAACTTGTGCATGTTTTGCTGAGCACAGACTGGAAGCTAAAACTGCAACGCGCTGAGACCACATTTCTTTTTAAACCAGTTAGAAAAATACTGGTCAGGATACACAGACATGGGGCAGAGGAATATGTCAAAAAACCTCAACAGCATCAACAGTGGTTTTATTCCATTAAAATCCACCAGAAACATCTGCTTCTCCTAAAAGCTTAATGGCAACTTCTGGAGCCAAACAGAAATACATCTGCTGCTTAATGAATAACTCTATGACTTCCGTTCTAATGAAGGTGAGAATACTAACTAGTTGACTGAGGTATAGTTGAGTCCTTCAAAACTTAGGTTATATAGATTTGAGAAAAGTAGCAACAGAGACCGCACAAAACAATCGTACTGCTATTAGAAAAGCCTGTAGTACCCAGCATCTGATGCTTAGGCAGAACGTGTCATTTATCATCACCCACTTGTCTAAAGCAAAACATAGCTAGAAAATTCCCAGTTAAACATACAGCTGATTTGCACGCTAAGATACAGCACGGTTTTCTATGTCTGACAAGGCAGACTGTAGACAGAAAGAGGTCTATACTGACCAGAAGTTAGCACACTGACAAAGTGCAGCCACTCAGCCATTTAATACTGCTGGAGAACAGGGGTGGGGGCAACACAGAGAGAAATCTGCATTTTTACCTTATTCATAAGACCACATGAAATTAGAATTCTTCAGTTTCAGCAGGGGACAACAAAATTGCACTAAATTCTTCTACAAATAGAAAAAGATGAACTTCACATGAACATTAAGCAAAGTGAAATATTTACTGCATCATTTTATCATGCATAAAGTGAATTTCCTATGGTCTTACCTCACATTTATGTACAGTTTAGCACAGCTAAATGTAAGAAAATAGCAAGTTTCCCCCCGCCCCCCCAAAATACAGAGCAGATACCCCAATTCACTGCTGCTTCAAGAAGCACTTCATAGACTCTCCTACTTACAGGCTCTTTCAAAGGGAAGTTCATGGAGACTAATATTGAATGTACACTTAACCACACAGCGAAGACAGGAAAAACAACACAACGCATTCTGTAAACGGTGCCAAACACAGAACATGTCAGTTTTGGTTTGCAGACAACCCCTGAGATAAAAACCAAAGTATTACGACACCAAGTAAGTCGGAGGTAAATTACTGAAAATAAACAACATTCATAATTGGTGTCACAACACTTTCTGTACAGAAGCACTTTTTTTTTTTTTTTCCCCCAAAAGAAGAAAAAGAAAAAACATACAGGAAATGTAACTGCTTTAGCCTGTCCAAGAAACACATCACGGGTAGACAACCGAGCAGTCAGGGATGCTTTGACTCTCCACTAAACCTTTGTTGCCATTAGGATTTTTCTTTAAGTGCAGCAACAGAAGGTTCTGAGATTCACCATCTGATTACAGTAACTATTTCCACTAACCTACAAATGGGGATAGGTTGGTAACACCTTAATCTTTATGGAACCAGCTACTACTGTTAGATAGTTTCAAATCAAAGGTCCTTTATATCTTACGCTATTGGTCTGTTCATTTCCAAAGGATTTCCAACAGACCTGAGATGACAAATTCAGGACTGGACGCCATGAATGAAGCAGTTATCTGCAGTAAGAACCAATTCACTGTTTGCAACTTGACAACATAGTGAAGCAAAAGCAAGCAGGTCAGAGACATTTCTTTGACAAGGACAGAATCCACCTATCCCCTAATAACAAACATGCTGGACACAAACTTGTAGTTAAAGCTTACAATGGTCCAAGTTTGGCACATCAACAGAACCAGAGCACCTATTTTTACTTTCTCATTGAGGAAAATCTTCAGTAGACAATAAAAAAGTACTATGAACAAAGATTACGGTATACAATGCTCAGTTGAGTAAAAAAGGCAATTAAGTTTCAACTCTGCTTCTAACAGTCTAGGTCACTGTATCAGTTTTTGACGGAAAAAAAGAAAAAGTTGTACTGATTGAGCAGACCAATGAGGGCTTCGTACATTCATCATTAACTGCGTCACCAATACTACGTTCCAGCCCGAGTGTGACCCTTTATGTAGTGCCAGAGCTTGATGAACTTCAGCAACCACACGGGAAGCCGACTTCTGGACACCTTTTGTCAAGGGCTGATGCTTACAGACATTAACAGACCATCTTTATCATTAAAACAGAAATCAAAGTCACCTTTAGAGCAGTCATTCTGAGCAAGTGAATCCATAAAGTGGTTACTCAAAACTCATGCATTCAGATTACATAAGCCACTTAAGTGATAGCAATGAGGCCAATCTGTGATGATCTCAACTCCAGGGTGTACTTCCTCATCGAAAAACAAAAGAAAAGGTGCAGACAGTTTGAGCTAACAAATGGAAGTTAGGTGAGGAAAGACACGGTGTTTATTAAAGTTACCAAAAGGTGCATCTGTGAAATCAGACAGTGACTGGCAATTCGGAACACAACTTTTCTAAATCTGGTAAAGAAAGAAAAGCAACATACTACATTCAGAATAAAAGCCGTGGCTTCTGCACGAACAGATTTGTGCATCTCTGAGACAGAACTCATACAAATTGTTAAGTGTCAATTGTTAGAGGAATTTTTATCACTAGAGTGTCACCACCCATACTGCAGTCATGGCCGTAAGTACAGCACAGAAAATAATGGAAGTGAGACTTAATCTGTCCTCTGGCTGTTCTGCTTTAAAATAAATTGGTTCAAAAAAGAAAGGAAAAAATCTGCACAAATCTGTTAAGAATCTTACGTACAAGTGGAACTGTGCAAATACAAATGTAAGATTGTGCTGTAACAGGCAGTAAGAGGCTAATATGGATGTGCAAAGTTAAAAGAAACATAGCAGCTTTTGCAACAGGCAATAAAACAGAAAGTAAAAAAGGAAAACAAGTTAACTCTTGCATTTGTGTCTCCACTTCATAGCTTCCGTATTTGAGAAAGAGGAGCCTGACAGATCAATAGGCATAGTGAGCAAAATCCACTTGATATTTTGTGTATCGCAGTCTACGTTCAATGGAGCTCTCAGCAGCAGCTTGGTGGTATTATTTCTGAGGCTTTGTGACCCTGTGCTTTCAAAGAAGCAGAAAAGGTTCTAAGTGTGCTGCAGTCTATTGTTAAAAGTTCATCAAAGTAGCGTGCATCGAAAGAAGCTGCTCTTCTTAGATCGATTTTCTGTTATTTTTACCGGCCCACCTGCCCCCGACGAACTGCTGTCATTCTGAAAAAGAAAACATTATCAGTGTCACAAAATGCCACATAAATTAGAACTGATTTTAGCTTTACTAACTACCCCATTACATCTCCCTCTTGCAAAATGATAACCGAAGCAATGGTTTGTTACAGCCCGAGCTTCTCAATTATCCAGACTCTGTTAATCACTTCATAGAACTCCTTATCTTTAAAAGAAACATTCATCCAATGGTCCAAATCTCAAGTATTAGCTCAGCGAGTGACCACAAAATGTGACACTCAATGAAGTAAGGATCACAGTGTAACAAGGACAAAGAACACACCAGTTTCAGGCTGCTCAGAGGTAACATTCACACAAAGTAAAGAACAATTTCATGCCAAGGTGCATTTGTGCTTAAGTGACTGCTTTTAAACAGACAACATCTGTACACTTAACATCAGCTTGAGTTCTAGCATCGGTGCTAGTTAACAGCACAACCATGAAATCCACCGCTCCTTTAACAGATAGTGATAAACTCCTATTGCTCAATGAAATTTGCATCACCAAATTCTTGTTCACTAGTAATGGCAGCTTCCACAAGTAAATTTGTATTTCTTAGTGACTACAAAACAGCCTAAGAAATTAGCAATCAAATTTGGCACCTACTGAATCTCGCCTTCTTCTGTGACAGGTTAATAAGGTAAATACATTCTGCTATTATCCTTTACAGTAAATGAACAACTAACTACAAGAGCAACAATGCTTTCCAGATACAGAACTACATGTAATTAAGAACTGCTTCATTACATAAAAGCTGCATTTTATCTTATGACTTAAAAATGAATGAAGGATTATGATTATGTTACAGAAACACCGGTTGGAAAGTGGCTGGCTGATCATCTGCTCCTGCCTCTCACTCAAGGCAGAACTATGACTAACACTATAGATTTGTCTAGTTGAATTTTGGAAACTTTCAAAAACAGACCCATAACCCTCTTCAGAACCTATTCCAGAGCTACACAACCCTCATGATGACTTCCCCTCACCCCCCACCAGTGCCCAATCTAAACCTCCCAAGCACCAGTTTGTGGTCACTGTTATATTAACTGGCACCAGCAAGGAAAGCCTCAATGACCTTTGTAAGCTGCTCCTCAGATAGCCGTAGACAGCCTTCCTTTCGACATGCTAAGAAAGCCCAGGTCATTAAACCCTTCCTATGTGATCTTGCGGTTTTAAGCTCCCTACCAGAAGAACTGTCCTAGTAGCTCTGTGCTGGATGCTCACTTGTTCTCCATCTAACATCCTAGGAGATCGAGATGTAAAAACTAGAGAGCATATTCCAGCAGCAGCTCTGCAGCCCAGTTTCTCCTAGCGTAGCTGAGCACAGTGTTCTTCCCCCTTCCCCATTCTCCCCCTACCATCTGATTTGATGTAGAACCCATTGCAATCACCAGAAACTTTCAAACAAGGCTACTACTAGCAAGCCAGTTATTTTAACAGTAATTTCTGTGTATCTACTTTGTATGCAACTAGAAATACAAACCATTTTTCTGTTGAGCTTTGTCATAATGTCCCGTGCAAGTGTGAAAAAAGCCTGGGGAGGAGAAAAAATAAGAACAGAGCAATCAGTCAATAGAGACATTAAAAGACAGGTTAGGAGTAGTCAGGCATACAAACATCCTGTAGGCCACACAGCACTTTCAGTTACAAGGCACAGTGTACAAAAGCTGCTTATTTAACACTGCAATGAGCATGCTGTCAAAAAAGAAAACAACACACAAACCAACAACTAGTTTTAGTTTCTATCTTTCTCAACTTTGAAGCAAGCAAACAGCTGTCCCCACTGCCTACCCCTCGGACAAAAAACATCTGTTGAATAGAAGGCTACATACATTAACTGCTTTTTTTTTTTTTTGGCTGAACTGTACTGCATGTTGCAACTTGAAATGTACATAAAGTTTTGAGGCTGGTATATCTGAGAATTCACATCAAAATTAGCTTTCTCCCTGTCTTTCAAAGCCTTTGTTCCTGGGCTACCTATAGCCCTTCTTTATGCTTACAACATTCTTTAACAAAAAAGGAAAGAAATCACTCCAGCCACTCCGGAAATTTCAGAATCACAGACTTGAACATACAAAGGAGCAGAGAAAGTTCTGCAGCAGAAACATGCTGCAATTCTCCCAAATTGATCAACAGTAAATTTCGGAGTACTGGGACATATCAACACTCTAAGTACATTCCAGACTGGGGAAACTGTAAACCTTTACTCTCTCATTGTGTTCTGAATATATCCAAAGACAAAAGCACTTAATGCAAACAAGTCATTGGCAATAAAATAAACCAGCTTACTTGTGTTCACAACACTACTACAAGTGTGTCATTCCCCACAAGTTTCAACTTCTGGTGGAAATAAAACTAAATGGTTACTTGCTGAATATCTACACCACTTGTATCTATTTATTCTTTCTTCACAAGTCGTGTAACAATTTATGAAAGTACTCATAGTCAAGCAGCTTGCAGTAGGCACCAACTAGTTTAATAACCTAGAAGAGTTAAAATGAAATTGCAGGGCATAAGCCTACCTTCCAAAGGAACTAACCAAGATATGTGCTTTGTATTAGAAGACTGTTGCTAACCACCATTGGTATCAGTTGCTAATACTCACACTTCCACTGACTGCCAGAGGAATTGTTATGATACTGAAAATCAGGTCCAGCCCTCTTCCTGAAGCAGCACAATGCCTCCAATCTGAATGAATAAATCTTAACACATCTGCCTTTTCACATCATACTATTTTCTTGCTCCCGTTTTTCATGAAGTTAACACCCTCACACAGCACTCCCTGAGATGATAATAGCGATTCATGGCACAACAGATCTGACTTAAGCTACTCTACCTTCCCAGTTTATTTTCTAATGCTCTTGCAGATATGGAGCTGGTGTTTTTAGCATGGAATTTATAAGAATACAGACTGCAGGCCTACAGATAGAGTAGTATTAGCTTTCTTCCTCCTCTAACATCAGTTTATGACAGTCTATGCTGATGTTCCATGTTTACAAGAAAAACTTTAGTCTCATCTGCACAACATACTTAGCAGTAATGTGATGACTCCTTGGCACAGCAGCATGTTGCTCTGAAAATAAGGAATCTCAAAGGCAGTTCCCCCCCACAGAACTCGGTTCTAAAATTCTACCTATTCCCAGTCCAAAAGCACTTGCAATTGAAATGTGAAGCAACTGCTGGTCACAACAATAGCATTCTGTAACCAATCCATTGTAAAACCTAGTGTTTCTCGTTTTACAATAGCTTCCTAAGTAGAACAAGATTGGTAAAGCTAGGTGTGACTTCACGTCCCAGATCAGGTCAGGAAGCCCATCAGTTCCCAATCATGCAACATGCCCCTACAGGAGTATTCACAAAATACATCCAAGCATAAACACCCATTCCATTCCTTACCTCTTCCACATTTATGCTGGATTTTGCACTTGTCTCCAAAAATTTGATTCCATAGTCAATTGCTAACTGGAAGAGAAAATTTTTCAGTCATTTTGAAGTTCCTTTGCAAATGAATGTTTGACCTAAGTTCGTAATACAACAGCTGTCACAGACAGCAGCAGGCTTTGCAAACAAATGAAGCTTTATTTCTACTTTTCTTTTACTAAAGCATTAAAGTTACTGGACAAGCAGAACAATGTTAGAACAGGCCGTATTGCCCTGTAAATTCAAACCCCTCAAAAAGATTAACTGCTCACAAAGGACTTAGATTTTAAGACCCAAAACCACTGAAATAAAACCTTCAGTGCTATGGAGAGCAGATAACTACATAAAACCATCCACTGAGTTGCGTTACTAAACATACTAGTTCAGCTGCATACATGGTAGTGTTTATTGCATAGTACTCTTACACTGTAGTATAGAATAGCATTCTATTCCATAGCATTCTGTTTTTACTGAACTAATTAGTTTAGTTCTTGTACCTATGAGAAGTGCCAGTAGCCACCACACTGAACTTGCTAAACTACATACAAAGCTTTACACTGAGACTTACAAGACCTCATGCTATAGCAAAGCTCAGCATTCTTTACAGATTCTTCCCCTCAAGTCAAGGATAACTTTAAACTTATTCAAACTCAAACACAGACTATTTAAAAACAAGCCAAACTTCTGATGTCTTGTATCAAAACGTTCTAAAAACGAGAGGTGTGAGACACTGTTTTTCTCATATGCCTAAAAGCAAGCAAATATCCTATAGCCAGAATACTAAGAAAAGTTGGCATCTGAATGAAGTCAGCATAAAGCTTACCTTCTCCCCCTTTTCTTTTGAGACTTGTCTCTTTTCATTCATGTCACACTTGTTACCCAGGATCATCCGCTCTACATCCGAAGAGGCATGCTGAAGGGAGCAAAGATGGCATCTCTTAGAAATAAAGAGCACCGTGATTTCAAAGAAATCTGTGTGTCAAACCCATCCACAAATGGGCACCACCTTTTCTAGATGATACCTAATGCCAAGGCATTACTGAGAAAGGCGATGACTTTTCAAACAGGCAATCTAATACTGAAATAATGAAATAGCTTTGAATGAAGATTGCTACATTTAATCTACTTATAATAAATTATGCGTAACATTGCGCTGGGATTGAGGTATCATTACATCCTACATTTGCATTTTTAAAATAGACTATTAATAAATGGTGAAGTGAGTAATTATAAAAAGAAGTTTCGTGAAAACACATTTCTAGCCCAGTCAAACTGGGTCAAATTGATTGCTAATACAATAATATTATTTGACCCAATATCAACTGGGCTTATTTAAAGAATAATAGTAAAGAAAAGCCTATGGATTTATTTTCTGGGGCGAGGGGTGGTGGTACACAACACATACACAAAGAAACACCAGAAAACAAGGAACAAGAAAACAGATCCTGCTACCTAACTACAACTTCAATAAAATTAGGGCTTCTCCTCTAACTTCATAATTATCTCACTCTAATTGACAGAATGTCCTGATAAATAATTTACAATGGTTAAGCTTTCTTTCTGCTTGACCAAATGAAAAGAATAAAGATCTTTAATTCTACAGGCACAAAAGCAACTGAAACTAGACAGAACTGTCACCATCTCAGTGCAAGACCTCAAGGTGCACGTCCATTCCATACACAAACCCAAAAGCAAGAGTGCAGCACAAGTCATAGTAAGATCAGTTTTGAAGCACTTCACTATTACTTACTAAACGTAGGCTTTCAACCTTCCATACCTACAGGAAGGAGATAATACTCTTCACACTGGTATTCAGTTTCATTCAGTGTATAGACATAAACACACCAGCTGCTATCGTGAAGGTAAATTATTATTTTATTATTATTTTTCCCTGTGAAATCTTAAGGTAGAATGATTAAGTAGTATTTTCCAAAGCCTCCTTTTACAAAGCACCTACCTCTTCAATGTTTCTTATCCAGTTTTTTATGTTGTCAAAAGACTTTTCATTTGTTATGTCATACACCAGCATAATTCCCTAAATAAAATTAAGAAAATTTAATTAGACGAGCTAATAATATTGGTTGACTTCTGATGCATGCTGTTTGATTGTACTTACAATTAATTTAACATAGGACTTACATACCTACAAACAGTAACAATTTATCAAAGTATTATGCATTTGCTTACCCTGAAATTTTTCTACTTAACATCTCATGGCACTATCATAAAGATCAAACACACTACTAATAGGAAGCTTTCAGTTACTAGCTTGTAGTCAGGAACAGTTCACAGTCTCTACTGTAACAGCAACTGGGATTGCTAATGTCAAGTTTAGAAACAGCCACTCTATGCAGTCAAAGAATGAGAAACCTGTGAGACCCGTGAGTCTGCTGGGGACAGCAGATTCTTTCAAGAAAGGTCACCTCAGGTGTTCCCACAAAAGCTTTAGCTCTTTCAGGCCGTTATGCATGTGAACTAACACAGGCTCTCAACAAGCCACAGAGCCCATGAAACTACACAACAGCTGCATTGAGGACAGACTTCCAGGCTTATCTCCATTTCTCATTGTGTACCCAGTCGCTCTACATAAGACAAAGCAGCTCTGAACTGGGAAGTGGGGAGAAGACCACATGATTGCCAAACTATTTTTAAGTACAAAAATGCTCAACCGGAGCCACAAGCACTATTTTCAACATTTGTATTCCATGACAGGGGAGTTATCTGGACCCACTGCCAGCCTATGGACAGTCATTCATGGAAGGTGCTAAGAACACACTGTAGCAGCACAGCTAGTTAGCAGCAAGTTTAAATTAACAGCGACAGGAACTGTGACTAGAACAACTCAAATCATGGACCTAGGGTACCTCAAATCATGGCATTAAGAGCCATTATGCATAGTTGTAACAATAAGAGTGAAGACAAACAGATATTTGACTTAAGTCATTCCCAATGGTGGTAAAAAATAACATTCACTTTACAGGTGATTGTGTTTCTAGTCCAGATTCTGTGTTCTCTGCTGACAGTAATGAAAAGCAGAAGAGAAAAAGCAACTCAGTAAAAGAAATTATTGGAATTAAAGTCATTCACTACTTAAGCTTCAAATATTTCAAATGTATAAAAGGGTCCATTGCACTATGAAGCCATCAAATCCAAGCTTGGCAACTTAGCTTCTTTCTGCAATCCACACAAATTGTAACTATATTAAAACAGACTGAGTTTCACCACAAAAAAACCACAAGCAACTATGACTAGACAATGTATCAGCAAGTAACAAAAAACTAAACAAGAGAAGGCTTCATTCCCAGTGGCACAAGGGACAATCGCCCAGTTCTCCAGCAGAAGACCTACCCGATGCAATTTAAGAACAGCAGGACAGTTACACTAGCTGTATATACATTTCATGAAGGGCACTTACCATGGCTCCTCTGTAGTAAGCTGTCGTGATTGTGCGGAACCTCTCCTGGCCTGCTGTATCCCTAAAATCCAATGACAATTTCATGGAGAAGCTCTTCACGCTTTTCTGTACTTAAGAGCTTTTTAAAAAACTGAATAACAGTGTTTTGACACTCATTAATTAAGGAAAATACCACCTAGAAGCAATGTGCATGTGTTTCTTCAGCCCTCAACATCATCTTCACTTCCAAGCAGTCATATTTAAAATCAGTGATTACAGCAGCACCACAAACGTGGCACACAGGCATTTCCATGCAAGCAATGAAACCTCAGCACTACACAGCCCTTCCTAGTATTAACAAAGGTAGCTCTGATGCATACAATTCCTGAATTAAATACATTAAAACATGCAGCAGTAAAATCACAGAATCATAGCCCCTTTTGAGTTGGAAGTGACCTTTAAATGTCATTTAGTCCAACTCTCCTGCAATGAACAGGGACATCCACAGCTAGATCAGGTTGCTCAGAGCCTGACGCAGCACGTCTTCAGGGATGGGGCCTCTCTGGACAACCTGTGCCAGTGCCTCACTGCCTTCAGTGTTAATAGCTTCTTCCATATGTTCCATTCTGATGCCCCCTCTTTTAGTTTGCAACAGTTTCCCCTTGTCCTGTAACGATCACACTCCAAGATAATTCAGGACTCACTGAAAACTTAAGTTGCTTTGGAGCACTTACCATATCTGTAGCTTGATTTTCTTCCCATCTAATTCTATGGTTCTGATCTTAAAGTCAATTCCTGCCAGAGAAAGATTAATTTTGCAGTTAATGAAAAGGAAGTGTTCCATTTCCTTTGTACAATTTGTTAAATGCAAACTTGAAAAATAATAATAATAATATTATGTATATATATATATATATATATTCTGAAGTTAA
The DNA here is from genome assembly GCF_054131305.1 of Coturnix japonica. Lineage (NCBI taxonomy): Eukaryota > Metazoa > Chordata > Aves > Galliformes > Phasianidae > Coturnix > Coturnix japonica. Next base: position 15,332,251 of record NC_140676.1, on the reverse strand, counting down.
CATTTCTGCCCCCAGATCCCACCAGGGGCTGCCTGACCCTTGAATCCCAGGCCCCCTCCTCCCCCCAATTAATCCAAGTTGACAACCAGTTTGTCTTTCACTAGATCATAAACAATTACTCCATAGTTAGTTGCAGTCAGTAAAACACACTGCTTTGGTCCCCTCTTCTTTTTTCTCAGACGAAATTTAAATGACAATTATCAAGAGTGTCTTCAGCAGGAAAATGCTGTTTCTGGCTTTATGAATTTAACCAGAGCTTAATCAGGAAGCCCTGGAAATAAGCCACAAGGTTATTACTTTCATACACTACAAAGTGAGACAATGAAATACAGACATTCATTAAGACCTTGACTTTCATTCTTCTCACATGAAATATTAATATTTTAATATGCTGAAAACAGTGAGTTTCAGCTGCTTAATATTGATGCGCTACATCCTTAGAACACATCAGCAGAAACACGCATCGTATCAGCACTTTTACCACTGAACAAAATTAACTGCATTGATTTAAAATGCTAAGACTATTGCTACAGTCCTAATTCCCCAAGACTCACAGATGGATTTACAAACAGATCTTTCCATTAACCTACATTCTGACAAACCAACCCAGCCCCACAAGCCCTTCCTGTAGGCAAGGGAAGTTTGGCAGGTGTTACCACTTTTTCCATTACCTGTCAATAGAATTTCCTATCTACTTTACCATAAAGATTTTCCCCCTAACCAGGTACAACATCCGCTGACATCACACTTCACCATGTTTGTATGAGAATGAATCCTGTTGGCTCTTTATTTTCTCCCTAAAAGTTACAGAAGCACAGTTTGCTTCTTCAGTAAAGGGGGCTGTATTGTGGACAACAGTAAAGCAACGTTAAAAGGTTTTTATGTGCCTAGGCCTGAAGGATAACTGCCAGGATAACCTGGCTAAGGATAATGCTGTGCTCACTGTAAGCTACCAGAGCTGAGACACGTCAGCACCAGCAGCGGGAGACTCCCCAGCGACGGCATCCTGAGCAGCAGCCTGCGCTGCAGGTAGGAGCCCTGCACCGACCGAGTAACTGCAGTTACTCATTTCCCTCACAGCACCAGGATTTCCAAAACAAGACGTGCACAAAAACCAGCTTCTCAGAAATCAAACTTTCTAGTAGGAACTTCCCCCAAACCCACCTTGAATAAAAGAAAAGCAAAAGGGGAAATCCATAAACGTCTGCCACAAGACAACCAAGTTTAACAAATGCAAGAGCAACTTTTGAGAAGCTAAAACGAACTGCAAACTAGTGCTGCTTTTGTTCTTTTGCTTCAGCAACAGGAAGCGGTGAGCTGCAAATGTTCAGGGCTGGAGCCCCGTGACATGTGTTGCCACTTCCCACTGAGCACACGCGTGTGGCTGTGAGCACTGCTCTGCTCACCCAGCACTTCTTATCCCAATAAGTTCTTCACTTGCGCATAATCACGCAGTGGGATACAAAAGCTTGAAGAGACAAATAACAAAGAGCCATTCACGAATCCAAAAGCTTGACCGCAAAACATCACAAAACTTGCAGTTCTAAAATGCAACGTGCAATGCTCTTCTGTCCAGAAGGGTGAAAGAGCCCTGCAGCACTTGGATGCCCACCTGAAATTATGTTCTAGACGATTTTAAGGAGATACAGACCTGGATTTAGTTCTATAACACAAGGACAAACAGGATAACTACTTGTAATGGCCAAAGTAGAGCTGGCACATGGCAAAGTCTGACAGCAGCACTTCCACCCAGTGAGTCTGTAGGTACTAGACATGAGAAGAAGATTGTCTATTAAAGGAATTGCAGACTTGCAGTTTGCATCTGTGCTAAGAACTGAACCACATGTTAGTTAGGACTATAACTGCTGGGTTTACTGCTTCCAGATCCGTGCCAACTACAGGTCAGGGATGCATCCTCTCGTCTCACATGACTAAGGATGACGATATATTCTTCCACAGCTTCCAAGACAACTGACAACAATACATTCACACCGAGAAATACGCACACTCAAAAAGGCCAACATTTGGATGCACACAAACGACAGCCCCACCTAAGCCCCCTATGACTGAGGCCAACAAGTCACAAACATCCCACACATGGGGCACACTGCCACCACTACTCCACTCTTCCCTATGGCCCCCACGTACGCTTTCCTTATTTCAACCACCAGCGTAGATTTTACCCATGATGAAGCTGCAATGCAATCACCTTACAGAGACACCAGGAAAGAATCCAAAGAGTTGTGTGACAACAGTAAATATACAGGACTGCCCAACACCACAGATTCAGAGGTTCCTTCTCCATGTTTAGTAGTGGTATTTTTCTGCTATCAACATGTATGATGCAATTCTTGCAAGAACTGAACAGCCACATCAGCAGCAGGGCTGAAATGGTTCATGTTGCTATGGCAGGTTCTGGAGCAGCAGCTCAGCCAGTGCCAGGCCTGCACCACAATAGTTCCCTGCAATGCACCACTGCTCAGACATACAGGTTGTTTGTGCTCCAACATAAGGAAACATAAATAGAGGATTCTGGCTGGAGCCAGTACATCAGTACACCAGCTCCAGCTGCAAGGAAAGGCTTCTCCATTTGTTACCCTGCTCACAGCAGAGGCCATGGAAGGGTCACGTTCTTGAATCATACAAGTGGTTAAAAAACCCACAAATCCTTAGCATTTCTCTGTGTGACAGTTATCCAGTATATTAATTTCACCCTTCATGTAGCTCAACAGCAGTTTGCAGCAGCTGGACCTCACCAATGAGAAAGCTGTGGATCAGTTGGCAGTTCTGGTTGACCCCAACACAAGTTGATTTAATGAGCTTCCTATTTCACTAGGTCCACAGAGCCTCTATAATTACGATGACAAACTAATTTTGGGTGCATTTGCAGTAAGAAATCAACCATGAAATTTAAACCTTTCAGGACGTGAATTAAGCATCAGTCTCTAATTGCACATAGTAGCCTGCATATCTACAACTGGACAGTATTTCTCCATCTCTAGCCAAGCAATATGTAATTTATGTTAGGGAAAAAAAGTATCAGCCCTCAATGTCCCAGTATTTTAAATGGTTCAGGTTTTAGTACATAAGCCAAAGGAATTTTTAGAAAAGGCAATTAAACATCCAGGATTAGCAAAGCAGCAGTGAAAAACATGAATAGTGAGCTTGTTTGCTCAAGTCTCATTTTTATACCCATCTGTCAAAGAATGCAGAAGACACATCACACTATTAGATCTCGCTCATCACACCAAAGACTATTTTGCTTGAGCTGCACTTAACACCCCACTCTTTTAAGTGAGAACCCCCCTCCCCATTCACCTGAATCTTGCCTTATTCTCCTAAAGCAAGAGTAGAGGAAGCAAAATGTTATAAGGGGAAGAACATTTTTTTCCAATGGTGGTGGCACTTATCACCACTGGACACCAATCGCAATCAAAGTGAGTTCATTACAGGGCAGCAAAGGAGGCAAGGTACAAACCCTCCTTATCCTTCTTGAGCCATACAGCAACAGAATGACTGGAATCTACACAGCAACTACCAAGCTGAGCTTGCACCAACTACACTGCGCTGCCCCCTCCAATCACACTGTATTGATTTGTGGAGTTGTGAGAGTCGGTTCTTTTTGCCTCCAATGGGCAGAACTGCATACAAAGATAATTTTGTAACTTAATGGCAAGATGTAACATGTAGGGGCTCCCGACAGACAAAAGGAAAGGAAACTTTTTCCTGCAGTTGCTCAGAGTAAGGCTGAACTAAAAACAACTTCAAAAAGAGCATGATGACTTGGAACCGACCTACAGAAAGAGGAAATGAGAAGAGGCAGATGGCTGAAAATCAACATGCTTTACGTTCAGCTTGTTGAATACTGCAGGCTTTTGGTTCTTGTGAACAAACAGCCATTAAGCCACAGGGACAAATGTCCAAAGTAGGACGCTGTAGGAAATAGCTGCCAGCAGGGATGGCTGTTCCCAGCAGGGATGGCTGTTCCCAGCTGTAGGATTTGTAGCTTTGGGATCAAATGAGTTATTTTCTTTAGTTTTGTTTGTTGTTCATTCCTTCCCAGCCCCCGAGACTCTTTAAGGTACTCCATTATTTCTCTATTGTTGTAGCTCCAAGCAGTATAGTGATGCCTCAGAAAGCTGGTTTCACATTCCATCTTTCTTGAGGCATTTCCAGTAAACCTAAGAAACAACCAAGGAAGAAACAAGATCAGACTATGAAAAGCAGGGCGGGGAACGCTTGCAACACAGCAGCATCACAGAACATAATGCAGAAGAACAAAGTTCAGTCACTTTGAACTTGAACTTCTGGCTTTAATCCCTAACAACATCTGCACTGCATTTTCAGATGATCTCAGCAATTTCTATCACTTTGTTAATTCAAGATGCAGTCATCTTTTATTGGCATCATTGAAAACGCAGATTAACATCAGGCACTGCACCAGGGTGAAGGTCAATGCTTTTCAAAAGTTGTAAGATTAATTTATTTTAGAGTTACACGGGAGTGTAGCCAGTTTTATTCACCCTTTTACAACTTAAAGAGGATAAAACTGCTCTCAGTTCCTTCTGGGCAGCCTGTGAGAACCCAGAAAGTGCACCCAAACTCAGGGTGGGCAGCACAAGCTGCTGTGGGTTAGCTGGCCTGGCCTTTCGTCAGCTTATTCCGCGCCCCTACTAATAACATAATACAGTTTTTCCTATGCAAAGATAACAGAATAGTGTCTTGCACTTTTAAGTGCAAGACAGATTAAAGATCATGAAGGAAATTTTAACCACTACACTGATAAGCAGATACGAGTGGCACAAGGAGGCAAGGCAATGAAGAACGTAGGTGCCACATACAAATAGCACACGGTGGTTTCCTGCTCTCCAGCACTTAAAACTTATTACCAAGATGTGATCAATCTCTAAAATTTAGCGAACTGTGGCTTCCTCCAGCAGACACCTCCTCAGCTGCACCACAGCTACCAACCAGCTTCCTTTAAGAGAAATTAATTGCTATTAAAAAAAAAAGCAACAGGACATTCAGAGTAAAACTTGTAATTAATAGAATTAGACCCACTACACGTTGGCACAGCTCAGTAGCCTACACTGTACACTGACTGACAGTGAGAATGAAGCACGGTGCCCCTCAGCAGCACTGCAGTGGGGCTCCTATGGGCTCAGCTGCCGCTATGGCACATTCAAAGGCTTTGGTGTGAATGCTGAAGATCTGCAAGTCAGCTTCTCCCAGTTCTGAAGTTACAGAGAGCTTTGATACACCTTGAATCGCATGATTTAAACACCAAAAAAACTTGGTCCAGCTTTACAGACCATTCCGTAACAGCAGAAGGAAATTCATTACTGCTAAGTATAATTATGGACCTCCACAACTTCAAAGGGCTGGGTCTATGGAGGTGTACCAAATCTAGTCCCCATCTATTACACATGCAACAGAAAATAAACTGCACTTGGTGGTAATTCAGTTTTATCTAAAATGGTTGAAGTTGTCCTACCATACAGACAGCAAAGTTTGTTTATTTTAAGGATTATTTATAGACTGACTAAGGGGAATTCACTAACTGAGCTGCTTTGAGAACATATTTCTTTCCAGTCAACACGCAATTGAGAGTGGCAAATATTTAAACCTCTCCCATGAGACTTGAGCTGTGACCAGCCTTACAGGCAGCTGAAGCGAGGGCAGGTGCTGCCATCCAGCAGTGGGGACTGAGCCCTTCCCTGTTGGGTCAGGTCAGTTTTCATCTGGGTAATTCAGCTTATCATCATCTGATGGCATAACTTAGAGAAAAGGTTGGCACAGCCACAGCTACAGCTCACCTCTGAGCAGGAGCCCACAGATTCCACAGGACTAAGCAGGAAATGAAAGTCCCAAGCTCACAGGACCAAAAGGCAGCTGGCAGGTAGCCCCGAGGTGTGCCAGCATGGACCTCCCCAAGGCTATCACCTGGGCAGCCGGTGTGTTGGCAGGTGCAGAAAACACAAGTCTTCTTGAACCAAGGCAACTCTGAACTAATTATCTATTAGCAAGAAGTGCTTGTTTCATCCAAAATTTGGTATCTTAAGCATCAAAGAGACTGAAAAAAAAAAGGCTGTACTGAAGAAAATCTTCTATCATCAACGCTGGCCTTGCCACTGTGATTTAAATGTTGCTGCTCATCACTGATGTACTATTTCAGTTGTGATAGTGAGAACAGGCCAGGAAAGGTGAGGTCTGTTTTGGTTCAGTAACTTCAGGTCCAGGTGGAACTACATGACTGTGCAGCCAGCAGCTGAGATGCCATTTCTCTATTTCTTTGTTAAAAAAGCCTCCTAAAGTTGTAGGACTCCCACTCAATCTGAACATCTGCTCTGACCCGGTTTCATAGAAGGAAGAAATAACAACCTCAGGGACCATATCACTGCATACTTACAATAAAGAAGCCACCAGGAAAAAAGCCACCATGCAGTGTTATGGAATTCAGGATGTAAAGAAGTAAATCACTACCTCATGCACCTCCCATCCCTGCAGAATGTACCACAGCAGTGCACACAGACTCTGCCAGCTGCAGGCCTGAGATATACAGAAGAGCTGATGGGAACAGCCAACCTGTACAGCTTCATATTGCTGTACCCAACACCCATGCTGCCCAGCACCCCCTTGAAAGGCTGAGGGCCATCGAGTTGCAGTCAAAGAACAGAGGAGAGATGAACTGTATAATGGTAGGCAGTCAGGATAAATTAGAAATCAGTGCTATATAGTAAAAAGCAATTTGGAAAGGTGAGCAATACCCCAGGAATACTCCTCTGATGAATTAAATGGATAATACTTGTAATCAGACACTCACCACACTCTCCAGGTCTCTAAAGTCTCCAGGAGGAAAAATACCTCTCATATGGGAATTATTAGCAACATAAAGAGAAAAACAGAGGGAGAAGTGGGGGAAACATTCCGTCCACAACTTTGTTACTGATGCTCTGGCTAAAAAGATCTTGGTTACGTGCAAAGACAAAAGTGTCTCGTTCAGTAAGAAATATAGTCTTAGACTGACTATCTAGTTGAGGGCTTTTAGTTAGGGTCTGAAACACAGTCATGTTTTATGAGAGAGCTCATGAAGTTCCTAACAAAGCAGCACACAGTGCCAAAAGGCTGAGCAGAAAGTTTAGAGATACACAACTTATTTTTGAAGACAGCTCTCTTAACAGATTTTGGAAACATCTTTCTTACAAGATGCTTTTTTAAACTCCTGTTTTCACGTGGGAGTAACGACAGGGGATTTTTCTGCTAGGGAAGTGAAGGACATGGGGGAAAAAAGCTGCTTTATTTAACTGCCTAAATGAATAAGACAATAGGCCTGATTTGAAAGGCTCTTACTGCCTAAACCACCAGGCAATACCACGTAACTTACTATTCAGGCCATACGTGTCTTTTTGGCCCACTACTGTTTTCATTTATTCAAGCTTCTTTTAATTGCCACTTCACCTTTTTTTCCTACACTGGATCTTTGCATTACTGCTGCTAAGCCATTGAAGCTCTCCAGCCAGTGGTTACTGTGACTTTCTGCTTCCTTCCACACTTGGCTGGACTCAGATGCCTCACTTCATCTTTCATCCCGTCAGACGTCTCACCATACAGACAATGAACTGTGTCTGTAAAGGAGAGCACTTTCTCTCTGGCAGATGAAAGAAAGGAAGATTTTGCACAGCGTGCATAGCAGGTGGTGGCAGCGTACGCACCCTCAGGCTGGTGGCCAGCTTGGTCTCATTCATTTTCTGAGTTCAACCTGCACTTCCCAAGAAGCAAGACATGTTGCCCAGCTCCTGCTAGTGTCCTACCTGCTTTGCACACTTACACACTGCCATACATACATGAGAACACAACCGACGTTCTCCATCAGTTTTAGTCTACCGTGCACACAGCAGCAGGCTTGTAGAACAGGGCAAAACTAGGATCAATCGACTTCAACTTGCTCAACTGCCTGTCCTCCTGAGCACAAGTCCTCTACAACACACAGTACTTCAACTGCCTTTAATGAAGTGTCACAGCTTACATTTCGGAGGAAAGCTCGCTGTAAACCACAAGATCAAACTGACACCAGCTACAACTGCTGGTGAAAAACCTTTAGAGGTACTAAGCTAACACCCCCAGCTGGAACAGGAAGTTGCTGGCTTGAGTTCTGACTTGCATGCAACTGAACGCCTCTGGATCAAGCCTGCTGGTACAACAGCTTTATAAACAGCGCAAGCACATTCAAGTTACTCAGGTTCTTCACATTAGGAAAGGAACAGATCCACTGTACAGATCTATGGTCACTTTGATGGAGTGAGCATACTACCACAACACAGCAAGATCAACAATGGTATCAGTGGAAATCGAATATCTGTCAGCAATTAATTCCCAGCACATGAAATAAAGCATGATGATAAATACTGCATGCACTCTTCATCACCCACTGTGAATTCCAGTTACATTTGGGAAGAAGTCAGGACAAGACATCCTTCTAAAAGTCCCTAGTGCAGACAGACAACAAAAACCCCATGGAAAAGCTCTGAGCCCTCAGCACTTCTCTCAAAGCCTGCACCAATCAAACAACACAAGTGTCCCTACACTCATTCAGTGCTGGCCCGTATTCTTAACTCTGTGTTCAAACCACGCCACAAAGCAGCTCTAAGCTGCCCTGCTGCCACTCAAATAACCAGATAACACATAACCCAGAGACAGCTCCATCTGCCAATTAAGTAGAGGCATAAAACAGTTAAGACATCTGTCACACTGCTTCACAATATCATGCAGAAGGAAAGCTGAAGAAGTGTTTAAAAGAAAACCATGCAATTCCACTCATATGGTCCCACTGCAGAATGCAGGAGGGCAGCACAACCTCACCAGCAGACAAAAACCAAAGTTTAAGCTGACTTGTTACCAGCTATCAGATGCACAGTCAGAAGTGATACTAACTGAAACATTTTTAACCTAAGCTGCCTCCAACTGCAGTGCTTCTGATTATCAGGGTAACATCTCACAGGCCACCACACCACTCTGAAAACCGCGCCATGCTTCCAGTTTCAGATTTGCCTGTGCCCCACTGCAGGCTCCGACCTCCTTCTCACACAGCTCCCAAGCACTGCTAGACTTGCACACACACACTTCCATCTACCATGCAGCACCACCCGAGTCACTCACACCAGTCTCACTCCACAATCTCCCTTACAATTCCCTAACTATAACTACCATTAATAAAGCACCACCTACAGCTCCTCCCAGACTTCTCTTTGCTCATCTATGTTTTCTTCTGCAGTTCCCACCATCTGAAGAAGCCCAGAAGAGACCAAATGAATGAGAACAACGGGTACCAATGAGGGGGAGGAAGACAATCATCACCACAGGAATAACAACAACCCAGCACTGCAACCGCCCTCTTTGTCTATCATACATTATCTGCAGGGAAGAGCAGAAATATTCAAAGAGGCACAATTTGACTTGAACACGCTAAAACAATTTCCACTGCACATTACAGACACGGAGATTTCAATGCAAAAGGGAAGTTGAAAATTCTGCTTGTTCAGAGGATTTTCATCAAAGTGTTATAAGGTCAGCACACACGTGCTCAGCTGCTGGAGCCACGTCCTATTTTGCAAGATGAAGGCCATGGAAAAGTCACTTCTGTAAAACCAACAAGTCAGTGCACTGAGAGTTGAAACATCTCCTACGGGCAACTTCCTGCCAAATGCTGATATCATCTTGGATTAAGCAGTAAGCACAGCGCCTTGTTTCAGCCAGCAAAGCCCTCGTACACAGTCAGGAGAGCTATCAGCGAGGAGATACAACTTCACTCCCAGGGAAAACAGCTTCAACAACAAGTTGAAAGGGACACAGAGAATAGACCTTATTATTTGGAATGATAAACCCAATCCAGTTTTACCAGACAGCACTCCTTAAACAGCAAGTTGGGATACGCAGAGACTTCTAAATTAACACTCCTTCTCATGCACCGCACTGAAAATACTAACAAAATGCATGCCAGATACTCCAAGATAAGATTTTGCTTTAGGAGGTGTTCAAGTACAAAAAATAGCTGACAACTGCTCTTTATTTTCCGTGCAGAACTGTGCAAAAGCAGAAGTTTCCACTCAGGAAGCAAACTAACACAACCTTACATAACATGTTTCCAGTGGAGAAGGTTTCATCCCATGTTAACGACGAGACGCTGATCCTCACCGGGGAGCACAGCACTGTTACGACTCGTCAGCCCTTACAGAGGGTTTCCAAACAGAGCTACAAAGCCCTGTGTAAAAATACCCGAAGCTGCTGACCACAGACAAAACCCCAGCAATGCAGAGAAACACAAAGGAACACCTGAGAAAGAGACTGGGGGTTCACTTCTCTTACTGATGGCACAGACTGCTAATGGTATCGGGTACTGCGAGTACTCAAGACAAAGAGACATTCTTGAGCCATGAGACACTTAAAAAACAAAAAGGACCGATTTATTATAATAAATAGATGTGCGCTGCATTCACATCCTACTCCTCACGCAACTGCTAGCCACAGGGCACCAGGCTGAAGCCCTCACTGTCTGAAACCACACAGCCCTGGTTACACCACTAACAGTCCTGAGTAGCAAAGTCAAGGGGACCATTTGCAAACCTCTAAGCAATGCACAAGCATTTAGCCTGAAAGGCTTGCTTTGCATGACTGCAGAAAAGAAGAGAATCTGCAAAACGTGTAGTTCAGAACAACACAAGCACGCCAAGCAAAAACAGAGTAACTACAGTTCATCTCTGTAACAAACAGTGAGCCTAAGTTATTCAAATATGCCAAAGTAAAACAGCATTTCCATTTTTCCCAGCAAAAGAAGATTCCATCGCTCTTGTAACTGAAACCAGTAAACAATAAGAAAAATATATTTAAAAGATATTTGGTGCTTAGATGTTTTTGCAGGTCCTTCCATTGTAGCGCTGCTTTGATTTCTGAGCAGATATGCATTATAAGAAAGAAGACAACCACAAGTTGAACACTGCTGGGTTAAGAGAAGGCTCTGACCGCCTCACCCCTCACAGACAGGGCTGGGGCAGGAGGCAGATCCCAACACCTCACGCAGATGCCTTCTCAGACATCCAAAGTTAAAGGAACTCCAGCCCTGCCAGGAGCAACAGAGGCCAGGAAAGGAGGGAAGACACCTCTAAGAGCACACAGTATAGAGTGCACTCATCAAAATCATTGTGAGCTGAACACATCTATACAGGAAGTCCCACCCGCTCTTTGGAGAAGCTACAAACCCCGCAGCCTGGTGGCCTCCATCACAGTGAGAGGCAGCACACTCAGTTCTGAACATTGATCTGGGGACCTCAGGGTTTCAACCAGCAGGAGCATCACCTCCCTGCAGCTCCCTCCACACCACGGCAGCCTGTGCTCTACCTGCCAAGGAATAAACTCAGAGCTGTTACAGATTTCCCCGCAGAGCACCCAATGTTATCAGCCGTGCCGCTGACCAGTCAGCACGCACTCACTGCCCCCGTTCTGTATAAAGAAAAAGCACCTATGAGAACACACAGATTAGATCTACATGACTGAACCAAAAGGAATACAGGACACCCATGAGGAATACAGAAGGAAAACAAACAAACAAACAACAAAAAGCATACTTGTATTTAAGCACACAAACACTTTGTACAAACAGTTTCCCTATTTGCTGCTCTCCTGGTAGGTGCTTCTCTAAAAAACAACGGGACCAACAGACAGTATGAACAGGAGAATGCAACTGAAATGAAGTGACAGTTACTACCTGTGGAATCAGAAGTGCACCTCAGCTCCCAACAACTTCCTTAAGATTATTATTGCTAACTATAGGACCCTCGTAAAAGCAAACATTCGGGGGGGAAAGAAGAGAACAGAGCCCAAATAACTGAGTATGTCAAGAAACAAAGAATCGTACTTGCAGACCTTGAAACACTGAAGTGAATCAGGGAGACATAAAAAGAACCACACCAAGAAACAAAGCAGCTCAAGAACCACCAAGATGCACGAACGACACCATTTATGTCAGCCATCTCTTCCCACGTATGAAAAGCATGACACTGCTAGAGGCTTTTTTGGAATCCCACACATTACTTATTAAGCTTTAAGACTCTGAATCTACCACACAGAGCCAGGCACCCTTCCAGGTAAGCTGGTGCTGCTATGGAACAGGGCTGCAAAGAGCAGGCAGAGAGAAACAAGAAGCCACGTGTTGCTTCAGCTCATCTGTGCCTCCATTTCCTTACTGCAAGAAGAGTTCGCTCCTTATCTCACTGTTATTCTTCAAATGCAGCACCGCTGCTGTGCTGAATACTCACAAACTCGGCTGCAATTCACCCCCTCCTTCCCAGAAGAGGAAGCTTAGTTTTACTCCAAAAACCAACCCCATCTACAAGCAGTTCACCACAACTCTCCGGCTCCATCTGACACAGCAACGCAGCGTTATCTCTGACAAGAATTTTGACATTCCGCTTACGTTTGTTTCAGCAAAAAGCCGTTTAAGAGCGGCAGAGCTCACAGCAGCGCCTGACGCCTCAGCAAAGCGGACGGGCTGAGCTTCAGAAAGCGCCCTGTATTTGGCAGGGAGCTGCCTCCGTACGCACCACGGCTCCGGCCTTTGGGGCCTTCTTCCACGTTCTGGAAACTCGCACACAAACCCCAACGCCCACAGCGACACAACGGCTCACGGAACGCTCACGCCACGATCCCGTTACCGCAGCGCTGCGTTGGAACGCAGCCGAGCACAGCGCGCTTCCCACGGACCACAGCCCCCCGCCCAGAGCCGGAACGATGCCCCGGGACAGCTGCTGATGCGGCCGCGGCCCGCGCAGAGCGGCGGGGAGGAGGGAGGAGAGCGGCGGGGCGCGGCCGCCCCTCACGGCCGGGGGACACAGAGCGGCGGGCACGGCCCGGCACGGCCCCGGGGCGGCGGTTCCTCCGCGCGGTCCCTCACGGCCCCAACGGCCCCAACGGCCCCAACGGCCGCGGTGCTGCCGCCCAGGCCCTGCTCTGCTCCGGCGGCCCGTCCGGCCCCGGCCCCCCCCACACAGCCCCTCCCTTGTCGCCTCCCGCCCGCAGGGCCCCGAGCAGCCGCTCAGCCCCTCACCGATGGTGGAGATGAAGGTGGTGTTGAAGGCGTCCTCGCTGAAACGGAAGAGCAGGCAGGTCTTGCCCACGCCCGAGTCGCCGATCAGCAGCAGCTTGAACAGATAGTCGTACGTCTTCGCCATCTTCGCTCGGGCTCCGCAGCCGGAGGGGGCGGCCCAGGCGGCGCGGGGAGGAGACGGAACGAGGGCCCGCCCTCCAGCCGCGCCCAAACCGGCGGCACCGCGCGGGGCCGATGGGAGCTGCAGTCCGAGCGGACATGGAGCACGGGCCCACACGTATTGAGGTGTCGGTGCCTGTGGATGAGCCCCGCTAAGGCCGCTCCGTCGTGATGTACGTGATGTACTGACCGGGATGTACGCGATGTACCGACAGGGATGTACGCGATGTACCGACAGGGATGTACGTGATGTACTGACTGGGATGTATCTGATGTACTGACTGGGATGGTTCTCGCAGGTCCCTCCGAACCAACCCGCTGTCCATCAGGATGCTTTGAAACCATTCTTGGTTAGGTCACCAAACTGGAAAGGCCAGCGTTTGTTTTATGATGTACTGCAGTCAAATAGATCCACTGTAAGTGGGCTTTGGGATTCGGTGAATATCTCTGCTGAAACTCAGCTCATCCATTTAAGGCAGAATTCCATCAGTCACTGTATGTGTACGTACAGTGCACAGAATCACAGAATGACCCGGGTTGGAAGGGACCTCAAGGATCATGTAGTTCCAACCCCCTGCCTGGCAGGGCCACCAAACATACACCTTTACTAGATCAGGTTGCCCATGGCCCCGTCCAACCTGGCCTTGAACACCTCCAAGGACGGGGCATCCACAACCTCCCTGGGCTGCACCTGGTAAAGCACCCAGCTGAAGAAATGCACTGGTATGAAGAACAAAACGCAACAAATCTCTTGATTCACAGGAAATAAATACAGCATCTTTATGCACCATTAAAACAAGAGGAAAATGTTTGACTAGTGTAGCACCACGTACATTTTAGGGCAGTAACAGATGACAGACTGCCTCCTTTGTTCCCACTCTCGTTTGTACTTTCTCAGATGACAGAAAAAATCTGTTTTCCCACCTGTTTGAAGCTAAGAGCAGCTAAATGCAAAGAGAACTGAGTGGAAATCTGATCAAGCCCTTCTGCTCAGTGTGTACCAAACCAGGAAATTCCAAGTCTCAACTGTTTTGAGAGATGGATTTAAAAAACAATAGAGTGAAACGCTGGTAGAACCCAGATCCTGGTATTTGTGGCACCACTTGGAATCTACAGGTCCAATCCCTGCCAAAGATACGAGGCAGTCCTTCCCAGAATGCCACACAACTGAACATTATCAACATGAACTTTGCTCCTTAGCTTTGGGACACCCAATATCTAATACGATCATATGCTTGAGATACGTCTTTAACAGCTGTGGTTTTGGCAGGTGCTTCTGCCATTTACAACTGTTTGATGACCAACATGTGACACTCCTTTAAACAAAGTCACTTATTCCCCAGTTACAGTAAATAAATCTCTCCTGGCAGGTAGATACTTCTGTGCTCATCCAGTACATTACTATGCTCTGCTTTTAAGATGTAGTTTAAAGAGACCAATGCATAGATCTAATTGTTTTGGTCTTCATGCATGACAGTACTCCACTTTATGCTAGCAATTTCATATTTTCCATGTGTTTATGTTGCAGAACTCCCTATAGCAGGGGCTGCATTAAGTCATTACTGAGAGCAGGCATAGGTCCATTCCAGAAAGGGAAAGCATTGCACGGTTCTGATCTGTAAACTCTGTCAGCTTTAAGGTTTGACGTTCTCAAAAATGAAATGGAAGCCGTCGTTTTCTGAACCTTACGCTTCCCAAAAACCCCACCCTTTTTGTCACAAGACCAAAGGTGATGTGTGGTCACCGAGTCATTCAGCAGGTTGCCAAGCCACAGGCAGCTGTGAAAAGGAAATGAATCTCCCAAGTACAATCGAAATAGAGAAGCAGACGGATGTGCCCCGAACACATCCTGTTTTCAGATCACCATCCTGTGTGTCTCTCCTGCCACTGAAACCAGTGCTTCATGTAACCCGTGCATCCGAAGCCTTGTCCCAGCAGCACAGCTCTGAGCAGGACAGACACTGAAAAGGGAGCGTAAAGGGAGGAGCTGAGGGAGGACAGCACTGTTATATTGTGCTGCTGGTGTTTAACATACACAGTTATCATCTTAACCAAAGAAAACCATACATCTCTTTCAGACTCTGAACCCACCAGCCCAGCTCCTCTCTTCTGCCTGATAAACCACGTTCATTTCAAGGAGGCTGGCAGGCAGGAGGAGCCTCCAGGCCATCAGCAGGCTGTGCTGTGCTGGTGGCTGTCACACCACGCAGTGCGAGTCACAGCCCTGCAGATTAAGGTCCCCAAGATACAGCAGAAGGCCTTGTGAAATACATGTGTCATCAGCACACTGCAGAGTAACGATGCACCATCAAAGTATTTGCCCGACATGGTGATGGAGGAAAGCAAAGCTAACAGGTACCACAGCGCTGGGTCTGCTCCACAGAGCAGCATCGGGGTGGGGCAGGGAAGGAGGCGTTTCACCTCTGAAACCTGCAGCTTCAGCAGCACGCAGTAAATGCCCACAACAGCTCCCATTCAGCACGGCAGCCCCCCGCTCGATGGATGTGTCGGCAGAGCCCGGCAAGGCCCATCGCGCTGCCGTGCAGGGCCCACACCCGCCGCTGGGCGGCCACCCGCCCATACACACACAGCGCCGCCGCTCCTCGCCCCACCTCCTCGGCCCGGCCCGGCCCCGCCCGGCGCGCACCATCGAGCCGAGTCCTCCGAACGGCCCGAGCAGCTCCCGCCGCGGGCGGCCCCGCAGCCATGCCCGTGAGTTCCGTGGGGATGGGGGGGCGGAGGGGCCGGGGGGCGCTTTGTAACGTTACGGTTGTGTCGTGTCCTACCCAGCTGGCGAGGGACCTGCTGCACCCCTCCCTGGACGAGGAGAAGAGGAAACACAAGAAGAAGCGTTTGGTGCAGAGCCCCAACTCCTACTTCATGGACGTGAAGTGCCCAGGTAACCGCCCGCAGATTAACTTCAGTCACCGCCGTGTGTGTCGGGTGCTGTGCTGGGTGCTGTGCACACAGCTCATGTTGGCTCAGACACAGCACATAACCGCCTGCACCCTTATCGGCTATAGCAGTGCATGTTTTGTCCCCGTGTCAGAAGGATGCTCTGCGTTCTGAGCAGCTGCACCCCTACAGAGCGCAGTACACGCTGCCACTTATCTCCCAGGCACTGCTGCAGCGTAAGGAAACCGTAACAGTAACAAAACGCATTGACTCACAGCGGTGATGTCCTGAATAGATGTAAGGAATTGGTGCTGCACTCAGTCTGCTTGCTATCTCGGTAGTTTAGATCTCTAGGAAGCTCCAGACACCCTTTTCAATCTAAAAAGTGATGTAAAATCATAAAAATTATTGGAGAATGCAGTGTTGGCTTAAAAAAAAAAACCCAAACACTGAACCACAAATGGAAGCTTTCTTGGGAGAGGGAGGTGACTGTCCCCCTCTGCTCAGCTCTTGTGAGGCCCCATCTGCAGTGCTGCATCCAGGCCTGGGGTCCCCAGCACAAGAAAGATGCGTAGCTCTTGGAATGAGTCCACAGGAGGCCACTAAGATGAGCAAAGGGCTGGAGCACCTCTCTGTGAGGAGAGGTAGAGGGAAGTGGGCTTGTAAAGCTTGGAGAAGAGAGGGCTTTGAGGAGACCTCATTGTGACCTTCCAGTACTTGAAGGGAGGCTAGAAATAGGGGGAATGGCTGTTTATGAAGGTGGACGGTGATAGGACAAGGCGGAATGGTTTTAAACTGAGACAGGGGAGGTTTAGGTTGGATCTTAGGAGGAAGTTTTTCACCCATACGGTGGTGACGCACTGGAACAGGTTGCCCAAGGAGGCTGTGGATGCCCCATCCCTGCAGGCATTCAAGGCCAGGCTGGATGTGGCTCTGGGCAGCCTGGGCTGCTGGTTGGTGACCCTGCACACAGCAGGGGGTTGGAACTGGATGAGCACTGTGGTCCTTTTCAACCCAGGCCATTCTATGACTCTGTGATTCTATGATTGTGAGGGAGCTTCCTGAGAACCTTTCTCACAATAAATTCTATTTTATCCTTTCCAGGCCACACACTCCGAAAATGGTGGCTGTGCTCATCTTTCCATTTGTCTGTATTCTGTATCCACCTCAAGACTAAATATGTTCCAAATTATCTCTCCTGTTTCTCCTAAACAGTTAAAAATACTTTACAAGGAGAATAACATAGGTTGTGAAAATCCTCTTGTCTAAGACTAGTATGAAGTTGATTTTATATTTTCTTTGGGCTGTAGATTTTAGATGTTTTAAAGTGTTCTTGATGCCTGCTCCTGAATCTGGACTGCAGTAAACATGTTCTATGCCAGCCTTGTGGTGTCAGTGTGGTGCTAGCCCCGGACAGTACAGCTACACTGTATGTGTACTAATGATTAACAGAAAGCAAACAGCCTTGAATAGCAGCGCTTGTGTTCACAGCTGCCAGGCTTCATCACCGGCAATGTTCTCCCCCAAGAAATAATCAGTTCTCTATCTAAGGCTGGTCTAGAACAAAGGTAAGGCACCCAGCTCCTGCTTCTTGCAGGATATGTACTACAGGTACATGAGGGCTTGTCAGCCCTCTGATTCTGTTAATGATTTTCAAGGGAGAAGCACACTAGTTTCAGTTATCTAATGTGCTTGCTATGCATGCTAGTTAAAGCATGAGAGTAATTCGTGCTAAGTTTTATTTGGTGCACTTTGTAATGTAATACTCATCTAGTCTTGAACAAGCGTACATAGGGTATCTGGTTCAATTACACATACAATTAAAAACGTGCTGGAAATACTCAATAGAAAATGTAACCATGCTGTTTTGCAGGATGCTACAAGATCACCACGGTGTTCAGCCATGCTCAGACAGTGGTTCTGTGTGTAGGCTGCTCAACTATTCTGTGTCAGCCTACTGGGGGAAAAGCAAGGCTCACAGAAGGTAAGGAGAAACGTTTAAGCGATCTAATATTACACTTAAAACTGCATATCTGTGGACTTAGAGCCTGCGAGTCTCTTAGCTTTGATTTCTGAACACTAGTAGTGGAAAGCTTAATCCTCAAATTGCTGAGTGTTAGCTGACAATAAAACAAACACACTTGCAAGCTGTGGCCTATTTACCATGTTTTATGCAATGTTTTGTTTGTTTTTTAATGGCTAAGTAGATAGGCCAGGGAGTTTAGGGCTAGATTTTGATTGGAAATAATTTTAGATTCAGTGACCTGTAACCTCCTTTAGCCTAATGAACAGATACTGGATATTCAATTCTGAACTAAGTTTAGAGGGTTTGGCAGGCCTGAAGTAATGCCATGCCACTGCTAGTCAGTGGTGGCTTGCTTGTTTATTTAAAACTTAAGGCAGTCCTTGGTTCACATTATGTAGTCAAAGTGCTTGTATAAAGTGCAAAAGAACAAATAACCTGCTAATTATATACACAGACATATACGAATAACCTTGAAATGTAATCCAATGTCCAGGATATATGAAGAACATTGGAAACATAAGAAGGTTAAAAATAATGCAACAAATGAACCCAGATTTCATTCACCTTGCATTTAAAGGATGAAATGTGAATATATATGCAAGTTATACATAGTAGTACTTGCACCACATACTGCTGTATAGTTGATAGGAAGACAAGATACCTGAAATGAGGCTGTTGAGCAGTTGGAAATGTCTCATAATTCCTAGCAGCTGTTTCACTTTAGGGTTTGCACCACTAAAGAACAGAACAACAGACTGAAATTTTAAAGGCATCTGGAAAACAAAACAAAACCCAACAGCAGTACACCTGAGGTTTACAAGGAGATGAATTCTGATTGGGTTGGAGCAGGCTGTTTGTTAGCTCCTACAGTACATATAGTTTAATAAATGTACTGTGCAAGTTTCCAACTTGAATCGGATGAGCAGTTTTTCATGGTCATCTAGCAATGTAAGGCTGCTTGTATTTGTGATTTCTTTCCAGGCTGTTCATTTAGAAGAAAGCAACACTGAACAGTCCCTTCAACAGAGAGCAGAGGATCTGTGTTCCTGAAAGCCTTACCTGTTAAAAATGCCTGTTGGTGTAACAATGTAATTGTGACTGATTTTCTGAAAATGACACACTGTTGGTGACTGATCAACTGGAATCTTTTTCAATAAATGGTTTGAAGTGCATTTTTTTTCTCCCTTGGAAGTTGCAGGCAGTTGATCTCTATTTTTACAGCTTTAAATGGTGTTTTGTAATTGGGTGGTGTCATTTAATATAAAAATCTGAACCTTGGACTCGCTGCATCCTTCTTTCTGTTAATCATCAGCAGGGGAAACCATATGGTGACAGACTGCACTGAGAACACATTGTGTATAACCAAATGCTGTGGCTGCTTCAATGGCAAGGGGTACAAAGGCTGGACAGGTTTGGAAAGGACACGCAGCTCAGCTGTTTCAACACCGCTTTGGTCCCCTTATTCTGTGGTAAAATTACTCACATGTGTTCAGATGTTATTCTGGAATGCCTGTTTTTTTCCTCTCTCTAATCTGGTCTACAACCTGCACTCCATGTTCTATACTGAGATTCCTATGCAGAAACAAAACAAAACAAAACAAAGTATTTAGATCATTTTGCAAAATACTGAAAGCATTGGGGGTAGTGTAAGCATATGGCACACAGGCAGCAGTGCGTATTTTCAGTATGAAGTATTGAAATTTAATCATTACCCTTCTGCAATGAGGAAACTGGTTTTTAATTAGCTTTTAAGAGCCATCCCCTTCTAAAGGGCTGTTAAAAAATGGAAGTTTATTTTTAATACCTCAACACGCCCTTCAATCACCATCTGACACGTACCTTGTTTTACTGCTCCTTAAGATTTTACGTTATGTGTCAGCATCGTCTGTTTCAAAATAGCACCTGTCGTGGTGAGCTTGTTATTGGTGTGAATGTATTTGTTTCCTTTTTATGATAAAAAAACAGCCCTGTATGTTTCTAGTTAAGTAAGGAAACACCTGATATTGCAATTGAGTACATTTGCAAGCTGTTTTATTTCACTTAATAGCAAACACTGATAATTACCAGATGTAAGAAGCGGGTGTTTGATACAGAAACAGATGCACCAATTTAGCATGCATGCGTTTAAGACCAGAACAGGCTCATGTTAGCACCATACTGTTTGCACAGTAAAAGTTAAGAATGCATTAATCACCTAAGTTGCTCTTCATTGACCAGTCTTCTATACTTAATGCCAGTGCATCAAATAAGTGGCTTCACACTAAAGATGACAGCAATACAGTGACTTGGCCGTTTGTGCTAAGTCAGACTGATGCACAGTCTGCCTCATTTCTGCTCTCCTACCTCTACCCAACACATGAAAATCTAAGATTGGTGATTAAGTGCCATAGCAGACAAAGTTAGTGACACATTTTGCTACGTGTTGGAAGATGAAATGCAGACTTCCTAACATTTTCACATTTTACATGGCTGTACATGTGACATTAGACCTTTTAAAGTCCTAAGGTATAGGACATAAAAACTATGTGGCCTTTGCATACAAAAAGCTAGTGGCTAATCAATCCACGAGGGGAGTGGGATACTGTAACAAATATCTTCATGTTAAAAGCATCTGAAGACACCTTATTTCTCACTGTCTTATGTACTTCAAGCACCTGTATGTCCAAAGGAATTAATTCCAGTGTTGGGGGTGACCAGTGATAGAACCCAGGACAATGGCAAGTAGCTGCAGCAAGGGAGGGTCAGGTTGGAGGTTCTTCACCAAGAGGACAGTCAGGCACTGAGCAGGCTGCCCAGGGCAGCGGTCATGGCACCCAGCTTGCCAGAGTCCAGGCAGTGACCGGATAACACTCTCAGACATACAGACTGATTTTTGGGTGGTCCTGTGTGGAGCCAGGAACTGGACTCACTGATCCTTATGGGTCCCTTCCAACTCAGGATATTCTATGACTACTGTTTGGTCACATGTAGACAAGCATAATGCAAGACCTATCCCTTCTACACGCTCAGTTTTTATCTAACCTCTCTCACAATGGCCAGGTAGTGAAACTTGTCTCTGAAATACGCAAAATGGTTTTCAAGAATGTTAAATGCTATTCACAGAATAAATGCATCATACAAGAAAACATGCTCTAGAGATCCTAAAGTAGCAGTGTTACTTTTCAGGGTTTCCATATCTAAAACCTTTTGTTTTGTCAGCTTCTGTTCACATAATCTCCAACATGAAAGCAACGCAAAGCGACTTACCTACTCTTGTTCCCTGTGCAAAACTGGCAATGACTTCTGCTGCTGCACGCTTAGCCAGCCAGCGGGTGCTCAAAGACTGGAAAAAGCAATGTTGTCACTGTAGATGTGCATCTCCAGTACCTCTGCCTTGAACTGTCAAACAACATTAAAGACCTCAGTGAGAGCAGGTGAATAAACTGCCTCACCAAATGAGCTTGTTCCAAAACATTTACTCATCTCTCTTCTGTGCTGATCTGATATGCTTGAGATCCCAATACAACCCATCACTCATGAATAAGGAAGTAAAATTTTGGTGAGCTAGAAAAGCCAAGCAAACAGTTTGTAAGCTTCTACTGTTTTAAGGCACAGGAACAATTACTTATAATTATGAAGAGTCCTCAAGCAGCCCTACTGCCAGTGGAGGCAAAGCACCGTCACCTCAAAATAATAAATTTCTTCATTTATCAGTCTTGGACAAAACTATTCACAGGCATAATGGTAACAGAGCTGACAAGATGGCATTGCATCACGTGGCAGGTAGCAGTATGAAGTTAATAGGAAGGAGCTTGGGAAAGGTGAAGGTAAGGCTACCTTCTTTCAACTGTTACTCAAAACATCTTGCTCCTTAAAGTCAGAGGCACAACTGCTAATCATGCAGGGACTCAAGCACTAGAACTCCTTTTGCGGGATGGTTTGTTTCATCTCAACCTGGAAACACTGTCTGATGTACCACAGGGAAGTGGAGTCCTGGAGATCCCAGAGATCATGCATGCCGTTATGGAATACATCAAGTAAACATCATCAGCTATTACTGTATTTCTGTTGGAAACATGAAGATTAGGTTCTGCTTATTTGCAAGTCTGACAGAATTTCTTGTTCAGTCTTGTGCAAACGTAATGCCTTGAGGTAGATGTCCAAAACAGGAAAAAGGATGGTTTGGGGAAGACAAACAAAAAAGCCTCAAAGTGCATCAGATTTCTACTACTGGCTTTGAGAATGGGCTTGAAATTTTACTGAGTTATTTTAGTTCCTCATTTTCAAACAAAAGGAAAATCTACATCCCAGAATACAGCGCCATTTCCAGCTGTTGGCTATGACTGCTGCTACCAAAGCCAGCATGTGTATCATCCAGCTGCAAGGCTGTCTGACAGCTCACCGTGCTGTGCTACGCGGGTGCAGGGAGCTATGAATAACACCTTTATTTCCACAGAACAGCAATGTCATGCTTTGTGTCTATCAAGGAATGGCGTTAAATACCTAAACAAGATTATTTTACACACATGACTCTCTGCCCATTCTTTTCCAATTCCTAGCAATACACAACTCTGACAAAAGAGCACTTGCTGGAAATCTTCATCCCAGAGGTAGCTTTGCTTTTGCTTTTTAATCATATAAAAAAAAGGTTGCACGTAAATATACAAATTTTGTCAGCAGTAAATTCGTTTTGATTTCACTGTTTTTGCAGGTCTGAACTTTAAGAATAAAGAATTGGGTCTTTCACAAGTTTAGCGCTCAAGGCAGACAATCTGCTGTTGCACTCAATACGAGAAAGCAACTCCCCATTTGTTTGGCCACTGTTGTTTTGTTTTTATTTTGTGAATGTTGGCCAAATAACCGGAGGAGGAAAAAAGCCCCGCTACTAAGATGACAATTTACACTGTTAATGCAGGGAGTCAGATTTGCTTGTTGCATTCTTCTTTCCTGTCAGGAACTTCCCTGAGAGATGAATTCCAGTTACACTCAAATGTGGCACCACTGGCAGAATTTCAGTGAACTCTTGATGCTTTTTCCTCACCCGTTCTTTGGGATTTCAGGGCCCCATTTGATCTCCGTGTCCATCTGTTTTTCATGTTCGCTTACTCAACTTATTTCAAGTTCACTCATTCATCTCTCTTTTTTTTTAATCTATACATTGTGCCCGTTTTTCTTGATCGAATTCCCTTGCGATCTTTAAGGCAGTGCTGCTGAGGGAAACAGACTGCATGTTACAGATAATGCTCACAATTACTCCTCTAGGTGGTGCCACTGCCGCAGTATCTTCAGCTTCAGAGTCCAACTCTTCAGGAAGAATCAGGAGAACGCTGCTCGCACCCACTGCACCACCTGTATGAGATGCATAGTGTCTCTGCTGCCTGCAAAAGCCATACTGTTGTTTTTTCTCTACTACAGCCCAAGCCATTGCATATTTACCATCCCTGTCCCATGATACTTCAGTTTTTGGCACCGGGGTCCACATCATTGCAACTGTGTCTGGTTTCAGATACCCAGGCAGAAGTTGGCCATTAGTGTTTCTAAATTGTCCAGCCTGGTAACTGTACAACAAGGCATTTCCGAATTTCAGGAGGTCACCTACTGATGACAGGAAGCCTCCACCAGCCCACTTGTAAGAGTTGTCCACATACGGTGCATTTACCAGACGTCCCTTTTTGTTGTAAACGTAACACCTAGAATTCAAGAAAATCCAACTTGTCATCTCAGATACTCTGAACAGCTTCCTTAACAGGGCAGTCTGAGCATGTGTTAAACTGTTCTCAGGAAAACGATGACTACGTAAGGTTAGAAGCTTCATTTCAACAGATGCACCAAACTTTCTATTTATTATTAGGGCACACTAAGAGTAGAGGCAACAGAAAGGAGATGGGTCAGAAACCTGTAGCCAGTGGTTTCCACCTGCAATTAATTTCTCCCCCTGCTCCATGCTGGTTACTGCATACAACTCAATATTCTGAAACTAACAAAGCAAGCATGAAAGAGTCTTGCAAAACCTGTCATTAAAATACAAAATTAAAACTACCATCTGGAATTGCAGGATAAGAGGCACAGCAACAGCACGGACAGAGTTAAGCTTTTGAAATGGTACGCTCATGAATGGGCGCATTTCATATAGCATATGAAAAGCACTGCTGCATATCTATACACTCTGATGAATTTCAAGCACAGTAAATCCACAGACTGCTTAAAGAGTTGTGGAAATGAATCACATCAAAAATAAAACAAGAAAAAAAGCAGCAAGGCTACTCTGTGCACACATTTATCCTCTGTCTGGTCAATGTGTATACTGGAAAACGTTTAGGGAACTTCTGAAAGAGCTGACACTGAACACTGAGGCTGAATAAAAGCAAGATGAATGGTCCAGGACTACCATCAGCACTGCAGGTGACCTGTGTATCTCAGTGCCCCTACAGTCATTTTTTCAGTCACTTTTTCAGTCACAACAGAACTCCCTACAAAGATGCTGCATGCTTGACTTGCAGCTCTAAAAAAAGCCTTGAAAATGTAAAGTTTTAAGCATTTTTGTCTTAGTGAAATACAGCAAAAGCAAATCATTAAACAAACCACAACCTCTCAGTATTTTTCAGTCTGAGACATCAAGCGAGCTGTATGTGGAGGCAAAAACCATCACATAGGCATCCCTGTGTTCCTTAAATAAGCCATAAAAAGACCAAGAAATAACACCTGTCCTAATTCTTTTATCCCTGCCGTATTTCAGTTTACAGACTTGTTTATACAAACACATATCAAAAGGAACTCGACTACAGCAGCCTGATAATTTACAAGACCTCTAGAATCCAGATCTACAAATAGCTATAGAACCCCTGAATATTTACAAGTGAAATAACTACACAAAGTACCTTAGAATACAGCAGTAAGTCTACCCTTAAAAGATTACCAACTGCTACTGTTGTTAGCAACAACACTGTGTAACAACAACACGTTCAATACACACACAAGTACTATAAAACTTGGACCCAGTACATTCATAACCATTTCCACTCTTCTACAGCCCACACCTTTAAGAAAGTCGAACCTCATTGTTCTGAGGCTTGTCATAACCTGCTGCTGTGATTCAGGTGGAATTTTTCGCCTGCAAAGCAATTTAAATTGTGAATCAACAAATCATCCTCAGAGCTCACCCAGGTGGCCCAGTAAAATAAGGGCAGAGAGAAGAAACTCAATCCTCATTGCTCTGTTTTCCCCAATTTGCATTTACCTGCTTAACTGCAACCAACCTAAATGCAAACTCCTCAGTCACCCCCCCCCCACACAATTATAATTGCCAGTCTTGTTTCTAACTCTCTAATTTCACACTCATAGAACCAATAATGTAATGCTGACACAAAATCATAAGATAACATGGCCCACTTCATTTAAAAGCCTGACCAAAAATGAAAAGTGCACACTCTTAATTCAATTGGTTCAAAGACAGAAGGAGCAACAAGCACCACAGAAGCAACAGAGTGGAATCTCCTTCTTGCTTACCTTGCTCTGTTATATATCATTGCTTCATTGTCATCCAGCACAGTTGACAACATATCCAAGTCACGGAACATTTTTAGCATGTAATCTGTAAATCTTTGCCCCGAAGCTCTCTCCACAACAGCACTTAGGAGGGTAAAGCCATATGTTGAATACAAGAACTGGCTACCTTAAAGAAACAAAGAGCACAGGGGGTTGAAATTAGCTGCATGATGCTCAAATGGGAAGCTTATGGAACAACATTTAAGTAATCACATATGCAAATCAAAGTACACAGAGCAATGAATAATCAATGTAAGGACCTCACTCCAATTTTAACACCATGTAAGTCACAGACTCATGACAGTGGGTCCTACGAACTGATGTGAGGCAGCAGACAGGCTGGTGGGTAGCTCTGAGAATGGCTGTAACACAGCTTTAGGACTCTGCCTGTACAGCCAGGGTTTGTGCCAAGACGTGAAGACTCACAGTGAATACTTGTTTCACGAGATTCACCAAACCAGTTCTAACAACAATATCTGAACTTGGAGTGCTGAAATAAATCCTGATATTCATTAGGAGATGCTGACACACTGAGACCTGTTGGTGTGTCCGTACCCTAGAATTTAAGAGACAAGGGTACTGTACTCACTCCAGGTTTTCCAAGGCCCGAGTCCCTTTTATTGCTATGTCGACAGTTCCATGTTTCTAGTTCTACAGCATCCTGGAAGATTTGTCAATAGTAACATGCACATTATCTTAAACATTTCCTAGTTTTCATGCTGCCTGGTGCTAACACACTTTATAAAACATACACTTACCAAGAGACAGTTTTCAATGAAAAGCCTGCAGTCAGGGCAGATCCCTGACTTGCAATGTTACCCAGAACCTTCCAAGATGGCTGGGTGTTAAGATCCTAGTGATTGGCAGTCCTGCCAACAGGTTGAAACAGGTTGAAACCTGATGATCTTTGAGGTCCTTTTCAACCCAGGCCATTCTATTAGTTCAGTGGTTTAAGGGTTTAGTGGTTTGCTGTAGCTACAGAAATGGGAGGATGGTTGGACTAGATGATCTTGTAGGTCCTTTCCAACCTTGTGATTCTGTGATATGATTCTCCCCCTTCCAATCCCTCTCTTCTTACAAGAGCACTCTTTATGGCTTACCAGCAGTGCACACCATCTGCCTATTAACCTCACTCATTTAGAATTTAGACTTGAATCTTTTCAAACTCCTCCCCAGAACTAAATGCAATTCTTGCAATAAACATACATCAGCAATTCTACAGTTCCATGTACTGGAAGACCAACTTTTCAGCTGTGTCTGCTGCCTCAATAAACTTGGTGCATACCTAGAAGGTCTAGAGCATGAATACAGCAAGCTGGTACAGAACTGGAACATGCAGACACTACCTATGGGATGTTGTTGAATATGTGCTGGACAGGAAGCAATTTGAAACAACAACAAAAATCACCAGAAAGGTCTATTTTGATCAAACGCAGCAGTAACTCACCTGGTTTGAAGAATAAAGGATCATTCTTAAATATCTTCAGTGATTCAATCACACTCTCAAATTTCTCCTTTAAATAATACTCTTCGTGCTCAAATTCCTTGTCTCTCCTGCCAGGTTTTGAATGTCGGCTTTTTACTTCACCTTCGTGTTCCTTCTTTGGCTTGACAGAATCAGTCTTTTCGATGCCTTCACCATCCTTCTCTTTCTGTTCTTTATCTTGGCTGGATTTTGTTAGTTTAAGTGCTCTGTTTGCCTTTTCCTTTTCCTCCTTTACTTTTGCAATATCTTTTTCATAATGACGAATCCCACTCAAGTGTGAGACTAGCAATCTTGTGGTAATAGTGACCTAGGTAGAAAAGGACAATAGGAGCTTCCTTTGTTATAAATAAAATGCACATCCATTCACCAGAACGTAAAACCCAGCATAAGGCAAGCATGGAGATGGAGGACCTTTTAAACATCATGTATCAATAGGAGCTAAACTGTATCGATAAATGCACATTACATAAGTGAAGACCCACACTGCCAGTGCTGCTTTTTCAAGCATCAAACACCAGCACTTCTCCAAATAGTTTCTGGCGTGTTACAGGATGAGGCCATACAGCGGCTGTACATACACAGCTGTGCAACAGCAGGAACAAAACCCAAACGAGTGCTACTGCTAAGCAACCACGTACCTTTTCACCCTCATAGATTTTCTCTGGAAATTCAGGGACATATTTCTGCACTGGAGCGTCTAAATCCAGCTTCCCCTCTTCCCACAGTTTAGCAACAGCCATCATGGTGAGACACTTGCTAATGCTGGCGATTCGCATGATGGTCTCTGGCTTACACATCACACGATTCTCTACATCAGCGTAACCCAGCCCTTAAAAGAAGGAAAAACACGGTGAGGGATATTTCACACACAGACACGCTGAACTTATTGCACATTCCCACACTTACTGGTTCCCCAGAACGTTCTCCTTCCAGCTGAACTGAGACATGAAGCAGCGTGTTGTGTTCCTGCTTCCCTTACGTGAATAACACTTTAATTCAGTAGGCCAGGTTAATTAAAGCCCCTGGTATTAACCAACATCAACCCCAAAAAACAGGAATTAAGAAGAGGCGTTACTTAAACCCACAGAAATCACCTTCATTGTAAAGCTTCACCAGGCAGTTCTGTTACACAGTTTCATGATCTCCTGGCATGGTTTCAATTAAAGGAAAGCTTAAGAATCTTGGTACCACTGTTTTCCTATGTAAACAACATAATTCTGGCACCATTAACGGGAGTTAAGGCAGCATTACCAGGGCCTCCAACCAGCTTTCAATATTAATTCATTCAAATACCATCGGAATAAACTGCACGAGAGCTGCAGCTCTGGATACCCTGCTATCAGACACAGGGCTGGCTCTGCTGCGTATCATGGCGTTGCTCCGCAGGCGCTGCCTGCAGCCGCCGAACGAAGGCACAAACCGAGGGACAGAACCGGGGCGCCGTGCTGGAGCTGGGGGCGATGCCCGCACTGACCTTCGGACCAGACCTCCTTTCCATCCACAGAAACTCCCACCAGGATACCCGGGATGCCCGCTTCATCCTGAGAAGTAAAACAGAGGAAACAAAGGAGAATCTTTACTGTCCGTGAACTGCTTTTCC